>NC_069378.1:61552500-62247060 GCF_021730395.1 Mercenaria mercenaria | reverse complement strand
TAAGATTTAAAGAAATTGCTTCGAATTGGAGATTAATTACAAATAAACTAATAAAGAATAATAAATATAGATAAACTATTGAGGTATTTGTCCTTGAACCTTATAAGACATGAAGTTTCATTTTATATCACGAAATGCTTTTACTGATATTCATTCTATATTTCATATATTTGTTTACAGGTCCTAGGTTTTGAGCGATATCCAACTCAGAAACAGGTAAACTCACATTGTCGTAAAATTTCGAGCAAATGGCATCCAGACCGCTTTACGAGAGCTAATAAAACCGAAAAAGAAGCTGCAGAAAAGAAGTTTATAGACATACAGAAAGCTTGCGGAATGTTAAGTAAACTGAAAAGCCGAAGAGAAAGAAAAAACACATGGTCAGACGGTGGCGACCATTCCGAAACTATATTCACAGGAACTAGTGACGTAAACACAGAATATGATGACGTTGGTACACAAAATAATGGCGCTGACTATACAGATGATTATGATTATGAAGATGATAATGAAGATGATTACGAATATGACAGAGATATAGATGAAAGTGATATTGATGTCGATCATAACGAAGACGTTAAGGAAAGAACAGATAGTTTATCGGAAGAATCAAAATGCGACAGTGACGGAGAGATGTAGCGAAAATTTAAGCTAATTCCAAAGTTTAAGTGACACACATACAATAAAATTCCTATATATTATTTAATTATTTATTTTATATTGTAACAACTAACTTTGTGTGTGAATATAGTGTGGTTTATTTGTTATTTATTAAAAGAATTGATGTTCCATTTATATTCTGTACATTATTTTTGTATAAATTATCTTTTACACGGAAACACTTTCTGAGGTAGATCCTCTTTTCCATAATGATAATTTCATATTCATTGATATCTATAAACTGAAAGACAGCCTTTCTTCCCTCCGCATAGAGATACAATCAACCGTTCAGACTTTCTGCTAAACGCTGTAGAATGTGGTTTTCGCCCTTCTTTACCTGGCATAGGGATGATTGTTTCTAAGCCACGCCCATCTAGATGGACTCGACTGACCCCGTGCAGATTCCATGTACATACATAAATGTATCCTTTATGTCCAACAGTCACTCCTTTATAATAACCATGTACATCAGTGTCTTTGCATTTAAATTTTACTTCCCCTGTGACAGCATCAAGGCCAACAACTCCATGGTTATAATCTGAAACAAAAACTGTCCGGAATCTAGGATCAACAACAATATACAGAGGGTATCTTAAATCTGCTATACCTGGCCTTATTCTCTTCCTAACCTCTCCATTCAATGAAACGATTTGAATTTCACGATCACTTGAAAATCCGGAAGTGACGTATAGTTCGTGATTGTAGCACGTGATTCCAGAACATTCTATTTCCAGCGGAACTTTCTTTCTGAGGATCAGCGTCTTTCCTAATTCAATAAATTGCAAACTACGTTCCGTAGGAATCGTCACAACGATTTGCTGAATTTTGATAGGCGTTACGTCACGTGGTGGAGCCGTCAGTTTCATTACCGAAACTGGTTTTAAGGCAGGGTTAAAGAACTTGACGTTTTTATTGGCTTCGTCAACAAGAACAACGTTGTCGTCTGCCATAAATGTACATCCGGTTACAAATGGCGTCTCTGTGTCGGTATCTAAGTGTACAGACACTTCTCCTGGAAGTTAAAGAGAAGGTTATTATTATATCAATCCCCTGTATTGATTATAGCAAATAATCCAGGTCAAGGCCTAGAGGCTTGAGAGGTCAAAGGCGGTCATGTTTAGTTGTTTGGTATGTCAATATTTTAGCATTAAATGGTTTCAAACCCCTTAGAATATGTACCAGTGCGAAGCAAGTACAAAATAGCATTCTTCTACATTTGTGTAATCTTGTCTACAGTATTTAACATTACCGTAAGCTGGGCTTTGGCGAAACATGAATGTCTTTATTTTTATGGTATTGCCATTAATAATGTGACACTACACCGATCGGGCTTACCTGCTATTACAATTCAGTCCATATACTTTACCAATTGGAAAATTGAATATATTTGTTTTTATAGCTACCTCTATACTAAGGCAGCCTGTAAGCGGAGACCACTTAGCTATAAAGTCCAGTTGTTTCAAATCCGATGTTTCCAGTTTAATAAATAGTGTGTAAAAACAACTTGCGAATAAAACTGCCGCTTAAATGTCAAAAATATCTTACCAACATGAATCGGTTTCCTAGTTTTGATTTTTGGATTGCTATCTATTTCTTGTATAGATGATTCTATATTTGGCAGGCTAAGTCGAGTTCTCCCCCTTTCTGATCGGTCGCCTGTACTTCTTTCGCTCGATTGTAAACTTGCGACGCTTGCTCTACGTTCCGTTGGCTTCGATTCGGCAACCGGAACTAGTTCTTTCGCAGACTGGTCAGCCTTCATTTCTCCAAAGTCTTTCAAAGATAGGAAGAATTTTGCGATGGTGTTATTTGGCACGAAAGATAAGAATACCTTCTTCGGTGCTGCGGCTATGGTTTTGAGTTGCTCTTCATATTTGTTTATGACCAGTTTGGACTTCTTCAAGGCAACAAATAAATTTTCTTCGTCTGGTCCGAGATAAGTACGGTCAAGATCTTTGCTGTAGTTATCCAGCGTTGTCATTGCTGTCTTACACAACTGTTTGTGCTCTGTAATTATAAAATTTACATGTATAAAACTTTTAAACTTTTTTTTCAAATTCTAAATTTACGATCATGGGTAACAGACGTTGATGTCGGAAATGAGACAGAGCTTATCAAAATGCGAAGACAATTATAACATCACCTATGATATGAGTTAAATCATATATCTTTTTTTTTTATTTTCGTATGGGCGCGCAAAAGTGGCCATTTTACTTGAAGCGTGTTTGCATACTGGCGCCCTTCAAACTCGCTAACACGCCAGCAGACCGGCACGCCAGAAAGATAAGGTATTTGGCGTATTGCTGCGCTACTTTGCCATTCTGCCGAGTTGGCATGTTAGCACCCTTCAAAAGCGCCAAGGCGCCTCCGTTGCCGAGTGGTTAAGGTCACGGACTTCAAATCAGGCTCCTCATCGATGTATGGTCGAGCCTAACTCGGGGCGTTGAATTCATTATGTGAGGAAGTCATCCAGCTGGCTAACGGAAGGTCAGTGATTCTACCCAGGTGCCTGCCTGTGATTAAATAATGCACGGAGGGGCATCTAGGGTCTTCATCCACCATCAAAGCTGGAAAGTCGCCAATTGTGTCGGTGCGACGTTAAATCCATCAAAATAAATAAATTGAAAAGCGGCAACACGCCACATTAAAATGGTAGAAATCAGCCGCCATACTTTTTGATTTGAAGGAGCAAATATTTATATTATGGGCATGTTTAAAAATGAATGTATTTATCAAAGTAAGAGAAGGGAGTTTTTACCTCTAACAACATCTCGTCTTCTTGTTGTGTAGTTGTCTTTCTTTGCCATCACGGCGTTTTCGAGACGATCTAACATGGCGTTCAGATCACTTCTGAAGCTTTTCACAGCGCGTATGAATTCTTTTTCTTGTTCTGCTAGGTTAGTTAGGATGTTAGACTGTTCTTTGTGCATCTTTTCGTACTTGTTAATCAACTTTTTTATCCCCGCCTCAATTAGAGTGCATTCTCTACCGCCACGGATCCCTGAGAAACAAATATATACGTATATATATTTTATGACATACTATGACAGTTAAATTTAAATAGCATTTATCATTACTTCCCCTGTGGTATACAGTTATTGGCCGACTGTTGAATAACAATGCCTATAACTATTCCATGAAACACATGCTGATACATTTTAAAGAAAACACCGTTCACCACTTGATATTGAATAGAATGGAGTTAAAAAGATAAATTTAGAGTAATGTCTATATTAACAGACTTCCTGTAAGCGTATAGTTATATAATATTGCGAAAACTAGAAGTTGTACGTTTTTTTTTCTCGAGCCGACTTTTACAAATTGTATTTTAAGGCAAAATTTGTAGCAAAACGTTATGTGATTTTTTTCCCGTTCTGACGTTACAATCTCGTCTCTGGCATCTTAAGCGACAATCTAATTCCGCTGAATTTTGTACCATTAAGTCGTATTTTCTGCATGCAAAGTGACAATTATTTTGTATTTTTCATTTATATGACATTCAGAGCGCAGGAAAGGAAAAATGCCGAGAGCACTAGGAACTGGGCGATGTACGAAAAGTGACGCCAAGGAACATGTTTATGACAAAATAGCAGAAAATTAAAACAATATGGCGACAAAATAAAATCGGAACTCTATCGCATATATCCTGTTTTTTTTTTTTTTTATACAGCATAACTTTTAGGACGAAATTCGGCAAGAAAAATTAGGGCGCATTTTACCTTAAGCTAAAAACCAGTTTATTTTTAAGATGTGAATACATAAATGTGTAAATGAATGAATGAATGAATGAATAAATAACGTTGATAAATGCCAAAATGATTAGAATTGACGGTTTACTAGACAATTCATGTCACAATCAGATATACATCTGTACATAATTCATTATAAAAGAACACAATACAAGATAATTCACTTTTGAATTTTTAGAGACATTTTAAAATTTGATATTTACATTATTCAGCAATATCAAATCAGTTAGACTAAAATTCTAAAATCTTTTGGGAAAAGAATTTAGTCCCTAGATTAAAAGGGCTCCCTATCTAATAACCAGGTACACAACAAGAGCTGCCTAATGACAGCGCGATCGACTCTCTGAATTCCTTCACAAAATATTAGTTAATATACACATGTTTTTGCCGAAATTTTCTACATTGAAAGAAAAAATGGGGCATAAGTTTGTAGTCTGTACGCCAGAGACATGGAACCTGTTCTGAAATGGTCATATCACAATGCCGAAGATTTATAACGAGCCTGAAAGCGTTCAGTACAAAAGTACCAATAATCTGCTTACTCTAACAAAATGTCTATAATAAAAGGAGCAAAATGTAGACAAATTGATGGTACATTTAATGTCATGAAAGATACAGACTAATAAGCAGTCGTATGTATCTGCAAAAGCGCATATAAACACAGAAACAGATAAACATACAGAAACCATAGACAGACAAACAGACAGAAACCACAGACAGATAAACAGACAGAAACAACAGACAGACAAACAGACAGAAATCACAGACAGATGAACAGACAGAAACTATACACACAGACAAACAAACATAAACCTCAGACAGATAAAGAGACGGAAACCACAGACAGATAAACAGACGGAAACTACAGACAGATAGATAGATAGAAAACACAGACAACCAAACGCACAGAAACCATAGTTAGACAAATGGACAAAAACAGTATATATACAAACTGACAGACACTACATACAGACAGGTTGACAGAAACCACATGCAGACAAACGGACGGAAGCTAAAGACAAACAAACGGACGAAAGCCACATACAAACGGACGGAAGCCACAGACAGACAAACGGACGGACAGGGACCATAGATAGAAAGACAAAAATGATACCTTTAGATGCCTCATCTAAACTTAACACGGAGTTACATCGATTATGGATGGTCATAGAGCAGACATCACACAACAGCTGATCGTGGTCCAGGCAATAACGGGAGACAACTTCTTCATGATCCAAACAGCGTGTCGGCCATTTGGCCAAGAATTTGGCGGTAGAATCCGCCCCTCTGTCCGGGGGTTGTATAGTCGTCAAGCGTTGTTCTGTGCGTGAGGACAACTTAATACGCGCCGCCATTTTGTTATATTTGTATTTAATCTTGTTAATATAATTTATATCAACAAATATCCTAATATTTACACTTTAGTTACTTTGAAACTTATGTCACAAATCAAAATGAAAACTTAGTCTATCAAATAACTAAGTGCATTTTTAAAGTTTATAAAGAACGTACTTTTTGAATGGTTCCATTCGTGAGTTCAGATTGTTAAATTTCATTCAAACACATTATCCAGTTTCTAATATTGAACACCACCCTTCAATCAAAATAAAACGCTTTATACTGGGTCAAACTTTCAAACTTGTATGAATGCAGGGGTCGGACAAATATGAATTTACAATTGTATCTAATTTCACTCTTCCAACAAAAACAAAGAGAGCAACCACACGTGAAAATAGTACAGATACCAACTCGCCGCCTTTCATTGAAACAAATAATTTAATACGCTATAGTGAAACCTGTGTACTAAAATAGTGTTTAATAAATTACATTCAAAATATTGCGGTCTAAAAACCTTGTTTAAAAAAATCAGAGCATAAATTTTGAACCCAATTATTGGATAAATATTTTTTTGTAATATTTTACATAGAAGATATTACATGAGTATCTTTTCATATTGAGTTTAAATTGAATAAAATAATAAAAAGGGAGGCTCTGTCGAGCATTTTATCAATTTTATTCAACGAGTTTAATAAATTCAATGTGGAAAGTCATAAATGGAATATTTTCTTTTTTATCACGTGCTAATTTTTCAAACCAAAACATCAAACATTCTATTTTCTTTACTATTATAAAGAAGTCAATTTGACCAACGTCACCTATACTATAAACGACGTCGACGTCAAAGCTTTATTACACACTATAGTGTATTATCATTTTTATGTAATGGCTTTATTTCACACCCGCGACGCCAGACATGCAATAATATTATATTACTAACAGCCAGGTTTTTTCATTTATATGTTGGGAAACAGTGTAAATTTCTGATCAGAACGAAAGGTAATATGTTTCCTCGTTACATGCGCAATTGTCAGGGTTTTTTTAATTATCCTAAAAGATTTTTTTTAAATCGAAACAACCACGTAAAATGCACCAGTTCCGTATGTTTGTCAACACGAAAATACAAATGAACGCATTGCATGTCCTTCCTTATATATTATTATATTATATATACAATTGTTTCAATATATTAGAATGACAGCAAACATTGCGTCTATAATAAGATGCTACCTACAAGTTCTGGTTAAAAGTGTGTGGTAAAGTAACAATTTAGAAGATCTATGAGCCATCGTTTATGGCAAAATACAGAGCAGAGTACGGAATTTTGCCTGCACTTATTGGGCCATTTTTCTTAGAATGACTTTAATTTTAGACGTACGCATAGCCATTAGCTTTTCTTTTCCATTTTAATCTTAAACCTGCTAAATTTCTAAAATGGTCTGGCCCATCATTCAATTTGGGCAGTTCCACTTATTATTCAAAGAGGTGTTCACTGAAAATTTACTAGCTAAATAGCGAGCAGTGCAGACCATGATCAGCCCGGATGTACAGGCTGATCTTGGTCTAGCAAAATCACTTGACACCAAGAGGCTACAGAAATCTACTTTTACTACGCATTTTCTCAACAACTTTTTCGTCTCAACGAAATGTTTAAGTCGGCTCATGCTAAAGTAATGGTTATATGTAAGCAGTTATAAATGTCACATATTCCTACTTTATTTCGAATGTCACCTCCGGCAAAACGTTTGTCCCTTGTCTCTCATCATTCATAGTTAAGCAAATTACATAAAGACAATACTTTTTGCATTTTTTTTTCATGACGCGAGGAAGATAATCAAATCGAATGCCTACGGAAATAACATTTATGAAAATGACAGAGATATTTCCATTTATTTTTTTCTACCTATTATTGCCGTGTCTGTAATATTTCAAAACTACAGTAATATAACGTGGCAATGCTGATCCATGCCTCCATTAGGAAATGATGCTATATGTCTCACGAGCGTCCAAATGACCTCGAGGTGACGACAAACCAATCAAATTCCACACAATTAATCATAAACAAGAAACTATTATAGACGGTGGCAATTCGTGAGCGGCTCTTTGAGACATATCAAACAACTGGATGAGACATATCTCCTAAGTAAAGAAATTTCATCTAGCAAATATTTCAGAATTTGGTCCCTAAAGGAGCAACATAGGTCATCTTTCCAACGTTTGCCCTTTTTCAACTTTTGTTTTTTACTTATACGAGGGGCGTTAAAAATGTTCGGAGGCTGTCAGTTCCTTCAATCTGACGTGTTTCGGTCATAAAGTTTGTTTGTTTTGGGTTTAACGCCGTTTTTCAACAGTATTTCAGTCATGTAACGGCGGGCAGTTAACCTAACCAGTGTTCCTGGATTCTGTACCAGTACAAACCTGTTCTCCGCAAGTAACTGCCAACTTCCCCACATGAATCAGAAGTGGAGGACTAATGATTTCAGACACAATGTCGTTTATTAAATATTCACGGAGAACATGCGCCCCGCCCGAGGATCGAACTCGCGACCTCGCGATCCGTAAACCGACGCTCTTACCTACTGAGCTAAGCGGGCGGTCATAATGTAAAATGTCTATAATATAAAAGCATCATCTAGTGTAAGTAATATTGGTTAAGTATCAAAATATCAAGTTATTAAGAAATGGTATTCCATTGAATTCAGCCATGATGGATAAAATCTGCTCTTGCACAGATTCATTTTCAAAAACTTTTGAACGAGATTTGTCTATATCATGAACAGAAGATATCGTAATATGCATGAAAATAAAGTATTGCAAGCAAGAAGAACCTATAAAAAGTACGTATAGTAATCTGCGACTTGATTAATCTGTCTCGGATACTGCCGTCCGAACGCAGGGTTAGGGCGGCAGGTTTATCAGTGTTATGAAACTAAGATTATCACGAGTGATTGATTGGTACAAGAGTCCGTTAAAAAGTGCGAAAGCACTAACTTATCCTGAGGGATTTTTGTATCAGTTTCGTAGCACTTTTCTTGTTTTTTATTTCTTTATCTTAATAATTGTTATACGGCCATTGTAGCCTTTTTTACCATTGAAAGCGCATATATAATCCAGCCTGGAGTTACACTGAAAGTCACATGACCGTTTTGCAAAGTAACTATGATATTTTTTCTTATTTTTATTTTACTGCTGTAATAAATCATCAAAATTTGACTAAAATACCCGAAGAATACTCAAAACAACCCCAGTACCTAATTGTGACACATATTTCTTTACTGTTACAGGAGACGACTGGGCAGGATTTGAGACGCACCATGAAAAAACCTACATAGTGCATTTGCCACCAGCATGGATCGAGACCAGTCTACGTTTCCGCGCAGTCTGGTCAGGATCCATGCTGTTCGCTTTTAAAGCCTATTGCAATTAGAGAAACCGTTAGCGAACAGCATGCATCCTGACCAGACTGCGCAGGCTGGTGTGGATCCATACTGGTCACAAATGCACTATGTTGGTTTTCTCATGATGCGGCTCAAAATTTTACATTATACTATATGGACAGGGGCGGATCAACGACCTCAGGTGGTTGCCCTCTCCTCAAACTATAGTTACTAATACATTTTTAAGCCGAGGTCCCTCGAATATGTGTTTTATCCCTAGTACACAGAATAATAATGGTATTTGTCCAGAACAAGAGTATTTTCTTTTTTGTATAGGGCATAATCCTCCAAAACCTTGAACAGACGAACATCCCAGGAAACCGACTTTAAAGTACCTGAAAAACATGCGTTTCACTATGCCAGATCGGAATAAGTGGAATTATGGTGCTGTCTATGAAAGGCGCCGGTATCAAGTTGATTCAACCTTAAAGAATTTCTTTCTTCTCTTTAAAATCCACTTATTCACAATAAAAAAGCATCAGTTGTGTTGCTTGAGTAAAACTTTTTAATTAGGAAAGCGGGCAAAAATAAGAGCCATCTGATGTTAAAATGTCATGATGGGTACTATAAGCACGCACACCAAAGACAGCCTTCAAATATTTTTATATACCAATTTTTTGTTCAATGAAAATGTAAAACGAATATCGATTCATAAGAAATTAAAGGAAATCTGAGTCGTTCTCAACTGTTAAAGTTAACGAATTTTCGTCCGTGATATACTCTTGGCTAAATAAGTGTAACATCTCAATATTTCAAGATATTTAGTAAGTGTTTATGCTATACTATCTGGCTATATGCTTTTCTTTTTTTTTTTTGTAATTCGAATGCTCTAAAGTACAGAAATTGATGTTTGTAAATGTAATCTTTAAGATGTAAATGAGGAGGAAATAAATTATTATCATGCAACCTAATACCGGCCCCACTGTTTTCTCCACCAAATCAACAACAGGTTCCGTCTATCGCATTGACCCTGAAGATATCCAGATGGATGTAGAAACCGTTTGGAGTTTAAATATATCTTTTAATTAAAAGTTTTATTATCACGGAGTTGCATAACGTACAGAGATATTCAAAGAGAAATCAAATTACGGACAGATGGATAAACAGTAGTTTAAGTCTTGAAACCAAAATTTGGCATTACTTTACAAATGTGTTCACATAAAATGTTTAACTAAATTATTAATTCGTATTAAAAATAAATTTCGCGATATTATCTTGCAAATGGTTGTTCAGCAATCTTCCTTGTTTAGATATTATTCCACCATGAGCAAAATCCTAGAACTTATCAAATTTAGTCACCGGATCCTAATAAGTCTGCAAGTTACCGAACATTCTGGATACCCCTCATATGAGGTCAAGCAGACAATTTGTTTATGTAAGGTTGGAACAAATTGCTTATTCATTGGACATAGCACTTTAGACATGTTGACCAATATAACAAATTTGCAAAAACTAATTCATTTCACAGGACGATGATGAGCCGCTAGATTGGTATTGAATAGGCTTTGTGTTCGTTGGTTAAGGGTTACGTTACTGGAAATATTCAATCAACGAGTAATGAAAACAATTTGGCTTATTTACAGCTATGTCAAATTAGCTTGTTTAATCTTTAGGTCTGGATTGTATCTGCTTTCTCTAGAAGATCGTTGCCCTGGAAACTAAGAGCACAAAATATTGCACAATGACTGTGTGGGCGGAAAGGATGTGTAAGCATTATATAATAGACTAGTACACTTACTAAAGTGGGTGCCGGTCAACAGTCAGAACTATTGCCCGAGGCAAATCATTCACTATTTGTTTCATTAAATGGCATCAGAATTATGTTTTCAGTTTCATTTTTCAAGTTTTGCCTTATTAGCCTAGTAATGTGTGTTGAACATAAACCAGTCACACAACACAAATTTTTAGACTTGTGATTTATATATGGAGTCATTTTATAATCCAGAGTGGTTAATTTCTACCTCACACATTTTAACGTTAAAGTATTTGACGGTTGGCACTATACGTGATTATACAATGATTAAATACACGTGTATATATCAATAAATACGGATGATATTTATATCCATGGCAAATGTATTCTTGTAAACAGAAATACTTGTACAAATGGCATCTGTCAACGAGGCCAAACATGTAATTAATTATGTCAATTATCGACGCCATTGAAAATAAAATTATTACATTTAATGTATGACACCACTACGTATGGCATATACCCATTACGTCGACACTCTGGCTATTTATAACAGCACTACATACGGTATATACCAATTACGTCAACTACTGGCTGTTTATAACAACACTACATTCGCTGTATACCAATTACGTCAACTACTGGCTATTTATAACAGCACTACATATGGTATATACTCATTACGTCGACACTTTGGCCCACAAATGAAATCAAAATTCTGTTGGTTTTTCTACTGTAGGCAATCGACCTTGGCCTTTGTCCACCTTTATTTGGAAGAGTAATGACTGGTTCTAGCTCACTTTCGTCCGGTGGAAGCGACCCGACTAGTTTATTTTCCTTCATGACCTTTGAAATGCCGTTCGGTTGAAATGTACAGATAAAAACGTCACCGGACGGTGTAGAACATATTCCCATGTAACCCTTAGTTGTTGTATCATTGTATCTGGAAATGTAATATGACAAATAAACAGATATTTCTATATTTTGAATGTTGGAATGTGTCGTTACTCATTATTTCCAACCATGCTTCAAGTTTCGTTTGGTATTCATGTTAACCTCGTTTACATCTGTAAACCTTTCGTTTCTAAATTAGTAAAAACGTTTTGTGAAATTTCAGAAACAAAATGTCGCAGCAAATATTGTAGTACATGTATTGTTCATTGATGACAGAAATAACTCTTGTATTAGCTGAAACATTTTATTAAATGATACAAAAAAAAAAAAAAAAACAACACAAAAAACAAACGCGGAACACTATTGAGCTAGTATCGTATACCGTACTTTGAGACGTTTCACGCAGTCCATTTGTGGACTTTTGCAATGCGTTGTTTTATTTTCGCTTATGAAATGTTTGCCTTTGAGCAATTATGTATAGTCTATTAACAATAATTATTTCACACACATATATATTTTTAACCAATTGGAAGCGTTTCTTTCTATCACGTGACAATACAATGTACTGTGTGATTTAAAACGCATTCACATTTTCTTAAGTATATATAGCAACATGCGAAATTTACAATCCACAAACTCCATATTTTTCATATTGGACTCCAGACCAAACAATCCATATTTTTCATTTTGGACGGGACAACTCTTCCGATACCTTATAAAGAGACATTTGGAATTATTTCCCTTGTATATAGCGGCACTCAATTTCTTAGTATCCGGTTCAAAATTTCAAGACAAGTTGTTTTCGAATTTTTTTGGGGGGATTGAGAGTTAATGTTGGAAAATTAACAAAGATCTACGTGTAATTAGAGAAGAACGCATTAAATTCATTAAATTAATGTGTGTTGTTGTTTGTGAGTTAAATTGCATGAATTTTTGTTTTTTAATTTATATCTTTATGGTGTAAAATAAAGAGGCAATTCTAGCCCTTACTCTGCTAAATTTCTATAATGGACTTTTCCATCTTCCAATTTTGACAGTACCATTAACTGTCAAAAAGGGTGCTTACCAAAAAGATACTGACAGAATAGCGAACAGTGCAGATCATGATTAGACTGCAATGATGTGCAGGCTGATCATGATCTACACTGGTCGCAAAGGCAGAACCAATCGTGTCCAGCATGGTAAGGGCTAAGTTCCATTTTAACATCGATAAACATTGAAAATTTCATTCTATAACAAAACAACAAACAAAAAAGTGGAAGTATATATAAAAGAGTCAATATAACAGTAGCTAGACCTGGTATTTTGTATTCGGTCCTCGTGGATTTTGCAAGATCGGAAAACACTCGGTATTCGCCTCGTCAAAGTGTTGATTATTACTGCTGTGAACGAGTCCAATAGAATTCAGTATTGTACTCAGTACAGTCGAATAACCTCATACTATTTCCAAATAATAAAAATATCAAAATGTACGGCACTCAAATATATGCAAAATGTATTGAAAACTCTCCTTTTTTCAATATTTTAAAAACATACAAACCTGAATATCGGTTCCCCACCCATGTCCAGCCCAACGACCCCATTTTCATAGTCCGATACGTACACACGACCAAACTTTGGCTCGACTGTGACATAAAGGGGACATTTCAAAACACCTGCTTCAGGACGCAATTTTCGTTTCACGACACCCTCTGAATCTGAGGTAAACATAAAAGTATGATAATTTAATCACCGGGTGCTATATGGCGTGATGTTATATTTTACTATTAAATCAAATTTAGCTGTTTCGCGTTGTTACATTGAAATATGACGTTACGTTATACTATATTGTTAAAGTAATGGCACATACAAGACAAAAACTTGCGCTAAATTCAAGAAGATGTAGAACTACTGGTCATTTACCTATGACTTGTATCTCCTTTTCAGTACTCCAGCCACTTGTTACGAAGAACTCGTTTTCATAAAAGGTTATTCCATAACATTCCACCTCCAGTTTTATCGTTTTCTTGAGAGACAGTTCCTTTCCAACAGAAATAATTGCGACTGACTTTTCGTTTGGCATGTAAACGCACTCTGACGATAGACACTTGCCACGTTCACGTGGTGATGACCGTTTCTAGACGAGATATCGGTTTAGATGGAACTGCAAGACTTGATTGTTTATTGTTGACTGCTACAACAACTTTGTCGTCTGGTAAAAACGCAGTACCGGTGATTGAACACGTCTTCTTGTCGGACTGAATCCTGTTAACAAAACACATTATTACCACTTATAAACAAACTAACGATAGACCTAATGAAAACTAGAGAAGGAGCAACATGATTTTATCTACTATTCTGCTGGCAAAGTTTAAACAGATTTTATACGGACAATTTTGGACTTTACTTGAACGTGCAGCAAAATTTCTTATGTAGAATAAAAGAGATGCACGTTTTTTCTTTTACTTGCAAATATCTTCATAATACAATTCCGACCCGCACTCGGACTATTTTGTGTCTTATATATATATATATTTACTGCATATTTATATACAATTGTACAAACGTCATAGTTTTTGTTAATTTCATTAAAAAATTGATCATATAATTATCATACATGTCATGTGACTTAAAATCGCATAATGGTTCGCGAGTAAGTGCTTCATGCAAATGTTAACGTTGGCCCTTATGACTTGACTTTGACTGTGACCATAAAGTCAGTAGGTGTTGTACTCAATAATTCTTATCAGCACAGAATCCGAATGTCCTGGTGCAGTGGTTTCGCGAGTAAAGTGCCTTCATGCAAAAAGTTAACGTTGGCCCCTGTGACCTTGACCTTTGACCTGGTGACATAAAGTCAGTAGGGGTGGTGTATCAATAAGTACATCAGCATGTGAAGTTTAAGGTCCTGGGTGCAGTGGTTCGCGAGTAAAGTGCCTTCATGCAAAAGTTAACGTTGGCCCTGTGCCTTGCCTTTGATCTGGTGACCCAAGTCAGTAGGGGTGGTATATCTCAATAAGTACTATCAGCAAATGAAGTTTGAAGGTCCTGGATGCAGTGGTTCGCGAGTAAAGTGCCTTCATGCAAAAAGTTAACGTTAGCCCCTGTGACCTTGACCTTTGACTAGTGACCCAAATCAGTAGAGGTAGTGTACTCAATATCAGCACGTGAAGTTTGAAGGTCCTGGGTGCAGTGGTTCGCGAGTAAAGTGCCTTCATGCAAAAAGTTAACGTTGACCTTGTGCGACCTTGACCTTACCTGTAATCCAAAAATCAGTAGGGGTGGTGTACTCAAATACATCAATGTGAGTCTTGACAGCTTGCAGTGGTCGCATAAATGCCTTCATGCAAAATAACGTTACAAAAAGACTAACGAACACGTGAGTTGAAAATATATGCTCTTCGGCAAATCATAAAAAAATTACCTAACGTTAATGTTCATCATGAGTTGTTAAACGTATCTAGAAAATATGTTTTAAGATTTCATTATAGTGTACATTATCAAGATATAGCTATTTTCATTTTTGCGCGTGTATCTGTTTTGCCTGTTTTTCCTTCAAGATATATATGGTCCATTCATGACATTACTTTCGTCTCTTATAGTTCCGAGTTCGTTCACCCCCTTTAAGAACCTTTCTATGGCAATCTAGAAAAGAAAGAAAAATCTGATCGACTCCTTGGTCATGTTGGTCTACTTATAACGCTGTTATCTGCAGTAAAAAGTGGAGCCTAAATGATATAGCCATATCCCAAAAATGTATGATTTTAAAATGACAACATACCCGAACAATTATAGGGTATTTCTCTATCATCAAAAGCTAGAAAAGTCGCCATATGATTTTAAATGTTTCGTTGTAACTCTTTATCCAACAAAATGTATAAATTGAATGAATCAATTACAAAATACGATACAGAATTTAAAATACATAACACCAACAGTAATAAATGAGAGATATTTTGTGTTGAGTAAGTAATTGGTTTGTATGGAAACCTCAAGTGATAATTTGTACGCCAGAATTCGCTTGAAAAGGCTATTTTATTCTGCACTATAAGGATACTTACGTCGGGTTGAAAATGGAAGGTGTAATTTCTAGGAAGTTGTTTTTCAACGTCCGTTAAAACCGTTTCATACCTTGAAGACACAGCTTGTACCTTAAAACAGTAAATAAATAAATAAATAAATAAATTTTTAACCCCCCCCCCCCCCTGACAGTGCAAGTATTTGAAAAACAAGAAATTGTTTAACATTTCCAAGAACTATATAATCAAGATAACTCTTTGTCAATGCTATGTTGTCTTGGTTTACAACATGTATATATAAATATTTCATTCTAGTAATACGACTCACTTTGATCGCCAGTTAAACAAAGAAGAATGACAAGCTATGTATAGCATGCGATAAACAAAGGTTTACGCGCTGACCGGCAAGCGAGCATTATGACGTCAAAGACGTTAACTGTCCGCATGACGTTCGGTTCATTGCTACACGGTTGAATAAAGTCCAGCATATCTTTTATTACATATTTCAATGAACATGTAAGCACAAAAATGAATTATGCCTTTTTGTGGTGTATCGTCTCATTTACCACAGCTCGTCGCCCAGATGCTTAGATATTTATTTGAAATCTGCACCGTGATAAATCAGACGTCAAACCACTCGAATGGCTTGATCATTTGATAAATCAAAGTGATAGCAATGGTACCTGGTAAAAGTACTTTGTACAATGAATTAGAAATATGTTTGACGCCGCTCGCCTTAAACGAAAATGCCAACAATTTATTTGCTTGTAATTTTTCATACCTTTTTGAGTGTTAGAAATAAGGACTGGTCATCCCCTTGTCTCGAGGCTATGTCAATTTCATTAAGCGATCCGGTGAGAACACTAACTGCATCTTGGCATATTTTGAGACAACCCCTCAACTCTTCAACTTTTCCATCGTAATGGCGGTCTTTTCCCTTTTGCAAATTTGATTCTAATTTGTCCAAGATATTGTCCAATGTTTTCCGATAGGTTTTCACGGCTTTTGAAAACGTATCGTTTTGGAGACCAAGATGTTGAAGAATTCCTTGTTTCTTTCGTTGAGTTTCTTCAAACTTTGTTTGTAGACGTCTTATTCCCGATTCAATTGTCCTTAATTCTCGGCTGTCGCGACTTCTTGAAGCCGCTTCAGATAAAACCTGTAAAAGCAACCCCAAACAATTTTCACAATACCGCCAAAAGATAAACAATGACAAATGAATGGCACAGATGACGTACAATTTAACACCTTTTTTTCAAAATCAGGCTACTTAAGGTTGCCCTTTCTACACAAACGTTGAAACATTATAGTGTGTTTCCGGTTTCTTTTTCAAGAATATGCAAATCTCATTTTAATTTTGGACAGATAAAAAAACAGTTATACTGCTTAAACAACCTTTGGAAACTTTATCTTGTGCCGGAATGCTTTAAACAAAACGAATAAAATTATGTCATAAGACAGAACATTACCTGGAGTTTACATTCTACATGTGTAGAAGCAATACAGACTCTGCAACACAGTGCGTCGTGTGTAAGACAATATGAAACAACAGGCTTCGTGTGCTCTAGACACTTCGTGTCAAAACTTTTACCACTTTGAGCCGTCCCCTCTGACGCACGCGTATTAGAAGATGTGCGCTTGGTTTTAATAAACGAAAGCGTGTGTTTTTTCGTGTTTTTTCCTTTCATATGCGTGTTGACACAGTTTGGGCACAAATGTCCGTTACAGTCAGTACAGTATTTTATTGCAACTGTCGTATTTCCAGTAAAACGGCACGGATCACATAACACGTGCAGGCATTCGTCTGTTACATTGAAAGATTTTCGTGCTAAGTTGGTCGCCATATTTCTTTTTTGTTTTCCGGATGTAGACGCGGCTGACGGCTATACTACTGTCAATGTTTTGTATCTTGTCATGTAAGCAAAATTTTTCTTAATTTTTGCAAAATTTATAATAAAACGTTGCGCAGAAAACATATGACTTTAGCAACACAAACTTCTTAATTTCAACAATAGGTTAATTTCCATAACTAGATTCCCATGTTTACATTTTATTTGCAAAAGTTATGTTTTCACAACACTTTTGAATAAATTATTTATATGACATGGCCTTCATTTCTGTAAATTCAATTATTCTTTAATATGCACTATATTAATTATTCCATCTCCAAATTTTTAGTTTTGTATTTTTTCAAGGTCGTAATTTAAGTATTCACACTTTTTCGTCAACTTATCTTAATATGCTCGCATAAACTAATAAAAACAAAAGGTTTTAACTACCCAATATAGGTCAAATTACACGAGGTACAATGGATGCTCATTCACCGTTTAAAATGTTATTTACGGGTTGACAAAGCACAACAATTGAGAAGAGGTTTTCTTTTAAAAACATATCAATATGGAAGTCTGCCATTTTTGTTTGTACGCGTCAAGTGTACCTAATCACTCATGTTTATAAACATGACAATTGAATATAATCTTTAAACTGACAGCGGAATACTTTAGTCCCGTTACTTTTGACCTTTGGACGTAAAAAAAAAAAACAAACAAACAAACAAAAAAAAAAAAAACGGTTCAACAGAGTTCGAGTTGAAAAAGCTGCTTTCTCATACAAACGAAAATAATTAATCTATTAAGGTAAAGGTCTTGTTTATTATAGTGTCACCCCTATTGAAAGAGCCAGCCAATTTGGCTTATGAGACACCTTTATTGTGCGTATCAATTACCTCCCAACTCCTACCGCTATGCCAGGTGCCAGGCGGATAGAAGTCGGTAACCATTCATTTAACTAGCTCGCGGCTTACAAACCGGCCTTTTCGGAACAAATTCCCTGCACATCCCGGACAACTGCTCCCCGAGAAGGGCTCGAACCTTCGACCTCCCGATCCCGAAGCGGACGCCTTAACCATTGGGCTACGGTGACGGTTTTTATAACTTATAAAGAAATATAATATAAATTTTACCGATGCTGAAACGAAATGTTGGTAACCGGGATTCATTTGATTTCAAATTTCAGTTGAAATATATTCTAAAACGTATAATCTATGAAATGTGCGCCGTCACGATAAAAAGGCAATCCGCTTGTTTTTTTCAACAATAGTTCAATCGAGGCCAGGCGCGAAACCTGAACGTTGTTTGAAAAATCAATATATTATGAGCATGTCCTCACAACAGTATGTAACAGGAGATAGGCTAAAGTTTTGTCGTTTTTTAATCATTCACTAACTTCAAATGTTTCAAATTATGTTGAACTTACATGTATTTCAAAGCACCTCGTCCACAGTAAAAAGAATGATTTTTTTTTTCAATATTTGATAAAAAATGTACTCTTTAAAATTTGTTATAGGGAAACTAATCAAAGCATATAAATTGTTTACAAAATATTCTCGTAAAGTGGAAATAGCAACATTTTAAATGTAGTAAGCATCACGAACAATTGATATGATAAACAAAGCCTACATTGCTTTAATTTTCTTTTGTTCTTTTCCGCTTTTTCATATGTAGACATTCAAAATTTTTATCCAAAATATGAACGAGAAGTAGCACATTTTACACGTAGCTTAGTGTGGTGGACCCGTAATTGAAATCGACATTTTTCATTTGATTACGTATTTTTCTTTTGCAATTTTGATACTTTACGGAAAGTCCATGTGGTTTTAACCGCCGAAGCTACCGAAGTAGATACGGCGTATATGTTGTCGCACGGAAATGGCCGAATATCATTTTACTTCGCAACACAAATAAAAGTAAAGAGGACCGCATTTACCATGACTACAAATAAAAAATGACAAAGTCTATGTTTACATAATAAATTTGAAACAAGAAGATTTTGTTTTGTCATATTATCTAAAGGTCATCCAGTGCAGTAATCTTAACTCTAATTTAACAATCTAATTAGAATCCATATAATTTCTCTGAATTATATGAACATTCTTACAGAACTAATATTCCTTTTTTATTTAACTTAATTTTGTTAACAGTTTACCAGAAAATGAAAGAAATGGAACGTAACATTGCAAAAAACCCAAGTAACTTTGTTGAGAAAATTGACAAATCTATTTAGGAAAATCTTGTTAAAAGTATGACCGAGACAACCATGTCTTCTGTTGCAAAACATTTCTTAATTAAATCCAGACCGGTCACTTGAAAGACAAATATCTGGAAAGCTTCATATAGTTGCATTTTTTTCTGGGTCTTGCAGTAAAAGCTAATCTTAGGTCTTTGTTCTGGTTAGAAAACCAAGGACAAAAACACAAAAGCTTAGGAACATTCTTGTTTCAGCTACAAATCCCGCCTTAAAACGAAACGCGACAGCAGTGTGTGTTTCGATCCGTAGCAGACGGACAGGTATACAAGAAATACGTCAAAGACAAGGATACAGCGAAGAGATATCAACATATTGGAAAACAGTTTTGCACCACTTAGAAATGTGTCAAAGCTTCAGTTTGAAGTTTTAACCGGTTCACGTTTTATAAAACCTCACTCAAACCAGTGTATGTAAAATATTTCTCCACAAGTCTGGCGAATCGGGGACAAACATTTAAATTGGGGATAATAGTGCTGATTTAAAATTTGACTAAAAAGCGTTTAAACATTCACATACAGTGAGTGATACATGTAAAAAGCCTTAAATCAGTCACATATAGCTTGATAGTATATCACCGATTAAAACCCGTCCCACAGATCCGTTACATGATCTTAATTTCATTTCACTAATTGTCCAGACAGTCTTTTTTTCATAAATTCAGAAAAATATCGCCATTGCAATTTACGTAAAACATGTCTGTTCCTAAAAATTCATCTGCAGAGAGCTAATTCACATGTGCGCTTAAATCAGAGATAAGGAAACAGAAACTGTTTATTTATGTGACGGGCTAGGGGGTTTAATTCATCAACAGATACTATGATTCACGGAAATCTAATTATCTAACGCCTTACAAAAACAGCGTCCAAATTGGCAACAGATTCATTTAAAACATAAACACTCCTAAAATTTCCAGACTTAGAACCATTGTTATCAGTATAGCAGAAATGTCATGGCATGGGCAAGAAGAAAAATAGTTTTTCCTCAATTACTGTCGAAACATGGCTGCAGTAATTGAAAGTTTCGATTTTCAGATTATTCCAGAAACCCTAGAATAAATTCGATTATTTTCGTCAATTTGGCAATATTCTGTCGTCTATTTAGAGAAGTTATCTCGTTAGCAGAAGGTGTTTATTGGGAAATAAACTATGTCCAATTTGATTTGTCGTCATTTGTAGAATGCAACGTGACCAGCGCTTTAAACGAGACTTACAGGCAAAGCCAATTTGGAGTTTACTGAAGGCGAACAAATCGCGTACTAGGAATAAAGTTGATAACAAAAAACATACACAAATGTCAATGAACCAGTTGAAATTAAAATTGAAATTACATAAATCTTTAGGCAATTAACAGACCGTCTGATCATTTGAAAATCAAAATTGATTTAGCGCACTGCATTTTACACATTAATCTATCAAAACTTGATTTCGCCCCGTGATTAACGCCCGCATTTTAATGAATTGTCCCTCGCCCTATAGCCATTAGGGAATCGGTCCTACCGATTTTCGTCGCGAAGCGATCCCTTTACGGTAACATGCGATATATACCGAATGAGATATTCTATCAAATTAAAAAAATGTGGCTTTCCGGCACGTGCACAGAGCGTCTGACTTGGATTTTTTTTTTGGAAAAATACGCTTTTTCCTTCCATGTGCTTTATAAGCGTCTACATAACTTGTTGAACTGCAACGTCTTGCACATCAGAACAAATATGGCCACTATTGTTTTTTATTCCAAAATCTACCTTTAAATGGATACAAACGAATATTTCTTGGTAGGCTTATGGACTGTAACGATTCCCGATTGAGTCATTGCCGTATTTCATATTAAAGCTTATTAGTTGGTAAACTGTCGAGAAAGTTCCTGGTGAAGAGTAGAGTAACCAAGAGCGCGTAGAAAAGGACGTATCTCGTACTTCACTGCCGTTGTTATAGAGACAGTGCTGAGAGTCCTTCGTATATTTTGCATCTGATAATGTACTGTCATATATGCACCGATAACTAGTATAGGTAAACAATCATTGTTACTTTATATTTAGGAATGAATGAATGACAATCGGTCTTAGTTATAATACGCTGGACTCCTGTTTAGCCCATGCCTTGTGTCTTCCGTCGAGTTTTATGTCAACGATTTTACTGTCGCGGTGTCGTGTGTTGTTGTGTCGCCCTTCTTGTCATGTGTTGAGCGACGTATTGCAATGCCGCGCGACCTGAGTCGACCAAAAACACGACGGACGACACATAACATGAGCTAAACAGGATTCCGTATAAAACTCATTGACAGGAAATACTTATAAATTTGTGTGATATAACTGGGCGTGTGTGCGTACGTGTGGAAATTCTATGGAAATTCTTAAACAGGGGTGGTATAGTACGTCATCAACAGGTGCGCGCAACACTTCCCGATGCGGCTTTTTTATGTCAAAACATCTCGATTCGGTGAGTATACTTGCGATTATTTCATTGGTAACGAATAGATTTGGAAATGAAATATAGTCTAAAGTACCCGCATGTGTCTCTAGTTTATCACTGACGTTTGCATTTTTGAAGAAAGTCTTGCGTTTAAGAGAACATTCGAGCACAATGCACTTCATGGAAACACTTCCCCATTCACCACACCATATTATATCGCATAAAAAGAGTTTTCATGCATTTCTAATGACTAAATGCCTTGACGGGTGTTCTTTTATGGCAAACAGAGGTCAGTGATACCTTAATTATTTATTGGAATCTATAGTTTCAAAGAAATCAGTAATATAAAATTTCGCCTTCCCGGTTCACCAGGTAAAACGATGCACTTCCCGGCTCACCGCCCGTGTGGCATCGTGTTTGACTTAATTATATGTAGCCTTTCAATTTATTTTGACGCATGGTACTTCGGTTGCCATACCAGCAAAACTAGTATTTAGCAATGAACGTTTATGTCAGTAAAAACAGTGTTTAATTTACTTTCAAGGGCTATATTATGACAGATTTACTCTTTCTTTTTCAGATCACAACAGAAACACCCGAGATATTCTGTTTATCAGAATTAAATTATGAAGCTAAACACTTTGGATTCAGCAGTATGATATCCGTAGACAGATGAACATAAACTGCATGTAGTAATTCATGCATTTCTCGGGAATAAAATGACACGTCAAAAAAATTAGAATTGTAGAAAGAACAATACCCGCTTGTTGTGGATGTTTGTGAAAAAGTCAGAAATGAAGACCACAAAAGTAGTCGTTGTTGGAGGTTCACTCACTGGCAATATGTGCAGACACCGTTTAAAACAGCTCACTGTTACGTGTGACCACTACCGTATATACTGAGCCATGGACAGCTTTTGTAGACGGAATTTAATGTTATTTTGCGTGACTTCAAACAATTGTGATTTTTTATTGAAACATGTTTTGTTTTATCTGTCTGTGTTGAAGTCACAGAGTCTTGTCAGTGCCTCGCCTTTCTTCTAAATAACATTTGACAGATTTTGATGAAAGGCAACAGCAGTATTAAACTTTGTATGAAATGTAGTTGACACTAATGCTCATAACGGGTAAAACACAACAATGTAAATATTCTTGTTATCTCTACGTTTCGGTCAATAAACGTTCACAGATTATACTACATTGCCAGTTTATCAATTTGTGTGTGTTTTAATGAATTTTCAGAGTTATAATTAGTGTAGTTGCGCAAAACCTGAACATTTTCGAGTTTAATGGTTTCAAGAGTTATTATATTCTGATTTTTGTTGATTTTGAAGTTTAGGCAGTGCATCTCCACTTCATGTCTTTCTGTCGTGTCTGAATATTTCCAGTTGTTGAGAATATGTGACATAAAGATGTACACTACTTCTTGATCGAAGAAAATTAAAGCATACAATGTGGAAAGAATTTGTCAGATATGCGATCTTAATGAAACTTAAGGTGAATTTCATTTTTTAAATGTTGAGTTATAAAGAATTACGTCCAAAGTTAATGAAATGTTATCATTATACTCGTATTTATTAGTGTGTATAAAATTTAGAATTGCTACAATCAAGTAACAAATCTACTTTCGATGATTTGTGTAAATATATAACATAAGCTGATATAAAGGAAGATGTTGCTATGTCTTGAAAGTGTATGTGCGTATGTTTATGTCACAACGGCTTCCTCTGTGTAAGGGTTTAAATAAAAAATCAGTAAAATTTCCTATTTTAAATAGTCTTTTATACAACAACATTTTCAACAACTAAACAGTTTAAGAAAAGCAAAATGATTTACACTGCAAGTAAAATTGTTCTACCACTGTTCAAGCTCACTTCAAGTTTAAACATGTAATTGGGTGCATTAAGATTTGCAAGCAAAATCTGGACATTAGTCAAATGTTAAATCCTGAACCGCATTTTAGTGTAGATTCAATCGGTGTCCCATTCTACTACGTGGTAATTATAATTCGGTTGCAGTCACTCTTGGTCTTTCCCTGCGCACATCTAAAACTCCTTAATAAGAACATTTCATTGGCGCGATACAGTAATTTCTCATTTTTCCCGAGCAATTGTGATGATCACGTGGCCCTGAAACGTTAAACAGAATTAAATAGTAGCATCTCGTTAAAAACTAAACTGCATTGGTGCGACTTTTACCTTTAAAAATATTTAAAAGGTTGCTCCTTTAAAAAACAGCACATGATAATTATTTAACTATATAATTTTGCTTTACTTAGCATATTATCAATGCATATTCTTATTTGTCTCATCGAGTCTGGCCTTGAACTCAAGTTCGGAATCAAAGCCATCATACTCGACTATTTTCGATGAAACGCCATAATAGTTATCATGAAAAAATACTTAGAGTAACAAGTTAACTAATGGTTTCCAAAATACTTTCTATTTATATTATCATGTGTCGAAGTGCCTATCTAACTATACCCCTTATTAAGGTTTAACTACTGTAACATTATTGAAATTAAATCAGTTATTTATATCCATACCTTCAAACAGCAACCGACATAGTCGTGACAAGGTTTGGTACGGAGACCTAGTTGAGCGTTGAAATCCTTGTCTAGGGTAATTCCGTTAGAGGATGTTCTCTACTTCTCAAATATTATGTCGTACAGCTTTTGGAAAATATAATATGTCAATCATGTCTTGCATGCCGATCACTCAGCAATCCTTTTGAACATATATTGACAATTCCACTGATGCAGACTAGAAGTTTTTCATCTTTCATGTACCTAAAATAACAAATGTAAGGACATGATAGAACATAATTATATCATACATATGCACGTTTATAGTATACAACATATGTTCAAGATATGCCTCGTTCTTTCAATACTATCTTCAAATGCTTAAATGATGTTTACGGACCATCTAGTGCAAGCACTCTAACAATTAGTTATTCGAATTAATAGAACTTCCAGGCAAGCGTAATCACATTTACATGAGCACCAGCCCGATGTTAGTCATGCTGGAAATTGGTGAGCCGGGAAGGACATCAATTCAGTTGGTGAACCGGGAAGGCAAAATTTTAGTTTACTGATTTTTCGGAAAGTTTAGATTCCAATGACTAATCAAGGTTCCACTGACATCTGTTTACCATAAAAGAACATCCGTCAATGCTTGGATTTATCAGAAATGCATGTAAACTCGTTATGCGACATAATATGGTGTGGTGAATAGGGAAGTGTTTCCATGAAGTGCATTGTGCAAGAATGTTCTCTTAAACGGAAGGCTTTCTTGAAAAATGCAAACGTAAATGATAAACTAGACGCATGTGCGGGTACTTTAGACTATATGTCATTTCCGAATCTATTAGTTATCAATGTAAAAATCGCAAGTTTACTCACCGAATCGAGATGTTTTGACACAAAAAAGCCGCACCGGGAAGTGTTGCGCGCACCTGTTGATGACGTACTATACCACCCCTGTTAAAATAACTGATGAAATTTTGACAACAATTGAGGTCCACATACAAAAATGAACAGACTGTATTTTTCAAAGAAGAAATTTTAAACGATAAGGTTTGCATTGTCATATTTTCTTAGTTTCATTTAGTTTGTCCAGAGCAGTCTGTCTTATTGGAGTTTGAAAATTAAATTATACTCTTTCAGTGTATGATTTAAAAAGTCTGTTTACCCCATTGGGAATTAAATTCAACGAAATATAGGAAGATAATACGCCTAGGTTAAAAGAATTATAGCACTAAAAATCATATTTAACGAAATTTACATCTTTTCGCGAGAACACTGAGTACCAGAATGTGATACGCTAACGAAATTTTTGATAGAATTTAAAAGAAATCTTGGGACCGAAATAACTTTGTTTAGGAAATTGGGAAATCTCTTTAGGAGAAATCTTGACAAAATTATGAGCTGAGAAGAATAGGCATTAAGCTAAAACACATTTCTTAATTAAATCAAGGTCGTTAACTTGAATGACTACCAACGGAAAAGCCATATATAGTTTCATAATAGCGCTGACCGAATTTTGTCCGCCTGGTAAAAGTCAGACAAGCGGAAAATGTGGAAGGCATAAGATGGTTCTGTTTAGGACGGGATGGACTTTTTATAGTGGCAAAAATCGATACATTGTGTGAATGAAGTATAACGCCGGTCTTTCATTTTATTTTGAATTTGAAACGTCTTTTATAAACAAGTGAATCAATTTTAGCAGCACTATTTCTCGGCGCCTGTATTGCGCCAAATGATATGTCGACGTGACATCAATATATGTCCGTGTTTCAAGGAAAATATCCCTGGATTTTTCATATTAGAATATTTATTCTCAACCAACAAAAACACTCAGATTGTCTGTTAGCGACTTTGCTAAATGTTTATCTCAGTTTAAAAAATACTGAATTAAACCAAGGCAGATTTTAATTTCATTAGAATTCAGCAGTTTGTTGACATTTTATGGTTTTTTTTTTTTTTTTTTTTTTTTTTTTTTTTTTACATTTTTGTACCATCTTCATCCATTTTTGAAGATGTTAAAGTAATCTTATTCTCATGCAGACGTATCTTGTTTCCAACTGATATTGGGTAGATGTAGACATTATTTACGATAGGAAACCACCCACCATGTTTGCCAAGGGTGGTCGGAGTTTCTACCCAGAGTGCCAGTCTATGCCTGAAATATGCCCCCAGTGATTTGCTTTCAATATTAAAAGCTAGAATGACGCCATTTGCCTGGTCTAAATTGAGTCAGTTTGCTTAGAAACCAAAGACAGATATCGTTTGTTCGGTTGTCATTGCTCTTATCGGATTATGCCTAGTTTTTCTTTCACTTTTTGTGATAAATTCTTCTGTGTTTATTAACTAGCAATGGTTCATTACCACATTTGAATGTTTTGTATCACTATTATTCTTTCCAAAACACAATTTGTTCGACTTCAAAGTCGCTGTCAATTTCAAATTGGATTTGCCTTTTAGTCTCGTTAAAGCCTCTTGTCAAGTGACATTATGTCGATCTTTTTAGATCGTTCAGCACGACATTTATTATTTATGTTGTGTTTGTGTAGCTCTTCTGTTTATTTTTCAGCTTGAACATTTCGGATGAGTAATTCCAATATTCCCGCTTTAAAAGCTTTGGGTTTTGTTTAATCACCCCTTGCTTTTTAATTTTGTCTTTGGCAGTTTCTGTGATATGCAGGCTCCATAACCACAGATCCTCTCTCTCCAAATTCCAGTTTGTTTAGTTCTGCCAATTGTTTTCTCGTTTAGGGCAAAGCCACTATTTTATCTGGGGACCATACACCGCTTTTCACCGCGCTGTGTATCATTGATGGCTCCATGTGCACCGCAGTATGAAAACATCTGTGGATGTCTCTAAATTAAATTCTGGTACTTGTAACATGTGTAAATGTTGAGTTCTGCTCAACCCAGGGCTAGGGGGCGTGGACGATAGCTTGCATTTCCACTATCGTCAAAGAACAAGCTCAAACAAACGGAGCCTGCAACTCGTTTCTGTCGTGTTGGGCGACATGTGATTTTCCACTTTTTTATTTTATTATCACAGCAGCGTTGTTTGTGCTGTGTGGAAACCGTAAAAAGTCTCCCCGGCTCGTACCTTCAATCAGAGCTGTTATAATTCGATCCCTTCAGATCGTTCAGCACGACATTTATGTTGAGTTTGTGTACTGTTTAATTTTCAGCATTGGGTAGTTCCAATACTCCTGCTTAGAAAGCTTTTGTATTTGTTTAATCACCCCTTGGATATGGTGCTTGCTTTTTAATTTTGTCTTTGGCAGTTTCTGTGGTATGCAGGCTCCAAAACCACAGATCCCCTCTCTAAATCCCAGTTTATTCAGTTCTGCCCATTGTTTTCCCGTTTAGGGTAAAGCCATTATTTTATCTGGGAACCATACGCCGCTTTTCACGGAATTACACGCAAGTGTATCATTGAAGGTTCCGTTTGTACCGCCATATTAACCTCTAGATTGTGAGAAAATGAAATCTCCGAGAAAACATATTTCTTCTAGAGATAAAAGGTCTTCAAAAATAACTGATGAACTTAACGTTAGATAAATAATTAATAACTCTGGTCTTTATATTATTCAAATGGTATGCGGAATTAGGTCATAAGAGCAAAAAGTTATACTTTAATTTTCAATTTTTATTTAAATCGAACCAGATTATGAGGTTTGCTTGATTATGTATTTAAATAAGCAGGCTATATGTATAGTCCGAGTGCGGACTGGAATTTATTCTAACGGGATTTGATTAACTTTTCAAAAAGTTCAGGAAAAAGACGTACACCTGTTTCCAAAAATGAAAATATTGCTGCACATCCAGATAATATTCATGTACAATTTGATAAAACTTTGCCAACAAGTTAGCAAGATTTTTCTCTGAATTTAATATTGTCTGTTGTTCTTGATTAGGTGACTCTAAAAGGGATTATGTTTTTGTAAATAGGATTCAGTCCGACAAGAAGACGTGTTCAATCACCGGTACTGCGTTTTTACCAGACGACAAAGTTGTTGTAGCAGATGCAACAAATAAAACAATCAAGCTCTTCAGTTCCAATCTAAAGTCTATATCCCGTCTAGAAACTGTGTCATCACCACGTGACGTGGCAACGGTATCTACGTCAGAGGTGGCGTTTACGATGCCAAACGAAAGGTCAGTCGCAATTATTTCCGTAGGAAAGGAAATGTTTTTTAAGAAAACGATAAAACTGGAGGTAGAATGTTATGGAATTACCTTTTATGAAAACGAGTTCTTCGTAACTAGTGGGTGGAGTACTGAAAAGGAGATTCAAGTAATAGGTAACTGACCAGTAGTTCTACATCGTCTTGAAATAAAATTAAGGGTGTGATTTTTTTTTAATTTGTTTATTATTTTGTATGTGTCATTAATTAAATAATATAGAATAAGTTATTAACGTAACGTCACATTTCCATGTAAGAACGCGATACAGCTAGCTTTAATTTTAAAGTATGTCATCACGCCAAATTGCAACAGGTAATTAAATTTTCATGTTCAATCTTCTGTGTTTACTCCAGATTCTGAGGGTGTCGTAAAACAAAAAGTGCGTCCTGAAGCAGGTGTTTTGAAATGTCCCCTTTATGTCAAGTTTGGTCGTGTGTACGTCTCGGACTATGAAAATGGGGTCGTTGGACTAGACATGGGTGGAGAACCGATATTCAGGTTTATATGTTTTCTTTTAAAAAATATTAACGACAGTTACTTGTTATTAGAAAGTATTTAATACATTTTGTATAATTATATTTGAGTGCCCGTACATTTTGATATTTTTGGAAATAATATGAGGTTATTCAAATGTATTGTATTGAACTTGTACACAGCAGTGATAATAATATTATGACGAGGTGAATGCCGAGTCCAGATATGGGTAATTACTGCTGTATACGAGTCCAGTAGAATATGGTTATTATAAAAGTAGCTCTATCTGGGATGATGTATTCGGTTAGAGTGGATTTTGCCAGATCGTATCTGACGAGGCGCGCATGCGCCGAGTGTGATCCAACCTTGCAAAATCCACGCAAGCCGAATACAAAATCCCAGATCTAGCTACTGTTACATTGACCCTTTTAGTATAAACCTCCACCTTTTGTTTGTTGTTTTGTTATAGGATCTAATATTCAATGTTTAGCAATCTTAAAATGGAACTTAGTGAAGTCTCCACTTTTTCAATTTTTTTTTATCACAGCAGCGTTGTTTGTGCCGTGTGGCGACCGTAAAAAGTCTCCACGTACATTCAATCAGGGCTGTTATATTTCGATCTTCTCAGATCGTTCATTACGACTTTTATGTCGTGTTATTTGTACTATTTAGTTTCTCAGCATGACCATTTCGGCCTGGGTGGTTCCAATACTCTCGCTTTCATAGCCTTGGGTATTGTATAAACACCCCTTGGATATGGTTCCTGCTTTTTCTTTTTTCTTTTGACATTTCCTGTAATATGCGGGCTCCATAACCTCAGATCCTCTTTCTAAATTCCAGTTTGTTTAGTTCTGCCCATTGGTTTCTCGTTTGGGGCAAACCCATTACTTTATCTGGGGACCAAACGCCGCTTTTCATAGAATTACACGCCTCAACACGTTAATCATTAAAGGTTCCATGTGCACCGCCGTTTGAAAACATCTGCGGATGTCTCTTAATTGCTTTTTGTACTTGTAGCATGTGCAAATGTTGAGTTCTGCTCAACCCGTGGCTAGAGGGCGTGAACGGTAGCATCCATTCCCACTACCGTCCGTGAACAGGCTCAATAAAACCGAGCAACATTTTCGTTTTTGTCGTGTTGAGCGACCTGTGGAGTTTCCACTTTTTCCATTTTATGTAAAATTTTATAAACTATATTGCAATGTCTGTCATGCGTTAATTATGTGATATGTTTAGTTAAGATAAGCTTAACATTCCTTTTCAGATGACATTTGATACAAAAGCATGAATAAATATTTTTTGATTATTTGAATGCAGTGGAAAGTGCACTTAGTCATAACACCTGTTATATACTGATGTTAATTAGAGATTATAGTCATAACACCTGTTATATACTGATGTTAATTAGAGATTATAGTCATAACACCTGTTATATACTGATGTTAATTAGAGATTAATTTATGGTCGGTGACTAATCAGTATTCTTTATTTCATTCATTGCTACTTACATGTATCTACTCTGCTGGTAGTGCATTAAAGTAATTTCACTGAGGAGGAAAATGTATTTCAGGTTGATATTTTACTAGATAGCATCCATAAATAAACTATTGAACAAATTTAATGACTTTGTTTTATTTTCCACATTCAGCTCTAAAGAGGTAGGCCTCTTGTATGCGAGAATGCAGTTGTCTATACTCGCCGTTAGCCCTGCTCAGAACCTAAACCCCAGATGGCACTTTCATAAACAACGTATGAAAATACTTACAATACAAGTACAAAATACTAAAGCCACATCAGTCTGTTATACTTTCTTTTTGCAAAAAATCATTCAATGTGCAAAGAATGCTTCTAGGTCTGACAATGATTAGGAATGTTTCGTCTTTACAAATATGAGAGCTGCTTTTTTTGTAGTCTTCTTGGTTCCTTCATTTTCGAGGGTCATATAGCAAATTAAGCCCTCATATCCCGTCACGTAAAACATCTTCTGTTTTCTTATCTCAGATTTTAGTAACGCAGATTGGTATTAAGTCTTTTGAGCTGAATTTATAGCCCCTGTAAATCACTGGATAAGCATGTAACATTGAAATTGTTATGTATATTCTACTATAATGAAGGAGGATAAAGTGAGTTAGAGGCAGCAACAGGTCTTTGGCACATGCTTTCTAGAGACAAAGAAATGGTAATATCAGAAGCGTATCTGGTCATCTTATTAAAGTGTGTTACAATTATTTATCAATTAACGAGATTTCTTCTGGGCTTCACTTGATTTTGCGAGAGATTGTTCTTTTTTCTTTTGGGAGTTTTAGAACGTTATTGCTCTGAAATATACGTTTCCGGCTAGCTTTAGGTTATACACCATTTACTGACATCTGTAGTACTGCATATCAATCTCAAAATCAAATGCTTCAGTAGGTCATCTTTGTTACTAATACTAAGTTTCTTGACTAATAAAAAATTATTTTACAAAGAAAAAAAATAAATACAAAAAACACCGTCACAACAAAATCTTTACGTTGTGTCTTACTTGTTAATACGTTGGTTTCCCGCGTTTCTTTTAAATACGCTGTCAGAAAATACTTCAATAGTGAAAATGGTATCTTTTTACTAGTATTTGTTAAATAAAATTGGTGCGCATGGAAATATCCGGCTCTATGATCCGGCTCTAGGATACTAGAAAGTGGACCCGCCCGCTTAGCTCAGTAGGTAGAGCGTCGGTCTACGGATCGCGGGGTCGTGAGTTCGATCCTCGGGCTGGGCGTATGTTCTCCGTGACTATTTGGTAAACGACATTGTGTCTGAAATAATTAGTTCTCCATCTCTGATTCATGTGGGGAATTTGGCAGTTACTTGCGGAGAACAGGTTTGTACTGGTACAGAATCCAGGAACACTGGTTAGGTTAACTGCCCCCCGTTACATGACTGAAATACTGTTGAGAAACGGCGTTAAACCCAAAACAAACAAACAAAACAAAACTAGAAAGTGTTTTTGTGAAAACTCGGTAAAGCCTTGATACACCTAAAAAGTTACCATCGATCTAGATATTCCCAGCTGCATACACAACAAAAATAGTACATTCTAACTTTACTCTGTGACACACCGGTATTCGGATGCAGGAGGGAAGAAGGTAGCTCGATGTTAGCTCTTTAGCAAATTTATTACATGGGATAACAGATTTAAAGCGAAAGGAAAACATATTGCAGAATGATATTTCCAAAGCATAGCCAATGCAATTGCTTACAAACTGACATGAACAAATATGTCTGCAAAACTTCGCAGGGGTCATTTTTAACACACCAATAACGTCAAAATGATATTTTGATTTTCAAATGTGAAATGATTATAAGTTTCCATTTCCGCGAAAATGTGTTGTTTCTTTAAGTTAATAGTCTTTCATTTCTCAACCTTGCCAGAATTATCTTTAATATACTTTGAATGAATATTATTGTCACTTTTGTCTATTTTAATATATTTTTGGTTAAACGTTGCATCGGCACAGTGACAGACTTGGTCATAATGCGATTTTCCAGCTTTGTTGGTAGAGGTAGACCCAAGATTCCCCTCCGTGCATTATTTCATCACGAGCAGGCACCTGGGTAGAACCAACGACCTTTCGTAAGCCAGCTAAATGGCTTCCTCACATGAAGAATTCAACGCCCCGAATGAGGCTCGAACAAACATCAGTGAGGGGCAAGTGATTTGAAGTCAGTGACCTTAACCACTTGACCACGTGGCCTCATTTTTGTCAGTACGTTTTTTAGTAATGATATCAACCAGACATATCTTTGTTTAAGTAGTTATTTATTTGGCGTATGATGAGACAAAAGCTAAACATTAGGGTACCATTTTTAATGTTAATTTCAGGTTACTATCTTTGTTGTCCCATGCAAATAAATGGTAATTGCCGGAAGCAAAGAATGATGGTCTGAGAAAGCTTTTAAGAGAATTTACTTCAAGGTATATGACCCATGTAATAGTATACCTCCTTTTGAAGAGTATTCAATTCCTACAATAAACCTACTTTTACTTAAAAATTTCAGGGGGTGTAGGTTCACACCCCATTGGGACCAATTTTTTTTTCTTTATATTCCTTTTTTCCTAGTAAGTTTTTACTTTTTTTCCAAGCCTTTCAAAGTGAATTTACCACTGAAATAGACGGGGATAGAGTTAGACATTTATAAAAGTACTGAGTTACATGAGATTAAAGTTCTCTTTTTTGCCTTTACTCTTTAGATAACATATTGTGAAAGAAATGTAGGTAGGTTTTACTTCTGCCCCGAGGTTATCTATGAATGAAGTGAGCAAAATTTAGAACAGTCCCACAGGACTCGACCTTAATTGTTTAATGTTAGAGTTAGAATTCTGTCTCATTAAATCCTTTTACCTGTGCCCCCATCCTCCTCTTGAAAAAATGATATTCACAGTTTTTTGGATTTTTTTTTTCAAAATTATTTACTAATAGTTTGATGTTTCTTTTATCAAAATTAATAATAAATTTAATTCTCTGCAAACGTTTAGGACAGTGGCCATCATTTTGAAATTTATCTCTACTTGAACTTGAGGAAATATCAAGAATTGTCCAAAATTTATAAAAAAAAACCGGCACAGTAAAAGTTGTTTAAATTTTTCATGCAAGTCTCTCATTGGATACTGTATATTGCTGTAACATTAGTTTGAAGATTTGAAATATTCACTACTAGGTGGGCCATACCTTAAAGCCATTCTGACAGATGTTGCAATATACCTCTTTATTAATTACTTTCATATACAATTACGTCGCCAGTAGCAACGAAGTTTTTTTATGTTTTTGCAATTATTTAGATATTCTTATAGATTGTACTGAAACATTAACTGAACAGTATGTCGGCTGTGACTTACTTTAAGCCATTCTGACAGATGTTGAAAGATACCACTTCATTGTTACTTTCATCTAGCATTACGTCGCTAGTGGCAACGAAGCTTTTTATGTCATTGCAATTATTTAGGTCGTCTTATAGATTTTATTGAAACATTTATAGTATGACGGCAGTGACTTACTTTAAGCCATTCTGACAGATGTTGAAAGATACCATTCATTGTTTCTTTCATACAGAATTATGCCGTCAGTGGCAACGAATCTTTTTCTGTTTTTGCAATTATTCAGGTCTTATTATACAACAAATGCTTCATGAAAGAAATCAAATATCAATTGTAAGTCGAGTAGGAAATTAAAAAGCGATTACTTTCAAATTTGATACAATCAAATACTTGCTCTAGAAATGCTGTAGACAGTTAGGCTAGGTCGATAACTTATTAATGTATCTCCTATGATATTGAAATGTCTCATAGCGCATAAAGTTTTAAAGATATTAATTATTAGATACTATTTTCAAAGGAGTTTTAGAAATTATTTATATTTTATCTATCCGTCCGATCATTGAATAATTTTATGCTGATATGGGATTGTGGGATAATTGTACAACCTACGAGAATCAAGAACTCGATAAAATCCAACAATAGTGACGGGTGCAATCAAGCTTATACCTTTAGATGAACTTTACCGTGAGGTTAACTATGAAACACTTTCTTAGCGGAAGAATAAACACAAACTCACTTTACCGTGAGGTTAACTATGAAACACTTTCTTAGCGGAAGAATAAACACAAACTCATTCCGCTGTATAAAATGAAAAATGTTCTCACACCAACCTACCTTTCGTCTCTAGTACCCGATCTTGTTGGCCAGAACACTACATATAAACTCCACAATTCTAACAATATCAATAGGCCTATCAACGCAAGAATAATCCTGTATTTTTATCCTTTTCTGCCCTCGACCCTTCGTAAATGGAATTTGCTGCCAATAGAAGCACGTCAATTACAATCTCTAAATTCTTTAAAAAAATCTTTTTAAATGCTGACATAACTGAAACGCCTCAACACTTCTGTTACGGAGGTCGACGCTCTCAAATTCTTCTCAAACGACTTCAAACGAAATGTAATTCCCTTAATCAGCAGCTATATCAGAAGAACATTGTTATTTCTACACTTTGTAATTGTGATCTCGTTGAAGACAGTGATCATTTCTTCTTTGTTTGTCCGCGTTACAATCAACAAAGAACAGAACTTTTCGACACATTGTCCCTAATTTCTTCTGTCGATCTTCATACTGTACTTAATAAATGGAGACGTCTCGAAAGACTTTCAAACTAATGCAATGATACCTAATGCAGTTTTTTGGGTTTATTAATAATAACGAACGTTTTCGTTAGGTATATTCTTCCACAACTTTGCTAGTACTAAACTTCATGGGTTTGGCTTCTCTAAAGGCACATTGTTGTGTCCTGTTGAACTCTCTTCTATATGTCTGTAATCCTAAATTATCTTAAGATTTGTTTTGAACTATTTGAATTGTTCGCGACTCTATATCAATTTTGTTTCATTGCTTGTTAAATTATCAATGACACATGTCAATGATATTTTTTTCTTACTTCTTTTTGTTATTTTAAATCCTTTCTTACTTCTTTTTGTTACTTTAAATCCATCATCAAATACCCTTTACGTAATCATTTTTCTTCTTTGTTATTTACATGTATTCAGTTGAAAAATTAAAAATCCTTCACTACTTAATTGAATAAAACAATTATTCGCCAAAGCTGTAATTATATAGTTGTTATATAGGGAGAGAAACTATACAAACATGGAAGAATATCCCACAGGGAAAGTCACGTTCTAAAAACGCAGCCTCCCGAAAGGCACACACGAACAACACTCGCACAAGTTTTCTTTCGTTCTAATTCCTTTCGTATTTGTGTAATATATGTATACCTGTGAAAGTTTGATTGGTGTAGATTTCGAATCTGAATGTTTTCTGTGTATTATCCTTACACGATCCGTAACATTTCTTGTTTTCCACCTATGTATAAATAATTGGCAGTTACATTTTACTCCCCACGATTGAAACCTAGACATTCTACCTTTTTTCCTTTATATATCATTTTATATGAGCTATTTCTAGTGTCAAACGATGGTTAAACAGCATTTCAAAAACTATTGTCACCTAATCCTGATGAAAGCCCAATTTACTTAACTGCGAGACCAAACTCGTTTTGATATTTTGCGAAAGTCCTTGTGTACTCCTCATAAAATAAACAAAAGTGTTTGTAAACATGGAGATAGTTCCAAACTGAAGGGGAAGAAACATTTTATAGAAATATTTCGATGGATATGACAAAATACAATACAAAGCCCTGACCAACCTATAAACCGGGCCAGTCTCATTTATAAGTACAACAGCACTGTTGGCCTATTTAAACGAGAAGTGGGTATGATTCAACAGTTACAGTCATAACGACGTGACATGCTACTCAAAGATCATTTCACTGGGCCAGATAACAAGGCTTTTGCATTGTGTTTTGACTTGACTGTTACCAATAAGTGTGCTAGTTAGTAATGTATACTATAAATACAAATCAACGTTTCGTTGTTCTATGCTTTCCAGTCAAGATTTGAATTGTAACAACATAAACGATTGCTAAAATAGAGTTCATCAGTTAATGCGGAATTTTAATATGGGAATAGAATGTCCCTGTTTTTATATTGCATTAGTATATATAACATAGACAGGAGTTTGGACGCGCATTATTTAAATTTACCATTTCGGAAATACAAATATTTCGTACTTGACGAATTATCTGAAAACAAGTCTGAAAAACTAAGTGACCCTTATGTAGCACCACAAAAACTATGGCAACATGAGATGCTATTTGTAAAACACGTATGCCACGCCTTGATTGGTTGATCCATTTTCAGTCCCGTGATAACTATGACTTTGACCAACTAAAATTAAAGAAACATATATCCATCTCTCTAGTATCAACTATTCTTTTACGTTTACAGAATCAATAATAGAAGAGTTAATCAAAATCTTGTTTGAATGGTTTGCTATCATGCTGAATGATGTTTCATGCATTATGCATTCAAACAGGCTTGACTGCGATCATGATAGTTCATATCAAGTAAATTGGCATTGATAAATGAGCGCATTGTGTCTTCTGATAACATTTACGAATTATTCTTGTTGACAATCAAACAAAACGAACATCGAGATGAAGTTTGAAAGTTCTGATGCACTTTTAACTCGAGATATTCGTAAAAATGGGAATTTAAGCATAGATGCAAGTTTGGCATAGAATGTATATATGACACTGAAAAATTATAAAGTGGGTGAAAAAAAACTTACATTCTTCTTGCATTTTTACCAATATCTAATATTTTCTGCATTATTTCAAAAGCGTTGCAACGCTTTACTTTTGCATAACATTTTGGTTATTTATAAAAATATCTTGTGAAAATCTGATGTCAATACACGTAGGTTTGTACCACTAGTCACTTTCAGAGTACTCACTTTTTATTGATTTTTTGAGAGAAATTATTATTCGCCTAAAGTTTGTGGGTTAGTCCTTTTAAAGGACATGAAAATGTATCAATTAATTTATCATGTTTAGAATTTTGAGACTTTAAATCCCTGTTTATTACACAAAAAGAGAATGTGGTTTGATACAATTGCAAAACATGTTTTAGGAATACAGTCAAACTGTTCTATAAAGACCACCATTGGGAGATCAAAAGTGTGGTCTTTATTGAGAGGTGGTCTTTATTCACAGGTTAAAATACACTATAGATTTTAAAATGGGAAACAAAACATGTGGTCTTTAGAGCCAGGTGGTCTCTGTTCAGAGGTGGTCTTTAACACATGTTTGACTGTACTATCTTCTAAAGTTCTAGCATCAATTACGATATGATTTGCCCGTAATATAATATTCCCAAAACTACAATATATTTATTTCTATAGACGGGTTTGCTTTCAGAACTCTCATTAGATTGTATATAGAATTACAGAAAATGCATCTCTATTTTCTCACTCTTTGTGTGTAATGATTTTGCTATTTGATAAATTGTTGTTGCATTTTTATCTGAAGGTCACATTGTAAGTAGAGCTACGACTGTGTGTTTAACGAGCTTAAAGTGTTTTACGTTCGTTGGATACTTTTTTTTGTAGGATTTTACGTCGCACCGACACATGATAGGATGCAGACATTATTATTTCTTAATGATTTTAATGAAACAGAGACATTTAAAGATTATCTTTAAGGAAAAGTCTTTGTAATTCGTTTGTTTTTCACATAGTAAATCTATGAAATGATATGACACAAAATGTATGTGTTAAAGGTTTTAGATTAAAAAAAATATGTAGCATGTTTTAAGATGACTGATTCAATTCGTTGAAGTGAATGTGAATATAAGATGTTACATAAACGAATATGTGTTCGTTCTTTCTTACTTATTATGTAAACATAGTAGACATTATGTTTAGTCACTACAGATTTTATTTTTCTCGTATTAGAAGTATTTCATGTTGATGATTATTTGAAACTTTCCGTTTACCATTTCCAAATATTCTTCGCTACAATGTCAGGGTCTTTATGATTTACAGTGAGCGGCTCTTGTTTCGTTTTTGTATGTACGCAATGCTTTCGTGAAATGAACCCACTAACTCTTACGATTTTGGATTCAAAATTACGCTTCTAGTGTCAAGAGCTTCATTCCAAATATTTATTAATCATTCTGCTAAAAAGGAAAAACACTGCGTACCATTTCCTTTTTTTGCGAGACAGAAATTTCTGAAAGGTTTCTCCAATTTAACAAAATGGTAACGTTTTGTTGTTAAAAGTACGTGGTTGTCTGTCAAAACTTTACAAAAGGGAAATCAGAACAAAAGAACTGCACTATTGTAGAGATAACAATGCCATTTTTGCTACACGATTGCCAGAAGCCGCAAAAGATAGCAATTTACAAAAACTGATTGAAACTGTTTACCACCGTAGACCATATATCTAGGTTCACTTAGTAACAGTTTGAAAATATCGAAAACCTGTCAAGTGTACATGTACATACTTTTGTATAATTATGGAAGACATTGCTGCCGTATCATTAAAATGAATCTCAGAATAAATGTTCATGTTATTGTCGACTTGCCATTTACTTTTGGTTTTTACAATTGATGGCTGGTATGTCCATGTTTCAACATTGAAATTGTACAATTCAGAAAAAAAAAACAATGTTTTGCAGCGGTTCACTTGAAAAATATTTCCAAAGGTTCTTTTTTTAACTAGAAAATAAAATCCCTTTGCCTTTTCATTTGACAATCAGCATAACGACACAAAAGAAATAAAAACGATTTCAAACATAGCAGCCCAAAATCCTCAAATTACAGCAATATTTAGTATATGATTTCCAGTGAAGTATTGAAATATTAGAAAGGAAGTTATACCTGATATTTTCACGGTAAAAAATATAAAAAAAGTATTTTCACTTTTATGAAACTATAAAATGGGTAAATCAAGTCGAAACGTGAATAACAAGAAAATTTGTTTGTTTCACTTGTACATTAAATATATTTTTCACTCACGAACACTATATTTTACGTTTTCACTCGTGGCTAAGCCACTCATGAAAATACTGCATCTGGTGTTCCCTCATGAAAGATTTAGTGTATTCTTATATTAACGTGTTTTTGAAACTGTACGACTGTCACGAAACCTCAGTTGCTCAGCCGAGTCCTGTGTGAATGTAACAAGATGGAAAAACAATTTTGCAGTTAACACAGTATCATGTTTGCAAATAACGCAAATTATAGGAAGATAATTTCGAAGCATAAAATACAATCAAGTAAAATAATGGCAGACTCGGTTTCAAAATAGTACGATTAGAGATCGTTATTACGTGTGTTGAAATACCTAGCTAGAACGCGTGTCATATTGAGTCCATTGGTTAAGCTCAGACACGTGTCATATTGAGTCTACTTGGCTAGCCTAAACACGTGTCATACTGAGTCTTTTAAGGTAGCTCAGACACATGTCGTATAGAGTCTATTGTGCAATGTCTGAAACGTGTCAAATGATTCCACGTGGCTAGCTCAGACACATTTCATATTTAGATCAGATACGTATCATATTGAATTGCTGGCTCAAACGCATGTCATGCTGATTTTTAGCTAGCTCAGACACGTGTCATATTGAGTACACACGGCTAGCTCATACACGTGTCATATTGAGCCTATTGGGTCCACTGTGCTATGTAAGACACTTTCCATATTGAGTCCACTCGGCTAGCTCAGACGCGTATCATATTGAGTCCACTGGGCTAGCTCAGACACATGTCGTATTAAGTCTACTCGGCAAGAGCATATACATGCCATATTGAGTCCACTTGGGTAGCTCAGACGCGTGTCATGTTGAGTTTACATGGCAAAGTAAGACACAATTTAGATTTAGTCCACTCGGCAACATCAGACACATGCCATATTGAGTCCACTTGGCTAGTTCAGACACGAGGCATATTGAGTTCACTGAGCTAGCTCAGACACGTGTCATATTGAGTCCATTGGTTAAGCTCAGGCACGTGTCATATTGAATCCAACTGGCAAGGTAAGATACTTTTCATACTGAGTTTACTCGGCAAGCTCATACACATATCATATTGAGTTCACTTGGCTAGCTCAAACACGTGTCATATTGAGTCCACTGGGCTAGGTAAGACACTTTTCATATTAAGGATGTACGAGCGTTTTTTTCAGGATATCCGCCATTTTGAAAAATGTTTCTGCGAATATTGCTTTCTAACAAAAGTTTTGCCAAAAAATAATGATAGATAATTAAAATATGGCTAATAATGTACCATTTAACCAAATAGAATCTACTTTTTGCGAAAAAATTTTTTCACCCTTATTTTAGGCTAGTATTTTCCTAAAACTGACGTAAGATTTACAATGGGGTAGGGGTAGGTAATGTCAAATACCTATTAAAGTAGATCAGGTTTGGTTTTGAAATTTTCCTGACTGATACATATAATGATAAGCTATAGCTGAAATAAAAGTTTGCAAGATAGCACATTATATTATCTAGAAAACATATATTAAAAAAAAAAAGAACAAAAAATATCAAAATTCACCAATTTTCAACAGTTTTTTCTTAATAAATCTCTTAGATGCACGGTGACCCCAACTTATTTTCTTTCCATTTTGAAGCCTTTTTTGTGGGTCATTTAAAGCTGCAAAATATTTTGAAAATCTTAACGTCAGATTTTTTTTTGTAGATCTAAATACGTTTTTTCCATTGACAATAAAGTGGGTGGGGTAATTATGTCAATATGTAAAAATGAAAGAGAATTGTTAATGACATTTATGATTATATAATACTGGCATCACCTTGTATTCATATTAATCTGTAACACCTGAAATCCCTATAACATTAAGTGGGATATTATATGTTTTATAAAGTACCACCATTTTCCTAATTTTACAAAATTTCAGAAATGCTAAGGCAGTGGGTGAGGAAAATGCCCTATAAAATTAAAAAGATTTCGGTGACCTATGTTTTTTCTTCTCTTGTTTGTCTTAGAAACAAATGTTCTTTAAGCTCACAGAGTATAAAAAAATTCTTAACGTTAGAAAAAATTCGCTCCTACACCCTTAAGTCCAATCGGCAAATTCAAACAAGACTTGTCATACTGAGTCCACTTGGCTAAGTCAAAGACATGTCATAGAGTCTTTTGAGCTAGCGCATACACGTGTCAGATTCTGCTAGCTCATACGATTGTCAATTTGGGTCCACTAGGCTAGGTAAGATACATGTCATATTGAGTCCCCTCGGCAACTTCAGGCACGTGACATATTGATTCCACTTGGCTAGTTCAGACATGTGTCATATTTAGTCCACTGGGCTAGGTAAGAAACGTTTCGCTTATCAGGTAAAGAAATGGAATGAAATTTTTGCAGCAGGCGCTCAGTGTATAATCTGATATCATTTATTAAGTTGAACCATTTTCAAGAAAACACAATATAAATCTTTTCAAATTTCAATGTAAGTATTGCGGTTAATTGAGTAACCATGACATTGTTTTCATATAAATAATAAGAAATTATATAGCTTGTGAAACGCTTTAAGAGACTACATGTAAAAGAATGCAAATTGATGTCATGGTATCCTTTTGCTCTAGAGCTAGGCGTACCTTATTTGGATTTAAATATCTTAGACATAACCTTTTTAAAAGTATACAAAATAAATATCATTCTTAAGCTGTTTTAATGACATCATGTGACCCACTTAACATACGGTTCAATAATGACTTCAACATATTTACGAATAATAGTATATAAACTTTATTGCAGAGCGAACTTATCAATATTCTTGCACGGTAAACCATGAAATGAAATTGTCATTGTCAACAAATGCTTGAATATTAGCCCTTTAAAAGTCATAAGTTACATGGAAGGATATTAAATCCGCCTTCTATGAAAATATTTCATCAATCAAATATTGTTTTTGTTTTGAAAGTTGGACAATATAACGTCTGCATTTAGACAATTTATGAGTATTGCGGAAGTATAAAAATATTCAAAATGTATTTATTTCTCTGCACTTTGTGTGTTTCTCTTTCAGCATCGTGCTGGCTAAGCCATATAAGTTACCATTATGTATGTCACTAAGCTCAAAATCTACACCAAGCCGTGGTAACACGCGCCGGATTAATGATACTCTAGAAACGTCTGGATATAGGTGAAAATTTTGTGAGACCTTACTGACATTGTTATTTTATTGACGGTTGTATAGAACTGTGACATAAAAAATATAGATCACAAGTTTATGATATTCGGAATATAAGACTAGAAAAAGACACGAAAAACAACTCTCTCAAATTATATAGGTATGGCTATTAACCGCTTAACCCAGAGTACTAATACGAAATTGAATATAATTATTGTAAGAACATTGCAGAAAATATAGAAGGGTAATAACTTTGACATCAGATACTTCAGGGAATTTATTTCTTTTCTTTAACCTAAAATGTGGAATGTCAGATATTGTCTATTTGTGGCGTTATGTGATAAAAAAATCTGGGATTGAAATTAGTGGTTGTATTACTGAATAGCTGGGTAGTGTTTTTAAAAGGGTTTGTACTCATTGAAATATAGAAGAAATAATACCGTTTTGGACATAAGTGGTCCTGCCAATGAGGTAATCTTAAGTTACGGATGACCTTAATGCGGGATCCGCTGTATAACACAGACAGGCATCGTTTGTCACATTTCATTATGCAATCAGGGTTGAGTACTTCTCAGACAGGCTTCGTTTCTAGCTTTGCCCTTTTAATACAGGGTTTATTGACAATAAATCATATGTTCCCCACCAATATTAGACTATTAGACATTTACATTAAGAGCTGTAGTATTTAAACCTCTACCACTCAAATAAATTCTGATAAATACATTTTTGATGCTGATCGCAGTTTTACATTTTTCTATCTCTTTCATTATTACTGTCGTATTATCAAGGACTTATTTCATATTTGAATGTATAACGCGTTTGCATTTTCACACAAACTGTATGAGGCCATGTCGATATCTGTTGTGTCCGGCGGTGGGAATGTACAAACAGTATAAAAACGGATTGCTTGCACCCCTTCTAAACGGGCATCCAAGTCTTTTCAGATTTTATTTGAATAATGAAAGTAAGTGAGTGAGTGAGTGAGTGAATGAGTCAGTCAATCAGTCAGTAAGTAAATTGTTTATTGACGTGACTTGTGCACAGTAATATGAAAATACAATGTTTATGTATATAGTAAATAAGACACCCGGCCTCTTGGGCCTATGAGTCACCCATCTTGATATATAATGTCATTACACATAGATCTGAATGATATAATACAATGTTTAGATGCAACACATTGTTAATCGAAATCATATATAAACATTACATATTATCTACAGGATATTAAATAAAATTATAATTAACATAACCAACAACCTTATCTCGAACCGGATCATATCAAGAACTGCCTCTGAAGAGATTCGAATTGTGGCGCCGTAAAGTTATTTATGAAACCCCTACATCTGGGTCTATTAGGTTTTACTGTTTATTTTCATTATTCTTTCAATTTCGTTTCAAAATATTGTAGGCTTACTAATTTGCTTTTCTGAAGTTGCAAGAATCTCATAAATATGATTCATTAATTCACGAACTCAGGAAATTTGACGCCATTGGTATGAATGACTGACAAATTTGAAATATGAAAACCAAAAAAAATGTTGTGTTGTGGCTGTTTTTAGCTATAAAACTTTTGAAAATGATGTTAAAGATTGCTACACTGAAATTGAAAAGTACTTGGTGACTAATCATATCAAAATAAGAGCAAGAAACCTTCAAAGAATTGCCCATTAAGTATCTTTTATCAAAATTCTAATTTAAAACGGTAAATAGCCCGGAAAATAATTGTTGTCAATAGGCGTGTGTGTTCGGGTTTAACGTCTTTTTCGACAATTTTTCAGTCATATAAACGACGGTGTCTACTTGTAGCAGTGAGCACAATACCCAACTTTATAGTGCTGCCTCACTGGAATATCGCGCCGTAGACACGTGGCATGATACCCCACCCAGTCACATTATACTGACAAGGCTGGCCAGTCCTAGCACTATCCTCTTAATGCTGAGCGCCAAGCGAGGAAGCTACTAGTACCATTTTTTACGTCTTTGATATGACGCGGCCGGGGATCGAACCCACGACCTCCCGCACTCGAAGCGGACGCTCTACCATTAGGCTACCGAGGCGGTTATTGTTGTCAATAGAAGTGATAGGTGAAAAATAATCGTTTTTACAGTAAACGGTTTATTATATTGTCTTTAAAAGCTAAATTTACGTCGAAGATTAACGTTTATGTTTTAGAAGAAATAACAGAAGCGTATAGGGAATGTCAAGCACGATTTGGCAGATCGTCGGGTATTTTTCCAGGAACTGCCATTTATGCCTATCAGTGTCTCAGCAAACACCGTTTTTACGGACGTGAAAAGCATATTAACGGAACAAACAGTGCTGAAACTATCTGATTTTGCATGCAACAAAGTGGTGACGGTAATGTATTCTGACATAGTGTGTATCCAAAACGCAACAACCAAGGCTCTAATCATTCCCTTCCACATTACTCCAGGATCCCTGGAAATCATGGTGTTGGGAATCACGGAAAATGTAAAGTTTCTTTCAGTTTTGGACGAAAGAGTTGTAATATGTACCTGGCCTATTTTTAATGCTGTTGAACGTCTGGTTTTTCTCTATAATATCTAATTAAAAGTAGGGTTCATATAAATTATATGAAACGAATGACATCCCTGTAAATCGAACGATGATATTATATACAGGTTATAAAAGACTGTATTGGATGTCAAATCCTATAACATAGTATCATACATATCAATTAGTCAAACATACAAGCTTTTGCTTAAAATAGGTACAATGAAACTCCACCAAACCGAAACAAACCGAAACCCCTGCAAACTTGAAACCTCTCCCAAATGAACGAATTTTGCAACCCCAAAATTTGGCTTTATTTACTAGAAAAATGCCCCTGTAAATCAAAATTCCTCAGTTTCGGATACCAAATAATTTTCCAGAACGAATATCTATTCACCGATACAAAATTATAACTGAAAACTGAACAATTGCAAAAACAACCAGACTTTTGGCTTTTTGTAATCTTAACCAGAATTCACTCTATTTGGTAACATAGAAACTTAATGGTGTGGTTTAGTACAGTAGCTAAACAAGAGCAGGTTTTAAAATTAATCATGTTAGTTTAAACAAATTTTATTTCAGTAATACATGAAACAATTAATAAAGGAATTGGACAGAAAGCTATATCAGCTTAATCATGTTGCTTGGTTATTGTATAACTATTTATGCAATTTAGTGCACATTCCGCAAACAAAAACCCTCTACACCAACCCACCATCCCAAAACCAATTTTGTGTTGCGTATGTTGTCTTGTTTGTTGTTAACGTTTCTTTCCTCTTTTTCCCCACTCCCCCATCGCCCCTCCTTTACCTTGCATTTGCGCTCCCTTGCTTCGGCGTCCCTTCCCTCTTTTACTATGAGTAAGTTATCGTGCCCACCTTAATTTTGGCTGCCGGAATCCTAAGGCGGTGCCCGATTGTTCTTTGTTCCTGCTTATGTGTGTGCGTGTGCTTGTGCGTCTGGGCGGTGCGACGATTTCGACGCACGTATTTTATGTAAAAACCTAAAACACGGTATTAATCGATAGCCCTACCTGTTTTTGATCAATCTATATCGGTGATTCGCTTGGAATATCGTTATTTAGAAAGATATGCGAGACATACTTCGCTTATATCGGTCTTTCGCTCCGCGACATTTATTTACTTCCGGTTACTCCGGCGTCACCGTAGGTTTTATGTAACGTCGTTTTCGATTGGATAGTTGCTATCTCCACGTACGTCACGTACCCTTCACGTACCGTTGTCGTATGCGGAACTGTGCTAAAACTAAAAAAGGCCCGATTTTCGGCTCCTCATTTGTCAATCTTTCCTCCACCCTGAAGACAGTAACCCCTATGTTAAATGCATAAAAATCGGCTCCACAAATATCAATTTATCCTGACATAAGCATACTGTATAAGAGTCATAGAACAGTAACTTCTAGAGATATGTGGGATTTATGAATGCTTTATATCTGAATAAAAGATGTTTGTCTGAACACTGATTTTGCCTCTTTGCTAGAGATATAGGTACAATGTCATCACTCTTTGTCCGAACCCAACTCTACAACTGTTCCCGGTCCTAGGCAGGAGTGGCGGTAGAACAATATATTTGTTTTATGTGACGGAATGGGTTTGTTACATCAAACAAATAACTATAGGCAAATCTATCGGAGCTTCAAGGAAATAAATATACTGCGAGCCTCAGATTAATTTATTAAAAGTAACAGCTTTTTCTGAAAAAAAAAAAAAATGATTTAAGAACATGAAACTAAACAAACTGCAAGATAATTTTGAATAATTCTGCAGGCTTTGTCTGAAATCGACTGAAATACGATTTTTTTTTGGCAGACATGAACAAGAGTACATTACAAGATCGTTTATGGTTGTGGACTCGTAGTGACAATCGTATGCAACTTCGGCATTCTCTGTATTTTTAGGAAAACCTTGAACACTTCGAACTATATTTATGTCCAAACATGTTGAATCGCCTCACGAGGGTATGATATCACACTGAAATTGCCAATTCTTGTTACAGATTCACAACCTAAAGTGGGATACGTAGTTATATGAATAGATTTTAGGTGGTTATTTGTATTTCCGCATAACATGGCGAGATGAAGGGTTTAGAGAAATCGGTGATTATTATAATGTAACGTAAAATAAAATGCAGAAATGCAAACAGACCTAACAATGGTCGAATAAAATGACTATTGATAACCAGGCTGCTATGTATGTACACTGTGAAAAGTATCCATTAAAGTTCGTTCAGTTTGAGTACTAAAATAAAAAAACTTAAAATATTTAAGTATGCTTTAATGACTAACAATTTTTCTCCGAAAAAGTGTTGAATTCAATTTGACTATAGTTCTATCAAAAGAATTTGCATTTGACAAGCTGGAAACCAATATATTTTCTACAAAATCTCTTAAGTATACATGTATACTTATTGTTTTGTAACAAAACAAACCAAAAGGGAATTGTATTTGAAAATAATCCATTTACTTCGATTTCTCTTTCTTGTCGCATGAGATTGCTATGCCTTTAACTAGGAATTAAGAGATCTCCAATTTGTTCATGGTTTGTCAAAGTCAAACAGACTAAAAGCTTTTAAAGTAGATAAACCATGCATCAGGAGACGCTTTTACGCGATTTACAAACAGATTGATGCATATTGTGTTGCATCAAAACGTCCTTACGATGTAAACCATTGAAATCCAATTACCCATTTAAAGAGTACGCTGATGATTACTTCATACAAAATGAAAGGTTAAGGTCGATATCCAGGAAGCACAGTGCACTACCAACACAGCAAGAGAGCCATGTATCGCAAAGTAGGATGGTGTTTTGTAATGTGAAAACAGTACAAATTCATTTTCCCTTACCATACCTAACAAAAAGAAAATTGAAAACATACTTTTCAGTATTTTTCACGGGATAATAGTTAAGGAAGCTTTAAACGTTCAATGATATCATATTTGTTAAGAAATTCGATAAAATTTATACATTTTTAAAAAAAAATTAGTTTAAAGTATCTTAACAAAATAAAACAATAACATGTTAAGAAAATTAGTAAATTTATAAACTTGTAAAAAGTCTCCCTATACTTAGTGTTGTTATATTTTCTGGTCCTTTCGGATCATGGAGTTCATTAAATGTTGTTCAATTAAACCGAGTCAACTCTGCTATTATTTTTGCTTGGTTGCGCCCTACGCTGTAGGCACTTTTAACGGATTTTATCATACATTTAGAAAGGTATTTAAAATATCTCAACAAAAAAAACAAACAAACGAATACACATTGTGCTTTCCTCTGCAAAAAAAGAGCCATATAAATAAGGAAACTGAACAGTCTTAAGGTTTATCCTCTAAAAATGTTTATAAAATATGTCATAGGAATAAACTAAACTAAATCATTTCGACATGTTTGTTTGTAAATTCAATTAAAAATCAAATAAAGATTTTAGCAAATAAAATACTGTCGTCGAACTTTTTATCATATTTGAATATTGCATGAACATTTAATAAAATATCATTTAGGTAATATTTTTCATCTTTGCTTTTTTTCCTCTTGTCATCTCAACCCATTTGACTACCCATACCCGTTTGTGTATCTTGAATTTAATTGAAAAAAAAAACAAAAACAAACACCATATTGGCTTTTCGAAGCAACTCTCCTGCTGTATCTTTCCACTACAGTTTGTTGCCGTCTTACTTTACGACGCATGACATTTGACGTTTTTGCTGTATCTCCGGGAAATCTACCCTTACATTTTAATTTTCTTGTAGATGGGAGAAAACAGGAGCATTAGATGCTAGATATAAATCAGTGTAACGGTGATTATTTAACGGCTCCATTGTCTCCAATACGTTAGTGGGAGGCATTTTAACCCTTTGTTTACCCATCTATTCAATTATATAATGTGTTTTCAGTTGTGCTGAACAATGTCTTCAAATGAGGTAATTTGTTCAAATCAGAAAAATAATAATCATCAATTAATTATAACCGGAGAAACGGAAACATATCTGTACAACAACGGGGCGCCCACGTTAAAATCTCGTTAGACTAATACAAAAATATTATGAATAATGTGAAATTAGTCTTCAAAGAAAAAATTAATTTTAATTAATTGTTTTCTTTGACCCAATTTATGATGCACTAAATAATAATCATGTATATCTTCAGAGCAAGTTTAAAAATATCTTATTCTATATTGAAAAGGATTTAAACAATCGTTTGTACTGTTAAATGTTGCAGTACGAACACTGTAGAATGTAATGTTGTGGTAAAAAAGAGATACATTGTATTTTCAATTCTTTGAATATATATTGCTGTGACCGAAGTAATTTATAATGTATTTGTTTTTGTTTTTGATGGATTTAGAGTCTTATCGACACAGTTTAAGTTATATTGTAAATCAGTAAAAGATTCTAAACATTCCTAATTAACGTATTGTTATGATTGTAATCTCAACTGCATGCGGCATAAGTAGACAAGCTGACGAGATGGGGCTATTCTAGGACTGACGACATTACCTGTAACTTGATATTTCCAGTACTGCAATATTCTAGAATCTTGATAGCCATTAAAAATTTGTCCTATATCTAGAGTTGTGAAAGCGCAGACATAAATCAAGCAATGTAATATAAGACTCGGTTGGAGGTTGGAGGAAATTGAACGTATGACATGTATGACAACCACACGGCCTTCAGCACGCATATTTATCGCAATTCTATTATGAATAATTATTGAATGGACTCCATGATTCAAAACGATTTGATTATATATAAACAAACGATAAAAGGTAAGGGTAGATTTCTCGGAAGCACAGAGCACCGAAAACACAGCCTCAGAGCCACGCACTTGCAAAGTAGGCTCTCAACACTTAATTCAGGTACAACACAGAAAGACTTTTGTTTTGGAAGTAAATTAAATTGATTGAGTCTGTTTATGAGGGGCAATGAAGTGTGTGTTTGTCTTCACATCCGCTAACCCCCAAGCTTATACTTAAGTGAAACACTATAAACAAGTTATATTCAGTAGATTGCAAGATCCTCAAGGACAAGAATATTTGATAAAAAGGCATATTCTTAAAATTAACAATATGATGTTTGCACGACCTCATTTTTTTCAAAAAATACTTTACTGCAATAGAAATGTCTGCTTTACCATGGAAACGCGAAGTAAAGCTGCTGCATATACGTATTGAATAGAAACCATATAATCACAGTTAACAGTTTGTTCCTAGACAAAAGTATCAGACACAAGTGTGACATATCGCTGCATCAGCATTGCAACGGATAATCTCGAAATGCAGCAGCACTAGGTAATATATCCCTTTTTGAGATAATTGACCAGTAGACAGAAACGTCTGTCAGGTTCCTTAGATAAAGTAAGATATTGATGATGAAACTGCGTGAAGGATAATTTGAAACGTCAGTGGAAACAGGGAAAATCTGTCCGCTGTGGGGATTTCAAATGACGGTTTTATCCAATGGTCATAAAATGTCGTAAACAGATTGTTTAGAATTAAAAATATTATCTGTGATACAGGTGATTTCACTTTTGTCTTTTAGGCAAGAGTCTTGCTGTGTAAACGTAGGAAAGGCATGAAGTCGTAAAATATGAAATCTTTGTAAAACGTGCTAAAATAAAAATGTTAGAAACAGTGATCCGTATATTTTTTTTACTGAAAGGAAATTATATCTGGTCGGTTCGTACTTTGAAATATGAGGGAAGTTGTTTGAAACGATTGTATGTGTTAATGGTTTATTTTTTTCAAACGCGAAACTGTCAAATTCAATGAAAGAATTTCCAATATATGATCTTTTGGAGAAAAAGATACAGATTCCCTTTTCAATCACAAATTCTCTCTTGAATCACAATTAGGTTCTGCTATAAAAGCCATATTTAACACCTGCTCAGATGTCAAAATCAGTTATGTTATTTTTGTAATTTGTAAACGTCTATACATTTCATTTCCTGTACATTGTACCTTCTAAATTGAAAGTTTATTATAAGAAAATATACAAATTCATTATTCTACTATGGTAGTGAAACAATATATATTCGTACAGACAGGTGCCTGATAACAAGCCTTAAATATAATTCTCTTTTAGTGATTCTATTAATTTAACAAAAGATAACATTTATTTTTGTAACTAGAAAAATGAACAAATAAAATCTGGAAAGTAGATCCCTTGGAAGCACCGAAAACAATGCAAACAGTGAAAATTGCAGACTCGGTTTGATTGAGTCTGTTCATGAGCAGTAATGGAAAATGCAACACTGCCCACGCCCCCTAGCACCGGCTTAAGCAGTATTCAATCTTCAAATCTAAATGAGTTGAAATCAATGATCCCGAAGGACCAGAAAATATAACAACACTGAGATGAAGTCGGGGCGACTTTTTACGACCGCCACACAGCACTTAACACCCGCTGTTGTGAAGTAAATAAAATCTGGAAAGTAGATCCCTCGGAAGCACCGAAAACAATGCAAACAGTGAAAATTGCAGACTCGGTTTGATTGAGTCTGTTCATGAGCAGTAATGGAAAATGCAACACTGCCCACGCCCTCTAGCACCGGCTTAAGCAGTATTCAATCTTCAAATCTAAATGAGTTGAAATCAATGATCCCGAAGGACCAGAAAATATAACAACACTGAGATGAAGTCGGGGCGACTTTTTACGGCCGCCACACAGCACTTAACACCCGCTGTTGTGAAGTAAATAAAATCTGGAAAGTAGATCCCTCCCTCGGAAGCACCGAAAACAATGCAAACAGTGAAAATTGCAGACTCGGTTTGATTGAGTCTGTTCATGAGCAGTAATGGAAAATGCAACACTGCCCGAGCCCCCTAGCACCGGCTTAAGCAGTATTCAATCTTCAAATCTAAATGAGTTGAAATCAATGATCCCGAAGGACCAGAAAATATAACAACACTGAGATGAAGTGCAAAACTCAGACAGAAGACTGTTTCTAACATAATTAATGACAAAATTGTGTGCATGTCTGATTCAGTACATGACAGAAATGAAATGGCAACACAAACTTTCACTTGCAAAGAGCTTTAAACTGGTTTTGTCTTTAGTATGATATTTGTAGTATTAATAGACTCTTTTTCCATTTTGTTTCCATACTAACATAATGTTAGATCCAGATTTGTGTTTTAATAGGTTATAAGGACAATATTTTTATAAATAAAAAGAAACTGACAAAAACTTATGTCATGAAGCAAATATTTAAAGACGTCATGGTACAAAATACCTGTAAGTAGTACCTTTTTCATTTGTCCCCTTAGAAGCATGTACTTAACAGTTTTAAAAGTGGTGACCTTGTAATTTATTTTAGGTCATATTTCATTCGGAACGTTTTGTTCCAGAAGCACTCTATATGAGCAAATACGATACAGATATTGAAGTTTTATAAAGAAATAAGTTAGTTACTTTTGTGAATAAAATCTGAAAAGTAGACCCATCGGAAGAACCGAGAACGAGGCAAACGGTGAAAATTGCAGACTCGGTTTGACTGAGTCTGTACATGAGCAGTAATGGAAAATGCAACACTGCCCGCATCCCCTAGCACCGGCATCTTCAAATCAAAATGAGTCGAAACCAATGATCCCGAAAGACCAGAAAATATAACAACACTGAGAAGAAGTCGGGGAGAATTTTACGGCCGCCTCGCACCACTTAATAGAAATGCCAATTTTAATAAAACCTTTTTTTTTTTTACTTTTTTCATAGTTGTATTCTTGTATTCTGTGCTTAAAAACAATCTTTATATCGTAAAAGTAAATCTTCGTAAAAAGAATTGAAATTAGTTAAGAATATTATACAAACCCGTAATTGTCCCTTTCCATTTTTGAAACGTCTCTGCTTATATGTACGCGTTTTAAAATAACAAATGTTTCTTGTAAAATGCTTTTTTATATTAAAACTTTATTTTAAAACATCTCGAATAATTTGCAATTTATCAAATAACATCGCAAATTCCAGCCCTTTTGGATATAAAATAGGCTCCAATTTTTGTTTAAATTATTAATTGATGAATTCTATATAACTTTTGCGACATCTTAATTAGCATAAAACACTTCTAATCGACACTTTTCAACACTTTCGAAAGTAGAGTTTCATTTTTTTTTCATTAGCCAGAAATTTGACTATAAACTTAATATTTTCATAAGATATGTAACAAATTCTACTTTCAACCCCGAGTACCTTTATAGTAATATAAATGTATATCTGAATCAAGCATAAAAGCCAAAATTCATGAACAATTTTGCTCTTTACACTTACAATTAATAAAATGTTATTATTTTGTTCAGCTTGTTTAATTAATTCAGTATGAATAGACACTTATGTAATATCCTCTATTTCTTTTCTTTTCTTTAAATACCCATTGCTTTACGATTTTGCTACTCCAGTGAAATATTTTACAGGGACATGTCTTAGTAGATCTCACAATTTTGTAAACAGTATTACAAATCAATGGATTTTTGTCGTGGAAATTAAAAACAAAAGAAAAAAGATCTCATAGAATATATTTACACATATTCTTGACAACAACGCTGGTATGTATATAATTTCCTAAAACATACTTGAAAATCAGCTTTGTAAAATCAACTATTAAGAGAAAAGTAGAACATTTGGTGCTCCAAATATTAAAACTACCCTTCTGAAAAATAATTCATCATGAACAATGACTTCAGTAACAACTTATACAATAAAAGACAGACATTTAGATATTGCGGAACTAACGTCTTTGACAAAAATATTGATTTGGCTGCACTTGATGTGCTTTTGATTTTACCTTTAAGCCAATAAGTACAGTACTCGTCTTGGTTAAGCCATATAAGTTTCGTAATGTATGTCACTGTAAGCAAAGCAGTTAAACATCTCAGCATCGACTTTGATAATGATGTCGGCGAACGTAGGCACGCGCACATTTGGAGCTTCACACAGGTGACAGCTCTGTGAGATCTAGTTGATAATAATTGATTTTTTTTTCATGTTTATTACTTTGGTGATAGAACTGTGATAAGGAAATATATTAAGTGATATTCTACTTTAAAGCACAGAACAATGCACTGAAAACATCTTAGCTCAGCAATGAAATTATATGGACATGACAATCAAACACGGATCTCAAATACTAATCTTAAATTGAACATCTCTTTATAACAAAACTTAGAAAAATATGACAGGGTAATTTGTATAATATTAGATATTTTTGCAAATTTTCGAAAAATATAATAACTGTCTTATTACGCAAGGATAAGTATTTATATTAGTCGTGAATATTTCCCTGAAAAGTAATAAGAATCCGAGTTCGTGTGGATAAGATTTCGAAAAATTACCGTAAAGTAAGATTAGCAAAAAATCATCACGAATACATTAGATGTTGCTGTATTGGGTGACTTATCTGCCATGACATTTATCATTTTAGATAAGCTAGAAGACATCCTTTCTTGCCGCATAGTCTGAAGATGAATCACTTGAAATTTCATACACGTAGGATTGGCCGTTAGCGATGAAAGTAAGTAGGTAGGATAGAGTATTAGAGTCTCAAGTAATCGTAACGGTTAACATTTAATGCCTAAATGACAAATATTTCTTCTATAACACAACATGTTGAAAAGGAATCTGAAACTGAGTATTCTCATTCTAGAGTTCCGAATACTTGAACGGATAACAGTAAAAAGTTTTATCCTGTTAACTAGAAGTACCACATACATCAGTAAACTGTTTGAAGTAGCTATGGAGAAACTTGTTTGACAACTTTTTCTGAAATTATATTCAATTTGACTCACTTTTTATATATTTGCAATGATAATGCTAGTCGAATGCTGTTTTAGTACATGACGTGTATTCTATTCTATTTATTAAATATGCAAAAGAATAGAATATAATGATTTACGCATATATGTTTCAAGCTTTATATCATTTAAAATTTTTGTCCACTACAACATTGACAAAACCTTACTGCGAATGGAGTTTTCATGTTTATATAAATGTTAATTAGATAAGAAAAACAGTGGTGTAGTAGTTATGGTGTCAGCCGCTCGTATCTGTACTGGTATTTCTACGAAACCGACTTGAGAGAGGTTCTAATATGCTTGAAGTTTTCATCACAATCGAGCTAAAATAAATTTTTGAAATGTAATTTAACCCGTGCAGTTTGCACTTTTTCCATATGTCTAAAACATCTATAGCGCATCTCCTCTTTACGTCCTGCCAACATAAAGGATTTCTTTAAGGTGATTAGCCCGGTAATCCAATTTATCTTTATTTTCCTTTTGTCAATTTTATGCGATAAGGCTGACAATCAATCATTACATGCTTTAGATAGGACTATAAGAAGGATTAATGATCATGACCAGTAGTGGTCTTGAGTTTGTGATGTGTGTTATGATGCAATGAAAATTTCAAAAAACAATATTGCATTGTTGGAACTAAATTTGAAAGTTAAGAAGAATAGAAAACGTTTCTTTTAGCCCGATTATAATCAGGTTTTACTGCCTTGTAAAATGTTTGTAGACAAATGTGATTTCTGTAACATAGTTGTTTTTGTTGTATTCTGATTGTTTCTTGATTGCTTTTCTAAGCTTTACCAGATATGTCTCTTGTCTGATCAGATACGTGTCACATTGAGTTCACTAGGCAATCATCATATTAGATACAAAATATTTGTTTGTCAGCTATTACTTGTAGAGTATAGGCTAGATCTGATATCATATCTAAGAGAGCGACTACGATAGGAGACAGCTGTTATTGATTGAAACTAATTTCTTTGGAAAAATGAGGTTGAGTACAACACAAACATGCTTTATTTGCCATACTGCTTTATTCATTTAGCGTTGGCTGTGATAATAAATCACATGCTCATCATCGGTATTCGGCTGAGTCATTTACATTAACCTTTAGCCTGGTGGCGGCAAGTGATTTGACTTTGCGACCAGTGCAGACCAAGATAGCCTGCTGGCGGCAAGTGATCCGCCTTTGCGACCAGTGCAGACCAAGATCAGCCTGCACATCCGATGTAACGATCATGGTCAGCACTGTTCGCTATTCAGCAAGAACACCCATTTGAATAATAAATGGTATAGCAGGTTAAAGGTTTAGAGCTGCGATATTCAATGATCTGCCACATACATAATGTGTAATGAATATATGTATTCCGATGCTTAGCGAAGTTTCATATTTTTGATAATCCTTTTCAGTATTGTCCTGTTATTATCCATTGCTCATTTAGCATTATGAAATTAATTCGTTTTATTTTTGGACTGCACCAGCCATGTTGTGATCGCTTTCTTGATGTCAGTTATACGTAAGAATAATACATAGTTTGTCCGACGGTGGCAATATATAAATAGTTATTGTAAAGTAATTAGTTTGCTCATTATAATGCCTAACGAAAGGGACAGCAATGTTTATTTTTTTAGGCACTTAACGACAATGAGCTTCAACTAGCAGTCGACTGTCGAACCTCTTTTCATTAAGAAGACCCACCAGTGAGGGGACTCAAACTTTATATTAAGTCATATATGAGGACATCACAGGTCATAACAACTCGACTCGGCAATATATGACAATTTTGAGTCGATTCGCCATAAAACCCAACTCACTCACTCACCCACAACTGGATATGTGATATTTTTATTGTCTGTGCTTTTGTAATTGCAAACACAATCTCTACTTTAATTAATTTAAATCTTGTTATTAATCAAAATATTGTTGTCTTACATATTTGTTAATTTAAAGATGCATGTGTGTGCAACTCAAAATAAGTCGCATTAATTCACAAGCTCAGAGTAATATGACGCCAGTTGAAATACGAAAACCAAGAAGTTCTGTCAAGAGGCAATTTCGCTTGTTACAAAGAATTAAGAAATGATATAATAAAATTGTTTGATTGAAATTATAAGTTTGAAAAGTTCAAGGAAATGCACTTATTTATCTAAACTTACTGTTTCTGGAAAATAATAAAAAGGTATATAACACGGAAAACAATTGTCGCCAATAAAAGAGATCTATAATATGTCCAATTTTAGCTTTTACACAAACAGTCTATAATATTGTCTCCATACGCGAACCTTGTTTCATTGCTTTTTAGGAGAAATAGTACTTATGGCGTAGAGGTACATGTAGTCCGGTACTTTGCCAGGAACTACCGGATATGGCAAACAAAATTACATCTTTAGTTAGTTTCTTGAGATTTGTTCTTAAAATGATTTCCTTCTCGTTTTGTGCTCTCATAAATATCTTTAAACCTCAAGAATGCAAGCATCTAAAATGTAGACATATAGAACACGTCAATTTCTTCATATACGAGAAAGAGACCAGATGCTTGTGCAACTGGTAGTGATGGATTGACTTTTTTTCAAAATAAGTGAGTTGACATTTCACTTGTGCAACAGAAAATGGTACCTATCACTATGGTTTATCCGACAGTAAACATTTACATTTAAAGTATTAAACCTAAAGTCCTGAAAATAAGTTACAAGCAGTACAAAAATTATCAAATTGAAGTATATCCGGAAATCGCACATATGTCAATAGATATGCATATAAAAAGGTGACAGAATAGCATATCAAAGACACACAGAAAAACTGTTTCAGAACATTCTAAAAGAAGAAGAAGAATGAACTTTAGAAACATTTTTTGTGAGCAGCACAATTGCCTGACCAGTCTTACAGCTTATCCATAAACATCCTCACTGTAAATATTGAAAATTTGACTGGTAGAAATTGCCATCGTTTGCCTTTCATACACAACTCCAAATAGAAATATGGGTATTTGTAACTGTATACACATGTACGGTAGCTGAACACATGTCACATTAACATAAACAAATGCAAAAATAGCATAGTAACTATCAGACACAGATATACGAGGGTCAGTCAATAAGTTATGATAATGACCCTGTGGCAAAATCATTATTCAAGACACGCTCCTGAAAATGTGTATGTATGTCCATCCTCAATAACCATATTCATTCACCTCAAAGAAAACAGCGTGTGACGTCATGACTTTACGTCATTATAAAGTTGCTCGAGCGTCATGGCCTGGCCGCGGTCAGTCATGAGGAACAATACGCATATACAAAAATCGAATATTTGAGAAGGAAAACGGGGAAAGAAATTGATAAAAACTTATGTGAAGCTTGTGATGGATTTGCAGTTTTGTTTAATATAGAGTATAGGTGGTTGAAGCGTTTTCGGCGGGAATACTTGACACGTCTGATGACCAACGCAGTGGAAGGCCTATCGAGTAAATTGATAAGTTTCACATTGAAAAAAGTAAGGATCTTTTGAATGAAAACAGGCGGTATACATGTGATGAGTTAGCAGAGAGTATCGGCATAACTTATGGGTCGATTTATACAATTTTGACAATGCAACGGGTAGACAGTGAAAAGATACTTAACACGGTAAGAAAATGAAGCTGATCAGTTCTTAAATCATACCGTAGCGATAGATGAGACGTGGCTAAGACATTATGAACTTGAATTATCACAACCCTCTGAATGACACACCCTGGACTCGCCAAGACCGGCGAAATTTCGTAGAAAACAGGGAAATCTGAACCAGCTTGCGATTATAGCCTATGATAATAGAGGTGTACTATCGACTGATTTTGATCCCGCTGGAGAGACCGTAAACGGAACGTATTATGGAGAGTTTCTGAGAACGAAATTGAGACCAGCTATACGAAAAAAGCGACCCGCGCTCCTAAACGCAGGTGTTGTGCTACTTCACGTCAATGCAACGCCACATATATCTATCTCGTTAAGACAGTAAATGACCGCTATAACTGGGAAATATTGCCGCACCCTTTTTATTCTCCTGGTCTAAGTTTCTGCGTCTACGACTTGTTCCCGTAACTAAAAATGCCTTTTCGGGGAGTAAGATTCGAAAATATAGATGAGCTTAAATTACCGTGGCCACGGAGCTTCACCGTATTACACTTGCTTGCCTAGCAACGGGAATCACGGATCTCCCGAAGCGATAGAATGCAGCCATTCAACAGAGGGGACAATACTTTGAAGGACTGTAAATAAGGTATGTCGCTATTTATTATAGATTCTTTGTTATAAAACCATTATCCTAACTTACTGACTGACCCTCGTACATAAGACGAGACACAATATGGTAACGCCTTAGAAAGGTCAGTAGCTAAGCCATCAATTGGGAGTTTAATTATTTTCCTGTCGTCATACTTTACTCTTTAACACGCACATTGTTCTTATATTACAAGACAACTTGTAAAGTCTAGCATAAACAAAATCAGATACAAACTTGGGTCATTATGTATTGAAATCTTAAGAATTATATAACATTTTAAAGAACTTACTGTGAACACAGTATGAAATCTCGGTAAAATATATAGAGGATATTTGTTTGTTTTAGTGTAAGCTCGAAATATATTTCACCGAGTGAACACTATAATGCAATATTTTCACGAGTGATCCTTTTATTATTTTTATACATCTTTACCTTCATGGAAGAATATTTTGCAAGGAAATTCCTGTCATTTATAATTCATATCATTTCGCATTCAATTGTAGTTCCGTACCAGTGAAAAAAAAATGATATTCTCACTGTTTGAAACAGTGAAAATATCAATTTTATTTCACTGATAAATATCAGTATTTCACAGAAGAGCATAAAATAAATTTCCCTATAGACAACGGCCACTTTATGTAGCATCATATGGATGTTCATAAAAATGAGGGAAATCTGGTTGCATCCCAAATACATTTAGCATGGTGAGAAAATATCACTGCGTTATTTCTCTGAGGGAAAATTTCTTCACTAAGGTAGTACACCAGATGTCATAATCTTTCCCAGGCAGGATATGTTTCGTGGAATGAAATTAAATAAAGTAACTCTCTTAAATATAGCGCTTCTTGTAAATTGTTTGTTATTTGATTACTGAATTCAGCATGTGGGTTAAATCATTTTAAAGTTTAATATCAAATGTGATATGGTTTTTTTTTCCTTGAGCATTTTGCCTTTTTCACATGTATGATTCTTTCCCAGGAAATTTTGTTCGAAAACTTCCATTGTTCGAAAGCTTCCATTAATTTTACGCCGTTTGTGAACAAAAGTAACATTTAGAAGTTAAACGTTATTGTTTTGCACTGTAGATTAAAGATTCGAGTTCATAACTGTCACATCCGTTACATACGTTACATTATAAATGAAAAACACGATACAGTAGTTTCGGGCTTATTCAATTGTCTGCCGATCTTTCGATGTAGCCTAAGCGGTAAATCATAATATGATTGTATTAAATAAGTGATTCTTGGATGATATTCAAGAAGTCCTAATGCGGTTTACACCCGTATAGACGAAAATATAACATTCAAATCTTATATTAATATGCAGTTACAACTATTTTGCGCCGATCGTGTCATTTTGTCATCACTATTACTCTGACTATTACTGTTTAAGTTGTCTTAAAATTCGAAAATTTAGAAATATAAAGGTCTACGTGTTTTTCCAGATATATAGAAGTATCCAAAGAATAGTACAGTTTAATATCCTGTGCAAGGTATTTTTGTATTCCAGAAAATGTGGTCTTTAGACCAGTTGGTATCTATGCAATATTTCCCACAGATAATAAACTCCATTTCTGTTGAAAATGTGAAAAATAATTTTTAAACGTTAGGACGTATTGAGGTTTGCAAATGTACTAAATAGCCGCTGATATAATCAGGACATCCGAGAAATATTACATAACACTATGATATTTACGGTAGCTTGCTACAAATGTAAGTGGCTTGCTTTCCAAGAGTATTAGAAAATAAAATATTGATAGTAAACTCTAATATCTTATGAGCAGCGAAATGTTGCTTCATCCCAATAAAAATATTTGCAAGACGTCATTAAATTAAAATTAAAAAGCTCATTTCACCAAAATTCTGTAAAACGATTTCCTAAAGTTCAACGCATTTAGCAAATAAGATTAAGACCACCTTACATGTATATTTTTAAATATTTCATGACGATAGTACGGACATAGTAAATAATGTTATGAAAGATAATTTTTGTTTCAAATTCTAGTCTCGCAGAATGGTTTTTATCTAAAAGAATGCTTGCTTTATGGGTTAATTGTCTCTGATGAGGTTAGTGGAAGGCATTTATTCAATTACATGTACTTATTTTATCGATTTAGTTGTATTATTCGTTTTCAATTTCTTTGTCTCAAAGTCTAGACTGGTAGAATGGTCCACTTAAAAGAATGATTGATTTACAGGTTCAATGTCCCTGTGGGAGGCGTTTCAAAGTTTTTCTTTCATCGATTAAGTTGATAATTCGTTTTCAGTTGTGTAAAGTAATGTCCTGGCAGGCGTCTCATATTTTTTTATTTCATCGATTTAGTTCATAATTCGTTTTCAGTTGCTAAAATAGAGTTGAATTGTTCAAATCACTTGATCATAACCAGAGAAACGATTGAATGTCTTTACAAAAAAAGAACACATAAGTTAAAATCTCGTTAGTCAAATATAAAAAAAAAACAAAACAAAACACATTTTACACGAAATTATTTTTCATAGAGAACAAAGCTTATTATCAATTGCTGTCTTTTTTAAGCATGTTACCGGAAACAAAGATTTTTTAGGCCTTATGTTTAATTTATGGTGGTATTATTGTCTTTGACAGAAATACTTGACATTTAACTTTTAGTTTATTTCTTATTTTACGTAATATAAATCCTGTATGCGGTCTGGAAGTTACATTTTTTTGTCTCGCAGCTTGAGGTTAATTGACACTTTTACTTGACATTTTTACAAATTATATAAAACATAACAATACGATATCACGGCTAAATTTAGAAATATAATTGGTTTTTTTTTTCGAAACGGTATACATCGTTGTATGTGTGTTTTGTAAACATATGTCATTTTTACCTTCACATCTGGGGGTCTGAGACCGCGCTTTTGGTGTAGAATTACATTGAGGAACAGTTCCTGGAGGAAAAAAAACTAGTTATACCTTTTCGCTGTACTTAGACAGAACTAGAACTAGATTTAAAGTTTTATGACGCATATACTGCAGTACGGTTACTTACGATTTGTGTTTTCCTGTGGAAAATAAAATCTTGAAAGTAGATCCCTCTGAAGCACCGAGAACAAGGTAAACAGTGAAAATTGCAGACTCGGTTTGTCTGACTAACCCTAACCCTAAGCGCAGTTAGTAGTCCAAGACGTTGCTTTGATTACATTGAAATAAAATCGTTGTGAGTATTGACACCTTAAACTTAGTGACCGGCCTCGGTTATGCATCTTCAATTCATCTGGGTGTCAAAAATAGATGAAATCCTTTCAGTGGTTCAAAATGCAAAGCGGACAAAATAAAAGCTTATTTGGTTTCTTGATCGATAAGTATGACATTGACCGACCTCAAACCTAGTGACATGGGTTGTGCACACCACATGTCATCTGGATTAAAGTAGGTTCAGAATCGGTGCTGATTTTATGACTTGCATGTAAATGTAATATCAATATGCGATAAAAAGTTGTAGTTAACAAGTAGGGACGTCAAAATCGTGCCAAATTACCCAAGCACGTTTTTCATCATTCTGTTTCCAGAATGACCATTCGTATCACACAAGAGAGATATGAACTGGATTTCTATTTTATAGATATTTCAATGAAGAATGATCTAGACTTTGACGAACCTTTTTACTGTTCCTTTCTCAATCGAAAAACAAAACAAACGCAAACAATCAAATAGCAACACTGGCCATTTGGATCACATAAGGCCTTTGCTTTATTAACTTTTAACTGAATTTAATCGTGAATAATCAACGATCAGTCTATTTTCCTAAGAATTAATCGACTTGAATTGAATTTGGTTTTACTGATTCAATTCGCGGACAACGTTTAAGTTGTAAATTACGGATCACCCCTTGTGGCATACAGCTCGAGCATCTACAAACGATATTATTTCTCAGCTGTTTTTTTTTTTTTCACACGCCAGCGAGGTAATCCATATTCTAAATTTCATAATCAAATCTTAAACTATACACAATAGGCATTGTACTAAAGAGAATAGCCTTATCTAATTCAGAAAACTGAAACTAGTCCCGTCGGGAAGAAAATTACAGCACCTGCAGCATTTTTAAAAAACAACTAATTCTTAACATAGCACTTTACATTATTAAGGAAATATAAATTAAAACAAAAAGAACTAAAATATATCATTGAGAAAATGTAAGAGTAGATTAGTTTTTAAACATTTTTTTCTAAATAAAGCTCTTAGATGCACGGTGACCCAATTTTTTCTTCTTTTTATTTTAAAGCATTTTTGTGTGTCATTAACGCTGCAAAATATTTTTAATATCTTAAGGGCAGAATACTTTGGTAGATTTTCCATTGCAAATAAAGTGGGTGGGGGTAATTATGTTAACATGTAATAACATGTTAAAGTAAAGCGATTTGTTAGTGACATTTATGTTTATATAATACTGATATCACCTTGTATTCATTATAATATCTATTATTTTAAGTTATAAAGTACCATATTTCTTTTTCAATTTTCAGAAAAGCTTAGACAGTGGTTGAAGAAAATGCCCTATAAAATTGAAACGAGTTCGAAGATTGTTGCCTTTTTTGCCCTTTTGTGTCTTAGATTGAAACTAATGTTCTTCAAGTTCGCAGGGTATGAAAAAAATCTAAACGGTAGAAAAAAAGATCCTACATGATACCTAATCAGTTTCTGTTTTCTTTCACATTAGGGTTAAAGAATTTCAAGTTTCATGATAATACTTTCCTATAGGATAAAAGACAGAATTGTGATTTATTTTCTATTGCAGCAGTGAAGTGTCTTCAAAATTATCCCGTTTCTTCATTAGGGTAAATGCAAACAGGTCCTTATTACAGATACGGACTGCATTACATCATATTATCTAACTATTTGCAACGACTATATTTTAAATGTTGTAAATAAACAAATATTAAAACAAGAACGACTGTGTTCACTTCCTTACGGTAATGAACACTAATGGCAATTAGCTACGTTTTACATATGAACTCAATAATTGTTTTCAGTTTTATCTCGATTCGATTCGTAGAGAACAGGGAACAAAACTAACAAGGACAGAAGTCCAAAAAGGAAAGCCGTATTAAAAGAAAAACACATGGAAAATTTGGTTTCGTTTGTTTGTTTGTTTTGGATAATAGTACTATAGTAATTTAACAGCGGGCATTTAACCTAAACAGTGTTCCTGGATTCTAAACCAGTAGGAACATGTTCTTCATAAATAACTGCCAACTTCCCCGCATGAATCAGAGGTGGAGGACGAATGATTACAGACACAGTGTCTGTTATTAAATCGTCAAGGAGAACATACTCCTTGCCCTGGGATCGAATTCACGACCCTGCGATCCGTAGATCTGTGCTCTCCCTATTGAGCTATGCGGACGGGCTTGGAAAATGTGGTATGTGTAATTGTATAGTTTTGGTTTCACAATCCTGTAGCATTGATTGATTTACATAACTTGGATACTATTTAAACACGTAATAAAAGCGTTCGCTTCACATATTTTTAACGACCACAAGCACAAAGACAAATGCCAATCGATCTGAAAATAAAGAAAATGTCCTGTAATCCTATTTTCAACAACACCATTAAAGAATCAATCATTTGTCCATTCTTTGCTAATTTCTTTGAAATTTTAATCATGCAGATTTAATCAGCTTTGCTGTGATTCAAATGCAAATTTCGCGACTGGAGAGTCACGTGTGCATTTCGTCCTTAGTCGTTTATTGCTACAGAACTTTAATCTGAAAACAATTTTATGAGAAAAAAAGAATATTTGCAGTCTTGTCGTTTGTCCTTACGCTTAAACCGATAGCAAGATGACAATGACACTTCTAGAAATTGCTTTGACCTAACTATCTCTCCTCAAAGACAATTGCAATTGTAATCAAGCATTACTGTTCAAAAATGGACAAATGTTAGTGATATCAGAAGAATAATACATTTGTTATGACTGTATTATATAATGAAGCACACTCGAACATCGACCAATCAAACACCCTGGCTCATTTGAACAATTGGTGTGGCCCTAGGCCGTTTTCCCGACATATTCTATGTTCTGAGTAGTTCTCACTAGTAACCTTAAATAATTCCATCATTTCGTACATATCCTTACAAGAACGGATTATTGCTTTCTTTTCAGAGACGCTTTATTACTACCATAATATTCAAACCTTAAATACTTTAAATTGATACTTTTACAAAGAAAAAGCATTCCTTTAGAATCCACAACAACATGAATTGATGAAACAATAAAATTAATTACATGTATTTAGAAATGTTGAGCTAATTTTACAAACTGCATAATGTCATCTACTGTATTACAACGTGAACGCATAAGGACAAATCCTGAATGTATATGACAATGCAGAAAGAAAGCATGTTAATGTTGCTAATTAAATGGGTAAGTGGGTAGGGTTTGGGGAATAAAGTCATACTGACAAAAGTAAGTTACAACGGTTCAGCTTTTAATAGAGGAATAAGAATTATTTCAATAACGGGCAGGCACCTACTTACATAAAAGTATTCTAAACTGTAAGTGTAAGTGTTTTCAGGCCGGTAACCTTAACCACTCGACGAAGAAGATCCCACATTTGTGTTGATATTAATCTCAACTTTTCCAAACAAATGTGTTTCAAAATCGAATGCAATCGTTCTCTCTCATGTTTTATCAGCATAAACGGGTTGTCTACTAGTATTAGATGACAACAAATACGTCGTCCCAGGTAAGTATAGCATCAGACCTTAATATGACACGAATCTGATCAGACATCAAACATATCTCGTAAAGCGTGGGACTCCAATCAACAATCATATCTCGTATAGCGTGGGAATCCAATCAACAAACATATCTCGTATAGCGTGGGAATCCAATCAACAAACATATCTCGTATAGCTTGGAAATCCAATCAACAAACATATGCGATATTAAGACGGAAACAACATTTGCCATGGTTTTGATTTATAACGGTAGCTCTTGATAATAGCAATCTAAACATTAACCAAGACAGTCGTAAAACCGACTGTTGTTGTTGATATATTCAAATTATTCTCTTTTTCCAATCTATTTCATCAATGATATGTTGATTTAAAAAACTGTCATTGCATCTTGAAAAAAATCTTTCTATCAGTGCGACATTACAAAATCCTGTCTTGTACTAGTCATTAATCTTCCGTAGCATGTATGCCATACATTTAATGATTGGTAGTCAACATTTTATAACTGACATGATAGTTAGAAATAGATATGACTCCCTCCCACGTACTTTAACGAAGTCGTTAGAAGTTTTACAGATTTTATTAACTATCACAACAGCAATCTTGAAGTGCCGTGTGGCGGCTGTAAAAAGTCTCCCCGTACCAGGATTCGGTGTTGTTATATTTTCTGGTCCTTTGGGGTCATGGAGTCCATTCAACATATCTGTAATAGAGTTCCGCTTAAGCCGGTGCTAGGGGGCGTGAGAGGTGTTGCGCATTTTATTACCTCTCATGAAGAGACTCAATCAAACCGAGTCTGCTATTATTCTTCTTGGTCGCATTCTTTGCTTCCAAAGGATCTTTTACAGATTTTATTAACTATCACAACAGCAATCTTTAAGTGCGGTGTGGCGGCTGTAAAAAGTCTCCCCGTACTTGGATTCAGTGTTGTTATATTTTCTGGTCCTTTGGGGTCATGGAGTCCATTCAACATATGTGTTATAGAGTTCCGCCTAAGCCGGTGTTAGGGGGCGTGAGAGGTGTTGCACATTTCATTACCTCTCATGAACAGACTCAATCAAACCGAGTCTGCTATTATTCTTCTTGGTTGCACTCTTTGCTTTCAAAGGATCTTTTTACAGATTTTATTGGTTAAACAATATTTGAAAATTTTCAGCGATTAGCAAGGTGATATATTGCTGACTTATTGTTTGGTGAATGAAAACTCCATTCGAGGTAAGACCTTTTTAGATTAATATACCTTATAAATGCGTGACTCATAACCCAGTGCTAAGATACTATTTTTGATTTAGAAAATATAATAGTAATATAAAAATACATTGCTTTTGCCATTATGAATATATTCAAATAAGATCAAAATATTCAGAGATCGGTCGCTCTTAGAAAACATAGATTCTGTTTATACAATTCTATAGACACTGTAACAAGAGTATAACAGATCTGAAAAGAACTAGCCTGAAAAGGTTAATATATTGTTGCACTGGAAATATCAAATTATGGTCAAATTATGAAGTTATCAATATCATCAATTTCCGTCTAGTCTAATTGTCTGAAGATAATATTCCTTAAAAACTGTAACCTGGGATTTCGAGAGAGACTTGAAATGTTTCTTGTTCCATTAATGTACTTAAAAGTTTTTTTTTTATGACCTGAATATTTTTGTTCATGGATAAATTAAAGTAAAACAACAGGAAAATGATACAAAAGGATTTAGCTAGTTCCAAGAACCTAGCTTTTCTAAAAGAAACCCTTCAGAATGCATGTATGAATGCGTTAGTGATCTTCATTTATAAAGGGATGTGTAGACAACACAAAACCAGTAGACAACAAAGACAGAAAAGTAAGTAAAACGGGACTGAATAGAGCAGTGGCAAAATCTGTTTATGCTGCAACAAATCTAATAATTCCCACGACGTTCCAACGTCAAATAAAAGTATACAATTAACGCTGCTAGGTGAATCCCTTACACAAAGAATATCCAAAAATTCAGCCTCTATAAAGCGCAACCCTTATAACGATGAAAGTGCATACGACTTGCAAACATAGACAAACAAACGCACAAACAAAGAGAACGATAACACACGAGGACAAAGCAAACAAATAACGGATCACAGCGGGGTTCCGCCTTGGAACAGGCACTGGCAAAACCACCACTGGGGATCTTAAACTGGTTTATGGTGCGCACCTAACCTCACTCTTACACCCACGATATTACAATTTCACAGGACAGTGCTATTAAAAGTAATACCCACCTGATGAATCCCCATCATACGCAATGTTAAGAGATCGCATGACATCCTTTTGAAAATTCTAATAAAAAGCAAACCTTAAGAACCAAAAGCGCTTGTACCCAGTGCCTTTGCGGAAGACAGAGCATCAAGAGAAACACCCTTAAGCCCCCGATAAAACAGGTCAGAATACAGAATTCGAAGCAGTAATGACTGGATAAATAGTAAACGGTACACACAAAATGTATCACAATTACTTAACAAGGACAAAACAAAGTAAAGGGACATCTTATGCATCGCCCTGGAACTTTAAGTGGCAAAAACAGCTCTACAGTGTTCAAGTCTCACTTTAAGCCCTACCGATAGACGATGGTAATAAAAGTTAACTATAGCAGTTTCATTCTGAACTGAAACAAATGGTAATAGAAGGCACAATGTGTAAAACAAAAAAGAATTTGTTTAACACACACATATACCTAAAACTCATAAAAGCATGCAGAAAATTCTTTTGGAGAGGGCAGAAGAATTAGATAACATCATGTAGTGATAGACAAAATAGGACAAAACACAAACAGCAAAGCAGTGCAATATCACATGGCTTTCTTTTAAGAACAACTTTTCGTTGGTTCTTCTGTCGTCCCTTCAGACACATCAAACTCAAACAGAAAAAACAAACAAATAATACCAAAAAAAAAAAAGAACTAAAGAACTTTTGGCATATAACATTTTAAAACTGCATCTGAATTTCCCCTATGCTTAAAATCTACTTGGTTGACATTTTTTCATGAACATACCTGATTTTAAGTTAAAACTTTATGGATTGAAGAACAAAAACATTAACGTTTCACGTTAGAATATTTCATGTTATTTGCTTGTCATTAAGAATTATTCATAAATGTCATCAGGCCATGAACTGAGATTATTTGTTCAATGCGTGTTCTCTGAGCAATCATGCCAGTTAGCATACCTTTTTGAATGTATCATGCGTATTAATTCCTTAATTACACGACATCACGATAATCAATACTGTAAACGCGATCAATACTGTAAACGCGAGTTACAAAAATGTTGAATGTCCGATGCAAAGTTTGCAAAAATCACGTTATCGTTTGGGCATATAATATATGTTGCATATTTTTTTTATAAATTATAGTCTCGTTTCGGAGAATTCTTCCGAAAGAATCCGAAGATGCGCGACGGGTTCGTAAGCAGTCGGAAAACATACTTTCGGTTTGAAATTGGCAATTTTGTTTTGTTTATTTGTTGGTTATTCTTGAACATACTCATGACTGCTTGGTCAGATCCAATGCAGTGGATCAAATAATCAGTAAATAGGAAGTCTCAGCTACAAACTCTCGTTTTAAAATTAGACTCCTTCGGGTGTTAGTAGTGGACCTTTAATTTGATTAAATGCTAACATATCTTTTATATGCTGAAAGGAAGCAGATTAGTATCTGAACTGAACGCCTGAACTTTTCGTACGATTTATTTATACAGGTCGTTCTCTATATACAGGTCGTTCTCTATTCTGAGGACTCAAAAGAACTAAAACAAGATTAAAATTAATGTTTAAAATGTAAGAAGAAATTGTTCCTATAAAGATATATATTTTATAGAGATACTTATCTTTTTAAACATTCTGAGCATACTGAAGTAATTTATTGTCACAACAGTCAAATTAGAATAATTTATCGAAAATTTACAGTTGTATTTTTTGGTCCTTTTGATCATGAAGGAAATCAATGTTTACTATAACTGAATTCCGCGAGCGTGTGGGGTGTCGCACTTGCATTTCCTCTCATGAACAGACTCAGTCGAGCGTGAGGGGTGTCGCAATTGCATTACCTCTCATGAACAGACTCAGTCAAGCGTGAGGGGTGTCGCAATTGCATTAAATCTCATGAATAGACTCAGTCGAGCGTGAGGGGTGTCGCAATTGCATTACCTCTCATGAACAGACTCAGTCGAGCGTGAGGGATGTCGCAATTTCATTACCTCTCATGAGCAGATTCAGTCGAGCGCGAGGGTGTCGCAGTTGCATTACCTCTCACAAACAGACTCAGTCGAAACGTTGCTTGGTTATGTTCTATGTTTCCAAAGGAACTTTGACAGACCTTATTACTTTTAACACATGTAAAAAAGCCCAGAAAAAGCAGAAGTTGTGTCCTTATGTCACTAACAGATACAATGTAGCCTTTAGTAGTTTCAAGACTTACGACTCTATTGTTCTAACGGAAAATGAATTTCTCATACAAGCTTTTTCACAGACACATTATTGCATCACCAACATTTTACTGTTCTTCGGCAAAAACTTCCCGTGATTCATATCGTTTGGATTTATAATACTTAGCATTCTTTCATTTTGGCACAGTATAAAACATTTACTGTGAACTACCTAGTGATATTATTTCATGTATCAAATGATAAAAGAAAAACTTGATTGTTCTTAGAAATGATAATGTAGCGTGCATGATTAATGATTATTACGACAAAAGTAGGAAAACGTTGTACAGGCACACATGCCCCTTGACTGAATTTGAAAAACATTCAAAGTTTGAGCCTCTCATAGGTATTGTGTTATTCTAAGTGGTTAGGCTAATGGACTGCTTTTGCAGTGTAAACGTTTGATATTGATTTGCTCAAAGAATATCATACTGACCTTTTTAAAGGCACTCGTACCACATTCTTTTCATCTTTTTTCAATCTCCTATTATATGCAGATAACGTGAAAAAATTGTATTTTCCTGATTGTCGTAACTTTCAGACTAATAAGAAACAATACATAACGCTCTTCCGACATTTGTTTCTTGACTTCCCATAAGCACAAAACCATCTGAAAATCATATTATTTTGTTGTTATCATAATGTGTAATCAAGAAATCATATTATGTTTATTGCATTAAATATAAAGCTCCTGCGGACAAATCTGTCTAGAAGATGGTAATCTATAGACAATTACTTTGCCTAAAATCTTTATTTCAATAAACTGACTCTGCCAATTTGAAGCACCATGAATAATCCTTATCATGTTTTATGAACAGCCAATTGCTATGAGTTTTAAAATGCATTTAATTTATATACAACAGTGAATATGGAATGTTTAATGCATGAATATTATCAACTGGTGGCCTAGTAGTATTTTGTGATTTGTTTATTATTTTGTGTTGCTAATTAAACCGACAAAACATTGACGGATATAAGTCTTGTTGCTTCCTTGTAGTATTTAGAATTATTTCCCTTGTAACACGTGAAATGTTACATGGTTGAAAATGACTGTTCATTAAGCACTGTAAGGGTCAATAATCAAAGTACGTTTTATGCTTAAGTCAAATCCCCGTGTCCGGTCTTAAAGCATAAGGCAATACATACCTTATTACCCGGTTATCAAATTTCCTGATTGCAAAAAGCTCTATTAAAGAAAAGATATCGGTCATGTTAATAAGGTACTCCACTGGAAAAAGAAAACAGTTTCAGCGAAAGCTGAAGTTAAGTTGAAAGTCGCCTCATTTCAATTGTTTTAATGTACACTTTTTACCACTTGTAAAAAAATCACAAACAACAACAATAACAACAACAACAACAACAAGAACAACAAAACACCAACAACAACAAAAAAACAACAATATGGAAGCGCACAGGTCGGCCAGCACGTTATAAACGAAAATGTTGAAGGCTCGGTTTGATTGAGCTTGTTCATAGACGGTAGTGGAAGTGCAAGCTGTTAATAAGATGATTCGTGGTTTGTTTTTTGTCATATTACATATTATTTTATAGCAGCTGTCTTTGGTCAAGTTCGTAAAGGAAAGGTCTCTCTGAATGAGTTAGGTCTTAGTCCCATATTTTTTAAAAAATCTCTTTTTACACTACTTTTCTTAGACTGTCTCAAAAACATTAAATAGCTTAAATTTATTAGAGTAGCCCAGCCTTGTTTAAGTTTGAATTTTGATTTTTGTTCTTATATCTGTTGACAATAATAACGAAAAACTGAATAAAATACAGATTTTTAACGAAACTGCGATCATGGTCGAAATACCATTGTTTAGAAAACAGACGAAATCTTAAAAAATATTTGTTCATCTAGACGGATATGTCTGTACCGAAAATAAGTCTGAAAAAATCTAGACCGGTTTCTTGAATAAAATTAGCAGAACATGGTACTAGTTTAAAGTTTCACAACAGCCTACACTCCAATTAAAAGCTGTCTTTAAGAACTCACTTGAGCACAACACAGAAAACAGATGTTTATTCAATTTACTATAAGACACGTATGGATCAAAGTCTTATCAACAAGCGGTGATAAAAACACGATCTAAAGTGGACAGGAATTTATTTGAAGGATGACCATTCCTAAACACCCAAAAACTAAAAGAACAGTTAGAAATTATTTCAATGTCTTTTCCAGAAAGGAAAAAAAAAAAAAGAAATTACAATGGGAAAATGGGAAAATCAATTTCAAATAAGGTGATAGTCGTAATATATTTATAAAAATGGTTTTGCAAATCCTTAAACAGCATGGTTATCTTTTTACGACATTTTCTGATAATGGAACAATGTACAAAGCTTTGTTGTTTGGATTTCTCCCCTTGTGTAGTGTAACGTTTTGACTGAGAATCACGCAATTTTATCATCAATATGTTATCGTTTCACTTTATTAATGAAACTTGTAGGAAATTTCTGTCTTCAAAAATTTGATATGTTACTTAAGAGTTTTAAAGTTTTGACAGAATGATGTATCTGTGTCTGTATTGATGCAGCAGTAATGCACAAACAAGTCTCACATTTTGCACTTCTTGTAATAATACAATCTCAAAATGGTAGAAAGCATGGAATAATTGAGAATAGAAACGCAACAAAATTTTGACATACTACAAACCAGGCTAGTCAAAATTGACGCTGCTGTAGAAAGAAATTTCAGGCAGATTTCTCAATCATTTAATCAACACGATGCATTTTCATTATAATGGAAATAATATAAAATAGGTGCGCGGTGTTGTAATGCGATCTTCAGTGTGATCTTTTTTTGTGATACTATATCAACTAAGAAAAACAGTATGTGTTTGTGGCAGCTCAGCCATTTGGCAATGGTCTTTTGAAGGTATATTCTAGTATTTGTCATGTGGTTATTAAAGAAGTGATGCAATGAATGTAGCATGTTGTTAAATATAAAGTACAAGGTTTTAGGCCTTTGTATTAATGAAATACATTTATTTTTCATAATATATCCGCTTTAGGCAATGCTAGTGTGCGTGAGTGGTGTACACATTTCATAACACCCCTATCATATTGAATAATTCAGTCAAACCTTGCCTGCTTAGTTGCGTTGTCATTATGAAGCATATTCAATTTAATATCATTTCAATTTTACACTGTTTAATATTTAGAGTTCCAGTATCCCAGTGCTAGGGCGCGAGAGGGGTGTTGTACATTTCATTACCATAAATGATCACATTAAAAAATCTAATGCTTTTAGTTTGAATGATTGCTTTCTATGCTTCCAAAAAATCATTCTATCTATTTGCAGATTAGACAGATCTAACTAGTCGGTTACTGCTTGCACAAAATTTAAATGTGTTACGCATTAGAAATGTCAAAGTACATGCAATTTATTTTGATGCCAATCTTAGAATTTTCGATTTAGTCTGTCTGTCTACAGATAAAGCTTCAGTAGCATGCAGGTGATGCTATCAAATGGCATACACTGATCTGATTAGATTTATTTAATACCTTTTCATACCCATAGATGCATTTATTGAACTTTTATGAACACTTTTTAAGAAGTATGATAGTTTTGAAAATAATCACTATGGGACTATAACATTAAAAGTTAATGATAAAGTAATGGATAATAGAACGATTTGTCCGGCTAATTTTCCGTATAATTATAATGTTTCCGAAGTAAGCACGTAAACTTATTTATCCTACCCTCATACTAGATATAGCACAAAATCGGCCTGCCTAATAAACTTTGCTTTATCTGGTCAGTGTCAAGATATCACTTTTGCGGGAACTTTTGAAATCACATATTTATCAAAATTTTTGCATTGAAACCGTCACCATTGTATTGGAAATGTTTGAACTTAAAAAGTAAGTGGTCAAATCATATGTTTTTATCCAGAAACTAAAAAGTTATTGCTATTTTTCACTTTTACAGCACTTGAGCCGGAAATTTTGGAAACACCTTTTTTCCGAATTTTTTATTGAAACCGTTATCATTGTATTGGTAATGTTCTAACTAAGAAAATAAGTGGTAATATCAAAAGTATTTATTCAGAAACAAAAAAGTTATTGCAATTTTTCAGTTTTATCCACAAATTGAATTGCACTTGCAAAACGTCATATATGAGACGTCAAGTCTGCATGCTGTTGCTCTTTCCAACGACTCCCCCCCCCCCATTTTTCTGAGTAGGTAGGATAAATAGAATATAAATAGAATATTAGAATATTAGATTACTGTCTGAAAAAGTTTAAATTTATTAGGCTTGTCAACGAAAAAATATAAAGCTCGGCAGAGCCTCGCCTAATATATTTTCTTCAACTCGCCTAATAAATTTAAATTTATCAGACAGTAACCTAATATTCTCTATATATTAACGTCTATCTTGATATTTTAATATAGGTGTAAGTCAGATTAATTAAAATGTTGATATATTGTATGGAGAGGATTCCATACGTGTTTCCATAATATATAGTCCTTAAGTAATTAAGATTCAAAGCTGTCTTAAGAAATATAGCATTAATTTCCATATACCTAAACACTTGTTGCTTGATTTCGTGCGGTCTGGAGGCCACTGTCTTTAACAAACTTTCAAACCTATGTTTTATTATTGAATACTTCTATGTTGAGTCCTGTCTAATGAAGGATTGACTGCACTATGACTTGTTGAGGGTTGATTCACATATATTTTGTCAAGTAAAGAATTGATGATGTACAAGTAAATCATCCTATAAGGATTGGTCTTGCCAAATATGTCATGTTTAATAAAGAATAAAAGGTAAAGGGAGATATCCCGGAAGCACAGACCACACAAAACACAGCCATAGAGCCGTGCATTGCAATGTAGGCTCACAACATAAAGAAATTGTAAAGGAAAAAGAAAAATATAGCAGACATGTTGTTATTAATGGTGTTAGGACTTATTCAACAATAACGTATCTATTACAAAATATAGTTAAGACTGATTCCAATTAAACAATAATTCACCCATAACTTATGAAATAAAGATAATATATGTAGGAAATTTTCACCTACGATATGCTCCTTACAAAAATATAGTTGGGCTGATTCACCTTAAACCTGTCTAAATAAGGTATAAATCTAGGAATAATACACGCATAATATGTCTAGCATAAAACGGAAAGAAAACGAACTGGTTTACTTATTTCTTCTTGGAGTAAATGTCAACTACAAAGAAGCCAGTTTGAATTAAAAATGGTCTTAGTGTTTATAAATAAAGAACACTGAGACCATTTTTATTATTAATGGTGATAGGCTATTAAAGGTCCAATACTAAGGAAAGTGAACATTTTAATTTCTTTTAAAAAGAATAGAAACTATTTCATTTTATTGGAAAATGAAAGTTGGTATGTAGAAATTCGGAATAAATCGCAGTATATGTACAATTATTTTTCTATGAAGTATGAAGAAAGCTAAAAAGACCTGGGGGGGGGGGGGGGTCATTCTGTCGATTCATTGAAATTTCAACATAATACACATACATTTCTTTGAGTTCCAAAGACCTTCTGTAAATTTTGACCTGCCAATCTTCATTATTTAGTGTCTTGCAGAAGTCTATGCACTGGCTATGAAAAAAATTGCTAACTCACTTTCCCTTAGTAATGGACCTTTAACGTTAACACAAGTCATGCTGAAGGTAAGTTTATACCTATAAAAGTTCTTATGATGTATTTATTTCCTTCAACAACTTTTGGTTATTTATACAACACTTTGAACGTTCGATATTTTTTTGTTTGCCTGTCAATACGAAAAATGCATCAATGTTAATTGGATATGCACTACGCTAATTTATTAAAGTCGATTTAATTGTTATATACAGTCATGCCGATAGTCAAGTTGGTTTGAATGCAAACTGTATAATACGTCGTTAACAGCAAGACAGGAAAGGGTAAAATTTCTTCGTTTTTTATTATTAATGACAAATACGTTATACAATAGCATTATTAATAACATGTCATTAGTTTCACGTTTCTGCCTATATTTCAGTATCTGTTTGATTTTGAGCACTCATTGTGGTAAAGATAAAAAGGTAAAGGTAGATTTCCAGGAATCACAGTGCACCCGGAACACAGCCGTAGAGTTAACAATGAAGCAAGAATTGCTCTACATAAACATTAAAATGGAAGTGTATGCTATATGCAGCATTTTCAAAATGGGCAATTATATTGTTTATAAAGCTCAGTATATGCCCTTTTATGTGAGTAGGTACACAAAGACAGTATATACGAATCTAATTTCAATATGCCTATTTTTGTTTCATGACTGAACTTTAACAGAGCAGAAAGGGAGAGAATTTCTATAAAAGTTATTAGCTTCCTTCTCAGTCCTCTATGTTAATATATGTAATATTGTAACAACTGAAATTATGTTGAAAAAAATATTGTTTAAACCAACAGAACAGAAAAGACAAAAGTCCAACAGGATAAGTCACATACAAAGAACGCAGTCACCCGTTTAGCAATCCGAATGAAATATGGGTATGTGTAACTGCAATATACTATAGTTTGTTTTACAATCTAGAAACATGAACTATTTACATAACTTAGACACTGTTTAAACACAATATTAAAAAAAACCCAGTAAATGTGTTCGGCTGATATGTTTTCAAATGTTTAACGGGGTTGTTTTATCACACGCAGAAAGACAATATCTAATCGAACTAAAACGGAAAAAATACTGCAGTCTCATTTTCAACTGGGTCAAGAAAGAAGAAAAAACTTATTTGTCCAATCTTTGCTAATTTCTTTGAAGTGTTCACGGTGCAGATTTAATCCGTTTTATTGTGATTGAAATGCAAATTTTGCGTCAGGAAAGCCTCGTGTGTATTTTGCCTTAAATCGTTTTGCCGTAAAATAACATTTCTTTTATCTAAAAACAATTTTATGACAAAAATATAAAAGAATATTCACTCGCAGTTTTCGCTTCTCAATTGCATAAAAATGACAGCAAAAACTCAAAAGCGATTCTGGAAATTGCTGCAGAGTTTACTCACGTTTCCAAGACGGCTGTGATTGTGATCAATCACCACTGCTCAAAACGGACAATTGTTACTGATATCAAAATAAGAGTGATGTTGCGATTGTAATATACTGTCAAACCATCGCACTCAAACATCGAAGGCTCGAGCATACTCGCAAATTTTAACAATTTATGTGGTTGCCGGCCCTTTTTCCTGACATGTTCTTTGTTTTAATTGCTTGAAACTAAGGACAATGCGAGCCTTTCGCACACACTCGCAAATATGACTCATTGGCTCTTAATATTAGAAGAGACCTTATTAGTATGATAATATACGAGCAGTTTTTCTTTCAAAATGAATTGATATTAATTCAATATTCCGTATGTAAACGCGGCATATGCTAACTAATAATTGATAAAAAGAAAAGATTGCATAGTAATGCTGAGTGAATTTTGCAAACTGCAGATCATCTCTATAACAATATAGACACGAAGCAAAAAAGTAAACTTTAAATATATTTCGAAGACAGTCATTTATCAATTCTAAGAATCGGATTGAAACTTGTTTTCGAAGCTGTTGCGGGTATTGATTGTAAGCAGTTGACTGATGAAATTGGTGCATATTACGTTTTTTAGCGACAATTTAACATCGGAGTGGAAAATCATTTATAATTCGTTTGGCTTTGAAAACCTCAAATCTTCACATTTTTGTACGGTTTTGACGCGTTTGCTACTGAAATATTCATAACTACATTAACGCATAACAATCTCTAGCTTGATTAATCTTGTAAGCTTGTTTCAATAATTCCTTCAAAACAGGAAAAGCGGAAACTTCAAAGACCATTAACAGGAGAAAAATGAAAATGTTGCAGTCTCGGTTTGATTGAGGCTGTTCACGGAAAAAAAGCAAAATCTACGAAAATATACGTAATTGTTTTGTTTACATGTGAAACTTGACTCAGCTAATGAATTTTATTTTAAAAGAGTAAAACCTGGCAAAAGCAGGTTGATTTCCTTCTACTACATAACCCTGATCTTATTACTAATCTAAAATGTTTTTCGAATGATTTTTTTTTATGAATTATAATAATGATATTAGTATTAAAGCATGTTACATGGATTTTTAAAGTATTGATATTGATTAAATGAAATAAGACAATGGCAGTTGTTCATATATTTCATCGCTGGAATTAAAAAAACAGATAATGATGTATTCAACAAGTGTCACATTGTACAAGTATACAAACAAATTCTTCAATATTTACTGATAAAATTGACTTTTTACTAATTAGAAATGAATAATCACCCACTATTTGGCAATACAGGAAACCCGTAAGTGTTTTGAGCTGATGTCATGCAGTTGTATGAGTAAATATGATTGGATTAAATTTAATTAATTGTTTTGATATCTTGTACCATGTATACGTGTTTCGGGTGTTAATAATTGGTTCATGGCAACACTTTTTAGTAGTTTTTTGCATCGTCGTAAATAATGCCATTGTAGTACTTCTTATTTCTCATAACAGCACTACATAATTCTTGGTTAGTAGGAATACAAATAGAAATTTCAGTACTACAAATGTAATCTAAACGACTCAAAATAAAGTAATTGTTTTTTTTCTGGCATTTTCTGATAACGGGACATAATTCTCATAGAATGTCTCTGCTTCTATTTTTATTGGAACAGACAATCATATAGTTTTTGTAGCCCGTCAGCTTTTCTTAACTGGCATCGAATAATCAGTAAACGATCCAGCAAAATAAGAGCGGATTCGGTTTTGGTTTGAGTAACAGTTGTAGTGTTTTCTAGACCTTGGAGATCGTGAGGTACATTCAAGTTTCCTATAGACGAATTCCATAAGCGAATCAAGTGTGAGATATCGGCATAAAATCGACTTGTACTCCCCAGTGGTGTTTTATATTTATCAACTAACCGTTCAATTGCCTCAATATATTCCTTTATTCATTTAGATTTCTCTATACATTTAACCTTTCAGCGTTTTTTATATACACACATTTTACAAACGCTGCTGTAAGCTTTCGTTTTCTGGAAATGGGCTTTTCCTATTTTTTATTTGTCATCAAACGATGCACCGTTGTTGAATGCAATTTAGTACTACTTCCGTGACTTTGGACTTATCAATGTACCTCAGTCACAAGTTTCGCTTTATCCGGTGATAATGTACTACTTTTATAAAAGAAATATATCATTAAGATGGTAATATAAAATAAATACTGTGCTTCTTCATACCAATCTTAATATAATGTCAAACTATCCAGAGGGCCGTTGCTCTTAAAAAATAAAGATTCTGCTTTACATAATCTTATACATGTAGACACTGTAACATCTAGACCAAAAAACATAAACATCTAGTTTGAAAAAGTAATAATATTGTCGCTTTGGAAATATCATTTTACGGTCAAATTATGAAATTATAATATAATAAACGTTGTCTAGTCTAATTGCCTGAAGATAATATTCCTAAAGCAAGCCAGTAATTGTATCACATTGCAGTCTATGCATCTGAGTTACTACAACCTGGGATTTTGAGACAGCCTTATAACTTGATTTTTTTGACCTTTCAAATTACTTAAAAATTTCAGAACTAAACAGACCTTAATATTTTTTTACTAAGATCAATCCCTCTACGGTAGCATGCGATATACCGAATGAGATAATACTATCGAATTAGAAATTGTGTACTTCAAGCACGTGCACAGAGCGTCTGACATTTTTTTTTGGAGAATACACCTTTTCCTTGTGCCTAATAAGGGTCCACATAACTTGTCCGAACCGCAACGTCTTGCACATCAGTACAAATATGGATATATGGTATATATACACGCATTGTGCATTTGTAAATAAAAGCACCTAGTGAGCAAAGTTCATATAAATAAATATACCTCTCCGACGGGTGCACCTATACAAGAGGTGGACATTGCCAGTAATACAAAACAATATGGACAGTGTTGTTTTTATTCCAAAATCTACCTTTAAATTGATAGGAAATCGATCCTACGCGTAGTGACGAAAATCGGGACCGATCCCTCTACGGTAACATGCGATATACCACATGAGATACACCGCCTCGGTAGCCTAGTGGTAGAGCGTCCGCTTCGAGTGCGGGAGGTCGTGGGTTCGATCCCTGGCCGCGTCATACCAAAGACGTAAAAATGGTACTAGTAGCTTCCTCGCTTGGCGCTCAGCATTTAGAGGATAGTACTAGGACTGGTCAGCCCGGTGTCAGTATAATGTGACTGGGTAGGTGTCTACTGCGTGATATTCCAGTGAGGCAGCACTATTAAAAAGTTGAGCATTGTGCTCACTGCTACAAGTAGACACCGTCGTTCATATGACTGAAAAATTGTTGAGAAAGACGTTAAACCCGAACACACACACACACACACACACACACACCGAATGAGATATTTACTTTCTAATTAAAAATATGTCCTTCCATGCTGTCATTAGACAGTTCTTTTCAAATGTTACGGGGATTTGAAGACAGATCGATTCCCGATGGAGACAGTGCCTCATTTCATATTATTAATAATAAAAACCGTTGCCGCCATAATATATTATTATTATCAAAGGCATTATGAGCCTTCAACAGTATGTGCTAACTTTAGGCAAGGTTAAAGATATCGGTAAAAAATAAGTGTTGCGTTATACATTAAACATCTTGCTGCCGAAAAACATTACCCTCATAATACTAAAATATAGCGATTTTACCTTAATATTTATTATGAATGGCACATTTATAGAATTAACATAAACTGTTGTATTTCATAGCAGAAATGCTTAAAATATTTTATTAAATTAAGTTACCCTTGTAGTAGCTCGACTTTCATCTAACCTATTTACATTAAATTTTGAACGTTGAAATAAAACTAAAAGCTGCCAATATATGACATAAATGGCAGTTAAGTTATTTCAATTTTAACAAGAAATATTTTGGTGTGTTTGAAGCACGCATGGAACCCAAAATATTTAAAACACGTACATGTAAATATATTTCATACCCAAGGGTTAAGTATAAAAAACGATTTCTTTCTTAAAATATTATTAAGAGAAGTTAATATCCGACAATGTTGTATAATATATATTGGATAAAAATAGACATAGAAAATTATTAAGTAACACGAAGCAAGAAAAAAGACCAAAGTAATTCTAGTCCTGTTTTCATTTGAAACGTTTTCAACAGTATTGTAACATGGGGTAAGAACTACTCAGCAGGTTAGCAAAACCAAATATACCCGGACCCATTCTGTGCAGTCCTACATTTTTTTTTCTTTGATATCTTTCGGCATTGAAAATTTATTATATCACATGTTTGACGTTGTTAGAGTGAAATAAATTCATTGCATAATTTTAGTTCATGCATTACATAGAAGCTATGTGTTTGTTTCAGTGTAATATTGAAATATCTTTCACGAATGAACACCACTGGTTGACAAGATATTAGATAACAGCTTTCAAAAATCGTAAAAAGATGTTTTAGCCACTTAATCCTATGATGCTAAAAAGAATATTTATTTAATCACATGTTTGACGTTGTTAGAGTGAAATAAATTCATTGCATAATTTTAGTTCATGCATTACATAGAAGCAATGTGTTTGTTTCAGTGTAATATTGAAATATCTTTCACGAATGAACACCACTGGTTGACAAGATATTAGATAACAGCTTTCAAAAATCGTAAAAAGATGTTTTAGCCACTCAATCCTATGATGCTAAAAAGAATATTTATTTAATCACATGTTTGACGTTGTTAGAGTGAAATAAATTCATTGCATATTTTAGTTCATGCATTACATAGATGCAATGTGTTTGTTTCAGTGTAATTTGAATATCTTTCACGAATTGACCCACTGGTTGACAGATATTGATAACACTTCAAAATCGTAAAGATGTTTTAGCCACTCAATCCTATGATGCTAAAAAGGGGTAAGAGTGAAGTTAGGTGCGCACCATAAACCGGTTTAAGCTCCCCAGTGGTGTTTTTGCCACTGACCGTTCAAAGGCGGTGCCTCACTGTGTTCCTTTGTTTGTTCGTTTTGTCCTCTTGTGTAGGCTTTGTGTGTGTGCGCGTATATGTGTGTGTGTTCCTTTGTTTGTTCGTTTTGTTCTCGTGTGTTGGCTTTGGGGGTTGTCCACGTGTATGTGTGTGTCTGCGTGCTGTAGGTTTCGTTTTGGGGAGGCTGCGATTTTGGTACGTGGCATTCCCTGTTTGATATTTGTCTTTGTTTTTTACTGAGTGATGAATTAAATGATGATTCGTTCAAATTTTTATACTCGTATTTAAAAAAAAAATGGAAGGATCAATGACGATGTTCATATTTTTGTCTTTTTCTGAAGTATATGGTTATATGGTTCGCTTTATATTGTTTAATTTTTTTCACTGGTATAAAGATAATTTATGTGATGAATTAAGTGTACTTTTATTAGAATAATGGAAATCGTTGCGCAGCGAGCATTGTTTACAGTAAACAGACTTTATTATCATAAGCAGAAAGGCATTCAAATAAATTACTTAAATCACTAAAATCCTAACTTGATATGTAAAATGAGCAAAATAAGACGATTTAAACAGAGATTTGTTGAACATTATAAGACATGCTACTGTTGGTTGTAGACTTATGACACGAACATCACCAATGAGTCATTATATAGATTACTACGAGTCATTATATAGATTACATCGGACGCCTAAATGCGTAAAAGAACAAGAAGATGTATCCAGTTGTTTAAACCTAAGATCTAATACAAAGGAAACAATATGTTTTAGTTTGTTCATTATCTTTGATCACATTTCTAGTCTGATGTTTATACAAGAGATAGCTTTTGAAAAGAAAAATGAAAAATTTTCTAAGAGAATATATTGCAGTATTTCAACAGTCGTATTCATCAAGTTTCGGAGCTCGGCTGATTGTCTACAGATAATTTTGAGACATCAATCTATGTGTTCATGTCGCCTTATTAGAAACAAATCTAGTTCGACCGTCTGCATATGACCTTTTATGCCTTTTAAATTGTCTTAACATTCTCATAATTCAGCAAAACTTTTGCAGAAGATAATATTTCAAGAGCGTTTATCTAACATTTAGACACACACAAAAAAATCAGAAACAAAATATCGCCCGAGTAAGCATTCATTTCTTGGCTTTTTGATAAATACAAAATCATTTTCATATCAATTTATCATAATGAGTAATCAATGAATCATATTATGTTTATTACGTTTAGTGCAAAGCTCCCTCAGATGTTTGACAGACAATGCCGTTGTAGAAGATGGTAATTTGTCAATCTGCAGACAATTCCTTTGATTAAACTGATTGTTTCAATAAACTGCCGCTGCCAGTTTGAAGTACCATGAAACCTCTTTACAATTGCGAACGTGAATAGTTTCATGAACGAATATTAACAGCTGGTAGCGTAGTAATACTTTGTGATTTGTTTGTTAGTTCATATTGCTACTTGAACGACCACAGTTTGACAGATGTGTGGTCTTGATAGGATTGAAAATTATTTTCCTTACAATACAAGCAATGTTACTTGGTTGAAAATTTTTGTTTATGAAACACTGGTAAGGGGCGGCCATCAAAGTATTTTATGTTTAAGATACATTTTGCCATGTGGGAACGAACGTATCCAGTCTTTAAACATATGGAGATGCTGCTGATAATATTGCCTTGGAATAAATCTAGTGGCTAGCTTCAATATTTCCTTTCAAACCTACCTGAGGTTGATTGAGCAAAGAGAGTCGTATTTCCTTTAAAACAAATGAAACAAACTTGTTATTTTTTTTTCTGCACGAACCATATCGTACTTCTCCTTGACAAAAGACCTTGGATACACATTATCTGGAGCAGTTGTGAAGATAATTAATAAAAGATCATCACTTGTGAAAACTTAAATTAATGCTTATCGATCTCACAAATGATCATATTTACAGCATGATTGACTCCTTGCTTGAAATATAGCGTGTTGCCTTTTTCTGTGTACCTAGTTCATGACAACAATTTTCTATCAGTACTCTCTTCTGCAAAAACTGTTTGTACAGCTCTTCTGTATTTTAAATCAATTTTATTTCTGATGCACACGATTTATAATCTAGGCCTGACTATTATTATAGTAATTAAATACTGCACATGCCATCTTTACATCGTTTATGGCACTTTCTGATAACGGGACAAATCGTTAGTACAATAAATCAGTACATAAATCTTAATCTTTATAATGGAAAGTGTCTGTTCCAATTTCCCCTGCGACATGTTTTAGGACTGACAGACATACACGCAATTTTCTCATTAATATGTTACCAGACTGTTCACCGTCTGTCACTTGCATTTATCATTTGCTTAAATGATTCCGATTTGTTTTTATATCTCGATTTTATATCTTAGCATAGTCTTAGTTTATTTGATATAGGAACTATCTATATTTATCATCGGGTTTTCAAGATTGCCCAGTTATGTTTCACTTCTTCCGTCAACTGTGGGTTAGGCTGCTAGCTTTATATTGATGTAAAGAATTAAAGTGTTTAACATATATAAATAACACAGTTTAAATATATATTAATGCTTCTGAAAAATTATGGTTGGCTTATCTAATGAACTGTAATTGCCCAAGGTCATCAATAAAATTCAAAGACCAGCACAGTCATTATCTTTGATAAATTGGTGGTGAAACTAACATTACTTTAGATAAATTGGTGGTGAAACAATCATTATCTTTGATAAATTGGTGGTGAAACTAACATTACTTTAGATAAATTGGTGGTGAAACTAACATTACTTTAGATACATTGGTGGTGAAACTAACATTACCTTTGATAACTTGGTGGTGGGACAAACATTATTTGAGATTAGTTCATGGCGAAACAAACATTACTTGAGATATATTAGTGGTGAAAAACCTTACCTTTGATAAATTGGTGGTGAAACAAACATCACTTTAGATACATTCAATGAAACAAACATTACCTAAGGCCTCAAAAATTCTTTGTTTCCGGTAACATGCTAAAAAAAATTATGGTAGGTAGGTCGTAAAAAATTTTTTTTTTGATTTTTTTTTTATTAAGGGAGACCTTTCGGAAATTATTTTTGTGTCAAAAAATGAATACAGATAAGAGGGTTATGCCTTTAGAGCATCATATTCTCCAAGGCCATAAAAACATTTAGGATCGGGCCAAAAATTTAGGGTAGATCGGGATACCGGAAACGAACAAATTTTTTTTACGCCTAAGATAAATTGCTGGTGAAACTAACATTACTTTAGATAAATTAGTGGTGAAACAAACATTACCTTTGATAAATTGGTGGTGAAACAAACATTACTTTAGATAACTTGGTGGTGAAACTAACATTACTTTAGATAAATTGGTGGTGAAACTAACATTAACTTTAGATAAATTGGTGGTGAAACAAACATTACCCTAGATAAATTGGTGGTGAAACAAACATAACTTAAATAAATTGGTGGTGAAACAAACGTATTTTTGATAAATATGTGGTGACATGAAATAAGAACAAATGCACAGAATTACCTACATTTGTCTGTTAAGTGGATTTGACGTCCTTAATTGTTTGTGTCTAGCACCTATAACGTCAGAATTCTGATTGTTTCTTTACTAAAAAGAACACTGCATTACTATGTCAGTGACTGCAACAAAGGCCTCAGATACACATAATTCACTGTAATGTAAAACTCAATTGGTAAGTATATATCACGTCTTTTGTTTGTGTCTAGCAACTACAACGTCAGAATTTTGATTACCACTTTACTAAAAAGAACACTGCATTACTAAGTCAGTGACTGCAACAAAGGCCTCAGATACATATTAAACAATATGCAAACGTCGGTTTTTATCAAATTTTATTCTTCTCATATGTATATATCTTCATAACTGTAAAAATGTTTAAACTTGTAAATCCTAACACAGCATTGTGATCTTTCTACGACACTTTCTGAAAATGGAATAATGAACAATGAACACTGTTGTTTGGATTTCACAGATACCGTAATTTCCCTTTTGCATGTAATGTTTTGACTGAAAATCACACAATTTCATCATCAATATGCTATTATTTCACTGCATCAGAGAAACCTGTCGGAAATTTCCGTCTTCTAAAATCGGATACAGTACTTAGTGTGTTAAAGTATTGGCAGAATGATGCATCTATGCAAGCATGCAGCGATATGTCACAAGTAAGGCTAATATTTTGTGTTGCTTTTAGTTACACCATTTTGCAACAGTAGAAAAAATGGAAGCAATAAGAACAATAACGTAATAAAATATAATTATATACATCCCACAAATCAGGCTAGTCACAAATTGACGCTGCTATAAAACGAAATGTCAGACTGAGTTTTGAAACATTAAGTCAGCAAGATGCATTTTCATTATAATGTAAACAATATGAAATAGACGGACAGGGTTAATACACTCTTCACTGTGAATTGATATTATTTTGTGATATTTTATCAAGTGAAAGAAAACAGTATGTCTTTGTAGTAGGTTAGAGAATTCGCAATGATATTATGAGAGTTTATTCCAATCTTAGGCATGTGGTTATAAAAGAAGTGGTGCAATAAAAGAAGCCTGTTGTTCAATATAATGTTGATTTGTTTAACCAAGAGACAAGGATTTAGGCCCTTTTGATAACGGAATGCATTTATTTCTAATAATAAAGTTCCGCTCAAGGTGCTGCTAGCGTGTATGAGAGGTGCTGCTTTATTTGTAACTCCCCTACCCTATTAACAAATTCATTCAAACCAAGTTCCATTCGATGCGTTGTCATTTGGAAACACTGATTCAGTTTAAGTTTTTTTTAATTTAGATTTCTACTTAAACCAGTGCTAGCGCGCGAGAAGTGTATAAATTGTACCATCATAAATGATTAGACTCAAATAAATTAAATGCTACTATTTGTCTCGATTGCTTTCTCTGCTTTCAAGGAATCGTTCTATTTATTTGTTGATCAGACAGATAAGGGCTAACCAATCGTGCACTGCTTGCACACAGACTAATCTATAGATTTTAAAATATTGCAACATTAGAAATATCAAATTACAAGCAATTTATTATGTTATCAATCTTAGAATTTTTTATTTAGTCTGCATTTCTACTGATGATGTTTCCGCGGCATGCAAGTGATAGTATCATAGGCATAATTTTATTAGATTTATCTTAAACCTTGTTCTACCCAGCCCTTCACGTGAAAGTATATTTATTGCAATATAACTAAATTAAGAAATATATGGAACACAAGAAATCCATTTAATATTTTTGATACAGCACACAGCTTTACAAATCTGCTCTGAATGTACGAAGAATTATTATTTGATATTGTTTAATGGCAGAAACATACATATACTGTAGCAGTGGAAACATTTATATTATTGACTATAATGAAAAAGACCTAGCACTTTTGATGACATTCAGTCAACAGGACATGCTTTCAACAATATTTTTGCATATATATTGTAAAAAAAGTTATGTTTGCTACTTTGACACATAGACACCTGTAATCAATGTTTTGAGGTTGGATGCCTGTATAAGTGAGACGACAGTTCCTGCTACAGAGAAAGGTAAGAGTGAATTTCCTGGAAGCACAGAGCACCCCAGACATAGTCATAGAGCCATGCATCGCAAAGTAGGCAAACAACAAAAGCCTGTTGTTCATAATTTGCATATGAGCAATTTCTAGCACAAACTTTGGTTTATTTCAAGGAAGCAATACAGTCATATTCAAGGAGTCTTTGCTCACCTTTAAACAGACATACTATAAGGACACCAAAGCTAACACCGCTTAAATATGACCTATAATATATGCAAAGGAGATGAATTAATATCTGCTGTCTTTAGTTTAAATATTTTTTTTCTCAAGATTATACATATCTAGGTTGACCTATGTACATATTTACATAAAAATAATGGGTACGATTAGAAAGAAAGCCTTATATAATTCTTCCTCTAAAACATATCGTTTGCTTATCATATATTAAAATGTTTGCATATTTGCACAAGAATACTGGAACGAAATAAAAGTTGCTTAGACTGAAATACTATTGAAAAACGGCATTTAACCCAAAACAAACAAACAAACAAACAAATAGACCAAGAAACAGTTGTGTGCCTTCTTATCACAGAACCATTAAGATTTTCCCTATCCGTTAGTCAAGACTTCACCTCATATCAAAACAAAAGTGTAAAACAATAAGTCGCCAAACACGACTTAAATTAAAATGTTGTAGGCTCGGTTTGACTGACCTGTTTATGGACTGTAGTAGACACGTAAGCTAACGACAACGTCCTTTAGCATCGGGTCAGAAACATCAGCAGACATACCTCACAAAGAAGATGGGCGACGTTAAAATACAAAATTTTATTAAGGCCAAAGACTTAAGATGTTGAGCTATATAGTAAATACAGTGTTTTTATAACCATTATATTCGGTAGGTCAAAGAATTAAACATAAACTGCTCTAATTGAATGTATAGAATGGATTTTCTGAATTGTAATGTAGACTGTAACAGAAGTATGGAAGCTTTGAATGTACATCAGTCTGTAGCCGTGATATATCGTACTTCTGGGAATTATCCATTACCAGCAAATTATAATGTTATAGATATCTGAACGTTTGTTCTCTTCTGATTGTCTGAATATATTGTTTCTCTTGATATATATTTTCATGTTTTAATGGTTCACAGAGGTTTTAAATGGGACACAGTTTTGCTGACATTAAAATATCGAGCAACAAGAAATTAAACCTTATAAATTGTACAACTTTATTATGTTTAACAAACTTCCAAAATTTTATTTTATCTATTATCAATAACTTTATCAGCAGATAGTTTTAAATTAAATAATTAAATAATCTGTGTGTGTCGTGTACAATAAAAGCTGACAGGACGATAATTTGTTCAGTCAGGAGGGATTAATTCATTTTATTATGTCCAGTAAAAGATTTATTACACATCATAATTAATTCATACGCGTCATAAAATGACTGAATGTTTTCAAGTATACAATGTCCAGTAAAACATATTCAGGAATGGTTCATCTAAAATGTGTTCATTACAAACATATTGTTTGGACTGGTTCATCCACAATGTTTACGACTGAATATATATCTAGGAATGACTCACCTATGGTGTGTTGAAATATAGCATCAATGGGACTAGATGATAAAACTTCCAGACATAAAATGGTGATTTAAATTTGATATTGCCACTTCCACTTCTGCTTCATATATATACAAAAATCAAATACATAGTACAATTTATAATATCATGTTAGAGTAAAAAACTATTTCAAAATTTCAATAGGTCTAGTATAGAAAGGAACACAACAAACTGGTTGAATTGTGTCCTGTTGCAGTAAATGCTAACTGCCAGAGGCATTTTTTATGTTAATATGTTCTCAGTGTTGTTTATGCCTATGACAGAAAATTATGTTAGTAGGGTTTGGGCTAGCAAATGAAAATACCAAAGTATAAGCATACGGTTAGGGTTCCAACTAGCTGGACATACAATTCATAATAATCGTAATAATCAACATAAACATGCGGCATAAACATGTTTCATTGAAGTAACTATACTTATTGCCTAAACTTAAACCATTTTAACTGTAGATTATTTTGTAGTGTTAATCACATGTACAGAAATGTTTAAGTCATGATGATGGAATATAAGATTAAACACATGCTAAATATTATAACAGTAGCCAGATTGTGGAGGCTGTATTTGGCTCTATTTGATTTTGCCAGATCGGATCTCACGAGGCGCGCATGAGTCCTGGCAAAATCAACGAGAGCCGAATACAAAATCCCAGATCGAGCTACTGTTATAATGATCCTTTTTATTATATACCTTCATCTTTTTGTTTGCTTATTTGTAATCGAACAAAATCTTAAATGTTTGTTGATGTTAAAATGAAATGAGTGATGTTTTTGTGTGCGCTATTTATATAACTGTGTCAGCTCATGCATATAAATGAAAGAAGTCCGGCAATTTTGCTCCTTCATATTTAAGTGAACACTTTACCCCTATCAATACTGTTCATGATTATCCCACAAGGTTCAGAGCAAAGGCAAATGCCTCCCTTGATGGTACAGGTTTTTCAATGTCAGATAGTAAGAGATATGCTTTCCCAGTGGTCAAAGGTTTTGGGAAAATAACATTTGCTTATAATGGTTGTTGTTTATGGAACAGTCTGCCACAAAATGTTAGGGATGCCATAACCATGTATTCATTTAAACGTAAGGTTAAGGAACATTTTTTAAGCTTAATATGACTTTTAGTTAGATTGCATTACAGATAGATTTTTGCATTGTGTTTCTTTACTAGTCAATCATTTTTTATACTAGTCAATCATTTTTAAGCATAGGATTTTTATACAAACTTATCTTCGGGCATTTGCTGTGTTTATTTTTTTACTGTGACAAATTATTCTTCCTATGTCATACAATACTATATCTTAAGGACCACAATGGAAATAAGAGTTTATTTTAACTCTTTTTTGTGTTATCCTTAACATATAATGTTGATTGACATGGCTATAGTAATTCATACATGTTTGTTTATTGTTTGATTGTATGTTTTAATTATAAGTCGCCATGTAAATTGTACATTTTATGTTGAAATAAATCTATCTATAAATCTATCTATCTATCTAACATACAATCCGGAAGATATATTTTTAATGTTTATATGCGTCAGTATGCTTTGTCAATCATTTGCTTATTTATTTTTCTGAACAATACTGGGTGAAAAGTAAAGCACTAAACGTTCCTTGTTAATTTTAAGTTCTTATCAATAAGAAAAAAATCATAAATGATATCAGGATATGCATTACGGTAATTTATTAATGTCAGTTTACTTGTTATGAACATTTATGTCGATAGTCATGTTGGTTTGAATGCATGCTGCATAATACGTCGTTAACATTACGACAGTCAAGGATAATGTTTCTTAAACATTGCAATTATTAATATCGTTAAAGTTATACAAAAGCATAAATGTTTACAGAATATAAGTTTCAAATTTCTGCTTACATTTCAGTGTTTGTTTGAGAATAATCTTTATATAAAATATAAAACAAATTGAATGAGGACTGCCTTGAAGTTAAAATTTATGTATGTAAATAAAAAATACATAAAACGCTAGTTAATGTCGTACATTGTTCCAGCATCATTTTTACGAATGAACAATAGAAATGTTTTAACAGCTCATTCTAACATGGCTTGATTTGATTTCCAGTTAAACAAAGAAGGAAATCAAGCTCTATATATTCTGCGATAAACAACGGTTGATGCGCGGACCTGTATATGAAGTCAAATTGCCGCATGACGCCCGAAGCATTACTCCTCGGGTAATTGAAGTCCAGCATAATATTTATTAAGATATGTCAATGAGCATGTCAGAATGAAAACAATTTATTTATTTATTTATTGTGTTGGATTTAACGTCGCACCAACACAATTTTAGGTTATATGGCAACTCTTCAGCTTTGATGGTGGAGAAACACCCTATGTTCCCCGCCGTGCATTATTTCAACATGATCGGGCACCTGGGTAGAACCATCGACCTTCCGTAAGCCAGCTGGATGGCTTCCTAACATGAAGAATTCAACGCCCCGAATGAGACTCGAACCCACATCGATGAGGGGCAAGTGATTCAGCGACCTTAAAACCACTCGGCCACGGAGGCCACCTTGAAACAAAATCTACATGACAACTTTATAATACTGAGAGCATGGATGTATCTTAACTGAATTACCCCAATACAATGCATGTAAATTCTAAGTTAACTTAACACTAGGTCTGTAAAAGGCTGCGTGTGCAGTTGTGTCATGCTGAACAATCTGTTAAGATAAATATATAACAATTCTGACTGAATGTTGGGAGACATTTTATTGCATCCCTACGGCTAAAGCAACGCTGCAGTTATAATAAACAGAAAAACAAATTCCTGAACTTAGACACCACGACGAGAATGAAACATTATAGCCGTAAGATATCACTCAGTCACTCTTTTCCACCTCCAGGTTCAGATAATATATAACGATTTTTATTTCAAACAGGAACAGCCCGAAAATTCGTACATAATTTAATTTACTTCTGTAATGTAATACACTAATGTAATTTTAAGATACAGAAACTGCTAGGTCTGAAATAACTTTGTTTAGAAAATTGTCAATCTCCTTAGCAGAACCCTTTCGAGAATGATTAACCGAAACAGAAACAGCTCCCAATAAGACTTCAGGGGCTTTTAATTATTACATAACCGCCTTAGTTGCCTGGAAACAGCTAACATAGTAATGTTGTCATTAAAACAACAAGAACAGAAATTAAATAAGATTAGTCGCCTTCTAGCAACGCTGTGTCTTAAATCTATGTATCTGTATATAATATATGGGTACAAAAATAATCACAAAGTAAAACATAATTATGCTTTATAAATTAAAGTAACTCGATTTGATACAGCCTTGGATAGGCCAGTTCTGTCTTTAAACCTATTAACAGTAAACAAAATCTCAAAATGCAATACCACTGCGATAAGAAGTCTCAATCAAGGCTACAACATTTTCCTATTTGTTGTCTCAAGCAACCTGTCGAGTTTGACCTTTCCATAAACCTAAGCAGACCCATCGACTCTCCGCTTGCCCATCAGACTTCCACTAGCCCAGCGACCCTCCACTGGCCAGCCGACAGCTTTCTCACATCAAACAGTTATAAAGCTGAAAGTTCTTCATGTCTTTCGAAAAATTAACTACAGTGAAATAAGTTTGTTTCGTACGGTGTAAGGAGCAGTCAAAAATCTTTGTCCTTCAGATGTCGAAAGCTGACGACGTGACATATTAATTTAAAATATTATGTGCTTTAAAGCAAGCGTCCTTTTGTGTGTTTGACTCAGATATTTAATGGTAATGTGTAATTACTGCACAAGTACAATAGCTGTTACGCGCCAAAGCTCTTAACAGACGTTTTTCGTATTTTAAAAATTTTGTAAAAGAGTGTTACACTAAAAATTCCTAAGGATAACAAAAAGTATCCATGTTCTAATAAAACGTTACCGACAATTGTATTTTTTTTTAAAAATGCAGTGATCAATGTTTACCGTCAGCGTAAATAATTTTGTATTCTACCAAGGGACATTTCTTTAATGAAAATATTCGCTGTAAGATGCATATTGTTGTACGGGGTGCTATGCATTAGTTCACTATGGTATAAATGTATAGGAATTTAATAGATCCGTATTTTTTACTTTTCTTTACTTAACCAGACTTAGATTTTGAACTGTTTTTGTCCATCTCGTGCTTGCTTTGTATCTTATTAATCTCTTGCAAGTAAAATATTTGATTCATACATCACATCGTTCGGCTATGTACGCCTATTCAACTTTGTTGTATGGAAGCTATTGATCTTTCAGCTGATATTTTGTCCTTGTATTTGATTAATAAATTTTTTAATAAATCTGTTTGTCTTATGTGCCTGTCTCTCCAAAGACATTAATCAGATTTAGATGACTAATGTTAAGAAATTGTTTTAATTATGCATGTTGATAATGTTGTCTTCAAACTAAACATAACATTCTATATAAAATAATGTAGAAAATAAAAAATTTAGTGCAGATGGCCAAATTCTTAATTTTTCAGAGGTAGCATGTTGTTAGAACAATGCACACAACATACTGAAATGTGTGGCCGCTTACTTAGTTAAAAGGAAGCAAGTAGATATACAAATTACGGGATCGTGAGTTCGATCTCCGGGTGATTCATATGTTCTCTCAGACAATTTGATAAAAGCCACTGTGCCTGAAGTCATTTCGTTCGCCGTCTCTGATTCAGGTGGAAGAGTTGGTAGTTAATTGGCAATGCATAGAACAGGATAGTACAGTTTATTGTTAACTACCCGCCGTTACATATTAATTGGAATACTGTCGTTGAACTTAATATAAACGAAAGAAAACTTTATTAAAATGAATTGCAATACAGTATAATATTCATGTATCGTTTTTAATATATTAAACGATTGTATAGTGAAACTATTAAAGTTTAATAATTTAGTGAATATTTTGAAAGATACGCTTAAAAACATTTTGTACAGTCGAGCCAATGCATTTGATGGGAAAACTTTGATTGTTTATCATTTTTGTATGCAAATCATACAATTAATGACATTCAAAACAATAAAGTTTTAAAACCATAATCAAGATTATTTCATTCGGGCCAATTTACATCCTTTGTCGATATTCTAATTTCATCGTTTGTACAATTGTGACAATAATGTACAGATGAGAAAAGATAGAATTATTTCAGCATTTAAATGTCAGAAAAGATGGTATCATTTAATTGGTTCCATTAGGGTTGACACGGCAATTTCATTGGAATTTAGTTTAAATGATTCGTGTTAGATTTTTCTTCTCAACATATAACTTGTATGGGTGCCGGGTGTAATAAAGTATTTCGACCCCCCCGGTCATTATTCTATAGAAAATGTGACTCCTTTCCTGTAAAATATTGACTCCCCTTATAAAAAACTGACTCCCTTTGAAAACTCTATAGAATAACGACCCCACGGTCATTATTCTATAGAAAAACTGACCCCCTAAAGATGACTCCCTTCGAATCTCGTAGAATAACGACCTCGGTTATTATTCTATAGAAAAAGTGACTCCTTCCATGTAAAATACTCACTGCCGAAATTATTACATTCGAACTCTTATACAATATCGATTCCCGGACATTATTCTATTTAAAAAAGTTACTTTTTCCGTGTAGAACACCGGCTCCTTAAAAGACTTTCGACTATAATATCTATTAAAAAGTGGTCCCCATCAAACCTAACGGACAATTTTACTAGATCTACAACTCTTATACCCTCCATTGCCAATAGTTAACATTTTGATTGTACTACTACTACTGGTGCCGCTACTTCTATTACTATTACTACATGTACTTCTTCTACTACTACTTCTACTACTACTACTACTGCTACTACTGATACTACTATACCTGCTTCCACTAATACGTCTTGTACATCTACCTCTTCTTCTCCTGCTGCTTTTGTTGCTGTCACTTATTCTTCCGCTGCTGCTGTTGCTGCTGCTGCTGTTGCTATTGGAACTGCAACTGCAACTGCAACTGCCACTACCACTGCCACTAATACTACTACTACTACTACTTTCTATTGTTGCCGCTACCGTACTTTACTGCCACTGCTAAGTATTGCAACTTCTATTAATACTAAGTTCTATGCTAGCAGTTTCGTGTGCAGTTTTCTTCTGAAGAATAACTTCATACCGAAGTTTGCAGGGATTATTGACACTGGTTTGTTCTGTTAACGTATTGTGAATTGTTATTTTCTTGAAAAAAATGTATACACCAAGATAAAGCGTCTAGAAATAGAATCCCTTTTCCCTTTGCGGAGTGCTCTGATTTTTTGTGTCAAGTCATGGTATCTGGGGCTAATGGTCAAACGGAAGGACGGTCGGACGGACAAGGGCAAATCTATATGCCCCCTCCCCCGAGTTGGGGCATAAAATGCAGCAATTAGACCTTAGATACATGAGTTATCACTAAATTTGACCATATGACCGGGGATCGTTTTTTTATGGGAGTCAATATTCTTCATGAGGTTCAGTTTACTTCACGTGGGGGAGTCATAGTACTATGATCTGGAGGTCATAATACTATGACCGGGGGGTCACTTTTTCTATAGAATAATGACCGGGGGTCATTATTCTATGGGGGTCGAAATACTTCATTACAGGTCGGCCGTGTGCATCAGCAAAGTCATACGAGTAGAAAAAATAAAAATGCCAGTTCTTACGATATACAGACTTGAACTTGAACGCTACCGACAAAGACTGTACGAGATAACGCTGCATTCAACATTAATGTTTTTATATGGCCGCCAACATTTGCCCATATGTGTAGCCTATCTTCTCAGAAGAACGTCAAGACATTCTATGCTTTGGAGAATAATTCTAGGTACAAAAGTACCTGCAATCTTTTACCTGCAGGATGTAAAGCACACTACACATGACCAAATCATAACGTCTCGTCCGAAAGACAAATACAAATTCTAGTCTTTGGTGGGTTTTGGACCAACGACCTTGCGCTATTGAAGCCAGTTCAGTAATCTTCTATAGATATTCAAAACAACTACCTTTACGTATGTTGCAAATGTATTAAATTGGAATATTTCCAATGGATTTCAAAATTTAGATCATGCAAGAAAGATTACTGAAGATAAATTTGGATTATTATCCCAAAACATTTCAATCATTTATAATTTTAATATGCTTTTCTTTGTTGAAACACGCATACGCTAGAATGACGTCACGATAACATGCGATGACGTCAAAGTATTTGTTGCGACCAAGAAAGAGCGCTATTATATTTTATCTACTGTTTTAGATTAAGGGCATATTAGAATTGAAATAATTTATAGCAAAACCGTGTTTATCACTATTTATACACTCGGGCGGTAATACGTCGCACAAATAATTTCACGAGGCCTGTGCATAAATAGTGTTAAAGCACTCTTTTGCTATAAATTAAATGATGTATATGTAGGTTTATTTATGCCTGCCCGGAAATGTTCTCAAACTTTTAGAGCAAAGTCATATTAGCTTTGAAAACCACAATGACGATTTCTATAAAAGATTGACAAACAGAAATTTAACACAAATTTGGTTATATAAATACATGCTAATAAGCATTATTAAACCTTGATTAAAGTTTCAACTGCAATTAAAAAAAAGAAGAAGTTTGTTAAAAAGGGAATCATGATATCAATTGAACTCCTGAAGTTCCAAATCTAATTATGGACTTGAAGAAGAGTAGAAGAAGAATTTTACAACTGTTCTTGTCAGATCTAACCCCACAACAACTGTGCCGAGAAATGAATATGGTTGGTCCGTATCTAGCATGCCGTGATTATTGGCAGGTGAGACGAAATCACAGTATCGCATTAAGACCGAAATCAACAAGAAGTAGTTGTCTGTCACATTATCTATTTGCTTTGGATAAAACATCAATAACAACATACAGCTGAAAACAAAACATGCAGAATCTTACATGAACCAATTTATCCCTATTAAACAACAACAGCAACAAAACCTGAAACTGTTACGCCCTCTCGATATTATTTCTTCGCATTTGAACTCCAAACAAAGATTTTATTCAAAGACAGATTGATGTTTAGGATATTCTATTTCTTAATTAACAAAAATGCAAATCATTCAATCCATATAATATTTATACGAATTTTCATTATAATATAAATACACCGGAGTTTTGACGTCAAACGATCATGGATAAAGCAGAATGCACGGGGTCATAAACCGTTCAAACGGCCAATGGTTAGCTCGTGCACTTGTGGAAACTGCAAAAAAGCAAAAGTGGAAAACCGCAGGTCGTTCATCACGAAATAAATGAAAATATTTCAAACTCGGTTTGACTGGGCATGTTCATGGACGGTAGTGGAAATGCAACCGTCCACGCCATCTAGAAACAGATTGAGCAGAACCAAAAGTTTACCCATGTTAAAAGAGTTAGTGAGACATTTATCTGATCTGCTGTCTTTGTGGGTATCAGTCAATATCGCTACCCACACAAAAATATAATCAAACTGAAACATGTTGACTTTATTCAAACTTGTAAATTTTGCTGACATTTTACATTTGCAGCATATGTAGCAGATTTGTTATCCAAACCACATGGCCTTATCGACCTCTAATTCCATGCAATTCTCATATCTTTCTTTCATTGGGAAAACCTTAATTATATACTAGAAAACTTGAACGCATTATCCACAGCTCTGATTTCTTTCTAGTCCATGAAATTAACTTTACATATGTGATGGAAATTGATGGGGAAAGGAGCACTGTCAAAGGATTAATTTGTAGTGTGAAATAGAGCAATGCTTAGGTCACATGTGAATAATAGAATCTATTATATATTTTTGGTTAGGTTGAATTCACTTTTCCTTACAATTCAGTGAAGTGAACTTTTAATTAATATTGATATTATGGCAGTATAAGTCAAATCAGGCCAATTAAACATCGAGTGTTAAAAACTGTATCACTGAAAGAATACACATAATATATATCCCCCTTAGTTAGTACATTTTATACTGATACTGTTTAATTCTGAAATCAAGGCAGTAAACCTATAATAACAGTCGGCAATTTCTGTGCAATTACATATTCCCACAGGATATGTCGGCATCCATCGGCAATAACAGAATTTTTTTTTTCATAACAAACTGAAAAAGTCGAAATAGAATACATATATAAAGAATACACCATAGAGCGGAAAATGCCGATTGTCGATACAGGACCACTATCTTATAACGCAGAAATTAAATTGCTGCATTGACGTTTTGGTGTATTTTATGCCCCATTAATTCTTATTTTACATGTTTTCGAATATTATCCTAGAGTATATAAAAGGTAAGGGTAGATTCCCGGAAGTACAGAGCACCCCAAACACAGCATCTCTGCGACATTATTACGGATGAGTATCAATCTAACTGTTAAAACATCATAATAAAACTTCTAACATACCTTTATGTAAATAATACACCAATTTAAGACACATATATGTGTCAATATATGTGTCAAGGATGATGAAGAACATTGAGAACAGCCAAGGACAGGGTAACGTAACAAGAATTGCCTTAAATTTGCGATGTGTACTCAAACATTTTTATTTCAATAACTTTGTCACATCATTATTTTTTTCAAATTGCAAGGTAATGAAGCTTATTTAGGCGTCTATATTTTGTTCAAGGTATATATGCCATTTATGACGTCAATTTAGAATGAATCCCCGCGATAAATTAAAATTACGTTTCTATTTTTTTGCTTTTCCCCATTTTTTTGAGTCTATATTACTGAGAAAATAATGTTCCTGCTTTCCCTGTTGGATAAGCTTGTGTTTGTGAAACGCCAGGTTTCATTTGCTTTATTGAAAACTGCATTCCCAATCCTGACATAAATATTGTTCAGTAAAAAGGAAAGAGTTTTACAAACTTTGTCACAAGTCCACATAGTATAATTGTTAACAATGTAACTAATAATATTAAGCTTTATAGAAATTGCAAGAGAGAATGTAGCATTTTCCTAGCAAAAGTACTTTGGATTATGGCCGTAAGTTTATCATTAATAATGTGGTAAAGTGGTGTGCAAAGTAGAAAAGTAATATGTACCGACTGAAGAAACCTTGTAATTATTAAGTATACGTGTATAGTACTTTGATTTCCAAATTCTTTTAGAGTTGTGAAGGAGAGTATATATTACTTGCAGAGACATTCTGCTGTTAGTCTGAACATGTCTATTTGCCATCTAGATGTTAAACAAAATCTCCGATGTAAGAAAATAGTAAGTACAGTTGAAACTCGGTATCTCAAGTTTTAAGGGATGGAGCGTTTTACTTTGAAAATAGTTTGACTTAAAATGATATTATGTGCACATTATTTCGGGACAGGACTTGATATATCTTCGAGATAGCCGGGATTTTGAAATAAAAAGAGTTCGAGATATTGAGTTTTAATTGTATATGCAGTTTTTTACCTTTCAATGCCTCTTTTCAGCTATAATTCACTCCTCGTCTAGTTTAGTTTAGTGAGAGGGGCAAAAAGGCACGGGCAAAAATCCGACTTTAAAACACAATCGTCCATAAAACATACCAAACTGAAATAAGGTATGTGCGAATGTATACACGTGCACATCGGCGGAGTACATGTACACGTAATAGATAGTACCAAACGTTTAAATTCGAATACACAAATGCAAAGTCTTGCCCGAATTGTTCTAATTTTTTTGCCCTTACGAAGTATTGCAACAACTATGTCTATCGTCAGAATTTCCACGGAACTACTTAAAAGCAGACAAAGATTATTAGAGATATCACTTTTGTGCACTCTGTATGCAAATAAAATAATAAATATTCAACATTCCTCGGAAACGTTGGAAAGATTAGAACTGCCCCGAAAGGAAATTTAGTGGAGAAAATAAACAAAAACTTTCTGTAGAGATTTAAATGAGATTTTCATATGATAAAAAGTATGATGAATTGAGGAATCGATTAACATCTGCTTACAAGTTCTGTTTTCCTCTCCTGCTAAATGGAATTTTAAGTGTTCAGTGCGTGTCTGAAGAAAACAATCCCACTAAAGTTAATGTATTACTGGCATATTTGCCATTCAAGTATGAGAACTATTGACTACAAGCCTGTTCTAACGTAAGTCTAACCTGTGCTAACGGTCACCTTGATTCAGCGGTTACCTGTCATTAACGGCCAATTTGAATTACCCCCGACCAATTTTCTTCATTAAACTGTTGTGTCAAGCGGTCAGTTTAAGTGTGAAATGAGAATAAAAATTGTTGACATGCAAACATGTTTTGACATATTGTTAAACCACTAAATTTCGATGGGGACTATATCTATCGTGCATTTGATGTTTGCGTCAATCTACGAAATTTATTCCTAACATACACATGAAACTCCATTCATTTTATCTTCAAACTGGAATTCCACGAATTCATATCCGCACAAATTTGCAGTTGTAGTAAAAGCCAAGAAAACTTCAACACCATTGAAATCAAATGATTCCACTGAACGGGAAAATGGACTTCTTTGACAGAAATACAGTCTCAATAAATGCCTAATAATAAATATTCTTTGAGGTTTTAGAATGCTGGGTATTTTGACCTTTAGGGAATGAATACACATTCATCAAGTACTAAAGGAGAGTTAATAAAATCTAGAGGATTTGAATTCATTCAATTATAAAGAATCACCTAATTTCTCAGTTAAGGTGATAAATCATACGGGCTTAGGGCCTTTAACAACAAATTTAGATTATGTTTTCTTTCCAAAGAGAAATTAAACATATTATAAACGGGAACTTCCAGCAGAATTTACCGACATTTTTCTGTTTTATATAGAATAATGTTTCATCTAACACTTCATATTGCAGTTGTTCTGTTAGTGACAGGATAAGCAGATTGTCTCAGACTGTGGTTGTCAATATCCATACTTTGTCTAGGTATATATACTTAGGTATGTGATGTTTTGAATCAAACACACACTAAGTATGCACACAGAATAACGTAATAAGTACAGGCTAGTAATATTTTCAATTATTAAAATATGGGCATAATTTAAAAAATAAAATTTAAGTGTTTGGGACAGTTGTTAACCAGAAACCTAACACGACCCGATTCGCTTTCCTATTAAACAAAGATGGCTGAAAATGTTATGCAACAATGCATTTTTCTGACGTCATGATTATCATGTCATAGCGTCAAACGGCATAGCGGCGCTCTGGAAAAGAAATCAACAGAAAACAGGCAAATATATGATAAATGCCGCCAAGGATACTAAAAATCCTTGGCAACGAAATAATTTATCACATAAAGTGATAAGCACTTGAATAAAATCACTGTTTGTCGTTAAGATACGTATTTTAATATCACGAAGGCGCATATCATTTCTACGCATCTGAACAAACAAAGGTTTTATTTAGCGACAAATTACATTTTTTTTTCATTATTTCTTAAAACATCAATCGTCTACAAAACTCAAAATGTTTAGGGGTCGAATGGAAGCTTCTTAAACGTATTTTGTTTCTTGCGGGGACGAATCATGCACTTAGACCGTGTAAATGCGCTACGTTTCATATCACACTTCAAAAGGAAGTAGCCCGCATGCTTAATGCAATAATCAAATAATAAACAATTCAGAAGACGCGTAGCACTTAAGATAATTACTTTATCTTAGTTCACGTGTTTTAACAATTCCTGTCGGGGAAAGATTATGATATCAACAGCACTACACAGGTGATAATATTTCCCGTCAGAGAAATAAGGTATTGATACTTTCTTCATGTATGAAATACACTGGAAATAAAACCAAAATCGAACATTTTAATGAAATAGAAATGATGCTACGTACGATAGTCGCTGTCTACAAGGGACCCTACTTTCACAAGGATTTCCCCATTGAGCATGATAAATGTATTTACAACTTAGAGACTTGTAGCAATTTTTCGTTCCTACGGCTTGAAAAGAGAATTCTTAAACTAGTGAGTCTGAAACAAATGTTGGTATTCTGAGGCACTAGTTTGTCTGTGATGTGATTCGTTCAATATTTATACAGGGTTGTTGAAATTTCAAGAAAATAAAGGAAAAGCGAGGTATAATTTTAATCACAAAGCTGTGAATCTGTTTTTTTCCTATCAACGAACAAAATGTCTTCTTAGGCTAGTCTTTGAGAAAAATCAAGGCTAGATCTTGTTGTTATGCTTTTAAATATTGTTTCAAATATAGTGGCCCTTTCACCTAGATAGGAATGTATCTTCAGCACCAAAATGCCAACAGCAGCTTTTTATAAAATTCTATTTTAGTATCGCTTTACTCAACTTTGAAATCTATGGAAGACAAATATACTTAAGTATGTACATGCGTATCAACAGGGCAGTTTATTAATGGAACGTCCTGCCGTATCGTATTTAACCTGTATCAAATGCTAACAGTTGAACACAGAATAAAATGTTGACTCTCTTCAAATGGGCTCTACAGAGGTTTTAAAACCCTTATTAAAGTTTGCAAAGCTTAGATAATAAGACAACCTGTCATTGTAATGTAATGACAGTTTACAAATGTATATTAAAAGCATTTCCTTTTTAAACATTTGCAAACTGACTGATTGATCTGTTATTTAAATGTTTAAAAAATATCCATTATTTTGCTTCTGTGGCTGCTAACGTAATTTCTAGAAAGCTGCAGTAAAATAAGGCTAACAATGTGAACATTACGGATTATTTTTCAGATCACTCATTAATAATAAAAAAAATACACGTACCAAAATGTATGAATATAGAGATACTTGATATGGTCAATTTTCCTCATTTCGTGGAGACGAACGAACGTAAAACAGCTTACGGTGTTTACATTTCAAAGCTTATAAGATTTTCCAGACCTCCTAGTCATGATGACGACTTCAACATTCGTATAAGTGCTGCTAAAAAAGCTTCTTCGGCTAAGCTACCATTATTATAAACTTCACAAATCGTAAAATAAATAATACAAAACACTTCCCCGATAGTGCTGCCACAACCTTTTTAAATGGAGATGTACATTACTATCAGTACCAAAACGGGACAGTGCTGAGCTCTTTCTTGTCTGTTTGTTTCTTTTGCCGTGAAGTGCATGCACAATTCTTTTGAACACTTTAACCTTTAGCATGCTAGATAAAATGTCGTCTGCTGGAAATGTCGTCTGCTAAAATTGTAAAGTTCATTCAATTTGCTCCAAAATTGGAAGAAATATTGTCAGAGTAGCAAACAGCTTGGAACCTGATCAGACGCCGATTTAATCGGCGTCTGATCTGGTTCCAAGCTGTTTGCAAAGGCTGTTAAATTCGCCTGCAGCAGGCTAAGGGTTAAGGTACAACACTACAATAAATGTCAACAGTACACGAATCAAGACTCGCTATAAGATAAGATATGCTGCACCTTATTACAGTTTGAATATTCTCTTTCTTGAAATAATTGTTTGCACTTTTGTACAATGCCTCAAGGAACTGACAATATAATCTATTTTAATCAAGACCTTTACTGAATCAATAATGCTATTATTCCTTGCTTGGATGTGAATTGCACGATGCAGGTTTAATCCGCATTCAATGGTATTAGTGGCATAAGGAAACTTGCGAATGCATTTCGTCGTCTCAGTCAATTTTGTCACCAGAATGTGTTTCTCCGACAAAAATACAAACTATTTCTATCGCAAAATGACCCTGCTTTTCATGTTTCAATTACATGTTTTTGCCTTTCAGTATTATTAAAAAAAGACAAAATGTCAAGCTGTTCTAAATATTGCTTTAATTTAGATCTTGCGATCAGCATTTAACGATAATAATTCTGATAAAATATGAAAAAAAGGTTATTGCTCTCTGTTTCATAATTGTGATCTTTCTACAGTTTTTTAAACAATAAAAGTTCTTTTCATACGTCATAACTCTTCGTTCTTTTGAAATTTCATTAGGGCCCATTTGTACACTTTAAGAGTGCCATAGCAATGTCACTTCTTATTTGCCCCTTACTGGTGTTTTGTCATAGATGACTTCTGGTTTTCTCGCGTCTGTAATCAGTCAGGCTGTGCATCAGTCAGTCACCCAAAGTGGATTCCTGCGATATTTTAAGAATAGAATGGTTTTTCAAAGAACTTATTACAAGGATAGATGACAACAGTAATAACACGCGCGTTCTTATAATGTCTTTGTTTGGGCAAAAAGTGCTATTGCTTTGGCAACAAATAGTAAAAAATGTGACAATAAAGAAAAGGTATTAGATAATGTTTCATGAAATAACGATATTCATGTTACACTGATATATTGCCATACGTTCTTTTATTTTGTTGCTGTGGCAATACATGTAAATGTGATTACTATGTTGTATGAATCAATATTCAAGTGGATTCTGTGATAACTTAGTAAGAGCTAGAGTTGTTATTATAAAATGCGGTAAATATGTAGAAGACAACGTTAGTCAATCTCTCTGTTCTTGTTAAAGGACTTAGAATAGGTCACTTGAGGAATGGTGGTGATTAACGTATAAGAATAGGTTACATGATGAATGGTGGTGATTAACGAATTAGAATAGGTTACTTGATGAATGGTGGTGATTAACGAATTAGAATAGGTTACTTGAGGAATGGTGGTGATTAACGTATTAAAATACGTTACTTGAGGAATTGTGGTGATTAATGAATTAGAATAGGTTACTTGATGATGGTGGTGATTAACGTATTAGAATAGGTTACTTGAGGAATGGTGGTGATTAACGTATTAGAATAGGTTAGTTGATGAATGGTGGTGATAAACGTATTAGAATAGGTTAGTTGAGGAATAGTGGTGATTAACGTATTAGAATAGGTTACTTGATGAATGGTGGTGATTAATGAATTAGAATAGGTTACTTGATGAATGGTGGTGATTAACGTATTAGAATAGGTTACTTGAGGAATGGTGGTGATTAACGTATTAGAATAGGTTATTTGATGAATGGTGGTGATTAACGTATAAGAATAGGTTAGTTGATGAATGGTGGTGATTAACGAATTAGAATAGGTTACTTGATGAATGGTGGTGATTAATGAATATGAATAGGTTACTTGATGAATGGTGGTGATTAACGTATTAGAATAGGTTACTTGATGAATGGTGGTGATTAACGTAAAAGAATAGGTTAGTTGATGAATGGCGGTGATTAACGTATTAGAAAAGGTTACTTGATGAATGGTGGTGATTAATGAATATGAATAGGTTACTTGATGAATGGTGGTGATTAACGTATTAGAATAGGTTACTTGATGAATGGTGGTGATTAACGTAAAAGAATAGGTAGTTGATGAATGGTGGTGATTAACGTATTAGAAAAGGTTACTTGATGAATGTGTGACTAACGCTAAGAATAGTACTGAGAAATGCATGGTTTAATGAATTTAATATAGTTAACTTGATGGATGGTGGTGATTAACGTTAAGAATAGTTACATAGGAATGATGGTGATTAACGTATAGAATTTGTCACATGAGATGGTGTGATAAAATAGAACTAGGTTACTTGAGAATGGTGTGATTAAGTTTAAGAATAGTTTCTTGAGATGATGGTGATTAACGTATAAAATAGTTTACTTGAGGAATGGTGGTGATAACGTATAAGAAAGGTTACTTGAGGAATGATGTGATTAACGTATAAGAATAGGTTACTTGAATGATGTGATTACGTATAAAATAGGTTACTTGAGGAATGATGGTATTACGTATTAGATAGGTTACTTGAGATGATGGTTGATTAACGTTATAAGAAAAGGTTACTGCGGAATGTGTAAGAATTAATGATTTAAGAATAGGTTACTTGAGGAATGATGGTGAATTAACGTATTAGAATAGGTTACTTGAGGAATGATGTGCATTAACGTATTAGAATAGTTTCATGAGAATGATTGGTGATTACACGTATAAGAATAGGTTACCTTAGATGTGTGGGGGAATAATGTATAGAATGGTTACTATGATGAATTGTGGTGATAACTTATTAGAGATTAGGTTACTTATGAATGGGTGATTAATAATTAGGAATAGTTACTTGATGAATGCTGGTGATTAATGAATTAGAATAGGTTCAATTGATGAATGCGGTGATTAACGTATTGGAATAGGTTACTTGAGGAATGGTGGTGATTAACGAATTGGAATAGGTTACCTGAGGAATGGTGGTGATTAACGAATTGGAATAGGTTACCTGAGGAATGGCGGCGATTAACGTATTAGAATACGTTACTTGAGGAATGGCGGCGATTAATGAATTAGAATAGGTTACTTGATGAATGGTGGTGATTAACGTATTAGAATAGGTTACCTGAGGAATGGTGGTGATTAACGAATTGGAATAGGTTACCTGAGGAATGGTGGTGATTAATGTATTAGAATAGGTTACTTGATGAATAGTTGTGATTAATGAATTAGAATAGGTTACTTGAGGAATGGTGGTGATTAATATATTAGAATAGATTAATTGATGAATGGTGGTGATTAACGTATAAGAATAGGTTACTTGAGGAATGGTGGTGATTAACGAATTAGAATAGGTTACTTGATGAATGGTGGTGATTAACGTATTAGAATAGGTTACTTGATGAATGGTGGTGATTAACGTATTAGAATAGGTTACTTGAGGAAAGGTGGTGATTAACGAATTAGAATAGGTTACTTGAGGAATGGTGGTGATTAACGTATAAGAATAGGTTACTTGAGGAATGGTGGTGATTAACGTATAAGAATAGGTTACTTGAGGAATGGTGTTGATTAACGTATAAGAATAGGTTACTTGATGAATGGTGGTGATTAACGTATTAGAATAGGTTACTTGAGGAATGGTGGTGATTAACGTACATTTTTGTATTAGAATAAGTAACTTGAGGAAAGGTGGTGATTAACGAATTAGAAAAGGTTACTTGAGGAAAGTTGGTGATTAATGAATTAGAATAGGTTACTTGATGAATGGCGGCGATTAACGTATTAGAATAGGTTACTTGAGGAATGGCGGTGATTAACGTATAAGAATAGGTTACTTGAGGAATGGCGGTGATTAACGTATAAGAATAGGTTACTTGAGGAATGGCGGTGATTAACGTATTAGAATAGGTTACTTGATGAATGGTTGTGATTAACGTATTAGAATAGGTTATTTGAGGAAAGGTGGTGATTAATGAATTAGAATAGGTTACTTGATGAATGGCGGTGATTAACGTATAAGAATAGGTTACTTGAGGAATGGTGGTGATTAATGAATTAGAATAGGTTACTTGATGAATGGCGGTGATTAACGTATAAGAATAGGTTACTTGAGGAATGGTGGTGATTAACGTATAAGAATAGGTTACTTGAGGAATGATGGTGATTAACGTATAAGAATAGGTTACTTGAGGAATGGTGGTGATTAATGAATTAGAATAGGTTACTTGATGAATGGCGGTGATTAACGTATAAGAATAGGTTACTTGAGGAATGGTGGTGATTAACGTATAAGAATAGGTTACTTGAGGAATGGCGGTGATTAATGAATTAGAATAGGTTACTTGATGAATGGCGGTGATTAACGTATAAGAATAGGTTACTTGAGGAATGGTGGTGATTAACGTATAAGAATAGGTTACTTGAGGAATGATGGTGATTAACGTATAAGAATAGGTTACTTGAGGAATGATGGTGATTAACGTATAAGAATAGGTTACTTGAGCAATGATGGTGATTAATGAATTAGAATAGGTTACTTGAAGAATGGTGGTGATTAATTAATTAGAATAGGTTACTTGAGGAAAGTTGGTGATTAACGTATAAGAATAGGTCACTTGAGGAATGGTGGTGATTAACGTATAAGAATAGGTTACTTGAGGAATGGTGGTGATTAACGTATAAGAATAGGTTACTTGAGGAATGGTGGTGATTAACGTATAAGAATAGGTTACTTGATGAATGGTGGTGATTAACGTATAAGAATAGGTTACTTGATGAATGGTGGTGATTAATGAATTAGAATAGGTTACTTGAGGAATGGTGGTGATTAACGTATTAGAATAGGTTACTTGATGAATGGTGGTGATTAATGAATTAGAATAGGTTACTTGATGAATGGTGGTGATTAACGTATAAGAATAGGTTACTTGAGGAATGGTGGTGATTAATGAATTAGAATAGGTTACTTGAGGAATGGTGGTGATTAATGAATTAGAATAGGTTACTTGATGAATGGTGGTGATTAATGAATTAGAATAGGTTACTTGAGGAATGGTGGTGATTAACGTATAAGAATAGGTTACTTGATGAATGGTGGTGATTAACGTATTAGAATAGGTTACTTGAGGAATGGTGGTGATTAATGAATTAGAATAGGTTACTTGAGGAATGGTGGTGATTAACGTATAAGAATAAATTACTTGATGAATGGTGGTGACTAACGTATTAGAATAGGTTACTTGAGGAATATTGGTGATTACCGTATTAGAATAGGTTACTTAAGGAATGGTGGTGATTAACGTATTAGAATAGGTTACTTGAGGAATATTGGTGATTACCGTATTAGAATAGGTTACTTAAGGAATGGTGGTGATTAACGTATTAGAATAGGTTACTTGATGAATGGTGGTGATTAACGTATTAGAATAGGTTAGTTGATGAATGGTGGTGATTAATGAATTAGAATAGGTTATTTGAGAATGGTTGTGATTAACGTTTTAGAATAGGCTACCTGAGGAATGGTGGTGACTAACGTATTGGTTTAATGAAATACATTTTAAATTCGTCATTATCTACATTGTTTTAATCTTGATATTTTTAACATTTAATACATCATCCTCTTCAGTAAAAGTTATAAAATTTGCTTTATCTTCTGCTAAAGATTCATTATCATCAAATGTTAATTATGTGTTGTACCGGTTCAATTTCATCCTTAACGCTGCCCATTTATGGCTAAAATTACCCGCCAGAGTATCCATTCTGAAATAGAAATGAAAAGAATAGTCATAATATGATCAGCCAGTTCTACGTGCAGCTTTAATGAAGGTCCCTTTTCAAATTATTTTTCGCTGTATTTATATATTTATTGTTCATTCGACTGTAAGGTTTTTGTCTTCCAATTTTAAAACATGATTAGAAGTACAATGGGCAAGACAGTGCTGATACAAACATTTCAGCTCTATCTTACCTTGTGCTACTTGTATGGACTGCATTCTCTAAATGTAGCAGTTCATGTTGGACATTTGTCATTGTTTCTTGTTTTTAATTATGAACACGCCAAAATCAAGTATTTAATAATAAGCAATAATAGTTTTTCAAAATTTGAACGAAAAAAAAGCATTGCAGCGTTATCTGTATAAATTAAACATTAATTCTTATGAACTTATCAATATATGCATATGATTCATGCAAAAACCCTGCTTGAAGTGCATGTAATAATTTGTTCAGAAAATACGTTCCACCATGTACATGTATTTACTGCAAATTGCTTTATAACAAATCAAAGTGTTACAAAAAATATTTTTCGTGTTTCTTACGAAAGGTTAGATAAAGTATGTAGCAATGAAACTTTATTGCATAGCTTGCCGGTCAATAGGCAGATGTATCCATGTCCGAAGGATTTAAAGCAAATACTTTGACTAATGACCGGCAATACGTTTAATAAGTCTTTTATAAGCCTTCAAGACACTTGAAATAAGTAAATTCGTCAGTGTTTATTTTTTTCTCCAAAAAAAAAAAAAAAAACAAAGACAAATATCAAACAGGGAATGCCATGCAACAAAAACGCAGCTTCCTCAAAACGAAACCCTCAGCACACAGACGCGTGCACACACACACACACACACACACAGAGCCAACACACAAGGGACATGGTTTATGGTGCGCAACCAACCTCACTATTACCCCCACCATGTTCCAAAGACACCTGACAGTGTAAATAAAAGTAATCCCCTCCAGGTGAATCTCTTACACACGTAATGGAAACAAAAAGGCATGGCATGTAGGGAACAGCAAAATTTACAGTTGAATTAAAGACCAGTCAAAAGTAGAAAGGTAAACTCTGGATCTGCGAACTATCTGAGGTCATGAAACAAACTGAATCGTTACCTGTGTTTCACATTCAGGAGGGATGTATGTAAGCCTTGGATCGTTAGGAGAAATTAGCTGTATCTCACAACTATTGGCTTGCATTCGAGTTGGCTGACCTGCTGTTACATTGAAATATCCTGAAATATTCCGCAGTAAACTGTCGTTATATCCATTTGTATTAATTGCTAATAAAATGAAATACTGAGAGAAAAGAAAGAAGAAATTACAGTGAAATAAAATTAAATGTTTCCTGTTTTAAAGCAGTAAAAGAATCAGGGTTTTTTCCTACTGGTACTAAATTACTGTGGATTGCAAAAGAATATGAGTTATAAATACTAGACAAGAATTTCTTGCAAAAGGTACTTCATTAAAATATAGTTATCACATATTACAACTGTAATAAATCTTTGCTTCAACTCTTTTAATAAATTCAATATGAAAAGAAAAATCGTGTAATATCCTCTATATTTATATCAATACTTATATGACAGACGCTCAGTCATGATAAAATGTAATTATCATCAAACTGTTTGACATTTTTTCGACAGAGATATTGTTACGTCACGACAACGTGAGGCCATGGCGTTGTGCATGTAGATTAAAACGGCTAGTATCTGGTTGAAACAACGAACAATTATTGAACGGATAGAAGATGTATTTGTATCACATGTACAATCAAAATATATGTCACTCATGAACATCATGATTGACATTTTCATTAATGGCTACAATTATAAAGCTTACAGGGATAAATTGACGCACTAAGCACAAACCAAACTTCCAGCTCGTTGCACACATTACGTACCTGAGATAACATAGAATGCATCTTTGATAAAGTCAACTCCACACCACGGGACGGTATCACCTGCTGTAAGTACCCTATCTGTATCTAAGTTCTCAAATGGCACCTAAAAGGTAAACATCAGCACTGTAAGTGAACAATATGAGAGTGTGTAAAAGATGTTACACGTTTGGTCATCTGTATAACAAAAAAGGGCACACATATAGGTTCACAGGGAAGCTACAGTGACACAACTTCAGTTCGAACAATGGATCTCAAATATAGTAACCTGCATTCACATATTTTTGGTTTCACAGACACAATTATAATGTAAATTACATAAAATTGGAGAAACTAATGCTAATGCAGGAGGCAAAGCTGCATTTTTGCAATATGTAGCTGGCCGCATTATAAAGTATATATTTTAGAGAGTATACAAGCAGAAAACTACAACTAATAATACATGGTAATTGATTACAATTTGCATCCGGGGATGAAAGCAGTAAAGATAATTAATAATAGAAAATATTTGTAGTTATGATTGTTTCCAACAATTAAGTAAAGTAAATTGTCTTACAGCTCTATACATTCTGAGTAAATCCACCCGATAAACTTTGTATAGACCTTCAACTGTACCACTGTCCTTGACCTTTAACGCTACAGCTACAAATACGTAAGAAATAAATTGACATTGTTTGATAAAATTTGATAAGCGAACAATGTAAAAACATCCAATGGTATAGTTTATACAGATCAAACATATTTAACTTGGCAAAAAGAAGATAACAAAGAAAACAGAGCTGTATTTATAATTAAACATCTTGTATTAAAAGTGATACACAAAGTAATACACACTAATTATGTGTTAGTTACAACGTATGTGATGCATAGTACTGTTATAACACATAGCGTAATAAATTCTATGTTTACATAAACTGTAGGTAGTAATTATTCATATCTTCAAATTTAAAATGCAGGTCCAGTATAATTTCAAACAATATCAAATAGTCAGTGTACAGAGAAAATATCGTGTCAAACAAATGAGTGCAATATAGGCGATATATTACAGAAGAAATGTTAAAAAATATAAAATATATTTTATGTCTTTGGAAACTTCATGTTCACTGAACATTCAAGGAAAATAGCTAATAAAAACAGAAAATCAAATTACGGTAAAAATGAAGATTCAATTTCTTGGAATATTTCAAGAACAAATTCATTCTTACCAAAATCACTCTTGCAGAAGTAAATTTCAGGCCTCTCCATGCACAGGCATGATGAGGCGGAATCTATAACGCCGGCCAGGACCAACAATGCTAAACCCACTGATCTGTACATCTATAAACATAAAAGAGAAGAAAGTTATAATGTCTTTGATAGTTAACTGAACTTGATTAAAGCATGTTTGTAAGTTACGCTTAAGGACACTTTCCATTTTTAAATCGGATTATAGTGTATGCGCAGGACTTTCTTAACATTTAAAGTGTACATTTGTGGTTGTACATCAAAGATAAACAGAAAGAGGTTATCATAAGTTTAGGAGCATGTTTTGTTGTTGAATGAAAATGAGACATTAGGTTGTTTACTGCTAGTTTTAGCAAACATAATACAATTACTTGCAAGCCGACGTTTTATTTTAAAAAGAAATAAGAAAAACGAAAACAAAAAAGTAATTTTATCGCACTGATAAGAACAGTGGAAAGGAGTTGCTGGTATGGGAGTATTTGTTATTGCTCACATTCCAAATACTATTTTTTCTTGGAATATCTCTAAAGCATATACTTAAATGATTTTGAAATTTAAAACAAGTCAGCTCATAAAATACAAAAGCTGAAACTCACAGGCCGCCCAACATGAGATAAGCAAAAATGTAGCGGGCTCAGTTAATTGAGACTGTTCATGGGCGGTAGTGAAAATGCAATCTACCGTCTTGGACCTCTAGACTCGGGCTGAGTAGAACTTAACATTTATATATGTTCCAAGTACAAAAATATAAGTTAGGAAAAGCCGCAGACATATTCATACGGCGATGTACCTGGAGTATTCAAAATACAAATAACTTTATGACATTTGTCAAAGGAAACACGACCGTACAATCTACCATAATAAATCATTTTGACAACATTAAACTGTCCTAGAACTGACATTTACTTAACAGACGCACCCATTTGGTTTTTGCTATTATTTTGTTTGTTATAGGTTTTTATGTTTCTACATGTCTAGTTTTTACAACACTATCACATGAATAGTATTTTTTCTGGTTTTATGCTTAACATTCCAAATTATTGACACCAAAATAACCTTAAGCACGTGTGAGTACCTAGATTCCTTAAATGTCAGCCCGAGCTGCTCTAAAACCAAAAATAAAATCAAAGAAACTCATAAAAATGTAAAAGAAATATTTCTTGACAAACAGATCATGCACTCACTAACATAATTAAACATTAAACGCAGTCTAAAGCCGAGAAATGCTAGTTTGGTTTGTATACTGTCGAAACCCCAAATCACAACGTGTTTTGACTTCATTAAATATCAATTAAATATCATTTATAAGGCAAAAAGTAACAAAATCAAGTAAAATGACGTCAGAAACATTAGGTTACATTTTCCCGCACTATTTTCCCGCATTATTATTATTTTGATAAACAAATAAATACATAGATGTCCGTTCTTACAAATACTGCTATTGTGAAAAAATAGGGTTATTTTTTTTTTTAGTAGCTCGACCTGGGGTGCCGGAGTGGGTTTTGCCAGATCGGATCTCACGAAGCGCGCACGGCACGAGTTTGATCCATCTTTGTGAAATCCACGAGAGCTGAATACAAAATCCAAGAATTAGCTACTGTTGTAATAACCATTTTATTACATACGTTTTAAAAGAAAAAAAATATGTAATAAAAAAGGAACTGGAAAATATGTTTGATATATAAATGTGAAACTAGATTTAGCATAATCTATTTTACTGTGATATTTATTGAAATATTGCACTGAAACCACTAGATGAAAACAAACAGGTGATACCTGCTAGCTAAATGCATAAAAACATGTCAATGAAATTTACACTTACTATCTACTTTCACGGTTGTCCTTTATCCAGGTTCAATGCCAAACTGAAAATTCAAGTTTCTACGCTGAAGATTATAAGCGGTCTGTGCGGAGTAATAAATAAGGTTCTTTAAATAGATGCATATTTATGCATATAATTTGTACACACTATGCTGTCATTAAACGTCAAATAAGCAGAAATCTCAAAATAAACTCGAAAATATTTCTATAAATGTCTAATATATCATGGTCCGCCTTAACGTTGATGTCTCATTATAATTGATCGTGCAGTTGTTGCAATTAATCTATGTATATAACGATATTTTAATATGCATGGTTACATCTATTTCCTAAACTAAAAAGCAAATTTGATTGTTCCACGAAATTGTAATTACTTTTAAAACTGCTACTTTATATTAGGCTATTTTACATTATGTATGACTTATGATATTTCCCGTTTTCCTTTAATACGAATTTCTTACACTCAAGAACTTTGAAGAAGAGGGTGGTATATCGACTTGCTTGTTGTCAACCGGTCGGCCTCTGGGTCCGTTGGTCGGTCAATAGGTCAAAGGTCAAGATTACAGCGATTCTAGACTGAAAACACCATACAAAATTACATACTCAGTAACTTCCTACAGGCCGCCATTGGCAGGCTCCTCCCTCCAAAATAAAATCTATGATACAGCTAAAATCATTGTTATTTATTAAATTCTTTAAAATGTGATTTGAGCTATTAATAATTTTGCGAGCACACATGATCCCATCCCTCCACCTCAATGATACCGACGCAGAATTAGAGTGAGCGTACGGGTTAATGTCATTGTCGCTGACAATGACCTAGGATGTAGAATCCAGATTCTTCACACATCATGCTTAACAGTATAGTAAAGTACATTGAAACACAATGGATGGATCCGGGCTGTCAATCAAACTAATTGTTATCTATGATATTGACCAATAAGATAACGCGGATTATTCAGTGCACTTACCTTGTTGCTAACCAGCCATTGCTTCCCACAAGCTTTCACTTAGAAACCATTACTGACTTATTGTTTTAAGTTTGTAAATTTTTTTTCGAAGGAAGTGGTGTTGAGGTGGGCGTTAGGAATATGTAATGCCGACGAGCGGTACCCGGAAAGGCTAGAAGTGGGAAGATTTATTTTTTCCGTAAACCAAAGGCCGATTTAGAAAAATGTAAGCGTTGAACATTAATCGAATCAATAAGCAATCTTACTTAGAATACCAACATCATTATTCAAAAATATAAATAAGATTTGGACAGTGCACGGCACATTAACTTTATTTCAAAGATAAAACATAAGCTTTTATTAATCAGACATTAAATCAAGAGCATGAAGTTAAACATTCGGGAGTGAATTTTACTATTTCTCATTATTTATTATGTTATGTTATGTCTTTCATATTTGTAGACAGCAAGTATGACAACAGTATCCCTTGTTTCGACATCATTCTGTTTTATTCAAGGAAGTCTGACAATTGACAAGTTTAAACTGATTTTCCTGTCAAGCGCTTGCTTTTAAATACAATTTGAAAAAAATAAATCTACGCACATGTCGATGCGGTTTAGAATGTCGCTGATTTTTTTCCCATATGTTTATTTTACCTTACGGCTGTCATAAACTATTTATAACTACCATTAATACTATGATACAATAAATGCAAATGGATTCATTTATCTGTTTGTTTTCTCTTTTTTCATTTTTATTTTTTGTTTTGCTTGCAAAATGAAGACATATTTAATTATATGAACTGTCAAGTAAACATATCACAGGTTTTCGTTTCCTTGTTTCCACCGGTGTAACAAAAACATGGTTAATAGGTTTTGGCAAGATCTTTGTCCCTTTTGGTTTGTACCATTGCTCTGACAGACTTGTTTAACTTTGCTGGTCTGGAATTTGTTTAATTTAATTGTGGAGGAGATTTAATCAGCCCTATGATATGCAAGCAATGTCCGACCGCACTGAAAATAAAATTAATATGACTACTAAATGTTCAAAATTTTGTAATTTTTCTCGCAAAAATTAGTTCTGAAATATACACCAAGCATGGACATATGTTTTAAGACAACTGCATGGTATTTTACAAATGTATATTATAATGTAATGGGAATAATTAATTTAATTGATATCACAGCGGTGATCGACAAGTCAACAATCAATTGCAACAGCAGCGCGATCGCAAAACATACTTGTAAAATAAGAACAGTAGAGTATTACGCAACGTTAATATAAAGCTATTGAACCAATTAATAAATTTCTTTATCTGTTGAAAATGTTATCTTGATGTAAGAAATTACTTACACCATAAGTGACTGCACATGATGTTTGATATTTTTATCGTATAAGCCTAGCGTGGAAATACAGTCTCTATAAGACAGAAGTGGACATACTACTTTGTTCAAATAATTAACTAGTATATAGTAATCTAAGACGTAATTTCTTTTCACATGTTGCTTAAAAGATAACTAAGATTATAATTATACCATGTATTTGCATAAGGACTCAATATTTTTCCTGTCAGGAATATCTAGCAAAGACGGAAAGTGTTTTTTCTTTGATAACGCCAGCATTTGGCGCTAACTTTACCGTGGTTTCTTCTGAGTCAACCTGAATGTCATGTACATAATCTTTAATAAAACAACTAAGCCTCTTTGACAGCTATCTTTGTGCATTTTGGCTCACATTTTGGTAAGTATTTCACACAGATATCATCTGAAATACTTTCTAGCGAGTCAGTCGCTAATGTACATTAATCCGCCATTTTGAAAGAAGCTTGTGGGAAGCAGCAACAGTAACTAAGGGGCGGAGTTTATTGATTGGTTTACGGATCCATCCATTTATTGAGACTGCAGTAAGATACCAAGTCACAGTAAGAACAATTTCTCGATTTGATTATTTCGAAACACTCGAACGACGATGTATGATCATTCTGACACATGTCAAATTTTACGACTCTTTCTTACTTGTTGTGCATAAATGAAGTATCCGGTAATCAGAAACGTCCAGATTAATACTTACATAAATATTGTTTCAATTCATTTTCTTGAATAATTTAGAAAGTTTGACATTATAATTACACGACATGAAATGTGATGCGATTTAGCTGGCAAGATTATGAAAAATGAAAAATTCACACATCTATTTAACAAAGATTGAAGGCGATTTGAGGAAGGAAAATGATAGTCCTTCTAAATATTGATATAGAATGTGGTTTAAGAAATGATGTATCTCGGGCACAGCTTGTATGTTGAGTCTGATGTGAGTAGCCCGGGCGCTATAAGAAGCTCTTTAACTATTAACATTAATTTTATGCAACTTTCAAACAAAATCACTGTTTGAGATACATATCATATCCGTTCTTAAACGATATCAGTATACATTATGCTCTGAATGGCTCAGAGTTTTGTGTGAATATTTGGCACAATTTTGATACAGTGTATTTTGATGTAATGATCCTACTCGCCCTGTACACTGTATACAACATTAGGTTAGGAAATGACAAATGTAGATATGTATCCAAATGTAGGCTTACCAGATCCACAAAATGTGTTTAAAAGCAGCGTGACAGCAAGAAAAACATAAGTCCTAAGTTTTAGACAAGGAAATGCCACTGACTGTGCTAAAAGAGGATATTCTGTAGCAGAAACAAGGTCCTCGTGTAGATGGACTAGCAATGCATTCCAAAACCGCCAGGAGCTCTGTATATAACTTTTAAAAACTACATTCTGCATGTTTGGTACAATTTTCACATGCTTGGATCGAACCCGCGTCCTCCCGCACTCGAAGCGGACGCCCTACCACTAGGCTAACGAGGCGGTTAAAAGAACAACACAGTTCTGGTCGTTTATTTAAAACGTTTAAACTACATATATTTTGTATGAAAATTTGAATCTAGTTCCTTTGAATTACTTTTTTGTTGGTTTGCTTTAACTTCATCGTATTTTCACAGCTTTCTATTTTTACCTAAGTATGCATGCGGGCATTCAATATAATATACTTTATATAGGTTTAGTAATAAATTATTACCAGCTTGCAGTGTTCTTATCTAAAATAATTTAACCTTTAAAGTTTTATTGTCATATGGAAATTGCCATACATTTTCCTAATTTCCTAATTTGTAATCATTGACATACTGCTATTCCGATTTGAAACTATAATACCATTGTTGTAATGTAAGTTTGACTTGATTTTGACAAATTTTGATTGTAACGATGAAATTGATGAAATATTTCTCCTGTTAAAAAGCCGAAAAGATACTTATTTTATATCTGGAAGACTACCTGGTTGTGATAATATGACGTATATGTTTATTCGTCAAAGTTGATATTTAATAGTTGAAAGAATGGGTCATTACAAATGACACTTGTTACACTGGAACAGGCTACCTAAACTACTAGTAGTCATATAAGTCATGTCTGTAGAAATGGCTAAGTATAGCTCTGTGATTAACAGACACGCGAGAACATCATTTATTCTTTTCCTTTCATAGTCAGATTCAATATTTTTTCCATGATAATTGTCATCCCTTATTCGCTGAAATTGATTTTATCTCTTGTTTCCTTTATATATGGATGTTCTTTCCCGTTTTGAAATGTACTGTCACTTTTAATCTGGTGCATTTGCACTATTTTCAGTCTTAATCACGGTTCCTGACACGTCAGCAAAAGTCAATGTCTAGTTTTTTGAAACATGATTTAGTACATATATTTTGGTAACAGTTGTTAACTGTTTCTTTTACAATAATTTCGGTCTTTGTAGTATATCTACGTATCTAATGGACAAAATATGCAAATGGTGCTTAGCTGATATTTTAACATATATTCGGTCATGTAACTCAAAACATATATCAGGATTTTAAAATATTTAAGTAATGTGCGATACAAATAAGACCTTATAATTACTTTTGTAAATTAAAGAAGAGTGTTGTAGATGATATTTCAAATATATAATGACTATATTTCAATTTTTCACTTTAACATTGCTCATTCGCTTACTCAGGAAAATCCCTATCACGAATTCGATAGATAAAAGTCGTTATAGTAGTAGAAAAAGTGATTTATACTTTTTTTTTAAACCTTTGTTTTTTTATTTATGTTTTAATTACATGTTTTCAAAGACAATTGAAAATATTCAAAATGCAGTAATACAGCACTAGGGTAAACAACGAACTGAAATATGGAAAAAAGATGATGCTTGAAATAACCTTCAGAACATTTTGTAGTATGCATTTAGCATCATTCTTATACTGAACTATGTTTCTGTTTCGCAACAACAGACGTGGACGCCTCGATATGTTGACTACACTAGTACTGGCAATACACCAGAGAGGAATTTAACCTACACGAAATTTTCGAGTGTTTTCGTGACTATGCATTCATAAAACGATGTGTTTACACAGAGCTGATGGCTGGTCACCTTTAAACAGAAATTTATTTAATAATATTTCTACCTAAATATATAAATATATTCCAGGAAAAATGAATGATTATGGTGGTTAATTTGAAAGAGAAACTACAAAAAAAAAGAAACGAAAAAAAAAAAAACAAAAAAAAAAAAAAAAAAACACTTACCTCGATTCGAACCTACGGCCCGCAAAATTCGACATTTCAAACATCAATGCTTACCATTGTGCTACCGGGACAGACAGACGTGTTGCAATAAAATGTACCCAATATTATTGTTTATGTAACCTGCTTTACCTATTTTGTTAGTTTTATAAGTTTAGAAAACATAAGCAAACGTGACGTCATTCCGAAGTTATCAGACACCGACTGTATATATGTGCACGATAAATATAAACACAGCAGCACATACACAACGTAAAACATATAGACAACCAGCATAAAACTAGAATTTCAAAATAAAAGAACACGATGGGACATTGGCTGGGATAGGTCAGTTGTAAGACATCAATTGGAAGTTTAAACCACTTAACAGTGTATCCCATTTCAGTAGTTATCACCACCATGTTCAAAAGCCACAAAAAGTAACAATAAAGAGATGATAAACAAGGGAAATGATCACACTGGAAGACACAGCAGTGTTTAAATGGACGCATATACTATTGTAGAAATACAGACAGAAATACTTACACAAGGCAAACACACAAGAAACGAGAACAAAACAAAGAAAAACACGGTTGGTCGGTCAATTGGAAGACTGCCACGGGGAAAGATTAACTAAATATAATGAAGGTGCAGGATCTAAGATAACTAAATGAACTGTTAGTGATGTATTTATTCAACATACACCAACATAAAGAAATGATAATGTCATTTTGACGTCTACAAAAACAACTGAATGGTTGAAATGTGTTTGACATGATTGCGGAAATGTCCTTTGCTACACCGATTCAGTATAATAGCAGATATAATTCATTATCATGATTGCATGATATTACTCATTTACATTACAATAAGATATGATCTTGGACCTATTTCAGGCTTGTATTGTTTCTGTAAAATGTCCATGTGATTTTACAGCCCTTGTTACAGCGACTTGCTTATCATGTTTTATTGCTTATCAGTAATGTCATCGAGTTATAAATGTGCGAAACATTTAATAAATCATTGATAAAAATAATATGTTATCTGTTCATTAATTGAAATCATGTGTAAGTATAATAATGGAACAGGTCGCCAAACACAACATAAAATAAAAAAAAATTGCAGGCTCGGTTTGTTGAGTGAAATGGAAATTGCAAATTACCGCTTACAATCTGTAGCCTCTGGTTAATAAAATCTCAACATTTATACATTTAACTTTAACTTCTTAGATTTACCGGAACATGTATTCATACAGCTGTGCACATGGAGCCCAGTGCAATAGCATGAAAAGCAGCGTATGGTCCCTAGTTAGTTAATAAGATTTTGCCCCTGACGAGAAAACAATGGGGCGAAACTAAACAAACTGGAATTAAGATTTGAGGCTATAGAGTTTGCTTATCACATGAACAACCCAAAAATTAAAAAGGAAAAATTTAAAACACAGGCATTATATCCAATGATCGGTATTTAGTTTTGTTGAATACGGATCTTTATATGTATATTTCTAGATTTCTAGATCATTTATCATGATAGTTCATCAAAACAACTCATTCTTGTTCATTGTATCTTAATTAAAAAAAATCTAAATTAGGCACAATGTGTCAGTAAAAGCACACGACTATATAAGACGTCCACTGCCTCGGTAGCCTAGTGGTACAGTGCCCACTTCGAGTGTGGGAGGTCATGGGTTCGATCCTAGCGTACGTTCTACCAAATACGTAAAAATGGTACCAGTAGCTTCCTTGCTTGGCACTCAGGATTAAGACGATAATGCTAGAGCTGGTCACCCCGGTGTCTATATTATAGAGTATGATATTCCATTGGGGCAGCACTGTAAAGTTTGACATTTTTCTCACTACAAGTAGACACCGTCGTTTATATAACTGTAAATGTTTCAAAAAAGACGTTAAACTCATGCACGCAAGCACGCATTTTAATAACTCTGTGAAAACCCTGACTTTATTGCATGCTACCTATAATTGACAGACACGCAAGAATATATTTTGTCCGGAGCAGTTCATACTAAGATGGATGTTAACTCATAATTGTTGTCCATCTCCTGTTCAATAAAATATGATCTTATCTGTTATTTGGTTTATAGATCGATTATCAGGGAATTTTAGGGAATTTTGATTCACTTTTAGCATGCATTTCTTTATCATGAAATTTTCGAAAATCAGTAAAAGTCCATAAAATATTTGTATGCGAAATCTTGCATTATCCTAGATGCATCTTATCATTACATCTGTGAGATTTATTGCCTATCAGTCATGACAGTTATTATGCATGCTGATGTTTGAATTCAGCAGTTATGATATCAACTGATTTTCAATTGGGTACCTTGTTTACTTTAAATGTCCGTTTTTATCAGTGAGGCATTTTCTTTCTGTTCTTAGCCAGTGGTCAGAAAGATTAATTTTCATACAAGGATGTCATGTAGTCAAAGTAGTTAGCTTTGTATTCTTTTTCCAAATTTTACGTGAAAATGTTTCCACTATTCGGTCGGTGGTTTCAATGAATATCTGATTTGATTTGCATATAGATTTGTCAGTTTTGGGAAACAAATTACCACGGATTTGCGATATAGTAAAGAAATACTCAAAAGAAAGAGAAATTGGTCTTTTGACATAGACGTAGACAGAAAATGTTCAGTTAATTGAATATTTAAATGTAGTGGTTGAGATAATTTCATGACTTTATTTCTCTGTCAACCACGTACTTTAACCCTTAGCTTGCTAAATTTCTAAAATGGAACGGTCCACCATTCAGTTTGGACGGTACCATTAACTGTTAAAAGAGGTGCTTATCGAAAAGATATTGACTGAATGGCGAACAGTGCAGATCTTGATCAGAATGCATGGACGTGCAGGCTGATCATAATCTACACTGGTCGCAAAGGCAGAATCAATCGTGTCCAGCATGGTAAGGATTAAAAAGATTGACTTTATGTTAAGAAAGGCTATGACTGCTGTCAGAAAACAAACTGAAAATATATCCTGATCTGCTTTGGAAGAATAGTATCTGGGTGCACGGAACAATTTAGAAGCTGTTCTACACTATTTATCAGCATAAACAATTTCATATTTTGTGCAAGGTGTGCTTTCGTATTCACTGACTGTGTATTTTGCGTTTGTTATGAGTTTAACGCCGTATTTCAACAGTATTTCAGCACAGTAACGGCCAGCAGTTAACATAACCAGTGTTCCTGGATACTTTACCATTTCAAACTTGTTCTCCGCAAGTGACTACCCCTTCTCCAAATGAATCAGGACGAATAATTTCAGACAAAATGTCTTTTATTCGAATCGTCACTGAGAATATTCGCTTCAGCCCTGGATCGAACTCCCGGTCACACATTCCGTAGATCTGAAGATTTTTATGAAAAATGGTAATTTTCAATCAAGTATAAAATCATCCCAATTTTGTATCTTTCATACAATTAAAATGTATTTTGATGTGTCTTTTACGTAAAACGTCTGCTGTATTTTCCCTATACAGAATCTTTTCAGGGTCGGCCTTCTTTGCGATGTGCGGCTCTGACTGTAGCCGCGTTTGTTCCTTCCAATGACTCTTTCTGTTACCTATTTTGAAACTTTTTTTCATTGTATAAGGGTATTTGTGAACATTTAAAAAACCGGAGTTATGAATTTTGCCCGGATAAGATAGAACAAAGACATGACCCGGCGTACAGCACAGAAAATCATCTAAATTTATAAATATTATGCCGTGTGCATATTTACGAATTCGACAACCTTACTTCCTTGCAAAAGATCAAATATGATAACAAAAATGTTGAAATGAAAAGAGATTACAAGCAATGCGTAAAATCTGGTTGCAATGCCTGAATCTCTTCCATCATGGGCAAATATCTCTATAAATGCGGCAACGGATATCTATTTTATTTAACACGGTTATCTATATTTCATGTAACCATATTATAAACAATAACTTTATTTATAATTACGAAAGTTTTATTGATATACCTTGTACAAAACTTTCTATTTACAAAAGAAATATCATCAAATTGAGATTTCCCATGGGCTCCCATTATTAGAACGTGTGCGAGGTCTAAATTTTTCAAATCAGTCTAGCAAAAAATGTAGTTTACAACCCTATCTTTTTTATTTACTATCTTCTCTGGGTTTTAAAAAAATTAATGCTAACCAAGTTATACATTATTAAAAAAGATCCAAGCTTGCAGGATTACCTAATATTTAAGATAAGAAATAATATATCTCATCCAGTGATTTGTTGTTGAATAAATCATTGTTTGGAGTTCAGATGCGAAGGAATTATATCATGAGAGCGCAGCCCGAGTGATATAATAATACGCATCTGAACGACAAACAATGATTTTTTCAAGAGCAAATCACTGAATGAGATATATTATTTCGATTCTAACACGTTACCAGGGATTTTTAAGTTCATCCTTGACGACATTCATTAAATATTTGCTCGTTTTCAATCGGTTTCTTTTCCAGTGCGGCGCTATGCCGTTTGACGCCGTGACGTAATAATTGTGACGTCATAACAGTGATTTGTTGTATAATAATTCACTGTTTTCTGCCTTCTTTGTTTAATAGGAAAATGAATCGGATCGTGTTAGAATAGTATTTTTTCTATTTTGTTCTCAGACAAAGACATATTACGAGTCTATTTGTTAGGTTTAGGTTTTAAACAATAAAGATGCAATTGTAATTTCTATTCTTGGAAAACATCATTTATAGCATGATTTCTTATTTCACGAAAAGACGCAAGAAATAACCCTTGAATTCTTTGTAGTAGAGCTTGCATATTGACTTCTTTTTATTGCTGAATAAAAAACAAAACAAAAAGCAACCAATTATATATGGGAAAACGTAAGCACGCCATCGGAAATGATTCAAATACGGGGTTTCACTGCCGTGTTACATGTGATTTGCTGGTAAATACCATTCAAATGTAATTACCTGTTGGTACAGAGTGTTATAAAAATGCACTTGTAGTGGGCGACAACATAAACTCAGGAGAAGTGTTTCATTGCCAAATTATTGCGAATGTCCATGAAGTATTTAAACATTTATTTGATACAAACTTGTCTTACACAATTTCATAAATCGGATGTAATCAAGTTCATCCAAAATAAAAACAGCCCGCCCTATTGAAATAGAAAAATACAAACATAATTTAGAAAAAAAAAAGGTTAGGGTAGATTGCCTGGAAGGACAGAGCATCTCGAACGCGAACAGAGAGCCATGCATTGCAAGGCCAGCGGCAAAAAAAAAAAAGAAAAAAAAAAAGAAGAAACAAAACAGTAAACAAACAATTAAAATAAGCAACACATGGATTTCCGTAAAAGTACCGGACAATGCCGAAATAGCATACGAAAATTACTTTAATTGCCGGTAGTCATTACGGGTCCACTTTCCTAAAAGAGAAGAGTAATAGTAACTGAACTTTTCAAAAAATTAGTTTTACTCTAGGGTTAGCTCTGTGTTGTACATTTGCCGCGGTTTGGTGATATTTGTTTGTGCTTCTGTTGTGTTTATCGTCACATCAACACAATTATAAGCTATATGCCGTTTTTCCAGCTTTGGTGCCCCTCTGTGCATTATTCATTAAGGGCGGGCACCTGGATAGAACCACCGACCTTCCGTAAGCAAGAATAATTAAATGCCTCTAGTAAGGCTTGAACCCACATCAGTGAAAGGCAAATGATTCCAAGTCAGCGACCAAAACCACTCGGCGGCAGAGGCCCCTTATGGTATTGCGAGGATTTAAATATTAGACTGCGCTCGGTTAGGTCATCGCCTTTTATCAAATACCTATATAAATTCTTTAAAAAATCGGTTTGTATTTTACAATTAAATATGAACAGACAGACAAAAATTCCGTATTGTACCTTTTAAATTCCGTATTGTACCTTCCGTATTGTATGCTGCCGGACTATATTCATTAATATGCATAACCCGACACATTTCTATAAATATCGCACATAAAAACTTCACTTAGTTCCATTTAATATCGATAAACATTGAAGATTTCGTTCAAGACCAAAACAAGGATCAAAATGGTAAAGTTATGAAATGAGATTTTCTTATTTATATGCAAGTCAATGCTATATTAAAGTCAATGAATCAACTTGGCTTTTTAGTGTTAACTTTGAAACCGTGGTGGGGCCAATGATCAGGCTACAAACGTAGCATAAACCGGTTTAAATTTACCTGTGACGTGTTTGCAACTGGCATTTTAAAGAGTTCCTTTCATTGTTCATTTTGCCCGTACTTTTTACTTCATTTATATTTTCAAGATATGTTTATGTGTACAAATCAATACATACACTGTTACAGGATTGTGGTTTGATTGGATTGCGTTCTCGGAACCTGGCTTTTTTGTTAGAAATTAATTTTTCGTCTTTTAGATTCCTAAGTGAGAATTATGTGCCGTTTTTTCTCACTAATTATGTCATCCCAAATGGAGCAAACACAATGTACTTTTTCACCATCTATAGTCTGTAATATCCTTACAATACCTAGATGATTCATCGTATTAGTACCCTGTGCTTGCCTTACTTTGATATGGAAACTCATAATATCTAAGATTTTGCAAACATCTTTCCCGCAGTTTTAGTCCAGTGTTTTGTGGTAGCCAGCCTTTCTGTACTTTCAATACTTTGATTATAAAAATGCGGTAAATTTTTAGAAAGCATTTAGTCAATCTCTCAGTTCTCGTTAAAAGAGGTAACTTGATGAATGATGGAGAACAACGTATTAGAATAGGTTACTTGAGGAATGGTGGTGATTAACGTATTAGAACAGGTTACTTGAGAAATGGCGGGGATTAATGTATTAGACTAGGTTACTTGATGAATGGTGGTGATTAATGAATTAGAATAGGTTACTTAAAGGCAAAGAAAATCTCCTATATAAGTGACCCCCCCCCCCCAAATACCAGACTTTTTAATCCCCAATATACAAGATCATGTCTGGTCCAGTCTGATAAGGGTCCATAAAACCCCTGTAGACTTGACATGTAGCCTAATTATTGTCAGAGAATCATAAATTTTTTTGCCTACAGGTAAATTGGTTATTTCCTGTGTTTTGCATTTTATTAATTGAAATGCTGTTTTTTTTTAGTCTTGTTTTTCAGAATGTACACAAAATTATTTTAATTGATAAGATACTAATTTTGATTGCTCAGTCATGTTGAGTAATACCCTGGCCAATTAAATTATAACTCTTATAGCAAAACAATTCTCACTATAAAATAATTATTCAAAACTTAATAAGAGAAATTACAAGTTTGTTTATTCAATGGTTATGATCTTTTTATCAAAAGTTTCAAAATAAGAACGAAAAAAAAAATAATTGCTGGATTTTATTAGAAATTAAAGAAGTGTTCAGTTGCATTTTTAATAGATAAAGAAGGCATATAGACAGAAGAATGTTATATATTAAAAATGCTTAATTCCTCTTGTGTTGTCTAAATAATGTTAACGTTCTTTTATGCATAATAAAATCCAGCAATAAAGATATATCATTGTTCAAAATACACAATAATTCATTACTTCTAAAAGCTATGTGCCTGAATGCATTTTTTATATTTTTGATAATAAAAAACAGCAATGTTAAAAAACTTACTTTATTAAAAATATGATAAAAACACTGTTGTATCTTATCACTTTTCTTATTTAGCCCTAATTCAATCAAGCTTTCTAAACTCGTTATAAAGGTGAGAACTGATTTGCTATAAAGGTGAGAAATATCACCTGCAATTTATTTACTGCACAGTAGCTATACAGTAGCTTATTATGATAAACAGAAGCAAGTCTAGCAATGGTCCCGACTTGTGTATTGACCCTTATCGCCAATATGCAGACCTTATCATCTCCATAGGCCACATACCAGGCATACCAGAATCAGTGTCTTTAAGGAATGGTGGTGACTAACGTATTAGAACAGGTTACTTCAGGAATGGTGGTGATTAATTAATTAGAATAGGTTACTTGAGAAATGGTGGTGATTAACGTATTAAAAAAGATTATTAAAGGAATGGTGGTAATAAACGTATTAGAATAGGCTATTGAGGAATGGTGGTGATTATCGTATTAGAATAGGCTACTTAAGGAATGGTGGTATTTAACGTATTAGAATAGGTTATTTGAGGAATGGTGGTGATTAATGTATTAGAATAGGCTACTTGAGGAATGTTGGTGATTAACGTATTAGAAAAGGCTACTTGAGGAATGGTGGTGCTTAACGTATTAGAATAGGTTACTTGAGTAATGGTGGTGATAAAAGTATTAGAAGTGGTTACTTGAGGAATGATGGTGATTAACGTATTAGAACAGGTAACTTGAGGAATGATGGCGATAAACGTATTAGAATAGGCTGCTTGAGGAATGTTGGTGATTAACGTATAAGAATAGGTTGCTTGAGGAATTGTGGTGATTAATTTATTAGAATAGGTTACTTGAGGAATGGTGGTGATTAACGTATTAGAATAGGTTACGTGAGAAATGGTGGTGATTAACATATTAGAACAGGTAACTTGAGAAATGATGGCGATAAACATATTAGAATAGGTTACTTGAGGAATGGAGGTGATTAACATATTAGAATAGGTTACTTGAGGAATGGTGGTGATTAACGTATTAGAATAGGTTACTTGAGGAATGGTGGTTATTAACGTATCAGAATAGGTTACATGAGGAATGGTGATGATTAACATATTGATTTAATGAAATACATTTTAAATTCGTCATTTTCTACATTGTTTTAATCTTTATATATTTAACATTTAATACATCGTCCTCTTCAGTAAAAGTTATAAAATTTGCTTTATTTTCTGCTAAAGAATCATTATCATCAAATGTTAATTATGTGTTGTACCGATTCAATTTCATCCTCTAGGCTGCTCATTTATGGTTAATATTACCCGCCAGAGTATCCATTCTGAAACAGAAATGGAAAGAATAGTCATAATATGATCAGCAAGTCTTACGTGCAGCTTCAATGAAGGTCCTCCTTCCAATTACTTTTCGCTGTATTTATATATTTTTGTACATTCGAATGTTAGGTTTTTGTCTTCCAATTTTACAACATGTTTACAAGTACAATGGGCAACACAGTACTGACAAAAGCTTGCATTTTAGCTATATCTTACATTGCGCTATTTGTATGGACTGCTTTCTTTAATTATAGCTGTTCCTGGCGGACTTTTGTCCTTGTTTATTTTATTTTTTTATTTAATTACGAACACGCCAGAAACACCCAGTTTATAGCAAGCAATTGTTTCCAATATTTGAACAGAAAAAAGTATTTGCAAATGTAACAAGTAAACATTAATTCCTATGAACTGATCAATTGTTGCATATGATTCATGCAAAAATCCTTAAAAGTGCATTTAATGCTATGCTCAGTAAATACGTTCCATCATGTACAAGTATTTACTGCAGACGCTTTTTAACAAATCAAAGGGTTATAAAAATGTATATCGTGTTTCTTACCAAAGAATAAGTATGTAACAATGTAAACTTATTGAATGGCTTGCTCGCCAATAAGCAGATTTATCAATGGCCCGAAGGATATAGAGCAAATACTTTTGACTCTTTACCTGTAAAACATTTAATAAGTCTTCCAGACATTGGAACAATATTTTCATAAGGATTTTTCCAAGTTTTCATCAAGAGCATAGCAAAATTTATTGTTGAACCAAAGACCAGTCAATAACAAAAAATATGGAGGAGCGATTTATATGAGGCCATGTAACAAATTGAATTATTACCTGTGACCCTGGTGTATCACACTCAGGAGGTGTGTATGTAAGCCTTGGATCGTTAGGAAAAATTAGGAGTAGCTCACAGAAATGGGCTTGCATTCGTGTTGGCTGACCAGATGTTACATTGTAATTTCCTGAAAAATTCCGCAGTAAACTGTTGTTTTATCATTTTGTATTATTTGCTATAAAATGCTGAAAAAATATCAGTGAAATAAAATTGAATGTTTCCCTGTTTCCAAGCAGTGAAATGATCAGTTTTCCTCACTTGTACGAAACAACTGTGGATTTCAAGGGAATTTGAGTTATAAAACAAAATAGTCAGAAACTACTTGCAATGCAAAATGTACTTCATTAAAATTGTAGATATATATAATACTTACACGCACATGATGATATACACTCAATCGTAATAAAATGTAACTTTTATCAAACTATTTGACATTTTTTCAACACAGATATTGTAACGTCACCACACTGTCAGGCCATGACGCAATGCAAATGACGTTGCGTGTGAAAAATGGTTAGACTATTTGGTTAAATTAATTAGAAAGTATTGAATGAATAAAAATGTCTTTGTATCATATGTACGAGTGAAATATATGTCACGCATGAACACCATGATTTACATTTTCATTTACTGCTACAATTATAAAGCTTACAGGGATACATTAACGCATGCGCACTAAGCACAAACCAAACGTCCAGCTCGTTGCACACATTACTACTCTTTAGATGTTTACCTGAGATAACATAGAATGCATTTGGAATAAATGCAACTCCACACGGGAGATTATCACCTGCTGTCATTATCCTATCTGTATCTAAGTTTTCAAACGGCACCTGAAGGGTAAACACTAGCATTGTGAACAGTGTATAATATACGAGTGTGTAAATGCTCTTACGCGTTGGGTCATCTGTATAGCAAAGAAGACACAAACACTGGTTCACAGGAAAGCTACAGTCGTACAACTTCAGCTCAAACAATGGATCTCCAATATAAAAGTAACCTGTATTCATATATTTTGGTATCATTGACGCAAACTATAAATGAGCCTTACCATGAGAAAACCAACATAGTGCATTTGTGACCAGCATGGATCCAGACCAGCCTGTACATCCGTGCAGTCTGGTCACGATCCATGCTGTGCGCTTACGGTTTCTCTAATTGCAATAGGCTTTGAAAGCGAACAGCATGGATCCTGACTAGACTGCGCGGACGCGCAGGCTGGTCTGGATCCATGCTGGTTGCAAATGCATTATGTTGGTTTTCTAATGGTATGGCTCAAATGTAAATTACATAAAATTGTAAAAACTAATGCTAAGGCAGGAGTCAAATCAGCAAGTGTTGCCATATGTAACTGGTCGCATTATTAAGTATACATTCCAGTGTGTAATACGAGCAGAAAACTGCAACAACCGATGCAAGGCAATGGACTCTATGGGGTGATCACACTTTGCATCTTGGAGTAAAAGCAGTAAAGATGATTAAAAATAGAAAATATTTGGAGTGATGATTGCCTCCTAGACTTAAGTAAAGTAAAGTGTCTTACAGTTCTATACATGTGGAGCAAATCCACCTGATAAACGTTGAATTCGCCTTCAACTGTACCACTGTCCTTGACCTGAAACGCTACAGCTACAAAAAACATAAGATATAAATTTATGTTGTATAAAAATGCTTGAAATAAGCGAACAATTTAAATACATCCAATGCCAATATTTCGCTAACATGTTCTTTATCTAAATATAAGTTATATACTTCAAATATAAATTATCCATTATGATATCAAACGTATTTAACTAGAAAGAGAAATAACAAAGTATTCAGAGCTATATTCATAATTAAATGTCATGCACTAGCGGTGATGTGTTACAAAAAGCATCAATGTTTTACTAGTAGTACACATTAATTCTATGTTTAGTTACAAATAACCCGCGTAGTGTGTAATGTATAGTACTGTTAAAAAACATACCGCAATAAATTCTATGTTTACATAAACTGTGTGTAGTAGTTATTCATATTTTCAAATTTAAACTTTGGGTCCATTAATAGCTAGTATAACTTTAAACAATATCCTCATACAGTCAGTGTAAAGTTAAAGATGGTGTCAAACAAATTAGTGCGAAATACGCGATATATTACAGACAAAAAAAGTTAAAGCTATAAAATGCATTTTTATGTCTTTGAGAACTGTTAATTGAAATACTAAAAGGCAGCTAATATAAAACGGAAAATCAAATTAAGGTAAAGATGAATATTTAATTCCTTGTAAAGTTTCAAGGACAAATTCATTCGTACCAAAATCATTCTTGCAGAACAAGTACTTTTCAGGCCGAGGTACACAAGAGCATGCTGAGGCAGAATTTATAATGCCGGCCAGGACCAGCAATGCTAAACCCACTGATCTGTACATCTGTAAACATAAAAAAGATGCAAGTTATAAATTCCTTGATAGTTTAGTGACCTCCATGAAAGAACGTGACACTATGACATGTTTGTAAGCTACGCTTAATGATAGTTCCCATTTTGAAATCAGATTAGATTGAATGCGCAGGGCTTTCTTAACTTTTAAAGTGTACATTTATTTTTGTATAACAAAGATAAATTTGAGATAGATTATCGTAATTTTTAAGAACATGTTTTGTTGTTGATTGGAAATGAAACATTAGTTTGTTTTCTGCCAGTTTTAGCAAACGTATTACAATCACTTCAATAAAATGTTGTAAGCTGAAAAAGCGTAATTTTATTGCACTAAAAAGAAAAAGGGTAAGGGGCTGTTGCTGACATGGGAGTATTTATTATAGCTTCACATTCCAAATATATTTTCTTTTTCTTGGAATATCTCTAAAACATATACTAATATTATTTTGAAACAAAATGGAAAAGGCGGAAACTCACAGGTCGCCCAACATAGATAAACGAAAATGTAGTGGGCTCGGTTTGATTGAGACTGTTCATGGACAGTAGTGAAAATGCAAGCTACCGTCTACGACCTCTTCAAAAGACAAATTACCATATGACATTTGTCATAAGAAAACTACCGTACAATCTCCCATAATAGATCATTTTGACAACATTAAACTGTCCTAGAATTGACATTTAAATACAGACGCACATATCTGGTTGCTAATATTATTTTTCTTGTAATATGTTTCATGCTTCTACATATTTAGTTTATACAACACTATCAAATGAATACTTTTTTTCTGGTTTTATGTTTTACATTCCAAATTCTTGACACATTCTTTGATTCTAATGGCGGGGTAACACAACACGGTATCATTCCTAACACTACTTTAAGCACTTGTGAGTACCTTGATTCTTTAATTGTCAGCCCGAAATAAAAGTCCTGACAAATAGATCTACGAGGCACTCACTAAAATTAAACACTAAACGCCGTCTAAATCTGGGAAATACTAGTTGGGTTTGTGTTTTGTCCAAACTTCAAATCACAACGTGTTTTGACTTCATTAAGTTTTCATCAAGTAAATATCATTTATAAGGCCAAAAGTAACAAAATCAAGTAAAATGACGTCAGAAACATTATGTTACATTTCCCGCACTATTATTATTATTTTGATAAACAAATAAATACATAGATGTTTGTTCTTACAAGTGCTGCTATTGTAAAATAACCGCCTCGTGAGATCCGATCTGGCAAAATCCACTCGAGCCGATTACAGCATCCCAGATCTAGCTACCGTTGTAATAACCCCAGAAGGCTGTATTGACCAAGGCGATATTGTTCTTATTTTACAATAGTAGCACTTGTAAGAACAAACATCTATGTATTTAAATGAAATGAGTGATGCTTTTTGTGTGTGTGCGCGCTATTTACATAACTGTGCCAGCTCATGCATATTAATGAAAGTAGTCCGGCAACATACAATACGGATGGTAAAATACGGGAGTTTTGAAGGCACAATACGGGATTATTCAGCCTGTCTGTATTTCCTTATGAAATGCAAACTGTATTTTTGACAGAATTTATGTAGGTATATAATAAACTTGCTTATTACATACTCATTTCTATTCCCAATTAAGTTACAATGGTACCGGAAACGTCAATATTTTACATACACTGATGCCTGAATTTCTTATCGGGTGCCTGACGGTATTTAATGTGTGTCATTGAAATATGTTCGCTGAATAACTCGTGGAAAACAAATAACCTATAAATACACACCAACAAATGAACACATCTGTGGGTGTCTCTGAATTGTTCTTCTTTTCTAAACTTGTGATATGTACAATTACTACCGTCGTCATTTCAAGACTGCAACATTTCATTTTTGTTGTGCTTTTTTTTCTATAACTGTATAATATTATGCTTCCGTGTATCTTATGTTTGCAAAACATAAATAAAGCTCAATTATGATGATTTTGATTGCTAGTTTAAAACATCTAAATGAAAATAAATCAAATGAATATATCTTTTGAAAAAAATAATAACACAAGTCCTTGTCTAACAGAAAAAAATGTAATAAAAAAGGAATTGAAAAATATGTTTGATGAATTAAATGTGAAACTAGATTTAATATGATCTATTTTACTGTAATATTTGTTAAAATATCGCACTAAAACCACTGGATGAAAACAAACAGTTGATGCCTACTAGCTAAATACATGTTAATGAAAACTTTGAACTTACTATCTGTTTTCACAGTTGTCCGTTATCCAGATACAATGCCAAACTGAAAATTATAGTCTCTACGCTGAAAATGATTAACTGTCTGTTGGATGCTCGAATGACGGGGTAATAAATAAGGTTCTTAAAATAGATGCATATTTTATGCATATAATTTATGCACACTTTGTTGTCATTAAAATGCCCAGTATGCAGAAATCTCAAAATAAACTCGCAAATATTCCTATAAATGTCTAATATATCATGGTCCGCCTTAAATTAGGCATGTTGATGTCTCATTATTATTGATCGTGCAACTGTTGGAATTAATCTATGTATATAAGGATATTATAATGCACTGTTACATCTATATGCTAAACAAAAAGCAAATTTGATTGTTTTACGAAACTCTTATTACTTTTATATTAGGCTATTTTACATTATGTATGAGTTTTACTTTAATACGAATTTCTTTCACTCAAGAACTTTGAAGAAGAGGGTGGTATATCAACTTGCTCGTTGTCAGTCGGTCGGCCTGTGGGTCCGTTGGCCGGCCGGAAGGTCAAAGGTAAAGATTACAGTGATTCTAGACTGAAAACACCATGCAAAATTACATACTCAATAACCTCCTACAGGCCGCCATTGGCAGGCTCCCGCCTCCTCCATCCAAAATAAAATATATGATACAGCTAAAATCATTGTTATTTATTAAATTCTTTAAAATGTGATTTGAGCTATTAATAATTTTGCGAAACACACATGAACCCATCCCTCCTCCTCAATGATACCGACGCAGAATTAGAGTGAGAGTAAGGGTTATTGTCGCTGACCATGACCCAGGATGTAGAATCCAGATTCTTCAGACATCATGCTTAACAGTATAGTAAAGTCCATTGAAACACACTTTATTGAGACTGCAGTAAGATATCAAGTCACAGTAAGAACAATTTCTCGATTTAATTATTTCGAAACATTCGGACGACGATGTTTGATAATTCTGACACATGTCAAAATTTACGACACTTTCTTACTTGTTGTGCATAAATGAAGTATCCGGTAATCAGAAACGTCCAAATTAATACTTACATACATATTATTTCATTTCATTTTCTTGAATAATTTAGAAAGTTTGACATTATAATTACACGACATGAAATGTGATGTGATTTAGCTGGCAAGATTATTAACTGTGAAAAATTCACCCATCTATTTAACAAAGGTTCAAGGCGATTTGAGGAAGGAAAATGATAGTCCTTCTAGATACTGATATAGAATATGGTTTAAGAAATGATGTATTCCAGGCACAGATTTTATGTTGAATAAAATCATGGATTGGAGTCAGATGTGAGTAGCCCGAGCGCTGTTAGTTCTAAGCTCTTTAACAATTAACATTAATAAGTTTATGCAAAATCAACGTTTGAGATACATATCATATCCGTTCTTAAACGATATCAGTATACACTATGCTCTGAATGACTTACAGTTTTGTGTGAATATTTGGCACAATTTTGATACAGTGTATTTTGATGTAATGGTCCTACCCGCCCTGTACACTTCTAACATTATGTTAGGAAATCACTATATAGATTTGTATCAAAATGTAGGCTTACTAGAACCACAAAATGTGTTTAAAAGCAGCATGACAGCAAGCAAAACGTAAGTCCTAAGTTTCAGAAAAGGAAATGCCACTGACTATGCTAAAGAAGGATATTCTGTAGCAGAAACAAGGTCCTCGTGTAGATGGAACAGCAATGCATTCCAAAACCGCCAGGAGCTCTGTATATAGCTCTCAAAAACTACATACTGCATGTTTGGTGCAATTTTCACATGCTTTGATCGAACCCGCGGCCTCCCGCACGCACTCGAAGCGGTCGCTCTACCACTAGGCTAACGAGGCGGTTAAAAGAACAACACAGTTCTGGTCGTTTATTTAAAACGTTTAAAGCAGCATGCCTCCAGATCTGGCTAAAAAGTATCTTTCATTCAAATTAAAGTTTTGGTCATATTATGAACATTAGAATATGCATTATTGTTTCTAAAGTATTTCAAAAGTTCCAAATCAAGAAAGAAAAGATGGCCGCGTCGGGAACCGAAGCCCGGACTGCAGCGGCAATAAAGACATTTTCCCGTCGTCGTAAACAATAGCGCTATAGCTGAAGTAGTGAATATTGACTTCAAAATATAGATTTATAATCGAGACAGTTTACCTGGAGTAAAAGCGTGACGAATGCTTTTCGATTTTCATCCTAAAAAGTAGTAAAACAGCAAATTCTCGTGTGTTTCCGTAACATAAAATTTGTCAGTAATTAAGTTTTAAAACCGTTTTAGGAAATATAGCATTTATTTCAAGATGTCTAAAAAATTTATATTTTGTTGTTGTCGAACGATCTGGACGCATGTCGCTTTAAATTACATATATTTTGTATGAAAATTTGCATCTAGTTCCTTTGAATTAATTTTTTTTTATTGGTTTGCTTGAACGTTCATAAAATTTAATGCTTTTTTAACTTCAACGTATTTTCACAGCTTTCTATGTTTACCTAAGTATACATGCGGGCATTCAATATAATATACTTTATATAGTTTTAGTAAAAATTCATTACCAGCTTGCAGTGTTCTTATCTAAAATATTTAACGTTTAAATTTTTCTTGTCAGCTGGAAATTGCCATACATTTTCCTGGTTTGTAATCATTGACATATTGCTATTCCGATTTGAATCTAAAATACCATTGTTGTAATATAAGTTTGACTTGATTTTGACAATTTTTGATTGTAATGATGAAGTTGATGAAATATTTCTCCTGTTAAAAAGTCGACAAGATACTAATTTTATATCTGGAAGACTACCTGGTTGTAGAGGTTCATTCGTCAAAGTTGATATTCAGGAGTTGAAGGAATGGTTCCTTACAAATGACACTTGTTATAATGGAACAGGCTACCTAAACTAGTCATATAAGTCATGTCTGTAGAAATGGCTAAGTATAGCTCTGTGATTGACAGACACGCGAGAACATCGTTTATTCTTTTCCTTTCATAGTCAGATTCAATATTTTTTCCATGATAATTGCCATCCCTTATTCGCTGAAATTGATTTTATCTCTTGTTTCCTTTATATATTGATGTTCTTTCCCGTTTTGCAATGTACTGTCACTTTTGATCTGGTGCATTTGCACTATTTTCAGTCTTAATCATGTCAGCAAAAGTCAATGTCTAGTTTGTTTGACACATGTTTTAGTATAAATACATGTGTTTGTATTTTTGGTAATGGGTGTTAACTGTTTCCCTTACAATAAAGTCGTTTTTTGTAGCTTATTTTATGGACAATTTGATTTTATTATATGCAAATGATACTTAGCTGATATTTTACCAGATATTCGGTCATGTAACTCAATGCATATAAAAGGATTTCAAAATATTTAAGTAATGGTCGATACAAATTAGACCTTGTAATTGCTTTTGTAAATTAATCTACAGAAGAGTGGTGTGATGAAAACGTTTTTAATATATAATGACTATATTTCTCTTTGTCATTCAGCACTGCTCATTCTCTTACTTAGGAAATCCCTATCACGAAGTCGTTATAGTGGTAGAAAAAGTGTCTAATAATGAATAGGACAAGTCACGTTATAAAAACACAGGCAATAGAAGTGTAGATATGTATGTGTGCACGATAAATATATACACAGTGGCAGATACACAACGTAAAACAAGTAGACAACCTGGATGAAACGAGAAATTCAAAATAAAAGAACACGATTAGACATCGGCTTGGATAGGTCAATTGAACACGCTTGGACATCTGCTTGGATAGATCCATTGTAAGACATCAATTGGGAGCTTATTCCATCTCAGTGGTTATCCTCCCCATGTTCAAAAGTCGTATAAAAGTAACATTCTGACATGGCTTGATTTGATATATAGATAAACAAAGAAGGAAACAAGCTCTGTATATTCTGCGATAAACTACGGTTGACGGACGGACCGGTAAGAGAGCATTATGACGTCAATCATGACGTCAAATTGCCACATGACATACGATACATTACTCCTCGGCTAAATGAAGTCCAGCATGAAATTTAATTAGATCTGTCAATGAACATGTCAGATTGAAAACAATCAATGCCTTCTTGTGATTTATTATTTAATTTACCACGGTTCATCGTTCAGATGCTTCAGTATTTAACCACTCGAGCTAACGCCCTCTTAGTTCAATCCCTACGCATCTGAACTCCGAACCGCGGTAAACTAGACGATCAACCACTCAAAGGCCTTGATCATTTGTTAAATAAAGGGATGTCTCAAACAAGGAAAATGATCACTCTGGAAGACACAGCAGCGTTTAAATCGACGCATATATTATTGTAGAAATACAGACAGAAATACATATACAAGACAAACACACAGGCAACGAAAACAAAACAAAGAAACACGGTTGTGCGGTCAATGGGAAGACTACCAGCGGGGAAGGATTCACTACCTATAAAGGTGCAGGATCTAAAACAACCAAATGAATTGTTAGTGATATATTAGTACACCAATATCTTCGACATCAACACCAACATAATAATAATAATTATAGAAATGATCACGCCATTTGACGTCTACAGAAACAACTGAATGGTTGAAATGTGTTTGACATGAATGCGGAAATGTCCTTTGCTACCGATTCTGTATAATAGCATGATATAATTCATTATCATGATTGCATGATATTACTCATTGACATTACAATACGATATGATCTTGGACCTATTTCAGGCTTGTATTGTTTCTGTAAAATATCCATGTGGTTTTATAGCCCTTGTTACAGCGACTTGCTTATCATGTTTTATTGCTAATCAGTAAATGTCATCGAGTTTTAGGTGTGCGCAACATTTGATAAAAGATTGATAAAAATAATACGTTATCCGTTTATTTTGTTTGAAATCATGTGTTAAGTATAATGGAACAGGTCGCCCAACACATCATAGATCATAGAAAATGCAGGCTCGGTTTGATTGAGCGTAATGGAAATTGCAAATTATCGCTTACAACCTGTAGCCTCGGGTTAATAAAATTTATAAATGTTACAAGTACCAACTTAGATATTACGCACCATGTATTCATACAGCTGTGCACATAGAACCCAGTGCAATTGCATGAAAATGAGCGTATGGTCCTAAGTTAGTTAATAAGATTTTGCCCCAGAGGAGAAAACAATAGGGTGAAACTAAAAAAACTGGAACTTAAGATTTGAGGTTATAGAGTGTGCTTATCGCATGAACAACCAAACAAAGGCAAAACATTAATACACAGAAATTATATACAATGTTCGTTATTTAGTTTTGATGAACACGGAACGTTCCATGTGGATTTATAGTATTATATTCTTAATCTAAAAATGTTCAATGACGCCCCAATGTGTCAGTAAAAGAAATGACTATATATGACGTCTGCTTCCTCGGTCGCCTAGTGGTAAAATGTCCGCTTTGAGTGCGGAAGATCATGGGTTAGTTACTCGGCCCCGTCATACCAAAGACAGAAAAATGGTACTAGTAGCTTCCTTGCTCGGCGCTCAATGTTAATAAGATAGTGCTACGACTGGTAAGCCCGGTGTCAGTATATTGTGACTGGGTGGGGTTACGTGTCCAAGGCTTGATATTCCATTGAGGTAGCACTGTAAAGTTTAACATTGTGCTCACTGCTACAAATAGACACCGTAAACTGTAAATGTTTTGAAAAGAGGTTAAACACATACACGCACGCACGCACACACGCACGCTCGCACTTGACTTTTTTAGTAACTGTATGAAAAACCTGACTTTATTGCATGCTACATGAATGTACCTATAATTGACAGACACGCAATAATACAATTTGTACAGAACCGTTGATGCTGTATGTTAACTCATAATTGTTGTCCATCCTGTTCAATACAATATGATCTTATCTGTTATTTGGTTTATAGATCGATTATCAGGGAAGTTTAGGGAATTTTGATTCACTTTTAACATGCCTTTTCCTTATCATGAAATTTTGGAAAATTAGTAAAAGTCAAAAAGATATTTGTTTGCGAAATCTTGCATTATCCTCCTATCATTACATCTGTGAGATTTATTGCCTATCAGTAATCACAGTTATAATGCATCCTGAGGTTTGCATTCGGCAGTTCTGATATAAATTGATTTTCAACTGAGTATCTTGTTTACTTTAAATATTCGTTTTTATCAGTGGGAAATATAAACCTACCCAACGGTTAAAGTCTGGTTATATTATCAATATTATACGTAAAAGCTAATATCTTTCTTTATTACATTTTCACTCGCGGCTACGCAACTCGCGAACATATTGAAAATGGTGGTCACTCCATGAAAGATATTTCGATCTTAAGGGGTGCCTACATATATTAATTTCATCGATTCTTGTGTCAAATGGCGTTTCACAGGACTGATAGTAGTATTTGATAATATTTATATTGTCTTAGTCGTAAATACATAAGAATTAGTTGTTTTTACTTATTTTTCCATTCAAAATTGAGAAGCGGTCTTAATAAATAAATATAGTTGTAAAAGTAGTATTCCTCCGCGATGTAGTGGCCAAGAAAGCAGGGAAAAATATTTAAGGTCCGGAATCGTTTTCCAGCCCTGGCATATTTCTTTCTTGATATTGGCATTTTTATGATACTTTAGAAACAAAACCTTATGTTCTAATGTTGATAATATGATCAAACTTTAATTTTAAAGAAAGATCATTTTTAGGCAAAATCTGGAGGTCAGTAACACTGGCACCAGAACAGAAAGAAAATACAACTGTACCTGTTATACCCTACCCCTACGTATACTATAAGAACCATGGTAATGAACGGGAAAATTTATTAACCCATTTCAATCGCACATTTCGTACATAAAACGTTCAGTTCGGTAAATGTGTACTATGGATATTGAACAAGTTGTTTGCCGGTCACGTTTCTTCAATATTTCTTATCTTAGAGAAACAACGCATATTTTATAGTTGTTTCAACGTTGTAGAAAAGAAACTTGGTTGAACTTCCTAGTAAAGTTTCGGTCTAGATTACAAAACTATGTTGACTGGTTGATGTGAAAATGTATGTCAGTCGTCGTTTAACTACACCTGCATATTAAAATGTGTATATGCTGCACTAAAGCAGCATGCCTCCAGATTTGGCTAAAAAATAATCTTTCTTTCAAATTGAAGTTTGGTCATATTATGAACATTAGAATATGAATTTTTGTTTTTAAAATTAATTAAAAGTTCCAAATCAAGGAAACAATATGACCTCGCCGGGAATCGAATCCCGAACCGCCGCGGCAATAAAGACATTTTTTCATCGTCGTAACCAATAGCGCTCTAGCTTAAGTAGTGAATAATGACTTCAAAATATAGATATTTATAATCGAGACAGTATACCTGGAGTAAAAGCATGACAAACGCTTTCATCATCGTAAAAAGTAGTAAAAACAGCAAATTCTCATGTGTTTCCGTAACATAAGGTTTGTCAGTAATTAAGTTTTAAAGACTTCTTAAGAAATATAGCATTTATTTCAAGATATCTAAAAAAATTTTTTTGTCGAACGATCTGGGGTCATGCTACTTAAATGTGCAATATGAATAAAATAAACAGTGCAAATGTATACCAAAGTATGACTTTAAATTCAAAATAATTTCTAAAATGAATTTCATCATTTCGAATTTAATTGTAAAATTGTGAATGTTTTGCGTTCCGTTTTAGTTTGTTTACATTTTGCCTAACATGTGCACGCTGCTGTGACCTCTAGACCGGATGTTCGTTAGGGAAGTTCACGGAAGTTTTTTTTTCTGTAACGTTGATGAAAGCATAAAATATGTAGAGCATCTCTGCAATACTAAATATTGAGACAATGTGATTGGTGCACGATGGAAGATAAATTACCGCTTGTTTAATTTCCTTGGTACACATTAACCGAACTGCGCGTTTTAGGTGAAAAATGTACGATTGAACCATGGTTAGTGCAGACCATGGTTCTTATAGTTTACCTACGGGTAGGATATAATATGTACAGATGCATTTTCTTTCTGTTCTTAGCCAATGGTCAGAAAGTTTAATTTTTATACAAGGATGTCATGTAGTCAACGTATTAAGTTTTGCGTTCTTTTCCGTTAAGTTTTACGTGAAAATGTTTCCACTATTCGGTCGGTGGTTTCAATGAATATCTGATTTGATTTGCATATAGATTTGTCGGTTTTGGGAAACAAATTACCACGGATGTAATAGGATTTGCGATATAGTAAACAAGTACTCAAAAGAAAGAGAGATTGGTCTTTTGACACAGACGTAGACATAGAAAGTTGAATTAATTGAATATTTAAATGTAGTGGTTGAGATAATGTTATGACTTTATTTCTCTGTCAACTACGTACTTTAATCCTTTGCCTGCTGAATTTCTAAAATGGAACGATCCATCATTCAATTTGGACAGTACCATTAACTGTTAAAAGATGTGCTTACCGAAAAGGTATTGACTGAATAGCCAACAGTGCAGATCTTGCTCAGGCTGCATGGATGTGCAGGCTGATCATGATCTACACTGGTCGCAAAGGCAGAATCAATCGTGTCCAGCATGGTAAGGATTAAAAAGATTGATTTGATGTTAAGAAATACCATGTATCACTACTATCAGGAAACTGGAAATATATCCTGATCTACTTTGGAAGAATTACTATCTAGGTGCACGGAACAACTAAAAAGCTGTCTTACACTATTTATCAGCATAAACAATTTCACATTAATAGCAAAATGTTTCACTGACGGTTTGCTTCCGTATGCACTGACTCTGCGTATTTTGTGTTTGTTATGAGTTTAACGCCGTAAGTTCAACAGTATTTCAGTAATGTAACCGCGGGCAGTTAACCAAACAAGTGTTCATGGATGCTTTACCAGTACGAACCTGCAAATAACTATCACTTCCTCAAATGAATCATAAGTAAAGGACGAATAATTCCAGACACAATATCTTTTTTATTTCCAAATCTTCACTGAGAACATTCGCCTCTTCCGCGGATCGAACAACCGACCTCACGATCCATAGATCTGCGCTCTCCATATTGAGCTAAGCTTTTTATTCTAAATTGTAATACTTGATCAAGTATAAAATAATCCCAATTTAGTATGCTTTATACAATTAAATACTTTTTGATGTGTATTTGAAGTAAAATTTTCCAGAAACAGAACCTTTTCTGCGTCGGTCAACATTGCAATGTGCGGCTCTGACTGTTTTTGCTTTGCTCATTCATTCCAAGGAGTCTACTGTCACCTATTTTGAAACATTTGTTTTCATTGTATAAAGGTATTTATGGACATGTAAAAAACGGAAGTTATGAACATAGAATAAAGACATGACCCGGCATGCTGAAAGGAAACTCTTTTAACATTTACAAAACCAGTAACATAACATATTCTTACATTTACAAAATCAGTAATATTATTCTCTTTCAAGATTTCGAATATGATAACAATAATGTTGAAATGAAAAGTGCTTCCAAATAATTCTTGTTGCAATTTCTGAATCTCTTCCATCGTGGGTAAATATCTCGGGTATCTAATAGTATATTTTATTCAACACGGTTATCAATATTTCATTTAACCATAATTTATACAATACCTGTATTTATAATTACAAAAGTTTGATTGAAATACATTAAAACTTTCTTTTTACAAAATTATTATTAAATTTGTGATTTTCCCACGGACTTCCATTGTCAAAACGTGCACGAGGTCCTGATGTTTTCAAACCAGTCTTGCAAAAAATCTAGTTTACAGCCCTACCTTTTATATTTACTAGCTCTCCATAGTATATTTTGAGATTTTGAGAAAACAACTTTGTAACAAAAAGATCCGATTTTGCAGAACTGCCTTAGGTGAAAGTGAATAATTTATTTTTGTCTAGCAAAATGTTCTCAGACAAAGACAAATTACGAGACTACTAGTTAGGTGTAGGTTAAAAACAATAAAGATGCAATTGTAATTTCTGTTCTTGGAAAGAAATAACACAATCATGAAGTCTTTGTAGTAGAGCTTGCATGTTGACTTCTTTTTATTTTTGAATAGAAAATAAGAAACAAATACTTTATAGGAAAAAAGTAAGCACGCCATCAAAAATGATTCAAAGACGGGCTTTCACGGCCGTGTTACATGTGATATGCTGGTAAATACCATTCAAATGTAATTACCTGTTGGTACATAATGTTAAAATGCACTTGAAGTGGGAAAGAAACATAAACTCAGGAGAAGTATTCCATTGCCAAATTATTGCGAATGTCTATGAAGTTTTTAAATATTTATTTGAAACAAACTCAAAAAAGGATGTATATAATTTCCAATCATCTTCATCCCAAACAAAAACAGCCCGCCCTATTGAAACAGAAAAGTACAAACATACTTTAGAAAAAGAAGGTTAGGGTAGATGGCCAGGAAGGACAGAGCGCCCCTAACGCGAACAGAAAGCCATGCATTGCAAGGCCAGCGGCAACAACAACAACAACAACAACAACAAAAAACCCACAAAAAAAACGAAACTGTAAACAAATAATTAAAATTTGCCGACATAGCATACGGAGATTGCTTTAATTGCCGGTAGTCATTACGGGTCAGCTTTCTTAAAAGAGAAGAATGATAGTAACTGAACTTTTCATGAAATTATTTTACTCTACGGTTAGCTCTGTGTTGTATATTTTCCGCGGTTCGGTGATATTTGTTTGTGTTTCTGTTGTGTTTATCGTCACATCGACACAATTATAGGTTATATGGCGTTTTTCCAGCTCCTCTGTGCATTATTCATTAAGGGCACCTGGATAGAACCACCGAACATCCGTAAGCAAGAAGAAATCAATGCGAGAGGCTAGTGATTCCAAGTCAGCGACCAAAGCCACTCGGCGGCAGAGGCCCCTTGCGGTATTGTGAGGTTTGAAATATTAGACTGCGGGTAAGTCATCGCCTTATATTATGACGACCTGCCTAACCATACATAAATACTTGCGATTCCTAAATTAGAACCATTGTGGAAGTTGTTTTGGAAGCTATTAATCATTTGGCAATTCAATATATAGTTTATATTTTCAGGTTTTGGCTTCGATAATTTTCTAGACAGAAAAAAAATCATACATGAATTGTTCTGTCCGTAAGGAATTTATCGTTTAGCATGTTTAATAGGTCAACATATAACCGCTCTCTGGCAAATCAAAATGTTAACAAAAGTCTAGAAAAAATGTCTGGAAATGTTTTGTTTTTGTTTAAAATCAGACCGAAACAATTAAATTTAAGGTCATATGATGATTTTCCGGCTTTTACTTTTGTATGAACATTAGACAAAACGCATGGCTGACAATCAATTTAGTCATATATTTACAGGCAAACCATTGGCACCAGAACAGAATGGAAATGCCTCTGTACATGTTATACACTACCCCTAGGTATTCTATAAGAACCATGGTAATGAACGGGAAAATGCACTAACTCCATTGTCATATTTGAATATAAAAATAACTCAGCCTAGTTTCAATTATTTATCACATAAAAAGGGATTAAGGGACCAAATAGTATTACAAATCAATCGAGTCCTCGTTATGAAGTGACCGTCTATTTTCAGAAGAAAAGACACAGTAACAAGTCTGCTTTATAACTTAATTTTGGATTGCAAACAATACAGCAGACAAGCAATTTGTGGTATATACTAGAAAAACAACCTTTGATAACATAGTACTCTATTTCGCATAATGGCGTAAAACTTAGCTTGTTTATTTGTCTGGGTTCCTCACTTCAAGTTCTTAAATTGCATAGCAAATAACACATCAGGAATAACTGTCTTTTCAAAGTATAATTGTATCTGTTTTATTTATTTTGCAAAAGACCTAACTCTGCAGAAGCCCTTTGGATATATTTATGACCTCTATCAAAATAGGGCATACAAAAATGTACCGTTTCAAAGGAAATACAGTCCTACTGAAAATTATATATTATACCGATCGTTGTGAATTGACTTATTATGATTTAGCATACCTGACCTATGCTATGCTACAAGAAACTTGCTATAGCAAAAACCATAAACTTGTTTATGTTCCTTTTTAAATTACTATTTATAAAAACTTTATGAACATTCATTCGTTAAAATCTTTAAAGATATGAGCCGTGCCATGAGAAAACCAACATAGTGGGTTTGCGACCAGCATGGATCCAGACCAGCCTGCGCATCCGCGCAGTCTGGTCAGGATCCATGCTGTTCGCTAACAGTTTCTCCAATTTCATTAGGCTTTAAAAGCGAACAGCATGGGTCCTGACCAGACTGCGCGGATGCTCAGGCTGGTCTGGATCCATGCTGGTCGCAAACCCACTATGTTGGTTTTCCCATAGCACGGCTCATATGCTTTTTAAGGATTTGGAAAATACATTAACCATTACATTTTAAGATAGAGCATTTAAAACAAAACTGATCAGTTAAAGAAGTGGGAATTGTGTTTATTAGCATATCAATTTATGTCTTCAAATTTATGTACATATATATTGCATATAAGATATAGAAACTGGCCGATCCTCAGAACGTAAATTTTTGCGAATAGATTTTTTTTTCTACAGTGTACATTTAAATGAAACTTCTCACAATTGTTAGTTATGTAATAGCCTTTACTATGGTGAAATAAAATGTATAGGTCCCCGTGCATGTTTTTCATACATTTACCAATGGTTAAAGAGTTCCACGCAATTCAATGACATTTTAAGAAATTCTATGGAATTATTTAACGTGTCATATGTTTCACTGTTATATTTAAACTTAAGAAAATTTGCAATGATGTCGTTTTAATAAATCTACTCAAGGGGTGCCATTAATCCATAAAATGATTAACATTTCCGTACACCGAATCCAGGCTTTTTTACGCTTTCCGGATAAATGACGTCTCATCATTACGTCCGGATTATCAAACGTGATAAACTACCTTAAATATATGATTATAACTTGGTGATGTACAGTGCTGCAAGAAACTCTCGTTCTCACTCACTTAAAATACAAACAAATTCAGATAGATTTAAGGTATTGGACCCATAATAGAGTATCTCCTTTTTGAAGAGTATTCAATTCCTACCATAAGCCTACTTTGACTGCAATTTTCAGGGGGGTGTAGGTTCAAACCCCAGTGGGACCAAATTTTTTTTCTCCATGTTTTCCTTTTTCTAACAAGTTTTTTGCTTCTTTCAATACTGATTATGGATGTATTGTACAAAAGTGGAAAATTTTCATTTTATAAGCGATTTTTTTGCAGTTCAATGTGAATTTACCTCTGAATCAGGAGGGGTAGAGTTAGACATTTTAAAAAATACTGAGTTACGTGCGGTAAAAGTTCTCTATTTTGCCTTCATTCTTTAGATTACATATTGTGGAAGAAATGCAGGTAGGTTTTGCTATTGCCCCAAGGTTATTTTTGAATGAATTGAGCAAAATTCAAAACAGACCAACAGGATTCGACCTTAATTTTTCAATGTTGGAGTTAGAATTCTGTCTCATTAAATCGGTTTACTTGAGGCACCCTAGACAAAAATGATTTTTACAGTTTTATTTTGTGTTTTATAATTGTTTAACAATAGTTTGATGTTTCTTTTATCAAAATTAATGCTGAAATGAATTATCTGCAAACGTTTTAGACAGTGGCCATCACATTGAATTTTGTCTTTTCTTGAGCGTGAGGAAATACCATAAATTATACAAAATTTACAAAAAACGGCACGGTAAAAGTTGTTTAAAATTTGCAACACAGTGTAAAACATGGTCAACTTTAAGAATATACCAAGCAAATGACATTTGTTAAACATTACTATTAGGGGTCCAATACCTTAAATTTATTTTGCATTGTTTCTATCAATCATTGACACATATGGATGCTTAGTTATTCTTTCCATTTATTAACAAAAGCATATACAACTTTTGTATTAATAAAGGGAAGTTACGCTTTACGGCGTAGCGCATTTTATGACATGTACTGGGAGGGACTACACGTCAGGAATATGACGGCAAATGAATTTAGTTCTACCAAAACTGGTCAGAACCGGATTAATCAGTTTACATTATCGTGGGTTAGATAAACACAAAGAAAAATATGCGTTTTTGTGTTTGCCATTTCGAACCCTTCGCATTTCGTTACCATTCGTTAATCTTTTACATCTGTTTTCACTGACTGATTTCCGATACAACGTTTATACATTTGTATTACAATTAAATATAATCTCTGACATGTTGTACACATAAATAAGGTCATCCCATGACCATTTAACAACAGATATGTGTTGAGTTTTCTCTCCCAGGAGGGGTCATAAATATTATTATATTTCTTGGTAAAGTTTAGACAGGTATTCCCATCTTTTTTTTAAAGCAAGCATTTCTTGTTTCGTAAGTATGCGAGTACAGTCTTTGTATATCTTTAAACTTTTATGTGGCAAGGTGAAACTTAAGACTTCTTTTCTTTGAATCTTCATGATATGGTGTTTGCAGCCTTTAGATAATAAAGTAAATAGTATAAGGTATTTCTTTGTCAAAAATATTCAATGCTTTTGTTAAATTGTGTCTGCTTTAGTTGCATGTTTTGAAGTTTTCATATCAAATATTTTCAGTTTTACAGAACAAGTAAATGTAAGATCTTCTAGGTATGCAAATAATGGTATAAGGAAATTCAGTAAAACTGCATTTCATGCGACATATTTTGTGACTATGTTACATGTACCAGAGGTATTCTGTAACGGAAGTTAAATACAAATTTAACATCTCGATTCGAGGTAGTTCGAAATAATACAGTAAATGGTAGTTGAAAGAAAAAACACAATGTTGTTTTAAATTTCGTGTCACTACATCTGAGTTCCATGGAGTGATTAAATATCAACAACGTCATAATGATAGCGCTTAAATATATATAAATACGCTGTTACGGGTCACGGGCATTTCTTTGTAGATGTGTATGGGAAAAAGTCTGTAATCCTTGGTATAAAGACCATCCACATAAAGTTGTCCCTACCTGCGTGTGGTATTAATTAACAGGTCAAGATAAACTGTAAACGTTTAAGTCAGAGACAAAACCAGTGCTGTTTAGAATCAAATGGTTTCTTTTCAGGGGTAATCTTTAGCTCAGGTTTAACTGTATAAAGTACTGACAGTTTTTTAAATAGCTGTTAATAAATCTATACGAGATGCGTTCTTATAACATGAATCTTGCTACTTAAAACTGCTATGAAAATGTGCTTAGCTATTTTACCACATATCTTATAAACTGACAACCGACCTTATTTAAAAGTGGGCTTAGCTATTGTTACCATATATGTTACTAACTTAAAACCGACTTTATTTATGTATGTCCTAAAAGACGTAAAATGCCGCCTCTATTAATTTAATAATCTGTATAGGGAATGACAAAATCCATCTCAGATACGTACTGGTACTCGGCTTTTCTTTGAGAAGTCTTTAATTAAACCATTAATTCGGAGTCTCAAAAGCATTTCCGATATTTATAGGTCATCAATAACTATGAAATCGCGGGCAATATGGAAATGAGACGTTTACCATACAGCTATAATTTCATTAACGCAAAAAGTACGGCACATTTATTGAGGCAAGAGAAATTGGATATGTCACTGTCAACTCCTTTCATACGACGGATATTGCTGTGGCTGTAATCTACATAACAAAAAAAACTGACTACAGAGAAATATATATCCGAAGGTAAGTAAGTTCACACATCCGTGGGGGAAAAATGTGCACTCAGTTTAACCAGGCAAACGTGATGAATAACGACTAACGTATCTACTGTTTATCCACTGTTTGCCTAACAAGAGTTTACCTTAGATGTTTACTTTCTCATGATATATAATGTTATGTTAAAGACAATGCCATCAATATTCTATAGCGTTCCGACGATAAAATTTTCCATTTTCAAATAATTTTGATCCGTTTTGATTCAAAATGTCAGAAATGTGTTTTAACACTAGTTAAAACATTTATGCAATTAACTCTACAAGTTGGGTAAGCTGTGAAATTCATCATCTAAAATTTTGCATCGGAAATTAGATTTACTGAAACGGAAGTAATATTTTTTAAGATCAAAATTACATAATCTTAAATGACACTTTCGAAGAATTTGTGATGTGTTTATAGGGACGAATGACGATACATTTCGTTGTCATGTTACATATGTAAATATAAAACAAGATAAACTCCTCTTGTAAGTGTCATTTATAAATTATGGTATTTTTTATTCATTTTGCAATACGTATTACACGCAGCAACAAGATGTATACATTTTCACTTTACATGACTCACTTTCATCTGTCAATGTCAGTTTTTTAACAAATAATAACAGTAAAGCAAAACATATTTTATCTTAAAACATGAAAATGAAGATAGAAATAAATTACAGTGCCGATTCAAAATGCCATTATGTTTCTCAAGCATGCCCAATATTGCCTACTTTTAATGCCAAATACCAAATGACAGAGTCTTAAACACACCTATTCGTGTTCTAATTGCAATGGAATGTTAAATCAAGTAACATCAGGCAAGTCAAGCAGAAAGTTCGATTTAGAAAATGTTATTACATGAGGTAAATGTTTAACTCCAAAAAGTCCACGATCCAAAAGACTATTGTTTTGTTTAAATACCGTTCATTTGACATTTTAAAATTAAAATCAAGTTTACACGTAATTGAGTCGAAAACATGAATTAATTATTTTTATATATATTTAAACGCGTTGCTAAGAATATCTTTCAGCCTAATCATCTCGTCAGATATGTATCGAAACTTCAACCTAATTGTCTCTATACTTTCTGGGCGACTTGTGGTGTGTGTCTCCACGTTCTCCTATTCATCATATTACAAATCAATTCCCTATCAGTTTCTCTTCTGTCCCATCAATCACATCTGCAAATATATAGAAGAAATTAGAAATAACTCAAGGAATTAGAAAAAAGGATGGAACGACCGTCTGTTCAGAGCTTGAACTCATTGTTAATGTTGAAAAGAAGGAAATAAATTACAACAAATGAGGTTTTCATTGATACCGCGTTAATAACCTCGTACCATGGCATCACCTCTAGCATTTCAATTTCATTTTGTGTCTTCTATTGACATGAATAAAATCTGGAAAGTAGATCCCTCGGAAGCACCGAGAACAAGGTAAACAGTGAAAATTGCAGACTCGATTTGATTGAGTCTGTTTATGAGCAGTAATAGAAAATGCAAAACTGCCCACGCCCACTAGCACCGGCTTAAGCAGTATTGAACCTTCAAGTCTAAATAAGTTGAAATCAATGATGACGAAGGACCAGAAAATATAAGAACACTGAAATGTAGTCGGGGCGACATTTTACGGCCGCCACACAGCACTTAACACCCGCTGTTGATTGCAAGCCATTGGTTATATAAAGTCGTCATATAATTCATGTTAAACATAACACAGAAATATTAACTGCTATACGCACGTGGCAAAATAAAAACACAGCACTTAACACCCGCTGTTGTGAAGTAAATACAATCTGGAAAGTAGATCCCTCGGAAACACCGAGAACAAGGCAAACAGTGAAATTTGCAGACTCGGTTTGATTAAGTCTGTTCATGAGCTGTAATGGAAAATGCAACACTGCCCACGCCCCCTAGCAGCGGCTTAAGCAGTATTCAATAGTAGAGTAGCTACAACATGTATTATTTTACAACATATTTGGCTGTGAAATCTAATTAACTTGGCAATCTGTGTTGAATTTCTTTTAAAAATATTTGTATTTTGTAAATAGGCGAAACATTTTCCAGGATTTTATTTTTGATATAAGCTTAACAGTCTTTTCTCCGAATCATCACTTTTCACGTGTCTTTACACTGGTGTATTTAGGATCGGGAATTAAGAAGCTGCTAGACACTTTTTTTCCTTAATTGCAAACCACTTTCAGTAAACGCTGTCTAATTTCACACAATGACGTAAGAGCAGTATCGTTTATCAGTCTGGACTGTCCTCTATAACTAATGAAGAGAAAGAGTACTCTGAGCTTGCATATTTACATTTGTTTATGTAATAAGTCACTTAGTCAGAGCGCGAGTAGACGTTTATGGTTGTTATGTCGCGCCAAAATAACCTCTAGGACTAATGTTGTGATAATGAATAAAATCTACATGAAGAGTCTTTGGAATTAATGACAATGGGTACCTTTTACAACAATACACCCACCCAACACATCTGAATAGTTTCTGATCACTGATTGTAAGTTTGAATGTCCTGACAATGTGAAATCTTTCTTTCCCTTTTTGAAATTATACTATCATTCCGTACTTTATAAAGTTGATTCAGTATCGGTTGTAGCTGTGAGACAAGAATACACTTAAAACTAGAAAAAGAAACAAATTCGTTTGAATAATCAATAAAACAATATCAATTGTCATTCAGCAAACCTATGTTTCATCACCGCAAATATACCGTTCTTCTTCTGACATTTGGACACTTCAGAGTTCATATCATATTGTATAATAGATAAAATTGAAAAAATAATCATTCTCTCTATGTAAGATATTATATATTAGTATCAAAATGATGTCCTTAGACTAAAACGTTAATTGATATTTTAGAACAGCTTTTAGCTTTTATACCAAAACACATGATAAACAAAACGTGTCTATCATATTCCGTGTATATTTTATTGATAATATTTTAGAGATAAAGTCGAAAAGTACATAAAAAGAGTTGTTACAAAAATAGCTTCCATAGAAAATGATTCCCCTTAGCAATGATATTGTGATAGTCGGTTACATTTTATCTCTACAAGTGACTGATACATGTATCAACTAAAAGTCTCGAAACTTCAGCAATAAAGTCACGTTTGCCATACGTTACTTAGCTGTCCGGAATAATGTTTCATCACACTTTATCATTGATCTTTTGTTAGACTGCGATTAAATCATTTTATCATTTCCGTTATCCGGATGCTATCAATATCTTTATATCCGAGGAGGCAATTCGGACATATTGTCATTTACCACAAATTGTTTACGAGATTAATGAAAAAACTGTCAGAACATTCTTTTCAGATGAGAGGCAATTTTCAAGCAATCAGAAAAATGCGATTAAGTAATTTTAGAGTAGAAAATTGCTTTGCTATTGTTCTACATGATATAGAGTGCCACGAAATAGAATAGAATCTGAAAAAAGCTGCACTACGTTCTTCATGTTTGAATATCTCACTTTTATTAAAAAAATGCCATTGAAAAGAATCCGACATGAATAAGCCCTATAGGCATAAACAAAACAGGAATTTAGGGAGGAATTTTCTGCAGATGCCTTTACTATTATTACTGCATGATCCAAAGTTTTTTTTTCTCATTTTAATATGACATTTTATAAGCCCGCATTATTCTTAATCGTGAAATTACTATATTTCTTTAAATCAGTGAGCGAAAAATACAGAAAAAATTTATATGTCCATATTAATTGAAGAAACTTGTATTAATCAAAAAGTATTTACTCCGCCTGACGTACGAACAAACATGTTACATGTATAATTCTTTTTGCGGTTTGACTTGTTATAGAAATTATCTTCGATAGATCTAGTAATCCAAAAACAGATGATTTCGTAAATTCCGCCTTTATTGTGCAAAATCTAGTTATGAATTATATATCTGTTTTAAATTTCACCAAGTGTGGAAGTAGGATCTTTTCGAGTTTTTAAAACTATCTTTGATAAAATGTAAATTTCATGGTCAAACGTATTTTTCCACTGCGACATTCGAGTAAATTTTCAATTTTGAATGAAAAAAAAAGCAAAGAAAAAGCAAACAAATAAACAAACAAACAAATAAACAAAAACATGCTAATCTGTTTGCACAGGGAAGTTGCTTTTATGCTGCTGATCTGATTCATACGTGCTGAAGACTTAGCAACAATCATTCTCTCGGTTTTAAAAGGCTGAAATTTAAAATGGAAAAAAGCAAAGGAAAAAGCAAAACATAACCGATGTTTCACAATAAATATAAAACTAATGAAGATATTAAAAAATAAATAAAACTTTCTATTACGACCTGTGGAGGTCTTTTAAAGATATCATTCAAATTCGGTATTGTCTTACAGTCAAAGAATAATCAAGGAAAAGCATGCATTGTGGTGGAAAATGTGGTTCAAACAGTAGATACAAAACTATCTCAGTCATGACTGTATGATAAGAAATTCTATTCAAAAAATATTTAATTTGAAATATATCAAAATTGCAACACAGAAGACAAATGACAGCCCCCTTTCATTCATGTACGATTTATCACCCCATTAAAGATCTTACCCATTCTCCGCAGGTAACTGACAACTGTAGGTGGAAGACGACTGACACAATGTCTTTCATCAAATTGTAATGGAGAACATACCCCCACTCTGGGGATCAAATTTACAACCCCACGATCCTTAGATCTGCGCTTTCCCTATAGAAGTGCGGATGGGATAGAAGTGCAAAATATGTAAAACAAAACAAATGGGACTGTTTTAAAACAAATCCAGTAGTTTATCCGAAGGAAATCTGATTTCGGTTTTTCAATGCGAAGGAAATGTAATTTCGGTTTTTGCAACTCTCACTAGTCTTCTATTTGTTTAGGAGGGGACCATCATAATAAAACTGAGAAAACAAATTATTTTTACTAGAAACTGTTTGTTTTTGCTTGGTATAGTAGTCGCAACTTGACCGCGATGGTTGACCTTAGGCTGATTATTCATATCGATTATTTCATTATAGTAATCAAGGGTGCTTAGGGTAGCAGTGTATATTTATATTGAATTAGTTTGTATACATTGCAGTATCAAAGTATATATACTTACATTTGATCAGTTAAAACTTTCCAATACACTAATTTATATTTTCATAATTTATATTTCCTTTTTCTCGCGCAGCTCGTGTTTTACGTACGCTCCTTTTCAATAATAGGTTTTGCCTCATTATGTATTATAATGCAAAGGTCAACCATCGGGGTCAAGTTGCGTCCACTATAATATATAACCCCGGATCAGTGCAGATAATTTAGCGTCTAAGCAGGTTGTGTTGAGCGAGCTGTTATACTGACAGCTACCAGGAAGTATCAACGTTGGCTGGAATATATATATCTGATACAAAATAACAACATATTTTTATATGGTTTTTTTATCCCTGTGTTCATTTGGCATCTTTTAATTTAATATGTCAAATGGCATTTCAATAAATCTTAGGAAAACAGAACACTTTTGACATTTAGAAAATGGGAAAAACTTATCACGTTTTACTTGCAAATGACAAAGAGAAACTTTCACATTTAAGAGTTTTTGTAATTTACTAATCGTTTATCACTACAATAACAACAATAGCAATAAATGAATGTTAGAAGTACAATTTGTAGATGATTTATACTTGTTTCAGTGAAAGATCGTAATTATATAAGATACAGTATTTTCACTAGTGGGATCAATACAATAATGTGAATAAACATATAATTATATTGGTACAAGAACGTGGTATGTTTTCAAAAATAAAATGTTTTCTTTATGATACAAAGAAAAATAAACTAATCTGAAGTCAAATGATTTGGTCAATAACACATTAAAGTCTGGTAACAAAATGTCATTTAAGTGAAATCAGAAAGTTAGGGAAAGGGTACCTGGGGAAGGTTGTGCATATATATATAAAGTATAGTTTTAAGTTTCAAATATTTTTTGTCTATAGTCCTGTAGGCAGAACAATATACGAGGACAACAAATTATTTTATGATCATAATTAAGTTTACAATTAAATTCTAAATGATTGTATGCCAATTGCGCATTTAATTTACGTTTATTGAAGATTCTTGTTCATTAATCGCTCTGTATTGAAATAAAGCAAATTATTGTTTGATTTTAAGACAAAGCAATACTTGAAAACAAATCGTCAAAACATCTCAATAGTTTATTCATGTTGCATATAAAATAAAATAAAAGTTTGAATAAAATGGAAAAATGAAAGTCAAATTTTTGTGACTTCTTCTGTACACTTACGTTGTAATGTGACGTGACGTCCATTCCAACATGGGGCGTCCATACATACGTCATTTTGGGATTTGCTCACAATTAGCTACGCCAGCTTAACTTAATATTGAATAACAGACATATAATGATAAACCAGACTGTGAGCAAATCTTGTACGATTTACTTGCACTGCGAACCCTTATCAATTTCCGACTAATTAAGTATCTATTTTCGTGTCACTTGTTCAGCTGTTTACTGAAAACATTTGTTACTTAATGAAAACATTTCCAGCAATGACGTTATGAATGAGACGTCAAATAAATGCATATAGGTGCGTATCGTTGATTCAGCCATATAACCTCGCGGCGAGAAACGTAGCCTCAGTTTCGGTACACGCATGTCATTGAATTCTTTGCTAACTAGTACCGGTTACCGTTGTTCATTGCCGAATTAATGATGGTTCCGATATAAACAATCTGATTTTTAGCATTAATGCAAAAAGAGGTAAATGATTCTCAGTCAGCGCCCTCAAACACACAGCCATATGGAACGCGGTGGCTGTCTTATATGGACATTTTTATGTTATACATTCGTTTTAAGAATACTCGTATATAGGTTTATTCGCTCATTATATAAATTGGAAAATGTAATATATGGAACAGTCTTGTCTTTATATGGAACCAGCTTTTCATGATATGATTACAAAACATATAAAGACGAAACGGTTTCATATATTGCATTTTCCTCCTGGAATGCATGCGTGTTTTTGAAACATAACATGTGAAACTTCTTGTAAATCTCCAGAATAGAGAATCTTTGGCAATGGCGAAAACGAGTTGCCATAGAGTAAATAAAAATTAGTCTCACGGGAAGACAGGACAGCTGCTGCTAAAATCCTTGGAATTTCAAAAAGTGACTTTTCTTAGGTTACAAACACGTGTATTATGTCTATTAATCCCGTTTCATTACGTCATGTCAGACCAAAGTTGAGGTCGACAGACTTAAGAAAGTTACAGATACTTTGTGTGTGACAATAGATTAAAGACACTACATTGTACAATGATTTAAAACTATGCAACAACTTCAGCGTTTTTTTTCCTCGTCGTGTCATAACTCACCTTTTGTACTTTTTTATGATTTGCAGTTGACTGGAGACATGTAAGTATAATGCTATAACCCCAGTACTTAACTTAAACTCGAGTACAAGAGCAATATAATATCAGGTATTATATGAAACTGTACCTTGAAAGAAAACATACAATAAATAAACTTGACATTTTTCAAGTCACCAGACGTTGTTTTGAAAAATAATATATTCACCCACTTATCTACAATATACACAATTTCTTACGCATTTATAAACTCCGTTAAGTTTCAACAGAACCTGAAACGTCAATATTTTTCCATATTGACGTTCATATTTTATATCAGGTGTGTGCCGTCATTTGTGACGTCAGTTTTATTAATGTCGTCGCGCTTAAAAAGACTAATGCCGATATTGTAGTTTTAAGCAGACTTAAGAACAACTTTATATCATTTACATGTAATTAATATATATTGTATTTTCTTTCATTTCATTCAGCCAAATATAAATTATTTAATTTACTAATCTTTTACCATTTGTAGTAAACGGGAAAATACATAAAACAAACGACTGAATAGGAGTGGTGAAACAGGCATAGTTTTATTTCATTTTTTCATTCATACTCAAACACACCGTGGTTCCAATAAAAAAAGAAAAAATGATTGCCATTTTATAACATGGCATATTAGAGTGTCTAAGAAATTATAACATCGATAAATTGAAAACACTGATTGCAACTGAAAAACACTAGTTATGCGCTCCTAAAGTCGCGCAGTAATCCTGCAGCAGAACTCGTGCATATTTTGCGATACAAATGTAATAACCTTTAAAATTGTTCATTCAAAATACTACATATCATTGAAAAGGGCAGCGTCAGAAATACATAAGCAAGTACATTATGTGGACGCATTGATCGAGAGGGCTAAGACGTTTTCCTACGGAGGTGAAGGCCCCGGGTTCGATTCCTAGCTACTCCTATTGCGGTGTGTCCTTGGTCAAGGAACTTTATCACTATTGCCCAAGTCGATCCAGCCGTAAATGGGTACCAGCAAATTGCTGGGAGTAAGGTATAATTGGTTTTAAATGTTCTTAAAATAGGATCGCTCAAAAGCACTACAGAGCTTATGTTCATTGTTTCACAAATCGACGGTAAATAGAATTTACCTTTACCTTTCTAAGTACGTTGAAAGTTTCGTTGCTGTTATAATTCTTTTTTTTTGTCGCCACATTATCCGGAAAATAGGACAGTTTTAATGGAAAAATCTTTCTTGTAAACTTCATTAGAAATAAAACTGATTTATTGCGATATTTCTTTTTTCACTTTAGCAAGCCACTTCAGATTGAAGTGTAATTACAATGTGCCCATATTTGAGAACAAACATTACATAAAAACATACGTTACTGGAAGAAAAGTGCTACTTTTTTGTTATCTACTTGTTTATAGAAACGTAACTTTAAATGACAATAAAGCAATTTAATTCCCGCAAACAGATTTGTCATTATGTCGAAATGTCAACTAGGAATTCAGTGAATCGTTGGTAAATACCATATATGGGAGTCTGGAAGAGACTTGAGAAAACATTAAACATATAAGAGGGTCATGATGACCCTGGATCGCTCATCTGAGTTATATGAGCTACATGTTTTAAATGTCAAACTGATGATAAAATACTAAGAAAGTCAGTAGGTCACATTCATGGTCAATGAAATTCAGTTTTACGATTTGTGAGCAAAACTGTGTATGTCATCAAAATTTCAAGGCTGTATCTTAAAAAACAAGAAAGTAGGTCAGTAGGTCAAGGTCACAGTCAAGTGACATCATATTACTTGGGATCATCAAGTAATTATAATTAAACAGTCTTGGAAATAGGATCAGATGTTTTTTAAGTATTTTTCCTATATAGCTCACATAATAACTAAGTGACCCCAGGGCGGGGCTTCTTTTAACCACAGGGGCATAATTTGAACAATTTTGGTAAGGGACTACTAGACTATGCGTCATACCAAATATCAAAAGCCTAGGTCGTATGGTTTCAGACAAGAAGACTTTTAAAGCAGATTCCTATATAAATCTATATAAAACTTGGGACCCCCAGGGCAGGGCCTCTTTTCACCCAATGGGTAAAATTTGAACAATTTTGGTTGAGGACCATAAGACAATGCTACAAACCAAACATCAAAGGTCTAAGTGTTGTGGTTTCAGACAAGAAGATTTTTAAACTTTTTTTCCTATATAACTCTTTGTAAAATAGAGAAAAGTGGAAACGTCACAGGTCGCTCAACACGACAAAAATGAAAATGTTGCAGGCTCGGTTTGATTGAGCCTGTTCATGGACGGTAGTGGAAATGCTGGCTACCGTCCACGTCCTCTAGCCCCGGGTTGAACAGAACTCAACATTTAAACATGTTAAAAGTACAAAAAGCAATTCAGAGACATCCGCAGATGTATTCAAACGGCGATGAACATGGAACCTTCAATGATACACGTGTTGAGGCGTGTAACTCCAGGAAGAGCGGCGTTTGGTCCCCAGATAAAGTAAAGGGTTTGCCCCAAACGAGAAAACAATGGGCAGAACTAAACAAACTTGAATTTAGGAAGGGGATCTGAGATTATGGAGCCTGCGTATCACAGGAACTGTCAAAAGACAAAATTAAAAAGCAGGCACCATATCCAAGGGGTGATTATACAATACCCAAGGCTATGAAAGCGGGAGTATTGGAACCACCCAGGCCGAAATGGTCATGTTGAGAAATTAAACAGTACCAATAACACGACATAAAAGTCGTGCTGAACAATCTGAGAAGATCGAAATATAACAGCCCTGATTGAATGTACGGGGAGACTTTTACGGCCGCCACACGGCACAAACAACGCTGCTGTGATAATAAAATAGAGAAAAGTGGAAACTTCACAGGTCGCTTAACACGACAAAAACGAAAATGTTGCAGGATCGGTTGGGATCCTCGGGGCGGGGCCATATTTGACCCTAGGGAGATAATTTGAGGACCACTAGATGATGCTACATACCAAATATCAAAGCCCTAGGCCATGTGGTTTTGTACAAGAAGATTTTCAAATTTTTCCCTATGTAAGTCTATATAAACCATGTGACCCCCGGGGCGGGGCCATATTTGACCCTAGGGGGATAATTTGAATAATCTTGGAAGAGGACCACTAGATAAGGCTACACACCAGATATCAAAGCCCTAGGCCCTGTGGTTTTGGACAAGAAGATTTTAAAGTTTCTTCCTTTCAGTTGCCATGGCAACCAGAGTTCTGCATGGAATTCAATTCTTTGAACGATTTTGAAAGGGGACGACCTAAAAACATTCCTGTGAAGTTTCAAGTAAATCTGCCCAGTGGTTCTGAAGAAGAAGATTTTTTTTAGAAATTGTTGACACACAACGGACGACGCACGACGGACAAGCGGTCACAATAGCTCACCCTGTCACTTCGTGACAGGTGAGCTAAAAAGGCTAAATATTTAAAGAAACACGAGGTGCACTTCAAACTAGTTTAAGCTCCCCTGTGGTGGTTTTGCTACCGACTATTCCAAGGCAGTGCCCCTCTGTGTTCCTTTTTTTTGTTTGTTTTGTCCTAGTGTGTTTGCTTTGTGTTAGTGTGTGTGTTGAACGTGTATGCGTACGCGTGCTAGGCTACGTTTATGGAAGTTGGTTTTACTTGTATTTATTCTTGTTTTAATAGATTACTGCACACTGTGTAATGTGGATTCTAGGTGTAAAGGTCACTTTTTTTCTCCGCAACGTAATAGAAAGTTTAAAATTCTCCACTATTAAAGGAAAACCTAGTTCTCCAGATACATATTTGCAAGTCTTGAGTTGCCCTAAAACAACATTCCCCAAATTAATCCAGATACCATTGAACCACACAGCTACTTTGACGCATTTTAAAATAATAAATCAATGTACTAGATCAATTTATCAACAAATCTTGCAACATTTGTGTAAAGGACCAAGCAAAGATACAGGCTAAAATAGATACATGTATCTGTAGATTAAAAACCCGCTTACATTTGTAACAATCGCCTCAGTGGGTTCTGAGACTTTAAATTCTAGAAAGTTAATATATTTGTTTCTTTTTTCTTGGATGGAATTCCCTAGTCCAGAATGTTCGTCAACGGAAACAATATCTCTATCCTTTATCGGCTTAAAAACCGCACAATGATACATGAAAATCATTCTTATCGTACTGATTTATCTCCTGTTAGAAATAAATGTATAGTTTTCCTTATTCAAATATCTAACTATATTTTGATAATTTGATAAAGACATTTAAAGAATTGATCGAAAATAATATATTTTATAGTACAATATATCTAGAACAAAAACGTTATGCCACAAATGTCTTATAAGATAAACGTGATTCTGTAGAAATAATAAGAATTAAAAGTTTTAACCGAGGCTTTTAGCAAAGATGAAATAGTATCGCTACAATAACAGTGACAGACAAACAAAAAATGTTTATCACACAGCTTTCAGTCTCCTCAGTGATATTGTTCTTAAGCCGGTGACTGTATTTGAAGCATCTACCAATAGCAGAAAAGGGACTGATAGAAAACAATAATATGATTGTATATTGATAAAGGTTAGCCACGGAGGTATTTTATTTATAAACATTTTTATATTTTCTTTGATAAAATCGCACAATATTAGAAATGGTTTAGATTACAAAGGCGTTAGCCACACGAGTTCTAAATGAAACTGCAGTATAACAATTCATCACAGATATGCCGTAATTTGTTTTGTATATTTCATGTAAAATAATTAACCTTCATTTTGAATGGTTAATTTAATAATTGATCGTTTATGCTAATCATATCTAAGACTTTGGTTTGTTTTTTCAAATGGTTATTGTTTACACATACATTCATACACTACTAATTGCTTTGTTTTAGGAAGGATGGCTTTCGTATTTTCGTACGATCCTTGACCTAGGTTTTGAGGTACATACACGTGGTATTTTAAGTTATGGCAATTTGTTGCAAAACAGAACTGGTCCACTAAACAGGAAACATTTAGAAAGTGGTACTTCAAACACATAAACATACGCTTTTGTGTCCTAAAAACCGTTGTAACCATGTCCATAACGTACATACGTTAATATTGTATGTTTTTACAAATATGTGATACTCATATTCTACTGGTTCTTAAACATAAAAGAATCCATTATTAACCACCCTATCTAACTATGCTTCATTTCACGTGAACGGCAAAGAATAGGGCCGAAAACAAATGTTTGTTTCCGATTAGTAGGCTTTTTCAAATTACTTTTTCTCATAGCATTACAATTTTTTGATTAGCATGATAAACAAGGATTTTCTGTTATTTCTTGCATATATAATATATACCGTAGTAACAGGAGCTGTCCGTAAGACAGCGCGCTCTACTATTCGGCGATTTGACAGTAAAATGAATATATGTCTCCATAAGAGACATCTACTTTAAAAAGAAGATACACTAGGGACATAATTTAGTCGAAAACAAAATTAGAGTTATTGGGATTGTTACCACACATGCAGATGATGATGGTAAATATATATTTTGAGTTTCAAGTCATTATCTTATATAGTGCCAAAGTTATGCCCAGAAAACGAAGTTTATCAAGATATTTAAGTATGGAAGGGGCATAACTTGGTCAAAAATACAAAATCAGAGTTATGGGGATTGTTAGCACACATGCAGATGATGATGATAAAGAAAAAGTCTTTATTTTATATTGTTCTAAAGTTCTATCCAGAAAGCAAAGATTGCCAAAAAACTGTAAGTACGAAAGGGGCATAATTCTGTCAAAAATACAATTAGAGTTATGGGGATTGTAACCACACATGCAGATGATGATGATAAAGAAATGTTTTTAATTTCAAGTCATTATCTTTTAAAATACCAAAGTTAGTCTATAAACTAGAGACTCTACCTAAGCCTTCTTTACACAAGGGAAACAATCCGTTTATATAGTGAAACTGTTGAGTGAACGCCGTTTGTGAATCTTAATCCTGTCCATGTTATATCAGTGCAAAGGAAAATCTATCTTTGTTAAATGCCATGCATGATAACACAGTCGTACATCTAACAGTCCTGAAATTGATTTCTTCGATTTTCTCATATTTCTAGATATTTTCCCCATACTTCACCTTCTGTAGGATTTGACTTTTTAAAAAATTCGTCTGTTTGTTGACACATTTCACTACAGAAAATGTCTCACTTTCCCCAGGGCATTAACTTATTTGATCTTTACATAGTTTTCTATTCAGATTGCTAATCTATGTGGCAAGTATGCATGCTTTTTCCCTGCTTGAAGATAAAAAGTGCATAGTACGCATGAGGTTCTAGGTCAATAGTCACCTAAGCCTACCATAAAGTCTTAGCGGAGTTGTCTCCTTTTTTCCCAAATATTTTACCCGGGATAATTTTCAGCTCATATAACTCTTTTTCAGAAAATGATATTTTAATAATTGTTGCTGTCTTTTTACTTTGATGCAGTTAACTACACATACATCTAAAATAGATAGTTCCTACTTGAAGTTTGTATTTTTAGCTCACTGACTATATAAACGAAGCTTTCGAAAAAAAATTAACATGAAAATAATTCAAGTATAAAAACTTTGTGGCCTTGACCTTGGGTATAATGGGCCCAGCCCCTGCACATACTTTTTGTATGCTGGACAATGTTTATGTGTACACACAATAAGATATAAGCAATAGTAATAAAGATATGACAGAAAAACAAAGGTTGTCGAAAAACTTTAACCTTAAAAATAACCTAAGTATAACACCTTGGTGACCTTGACCTTAGGTATAATGGGCCCGGCCCATACATGTACTTTGTCTGTATGCTGGACAATGTTTATATGAAGTTACAGTAAGATATAAGCAAGTGTAACAAAGATATGGCAGAAAAACAAAGGTTGCCGAAAAACTTTAACCGAGATATCTCACGACGACGCCGACGCCGATGCCGGGCGAGTAGAATAGCCCCCTATTCTCCGAATAGTGGAGCTAAAAAGAAACATGAATATTATATATTTTGCAAAATACAACTTATTTGTTTAAAGATAAAATTTCTAGGTAGGAGGAAGTGACGGTTTAATTAAATAAATGTCCAAAGTTAATCGGCTGCAACTATCGAATAGCGTTTGAAAGCTTCATAAAATTTGAGTTTCTGGGTAAATAATAGCATTTAGCACTTTAGACGCGAGAACAAGTGTTGTAATGCTAATATTTTGTGAGTTCAGTTACGTACTAAAATGTTATTTAATTTTACGAAAACTGTAGATAGATTCGATATAAAGCATTAATTGCATTGTTGAAACATTATCATTACAGAACACATTGATAGAGACTGCATTTAAGTATGCAGTTTGTGTCCTCGATATTGGTCTTAATAAATTTCGTTAACTTTGTTTATTAGCATGTTTGTTGAAGATTATGTGTTTTCAAAGACAAAATACCAGTCTGAAATTACAGAAAGTATTTAGGTGCAAAATATGTAAAACAAGACAAACGGGACTGTTTTAAAACAAATCCAGTAGTTAATCCGAAGGAAGTGTAATTTCGGTTTTTGCAACTCCTTAATAGTCTTCTCTTTGCTTAGAAGGGGACCATCATAATACAACTGAGAAAACATATTGTTTGTACTAGTAACTGCTGATTTGTTTTGCCAGGTAATAAATAACCGTGACTCAGTGCAAGTAATTTAGCGTCTTAGCAGTTTAATGGTGGAGGAAGGTCAAAAGTGCACCTCAAGTTTAGATTGCATGCACGGACAGGCATTTGGATAAAACTTCGACCCTCAGCCAATAGGGTAAATGACTCCCTCACACGCATGCGCCAAGATAGAACATATACAGAAGATCGACCTCTCGACCATTAAAGTTCCTATTGGTATGAGTGTCTGGTGAAATATATATCTAAAAGACTGAGTATGAATATTCTTTTCATGTGCTAGTTACATTTTTAATAAATTTACAGAACTGTTTGTTCGATCTTTAGTCTCATATAACGATTAACGATGACGAAGCAATTGTACCAAAGGATATCACATACAAACTTATTTATCAGAAAAGGAAGTTAAGCGGAAAACAATCACGGGAGAATCGGAACATTTCAGTACTTTTATATGCGAGGTCAATTAAATGTTAACACGGAAGACGACTTAACGTTAAACAATTCAGATAAAATATTTTTAAATGGGATTAGGTCATACCTAATGGATAGCATATATTCGCTTTAATGCTCTAAATTCCATATATTTCTTGCCAAAACTCTTGAGGTTTTTACAAGGAAATTATACATAGAAAATGATTTCATTGAGCGGTTTTATAATATCCTTCGAGCATTCATCTTAAATTAATTGTTTGCAAAACTTAATACTAAATGCACTGCTTTTAGTATATTTTCTATATTTGACGGTTAATTACACTTTTTGTTTCAATATTTGATAATTTATGCAAAATAAATAGTTTGCAGGCAAATTCCAATAACCTTAAGGCATGTAAACTATTACAGCTGAAAACCGCCAATTAGCTAGGAAGAAAACGGTTTACACGGCTCTTAATTAGATAATACATTATTATAATATACAAAAGTAATATATACATGTATGCGAATGGAAATACATTTTAGATATCGTTCCTTGTAACTCGATTGACTGCATTAGCTGCTAACTCAATTATAACAACTTTGTCTTTTAAAAGGGTTCGATTATCATCCTGCAATTTACACGTAAAATGGTTAAAAGCTTCTTGCATCACTGTACGTTGCTTCCTGTCTGATCATTATTTACGGTGTCTAGCCTTTTTTCTCCTTTTAAGGCATAATACCTTGATTGAATATATCTCTTGTTATTATAGCATTATCAAGTAGTAATGAAGCAGAGAAATGGTTAATAAACATTCTTTTGCAACTGATTACCTTCTGTCTCAGTGTATCTTTAAAATATTATTCCTGATATTAAAATGTTTAGCGAGCAATGTCTTGCTGTCTGACTCATTAGTTGTTGTTGCTGTTTGTGTGCGCGCGTGTGTGTGTGTGTGTGTGTGTGTGTGTGTGTGTGTGTGTGTGTGAATAGCGGATGTCTACTCGATAATTGAGCTTCGAAGAAACAAGAGAACATGAATGCAAGCATGATCAATAATATTTTTCATCTGTTTTTGTTTTCATAAAAGGTACACATATCTTCGTCGTCGAAGGATTCCGAAGTGGGAATGGTGATAACGATTAAATAGTTTAACCTGTTCAAAATGTTAAAAGACTAGTTGCCAATCACTTCGTATTGATTACATTTTTGAAAGGGAATGAAAAAAGATACTTTTATAGAATAAGAAAACGAAATATTCCTGTGACCTTAAGGTAGACTCCCAAGGCATAATAATGAGGAATTAAATGTGTATATGATCTGTTGAACGTTGAACTAATTGATAAATACTAAAGTTTAGTGCTCAACCCTTTAACTTCATTACCCTCGTTCTATGTGTTTTCAATTCATTAAACCAAAACTTGTCTTTAACCGAAATATTAGAATGCACCCGTTAATCTCAAGAGAGAGTGCAGGTTTAGGTAACTCGTTGTTTTGAGTTCGACCCCCAGATATATGATCTCCGTACGATTTGATAAAAGAACTTGTGTCTGAAGTCATTCTTCCTCGAACACTTATTCGTGTGGAGATGTTGACAGCTACTTGTGAAGGACAGGTTTGTACTGGTTCAGAATCATGGAACTCTGGTTAGGTTAACTTAGGTTAACTTGCCGTCACCTAACTGAAGTACCGTTGAAAACCGGCGCTACACCCAAAACAAGCAAACAGTCAACAACACCGATTTGAACACAAGTGAATAATGAAGAAACAATATATATTGGGGACAAAGCAAAAGCTATAATGTATGTGCAGCTTCACATAATCATTGATTTTGAAAATGATAACAAAAAAGAAAAAAACAAGAAAAAAGATTAAAATATTGAAGACACGATGCGCAACAGAGACGAGATTGAACCAAAAGATAGATACAGTTAAATCTCGGTTACATGGTTGAAAATCTACTGTTATAAAAGTACATGCGACTATCTACTCGCCTAGCTTAAATAACCTAACATCATGTTGCTTGTCCATTATATAGCAGATGCGATAAGTCAATGCGATAAAAAAAGTTTATGAAATTTAGCTTTTACTGATTCTCTGCAAAAGGCATCGGAAGACTTATTAGCCAGACAAGAAGCTTTTAGTAAAGTAGCCTACTCACTTTACCAATGTGACCGAACTGCTAAAATAGTACGTGGGTATGAAGTGCTATGTTTTTAGATGCAAGATCTATTTTAGATATTATTATTTTCATTATGTTGCAAAATTAGTACTGTTATGCTGCTGTGCTTTGTGTAATGTTGTAATGGAATATATATGTATCTATAGTTTTTGAAGCCATCGTTAATTCACTAAATTAATTTTATATTAATTTCATAATATAACTGAAAGTTGAATATGGACATCATAAACTTTTTAAGCGAATAAAAAAGTAATACAATGACAGTATGGTGATTGATTCGTCCTCAATATTTTTTACGAATTTCAACCGGGCTTTGAATTTGAGGTCAATTAGTCTGCCATCATGCATTTTCATTGGGTAAAACAAAACCAAGTCCTGCAAATGGTAAAATGAATAAATTGTTTTGTATGTTTATTGGACACAATACATACATTGAATTCACTGATTGTTTACTGATTTTATCATTTTCAGCTTGATATTTGGAGAAAATGATTGAGTAAACAAGTTGCAGACACATATGAGAATTGCTTAAGCATGCAATCCTAAAAGGTATTTGTGAAACGCATAACGGGTAATTAACCGCAATAGATGAATCATGAGTTTGTCTTTTGAATTGTCTTTGGAAGACCTCGTAAAGCTTGAAAGTTACCAATGGGCATATGACCTATGTTTGTGTCGGTTCAACTTTAAACCCAACAACAATGCAATATTCTCGGAGCGTAACTGCACAAACAAAATAGAAATAAAACCATTTACTGGATTTAAACACTTTAACAACATTTTGTGAAAAATTAGTATACTTTGATTGCTGTCAAACATTTTAAGAAAATCAGGAAAAGAACCGGCGGTTTACTCTCTTGCTACAAGACACAATGCATTATCGTCAGAATCAAATCATACTTCATTCCATAAAAAATGCATTATGATGCACTTTTACATGTTCTCAATAAATTTAATTGAACAAGATCAATAGCTTTTAACTAGCTTCTTGTATCAGAATCGTTTACAATTGCTGCTATATTATCATAATACAATTGCCTCTCAAATCTTTCATTATTTCTCTCCCGGTAACATTTAACATGCATTAACTGACTCATATAAAAACAAAGAAAAATATTAAACAGGGAATGCCACGCACCAAAAGCGCAGCCTCCTCAAAACGAACCCCCCAGCACGCAAACGCGTGCACCACACACACACACACACTCGAGGCTTACACATCAGGACAAAACGGACAACACACACACACACACACACACACACACACACACACACACACACACACACTCAAAGCCAAAACATAAGGACAAGACGAATAATAAGCATACACACACGCGCGCACACAAAGTCAACACACAAGGACAAAACGAACAAACAAAGGAACACAGTGGGGCACTGCCTTGGAACGGTCAGTGGCAAAAACACCACTTTGGAGCTTAAACCGGTTTATGGTGCGCACCCAACCTCACTCTTACCCCCACCATGTTCCAAAGACATGGGACAGTGTAAATAAAAGTAATCCCCTCCAGGTGAATCTCTAACACACGTAATGGAAACAAAAAGGCACGGCATGTAAAACACAAAAATGCTCGTGTATAAATATATAAAAAGCAAACCTTAAGAACCAAAAACGTATGTACTCAATGCCTTTTCAGAAGACAGAGCAACAAGAGAAACACCCTTAAGGGCCCGACGAAACAGGCCAGAAGACAAATATCAAAACAGTTCAGTCCTGGTAGGATTTAAAAACTGCTCATCATAGAGTCCTCCCCCTCTTCCGTCAGACGCAATCAAAGAGGGAAGCGTAGTGTCCAACTGTAAACGGGTTGAACACTAAACATGCGGTATGTCTCAAAACAGTTGGGTCGTAACCTCTTTTAATAAAACGTTTGATAATCTTTCCAAATACATTTGGAAAATTACCATGACCCAAGATCTTACGAAGTTTGTAAACCACATCCCCATAAAAAACAACAAAAAAAAAACAATGTTGGTCAGGAAAATCTTTATAAAGCAAGCGTCTTGCAGTATAAGAACTAAGGGAATCATTTGAGCATTTTGATCTAGTATTAGCCGAGTTGCGGGTTGTATATGGACCGCTAACTAGTATTTAGTTGCCTTTTCAAAATTTAGTTTCAAACCTTCTCTAGAGTCATATTGTTAGCTTGAATGTCTCCAGTTGTGCTACGATGGTGCCCATCCGTTCTTATACATTTTGCTGAGGGAAGCCCGGCGACTTCTGCAAACATTAAAGCTTGAAAGTAGCAGTACGGCATAAATTGAGCGAAAAGGCAAGCCTCGAATATTTCAGCCCATATCGCTTAAGCCGTTGCTAGGGGGCGTGATGGGTATTGCACTTTCCAGTACCTCTCGTAAACAGACTCAGTCAAACCGAGTCTGTTATCATTTTGCTTGGTTGCATTCTATGCTTCCAAAGGATCTAAACATAGATTTTATTTGCCTGATTAAATCTATATCACAAGAACATAAACTGCTATAATCATTCTATTTATCATGCAACCCATGTAACACACTGACACCGGCCTTTTTTTTGGTATTTTGCATATACATATGATTAAAATGTACTTGTTGTATTTTCGAAGCAACCCGCCTGCTATATCCTTCCTCTGCAGTTTCTTTTCGTTGTTGGCTAATGCATGTCTCTTTGGCTGTGTTTGGGGTGCTCTGCTTCCGAATAATCTACCCTTACCTTTCACTTTTCTAAGATGGCATATGTTTAGAAGCAGAAACGGCGGTAAGACTCGGTGACAATTTAAAAAGAGTTTTGGTGCTTACGATGTATTTACAGTTAAATAACTTTTGTACTTTAATAGATTAGTTGAGAATATTTATCTCACATGGAGAAGGTCTATCTAATACTTAACTTTTTAGTTGAAGTGGAATTCGACCACGACGTATATTGTTATGAAAATTTGAACAGAAGAAATAGTTTCGGGAAAGTCTGCAAACGGATTTTTGAGCAAAGTGACACGGGTTCCAGGATGATGTCTTTGATATTTACCGTTATTGAAAATGAAAGTAGGTCAGTGTTTCACATAATTGATATGTAATTTGGCCTACAAAACTTTCGATAATTAAAGATATTTTGTTAAAGAGCAAAATATCCTGTTGAAATCTTTTCCAGTATCCATATACAACTTTTGTAATTTGGGAATTGCCAGTAGGAGCCTCCGTGGCCAAGTTGTTAAATCGGCTATATGACCTAACATTGTGTCGGTGCGACGTTAAGACAACAATCAAAACAAATTACCTGTGGTATATTTTCCACCTCTTGGATGTTACAAGAATTATACCCAGGATTACTTCGTACACGTTTTAAGTCAGATAGTTGACAGATTTCATGTCTTCTTTCAAACCCGTAAATACTTCTATCTTCTACACTATCTGCAGCTTTAAAACCGCCATGTCATGAATGCTTTTATACATCTTAAGATAATTTCGCAAAGGTCCAATGATTTGCTCCCCTATAACATGACTCGATACATAATCGTCAAAATTAAACCATACTTCATTTCCGAAAAAACAATGCATTATGATGCATTTTACATGTTCTCAATAAATATAATTGAACAAGATCCTTAGCTTTAAAACTAATTTCTTGTTTCTCTCTCTAATTATTTAACATCCATTCCTGGTATTATTCAATATGCATGAGCTTGCTCACATGCAACACAATGTTAGGCTAAAATAGTCTTTGAATTGCATCTTAAAGTATTTATACTTGAATGTATGTTTCCTGAGGTTCATAATTCAGCGTCAATCGTCAGTTGAGGCAGTTTGCTAGCTTGCATGACTTCGGATGTTGTACACAGGTGCCCGTCAGTGTATAGATTAATTTGTTGATTTTGTTGTGTTTTTTTTTCAGGGAAACCTAGGGACTTCTTCAATCATTGAAGCAAAATCGTGGAAGCATGTCATAAATTTAGCCGATGTAACTATAGAAAATAGCATGCAACCCTCGCACATTCCAGCCAATATCAACTTCTCATGATAAAGTTTATATCACAAGGATGAAATCTGCCGTTCTATTTCTCTCTTGCAACCCATGTAATATACCGAAACCAACAAATATTTTTTTTTATCTTATCTGAAAAAATACTGTAATGGAAGAAAATCAAAATCAACGGATCTGTAAATTACGTCGCCCTTGCTTTTTTCACAAGTCTTCTCTTCCTTTCGTATGAGTATTTAAAAACATAAAATGTACTTGCATAGGTTACGACTTTTGTGTTATGTAAAACATTGGTTCTAATTGGTTCATTGGTTCGTGTACGAACAAAGCTGAGACCATAAGGCTTTGTAAAAACAGATAGATAGGTAATACCTATTAAATATCTTGGATGTTATATATAGTTTTACTGCGAATGTTTGATGTGATCACTTCGAAAAATAATATCATGATACAACTTTTTTATTCTTAATTTTGATATTCGTAGCATTCTAGCAAAGAAGTATTCACAGTAATAAAATGGTTAATGAGTTTTACACAGGAAATTGCATATTTTTTGCGGTATATGTGAGAAAATAAGAAGCTCTTTAAACATCATTATCTCGTTACATTGGGAATTAAAACCATAAATACACAGTCTTGTGGGACATAACTGTTGCAGCTACATATGGATATTTATTACTTTGTTTTCTTTAGGAGATGCACTCCATCACGTATGTGTAATTATATCTGAATTGAGAAAAATCTTTCATGTTTAACTAAAAGTAAACATTAGCTATGCCAGTGCATTTTATATATGAAAAGTGTAGCTTAGAAAGTAATGTATGGCCCAAAGCTTTCTAAAGGGTAAATCATGTTATGAAACGCATTAGAACTTTGATGTTTAATAGAACGTATGTAGCAGCTACAAATTGTGTGATATTTATGACGGATAACTGTTTATCCGTAATGACAATCAGAAATATCTCATTGACTTTCTTTCTGAAACCATAAGAAAGACAATTTTGTATGAAATTGATTCTGTCGGCACTGGCACAATAGTTTTGTACACTAAGAAACCTAGACGTTAGTTTGAATGAATTATTCGTGTTTGTCTTATTATTTCAATACCCAATACCTAATACATAAAATACATTGAAAGGTTACTATTCAAAGTAGATCTTTGTGCTTTGAGGGTGGTATATCTTGTTACCAAGGTAGATAAAACTTTTACTGAACTGTAGTTATTCATAGTACTTCGTGTAATTAAATGTTTAAGCTGATAAAATCTGTTGATATGTTTGACTATGTCTCTTCTAATGAAAACAAGTAAAGGTTTGAACTACATGACCCTCTAAAGGGAGTTCTTATTGTGAGAAGAAGTGTGCGCAGTAGATTGGTTTGTAAGTGTGTTTGTGTGTGGGTGCGTTCGGATTTATCGTCTTTTTCAACAATTTATCAGTCATATAAACGACGGTGTCTACTTGTAGCAGTGCGTACAATGCTTTACAGTGCTGCACCCCTGCAATATCACGTCGTAGACACGCGACATGCTACCACACCAAATCACATTATACTGACACCGGGCTGACCAGTCCTAGCACTATCCTATGAATACTGAGCGCCAAGCAAGGAAGCTACTTGTACCATCTTTTACGTCATTGGTATGACGCGGGTCCTAGGGATCGAACCTACGACCTCCCGCACTCAAAGCTACCGCTCAACAACTAGGCTACAGAAACGGTCAGTTTTATTAGTATATGCTTTGTTTTACCTAATATAAGCTTAAAATGTATATGTGGCGCGATTGTTTCTTTGAGCCCTCCTCCAGAATTTTTTTTCTCGTTTTTGCACGTCTTAAGTGATTAGACAAACATTTGATATAACCAAAGGAGCCTTTAACGAAAATGCTTTCTTCGTGTCAGATGTTAAACAAGATGAATACGGACCTAAACCGATTGATTTTCAGAAACACAAACTTGATGTCGAAAGCAAGTTTGAGATTCAAACATTTGTTTTAAAAAAAACTGAAATTGAAAAGAAACTATAGCTTGCTTTTGATGAAGGAAAACAAATTTGACATTAAAGAGGAAGGAATGCTTGACATTAAGTTAATCTTATATAAAAGCCATCCTCAAGCATATCATAACGCTGAAAGAATTTTTAAAATCTTACCACTATTGAAAAGGTTATGGCCGTTTGAAATATAAGAAAATGGCTGGTCATAGAGGAAGCCATTTTAGTGTGTTTATGATGTCATTTACACACTGCTAAATTCTTTATTTACCAAATAACCCTTTTAAATAGATTAAGTTTGTTTCTTTCCTGAGTGTAAGATGTAAAACATAGTATTTTATTCATTATAGCTGGAAAAAATAGAGAAATCATTTTACAGAAATAAGTAAAAACAGTTCAAATATGCATCTATAAATTTAATAAATCCACCATTTTGGATTTGTCGCCATGGAAACACAATGGCCGCCATTTTGATCAAATATTTCAATGCGCATAACTGCCTCATTTCTAAGCCGAGTTTGAAAATTATTTCACTTCTTTGAATAATTTAAGAACTTCTAGCAGATAGAATTAACATTAGAACATGTATAACCTATTTTTTTTATTTCTTTTATTTGTTTGTTTTTGAACTCGGCTAAACTAGCCAGTAAAGTTTTGGTTAGGTACAAAATATTGCGACTGTGTCTTATTCAAACCGACATATAAAACAATATGACTCCGAAACAGTTGATTCTAAGCAATACTACGAACACCAATAAAGCTCTATTGGACGAGATATTGCAACGTTCTAGCAGGTTATTACATACTCTCCGTGTCCTAAACGACGATTATTGAATATATAACCAAGAACAATTTCTGCGGTAACAAGTATTACCATGTCATACCTGACAGAGACATTGAAGCATTATCTGTAGTTACTGTATTATATGTCTTACATAAATATTCCTCCACTGTCCTTTTGAAAGCGTCAATATATTATTCAGTTATTTGCCAAATAGACCTTAAATCATAACCTGGATTTTTAAAGAAAAAACATAATAGCTTCCTATCTAAACAGTATTGATTGGTATTAGCAACATTGCTTATCTGCTATGCCCCTTTGTATAGTCCCATGTCAATTATTATATATTCATTGTTTTATTATTAAATTGTCACTTAAAAAGGCAGATTCTAAAATGAACACTTTTAAATTAAATAACATACTTGGTACATAAATATGGTTTTCAAAAATATTTGAAAATTAAATTAGCAGCAACATGAGAAAACCAACATAATGCGTTTGCGACAAACATTGATCCAGACCAGCCTGCGCATCTGCAAAGTCTGGTCACGATCCATGCTGTTTGCTAAAGGTTTCTCTAATTGTAGTAGGCTTTGAAAGCGAACAGCATGGATCCTGACCAGACTGCGCGGATGCGGTCTGGATCAATGCTGGTCGCAACGTACTGTGTTGGTTTTCTCATTGTGCGGCTCAAATGTTATAGTGATAATGTTACCATGTAAGCATTTTGTATTTTGAAACAGTTTTAGGAATATAATTTACTATAAAACCTCACATTTCATTTCATTTCATAGGAACAAATCCGAAGTTATAATGAAACATGTTTTACAATTTAATGACAGAGAATGGACTATAATTAAAACAAAGCCAGGTATGATACTAGCGAAATTAAATCAATCAGCATCATATTCATTTAGGTTTAGTATTACTATGATTTACTTTGCCCTTTTTAGAAATGCAATGACCTGTCCTAGATTTCTTTATTGAAATTGGACTTGTTTCCAATCTTAGAGGTATGATATGTTTTGTATTTCTATCTCTCTTTGTTACATGATATTGGAAACTACGAATTCATCTGTGATATTTCATACGAGTATAACAATAATTTATGACTAAATTAAAGAGTTTTAGTTTATATTAATAAACTTTTTCAAATAGGTTCATTCACAAACTATTAAAACAGCTTTTAAGTGAAAAAATCAAGCAAAAATGTTGACATTAATATTGAAATTCTGATCGATACTGTAACCTTCGGAGCAAGAATAGAATATTTGCTTCCAGTTTAAAGGTTTTATCTTAGATTCTAATCTAATATTTAAATTCAGGTCACCTTTTGTATGCATGTCTTGTAAATTTGTATTGCCATGAGAAGAAAGTAATAAAACGTGATTAAACTAAAGGTTGCATCTAAAAGTAATATCATACATCGGTCAGAGGCCTCTTGCATGAGCAGGACATTCAGAATAGCTTTTCGAAGAGTCAACAATAAGCTGCCCTTTTGAATATTCATGATCCGTTTCCCCTATACCTCTGACTCTATACTTTACTCTTACATTATTTTGTATGTTAAACGTGTTAAATATAATTTAATCGTTTTGTTGTTGGGTGTTATCCCTTAGCCTGCTGGCGGCAAGTGATTCGGCCTATGTGACCAATGCAGACTAAAATCATTGTGTTCAGCAGTAACGTTTTGGTAAGCACACCATTTAGCAATTAACGTTACTGTCAAAATTGAAAGATGGACAAGTTCATTATAGAAATTTAGCAGGGTAAGTGTTAAAGCAACTCATATGATATATCTTTCCACTCTAGTTTCTATTTGTTGCTGTATGATTCTAGCTGTATTTCGAGTGATCTGTGTTTCAAGGAATCTGCCTTTAATGTTTACACGGTTTACAAACTTTGTCTAAATGTTTTTCTAATAGAAGTATACCATCACCTTAAGGTACAAAGTCTTTGCAAAGTCTTCTCCTATACAAAGATTGTAGACTAGCTGTGTTATTACGTTTGGGCTTTTGGAATCATGGAGTCCATTCAATATTGCTGTTTAAAAGAGTGAGCTCTTGGGTTAGGTGCAAAAAAAAAGTGATACATTTTCAGACGACATGAACAGACATAAATGCTATAATGTATTGATTTTGTAAGGACACTCGTATACTAAGGAAACGAGTATTAAATTTTATTTTTTTTTACGGTAATCTCTTCTTACATGTCTATAAAACTGATTTCAGTTTGAATGTTTTATTTAGTTATCTTATCTAGTTACTTTCCTTTATTTTTAGTTTATCTTAAGAATACAGATATGTATATAGAAATTTTATCATTTTTATTATTATTATACACTAAGGCGGCGTGTGTTGAATTAGATAGAATGTAAGTTTCAGTAACATAAGAATTTGTAATGAGTTACCAACGTCCCGCCTAAGAACATTTTTTTCACAAAACATTCTGTATGCCAATACAACAACTTGGTTTGAACAAAAAATAACGGAAGTGCCAGAATGTCACTATATACGCCCGTCATGTACATGTTACAATAAAACATATTCTGTATAAGTTTGGTAGACAGTAAGCCAAAACAATGACATTCAATTTCAACAATTAGGTTAAAAAGTCTCAACATTAAGCTATTTATAGTAGCAACAAAGGGAAGTAAATTTTGTTTTATAAGTCAACATAAAATTTCCTTACCAGGTAGAGATACCTTAAAAGACCCCTAAAATTTAAAAGTAACATCTAAGTTGTACCACAGAAAAGTGGTCTTGGTTTTTCCTTATGGTCAATTATAAAAAAAGTACAATAAAAGTTATTTATAGTAAAACAAATAGAAGATAAAAAAATCTGAGTCCATAAAAAATTCCTTACCAGGTACGGATAAGTCAAAATACTCCTAAAATTTGATGTAGCATGCATGTTGTACTACAGAAAAGTGGTCTCGATTTTTCCCTACGGCCAGTAATAAAAAGGTTACCATGTAAGCTATTTACAGTAACAACAAAGGCGAGTAATTCTAAATTAAGGATCTGGTTCTTAAGCATGACTGGTGAAAAATTGTGCAAAGTTACATCAAAATCTCCCATGCATGAAGAAGAAATGCTCCTGACAAGTCGCTCTTGTATCTGACCTTTGACCTATAGGTGTGATCTTTATCTTAGAACTAGGAGTCTGCATCTTATGCACGACATGTTGACTCATTATGGAGAACATTCGTATCAAGCAATTTCAAAATCCTTTTATGAATGGCAGAGTTATGGACCGGGCACAAAACAGACCCTGTTAACATTTGACCTTTAAGTGTGACCTTGACCTTATATATAGGGGTCTAAGTCTTGCACATGACACGTCGTCTTACTTAGGAAACATATAAGCCAAGTTATTTTAAAATCCCTTCATGGATAGCAGAGTTATGGACCGGACACGAAGTGTGACGGATTGAAAGACGGACGTTCCTACATATGTATATTATGTGGCTACTCTTTTGTTCTCTCTATTGTTCTTTTAGCCACGTAAAAGAAAATTAGCCACATAAAAGCCTTACGGAATGAATGATATCAAAGAAAAAGTACAGCTACCTATTGTACCTATAGCCAATAAAGTATGCAAATGTGGGCTCGGATGGACGGACCGATGGATTGATGGACAGAAGGACGTAGCCGATTTCTATGTCTCCCTTATATCTTTGAAAAAAGCGGGGAGCAATAAAACTGCTTAAGAAACTATTGACAGACATGTTATAAATTTCGTAACTCTTAAATAACCACCCAAGTTAGCAGTAATTTCATTATAACATTGATAAGAAACATAAATACTGAAAATGAGCAATAGCCTTGATAAACGCGTGACTTAAAATGTCACTGCCAGTAATACTTCTATGCTGCTAGCATTTCACGGTAATAAAGCATTCTCTTTTCGCTTTTAATGAGTGTCGGGTATCGTTTAATTACTCTACAGCTGGAATTTAATGGGATTTAATGTCACCCTACACAGCAGTTTCTGTGAGATTTATAGCTTTGCATTTGTAAAGTGAGACTTTTTAGAGAATATTGTAGACCCGCACCATGCTAGAATGAAATCATTCATTTCTTTGTTTGATGGAGGGTAGGAATGCTACAATGGCTTTTCAATAGTAATAAAATGGTTCGTAACGATACAGTTGGGTTTTGACAGTATGAAGCACATAAGTTCCTGTCTGTTCAGTTCTGCTCATTGTTTTCCCTTTTATGCATCAGGTCAAAAGGATTATTTTGACTTGGGACCATACGCCGCTTTTCATGGAATTGAACTCTGTTTATCATTGGAGGTACCATGTGCACCTTCTTAACAATAAATCTGCGGATGTCTCTAAATTATATTCTGGTACTTAAAACATGTATAAATGTTGAGTTCTGCTCAACAAAAGGCTAGAGGGCGTTGACGGTAGCTTATATTTCCACTACCGTCCATGAACAGGCTCAATCAAACTCGTGTTAGGCGACCTGTGGTTTTCTACTTTTTTTCTATTTTAGTATAAAAGTGCTTTTCTTTACAAATGCCCTTCAACGATGTTTTACTTACTTTCTATTGTCATTTAAAAGTACATTTTGCAATCAATTTTTATAGCCGTCATTCGATCTAAATGTCATAAAAGTTGCGAACGTAACGACAATGTTATATGAAATATCGATGCTTTATCTCGACCTTCCTAAAGATTTTTATCTGATATCTGATACTCGGCAAAGCCTTTTCAACTTAAGGTTACAAATTCTATTTTCAATTTCGAAACAATCAAACGAATAAATATGAAATATATATTTACGTGATGGAGATTGTTTCAATGCTCTTTTGAAACAGCAAATCCAGAAAAATACATTTGCCTGTAGGAAGTTGGAAGATACAAATTCCTAATTATTTTGTTTGATTCGTGTGTGTACAGGATGTGGGCAGAATTATAACAGTCCAAGAGATAGGGCACATGTTTTACTTTGTTAAGCCAAAACAGACTTTTGTTTCGTACGATAGCAAAAACTATGACGTTTTTGGAAATCCATTTATTAGGTTCCAAAGTGGGAAGAACCATCACCTTTGCAAGATGTCCGCACTAAGTTTTCAATTTTCTATGTAATTACAAAAAGAATACTTTCTATATTAGACTTTATTAATTTTACTATGACAATAGTTAAAAAATGTTATAAGACAATTGGAATATTTTATAACTGATAAGGCTAGACTTACTGTAAAGTACATTCTGTGTATGTGTTGTTTTTTTTTGTATGGCAACAACGCTTTAAAATAGTAGGATAAGCTGTTACTAGGCGCTGTCACAGGGTCGACTTTTTTTCTAATCCTGGACCCTGGTTATGTGATATATATTCGTTAGATAATAAAGTGTTTCCTTGCGTAACATCTGTGCTGTAATCAGTCCTTTACCCGTCACTAATGTGTCGCTTTCCTTGACGTTTTTTTATTTATTTTAATTTTGTTTTCAACGCAATTGATAGAGTGATAAAATTTGTTGTTGCTTGGATCTTCAGTCGATTTCCCTTCAAATCTCGGATCCTGCTAAACCAGAATAAAATCATCATTGTTAAAATCAGGTATACATTTGAAGAACTTGATACACGTTATACGAAGTTAATACGATGAATTTATAATTAATGATCTGCCAGGATATTGCTGTAAAGACCATACTTCGGAAATAAAAAGTTGGTCTTTATTGGCAGGTGATCTGACCACACCAGTAACGCACTTTGTGGTTAAACAGAAACATCCTTAATAAGCAGAATATATAGTACAATTAAACTCCAAATTAAGGCAATCCCAGTATTTAGACCACCTCATTATCAAGACCAGCATTTATAGGTTGGAATAATTTTATCTTTCTTTCGACAGTCGCAAGACCTCTCCGTCATTCGCTTAATTAAGACCACTTGCTTCAGTCGATATCAATATTATTTTTACTTCTAAACTACGAAAAAATAAATCTACTGCAAAACAATTAAAACATATTTTTTACAGAATCTTTATGAAATCATTTTACAGTTTCACATTGCCCTATCACTTGTGTAGTGGGGTTCTACAGTAGTGATATTGTGGGGTTCTACAGTAGAGATTTTTATTCGGAGGTGATCTTCGGCACAGGATTAGGATTACATGAAATGACATGAAAAAAATATCCTTTTTATTCATTTTTGATTTTACATTTTATCTCTATGCTTTGAGTATGTATTCCAATAATATATAAATTGTCACCTCAAACGCATCATCAATATCCTACACAGTACTTCATTAAAAAAAGTCAATGTCCTCAAAACTTACGCTTGACCTAAATAAACACAATGTAAATTTAGTTGATCACCCTTATCACAAATCAAGTATGGGTTATTTACTGATGAATCTGTCATATCTACAACATTGTAACTTGATACAATTATTTTGAGGCACTTAGTATGATATCTTGAACAGGATGTTATGAATAGAGGCATTAATAACAGAACTGACCTATATTTGGAAAAGTGAGTGAGTTGAGTTTTACGGCGAATCGACACAGATGTATATCTACTCGAATTCGCCTTATGCCACATGTTTTCGTTTCGGTCGCTAAATAACTTTACGCGTTTGTTTTACCTAAGCTGCGGGGAAGACAAGTTTGCCTACATAGCAGATTATCTTTTTCTTTTCGGGAAAAAACAAGCTACACGTGCGTATTGTGACGTCATATTATGGCGTAATTACCTATATACAGATTTCAGTAAAACTGTTAACTTAAAAAGGTTGCATTGACATTGCAACGGTAGGCAAGAAAAAGATAGTGCCTGTCTGCCTGTTTAAGAAACCCAAAAGACAGCGCGGATACGAAACCTTAGTTATATTCAGTAGCCATTTAGCACTATACTTGGAGTTGGACATACCCGGTTATACACTGGCCAGCAAGTAACATCTTTATGATATTTTTCTACTACTTGCAGCCGTAGTACTTCTTGCAAAAGAAAATATTGTTATCAGATATATTAGTGCTCAAATATAGCATATCTTGTAACTGTTACTGCTTCAAGGACAGGAATGGTGTATGATATATTCTTCTTTTTGATCTTATTTATCTATATCTAATCTGCTGATATTAGTTCCATTGTTATTATTTTATTAGAAATCTAAATCCCATCTATAGACAGAAATGTCTCAAGTTTTGATAAATTCGGTGTCAGAAACTGTAAACTGAGCTTAAGGTGTATTCTCTTTAGGGTCGTTAAGGCACTCACAAGTCAAAACAAAAACAGAGAAATACCGCAAATCTCTGCCTATAGATCATAAAATGTCTGACAGCAAAAATAAACTTAACATTTGTATGATGTTAATGTTCACACAGGCATGACATAAAATAAAATGTTTACAGGCACTTTGGTGACTTTTCCCAACTAAATGAAACCATTTTAAATGTAATTAGACTAGACAGTATAACAAATTCGTTGCATTTCTAGAAGCATTATAATAGTGATTTAAGCCCCTAATCTTGCAAGTAAAAAAGGTAGATATTTTTTTCAAGCAGAAACAAAGAAAAATTGTATTTTTTAAGTAAAAGTCGCAATATAGATCAATTAAACATCGACGAGTTTGTAAAATACACATAAAGAAAAGTTAAAGTCACATCACGTTAATACATATCTTACTTTAAACGCTGAAGGAACAAACTATTTATTAAGCAATTAATTCTTTGAAATAATTTAACCTTAGAATTACTATGTAAATTATTATGCAAAATAATTCAATCGTCAAGCTGGTTTACTATGAGAAAAGAATGGCTGACATGTTGATAGAATATTTGAATCCTCCCGATGTCTTAAAATAGTTGCATTTTCCTAACATATTAATAATTATCTACTAAGAGTCCTTGACACTAGAAAAATCCGTTAACGCCATATATATGCTCTTATAACCTTAGTAAGCACATGCAATAATAATCAAGTACCTTAGTACAACAAGTACGAAAGTTGCTGCAAGATGCAGCAAAAGGAAACTCCGCGCCAGACAAAGCAGTATATGTAGTACTGATAGAACAGGAGGTGATATAACGATGCTGGTGTCTTTATTGTAGACCTTAGGCAAACATACTGATGGGGTTTCATTTATGTTGGACAAAAAGGCGTACAAATCACAGTCTGAAAAAAAAAACACAATGCGGCTATTTAGATTACCAATTGGCATAATTTAACCTTCAACAATAACGCCATACAAAAGTAAAATTAAGGACGTAAAAATGTCCTTGGTAAAATTAACAAAACAAATTTGAAAAATACCTAGAATACATGTCAGAATTTGATGTTTTATTTGTGTGTTTGTGAAAATTACAATTTCAGTCTTTCAATGTTAAACTACATATGCATTAAAAAGTTAAGAAAAATAAGTGTTTATAAAATACACCTGGGATGACAATAAGTAACCCTTAAAACGTCTTTTAAAGAAATAGTACGTAAATTACGAAGGACATAAACATCTTCTTTAAGTAACTGTATAAATATATGGATTAATTACCTTTAATTATTATTTAAAGAAATGTACATTTAAAACAGAAAGGCTCGAACAATCCACACCTTCAAGCATGTCTCTTTGTTTTCATCTGTATCATTAGACAATTTTATATGAAACGTCCTCTTATGAAATTACAAACCACACATTTGCACAGTTACAGCAAATATCATAACGCAAATTACACAAACAGTAATTATTGCAACACACTGAAAAAATATTTGGATACGCTTACATTTAGAACAATATTGGTTAGCAATCAATATGCGCTTTACAAGTGCAGAGTCACGTGTCTTTTTACGTTTATGGTCTTTCTAGCGCATTCATCAAACTGAAACGGAAAGTATCTGCATTTTTAAACACGGTAAAACAATTTTGAGATGATAAATTTATGGAATTCCTATAACAGAGACATGTAGATTCTTCGACAACTTTAAAATACACGAGATTGGGACTTGAAATCCGGTAATGAGGTAGACGGCAATGCAGAGAAAATGAACTTTCTTTTTTTCTCAGTTCGCCCGTCCGTTCATCTATCTGTCTGTCTTCTGTCAGTCAGAAATGTTGGATTCTGTCATAACTCTCAAAGTACAAGATACTTTTTCATGAGACCGTTCAGTCGCAAAAGATATACCTTTTGCTAACTTCAAAAGTAGTAAATAATTCTCATGAAACCTGATTAACAGATGGTAGGTGATTCGGAGAATAAAGATGTTCTTCTGTTAGGTTTCTATTCTTTAAAATGTGCATAGCAGCAATTATGGCAAGTTCCTTTCCGGTCGGCGAGTTCTGCTCAACCCGGGGCTAGAGGGCGTGGACGGTAGCATGCATTTCCACAACCGTCCATGAACAGGCTCAATCAAACCGAGCCTGCAACATTTTCGTTTTTGTTGTGTTGAGCGACCTGTGGAGTTTCCACTTTTTCTATTTTATTGCTTCAAAGTCATCTTGTGAAATAAGCCCTACTTTGTTTTCTTTGTTCTTCAAAATATAAAGTTTTCATATAGTCAGGAAACTTCTGTTGATTTATTCTTGTTTTTAAATACGGAAGATAATTAACCTTGTTTTCTGACTGATCAACGAGTTATATTCACTTCAAATGATCAGTTGCTATAATTACATCTTAATGCTACCCATTAACATTCTGAATCGAATATCAATATCCTTTGATTCATCAAACATTGTAGAAATCAAACGTATAGTTTGTATTAAGAAATAAAGGAACGTGTGAAAACATTACAGTCTTTACGAAACATTTGTGATCCTAAACTAAATTAGATTTTGATTAACACTGAATTATAGGAAGCAAATAAAAACACTATTTCGTATAAAAACAAATATTTGTTTGTGTTGGGTTTTAAGTGACATTGATCCAATTTAGTTCATATGGAGATTTTTAAGCTTCGGTGGTGAAGAATGTATTTTGAACGTTTTAGTTCAAAACACGCGACCAATGTTTGCTTCAAGTGTTATATGTAATAAAAATAGCTGTGTTAAGACATATCTCTGTCAGTGGTTTACATGGATGTTAAACAACACATCATCCAATTTCATGCACCATCAATACAAAACATGAATGATATTGCTGAACAGTATTGACAAAACACGTAAATGCTGATGCCACTTCACTTTTGGTATCATTCATGTGAAATACCTGTTCTAATCATTGAGCGTGTGTGTACTCATCACTTAAATACAAGACGTTTTAACAAATAATGGAATACTTCAATCAATATTACGGAAAGTCGAACGCTCAGCTCTGGTGCCAGTTCGTGATGAAATATTAAACGAGTCTAATTATCTTAATGTTGAAATTCCTCTAGTTTTCCAAACAACAACCAATAAAAGGATAAAATGATTCTAACCAAAATTAATGTTTAAAGCAGGATTTCTACAGATCAAGACCATTTTACAGCACCCTTTGTTTTTAACGCCTGCTGAAAACTGTGATTCTTTTATAGAGTTTTATGTAATTCACAAATGTTTATATGAAAACATTGCGTCAAAATCACAGAATCTCTTTGATTACAACACTTCGTCGATTTCTCACGAAATGGCACAAATCTGGAGGCGTTCCATTTTAAGAAAGTCACAAATGAGTAAATTACCCGATTGAAACAAGAGTAAAGCAAAGATTCTCATATACTCAAATATTAAGACCAAGACATCAGTGAATTAACCGTGACAATTTCATTGATTTTTGTGAAAAACACAGTAAAGACGTAGTGCACGACATAGTATAAACAAGTATAATGAGGAAATACTTGATATTGTTGAAGTTTGATTTAATTTGTAAATCGTTGATCAAAGTAATATGTTTGTATGTAAGTAAGGTCACATTTGAAAATTCAAGATTATTTGACAAATAACGATGGCGGATGGAGATATCAAGTCCTTCTTCGGACATTTATGCACACAGATGTGAGCAGCCAGCTGGATGGCATCCATATTTCACAGACTAACTTCTAGCCTTTAAAGCGTCTCGAAACCACAGTAAAGAGGAATAAAACGTTAACCACTTGGCCACAAACACATTTTTTGACAAAAAGGAGTATTTTCTCTAAGAGATGAGGGATACAGACTATTCAAATCCACGTATTATGTTTGCGTTCAACACCTTTATTAAACAAGCGTTATCATTATGGAATAAGTAAGCGAATTTTTGTGATTGAAGTTGTTAATAAAACGTCAAAAACGTGATTCTCATTAATGGCAGTATTTTTTATATTTTAAGCACCATTCAGTAGTCTATGCGATCCGCAAATAATGCGTTAGCCAAAAATGTCATTCAGTTAAAAAAAATAGATATGCATCTGTAAGCAAGGATATTTAGTAATCATTTGTATTATAGTTCAATAAATGATTTTTTACGTTATTGTAAATGTTCCATTATTGTAAAATTTAATGTTTGCAAACAACAAATGGATTTTTATTGTGTTAGGTTTAATTTACTGTCGCATGATGAGCAGAAGTTATTGTGCTTTTCATGTTATCTATTATGTAACAATGTTAGAATAACACCGACGCAGTCTGATATATATCAATTAATAAGATATTAACGACTGGTTTGCGTTAAATATGAAACTAAAACACCATCGACATGATAATTTACAGTCATTAGAAGAACAAGCCATCTATTATGCAACAAATTAAGATTTATGCCGATACAGTCTAGTGAGTACTTTTAATTTGTTTAGGTCACATTAACTTAAGTAGTCCACTAATATTACAGACAACACCTCGAACATGCAACGTTCAATATTATGACATGGTTGTTTCTGATCACACTTTTGTAATTGGCCAATAACAATGCGCGGCTCTTAGACTTGCCTCTAACCACATTCGTACAACATAGGTGCATTTCAATTATCATTTGTTGTTGTAGTTTGGCGACATATTCCTAGTTTTGCATTTTTGATAAAGAAGTTGTTAACGTAATTAACTTATGAGGTTGAGATTAACATTCAAAATGCGTCTGTGGTCTCAATCAAAATATTATTTTATTTAAATAGTTATATTCATATCTAAATTGCCAAAAAGTAATCTGAGTGAATTTTTACAGATGTTTGCCATAGACTTGCCATGGCAGATTTATGCCAGTGCAAAATTGCCATGGCAAATTTTTAAAAAAAATGAAATAAAGTTATAAAAAGTTATACTTCTACCTGTACATATGTCCAGAATTAGAGAAAACATGTTTTTCAGAAAATAAATTGCCATGGCAAAATAATAAAACTTCTTGCCATGGCAAATGACTAACCGATTTGCGATGGCAAAATCATTTTTGCCATGGCAAATATAATCTTTCCATACAGATTTACAAAACACGAGTACTGAAATGAAATAGATTCATACTAACTTTGAAACAGGTTAGTAAATACAACAATTTATAACAGTTTTCATTTTTGTGAAGCGCGTATAAATATCTAAGGCTGAATTTGCCAAATGCCGGCGTGGCAAAAAGAAACCGGCGGCTATTTTATCTAAATTGCCAAAACGTAATCTTAGTGAAATTTATATTTTTAATTGGACCACCAAGCAGTCACTTACATTTATAAAAAGCGTGCATTTTAAAACTGGTTAAATATCATTCACAGTGTTTGATTTAGAAAAACATCATTTTACAAACAAATACAATTGATGTATTGAACTTGGTTACGTTATCCACTTTTACATTCTTAGATCAAATTAGTGTACATTCAAGAAGCACATTATATTGATATAATCTACTTGTGTAGTATTTTTTCAGCTCTATCATCTTGCCACATACATTAAGATAAAGACATTTTTTGTACTTGTTCAACACGAAGTTAGAGCACATTATTGATAAGTGTGTTACACTTGCAATTTTATTACCCAGGACAATAATATTCAGACAGTAATTACGACAGTCTGTATCGAATTTCCATAAAAAGAATTTACATGTCAGAGCTAGTTGACACATATTTCACAAGACACGTTTGACTTCGCATTGTGAAAAGCATTAGACAAAACGTTACGAAAATAAATAATTATCTTGACTTCGAGTTTACACAAGGTTAATGATATTTGTAGATAGGTATTATCTACAGTCAAAAGTAACGATTCACTCTTATCATCAATCTGAGTTTATTGGAAAAAATGTTTAGCAGGACGTAATTCTTTTATACACAAAATAAACCATACTTGTATTTTGTTTGAACGTTATTTTTTTTCCCTTACAGCAACAGTCACGCGCAAAGAAGAGACAAAACAAAAAACAAACACACACAAAAAAAAACAACAAAAAAAAAAAACACACAACCAAAACTTGATAACTCTGCCAGTATGCGTTGAACGCTTAAATGGTGCCAAGTTACACTTGAGAAACTCCTTTTGCAAACATGACGCCAGTTTAAACTTTATAAAGTTTAAATGAAGATGTTAAAATTAGCACAGAGATAATATTCGAAATAATCATGGCATTAATCAGAAGTAATAAAGTTTTATTAAAACAAAAACAAACAAAATAAATGTGGACAAGCGAAGGAAAATTTCACCTCATTTTTACAGTGCAGTTGTGTTTCAACTTGTAGCAGTATTCGTGTTTAGGAACACCATTATGCCATATTATAACAGATGTTAGAACTTACCAGAAGGTATATTTGTAAGTATGCATCCTAAACAAGGATTGACTATATAACCGTAAACGATTTATGGAATCAAAAATACTATCAGATCATAATAGACAAAGCCATTGGAGTATCATTTGCATTTAATGCATGATATGTCTTACACAAATATTCTTCAATAACCTAAAATCATAACAGGGATTTTTAAAAGAAAGAAACAAGCTTTCTATTAAAACAGTGTTGAGTGGTATGTGCAACATTGCTTGTCTGTTATGTCACTTTGCATACTCCCTTACAGTTATATTATTTGCTATAAAACCATACTTTTCATTTGTTTCCCAAGTGACAGTGAAATTTATTATACAATTTAATGACAAAAGAGAGACTACAAGAAACAACGCAACTGGCGAAATAATATCCATCAGCAACTATTGATTTTGTATTTCTAGGGTTTACTTGATTGTTTTTAGAAATGTCCTAGATTTCTTGCGTGAACATGGTTTTGTTTCTGACCTTGGTGATATGATATACGTGACAATACACGTGTTGGTACAAGTAAACATAGGAAATGGTAAATACTTCAACCTCATTGTATTGGAAGGTTTTCATCCGTGGTGTTTCATATGGTTGTAGCAAGAGTTTATGACCTAAAAACACAATACAAACTAAATAAATAGCTTTTTGATAAAAAAAAATCAACCGAAGTTTTATCATAAATATTGAAATTGCCGATCAATACAGTAACTTTTGGAGCAAGACTATAATGTTTGCTTCTATTTTATAAGTTTTATCAATAGGTGAGATCATACATCGATCAGAAGTCTACTACATCGGCAATACTTTGTAAAACCAAACATTAGCTGTGTTGTTGGATTTCTATCCATGCATTTCCCCTTCCCCTAACACTCACTACCACTTACTCTATCCAATCCACTGATTTTTATATTTCATATAACCTTAATTGCATTTGTTGTTGGATTTTCTATATGATGTAACTTTCCATCTCGCGATGTATGACTCTAGCTTAGTTTGGAGTGCTCTGTGTTTCAGTGAAATTTACCTTACTATTTAACACTGCTTACAAACTTTGTCCAAAGGTTCTTCTAATTCTTGATTGACATGCACACGTTACCTTTGGGTGGCGTGGATGGCCGTAAAATGTCTCCCCATGCAAAGACACTAGTAGCGTTACTATGTTTCGTCCTCTGGAATCACGGAGTCAATTCAATATTGCTGTACAATAGAGTGATCTCGGAGTCGAGGTGAAAAAACTGATGTGATACATTGTTATATGGCATGAACACACACAGATACTTATTTAATATTCATTTCATAAGGGCACATATACAGGAACTGAGCATTTCATATTGTTTTAATTTTAGTAAGAAATTTTAGTTTGTATAATTGTCCTATAATTTGTAAAGGAATCGATGATTATAATACCTCTCAGTTATTTATCCGGGGATGATGTTCAGCACACGTTTGACTTTATGACATCTAAGGATACGTAAATGGAAAAACAAATTTCCTTTTCGTTCCTAATTAGTTCAATAATTTAACATCTTACTTTTAGGACATACTGTAAATCGACACATTTAACACGTCAACAATCTGTTACGCAGTACTTAGTGAATACGGTGAATGTCCTCAAAACGTACGCTTGACCTAAATGCACATATGTAATTTGAATTGAAAATAAAGTCTGGCCTATTTATTGACGAATCTGTCATATTTGCAATATTGTAACTTGATACAATAATTTTGAGACACTTATTATGATGTCTTGTAACGGATTGTCCGGATAGCAGATCATCTTGTTTTTTTCTGCTACAAATGCGTATTGTGACGTTATATTATCGCGTCATTAGATATATACAGAATAAAATTTGTAGTAAAGAGATCCCTTGAAACACAAGATATAACTGTTGTCTGAAAAGTTTGCATTTACACTGCAAGGGTAGGGAAGAAAAATATCGTGTCTGTCTGCCAGCCCGGATACGAAACAAACCCAGTCGTACGTTGACAGGCATGTAAGATTTTCATACTTTTGTCTTCTGCTTTCAGCTCTTGTATTTCTTGCAAATGAGCAAATATTATCAGATATGCTTGTACTCGAATAAATCGTATTTTATAACTGTTACTGTTTAAAGCTTTCTGTGACGCCTAGTTATTTTTTTATATACATGACATCATTTGTCATACTGGAACGGTATATGGCATATTCTTGTATCTGATTTATTTAGATTTAATCTGCTGATATTGGTTCCATTGTTGCTATTTTATTAGAAATCTAAATCCCATCTGTAGACAGAAACGTCTTAATTTCTGATGAAAAAGGAACACAACGCGTTTGTAAAATACTTAAAATCACAACCTTATTTTAAATGGTGAAGAAACGAACTATTTATTGAGCAAATACCCTTTTAAATAATTTAATATCAGAATTACTGTGTAAATGAATATGCGAAAAATCCAGTGGTGAAGTTGATTTTTGTCTTCTGGCCTGTTTCGTCGGACCTTTACGGTGGTTCTCTTGATGCTCTGTCTTTTGCAAAGGCATTAGGTACATGCGGTTTTGGTTCTTAAGGTTTGCTTTTTATATATTTTTCCAAGAGCATTTTTACATGCCAAGCCTTATGTTGAAATATCGTGTGTTACAGACTTACCTGGCGGAAATTACTTTAATATTTCACTGTCCCGTGACTTTGGAACATGATGGGGATAGAAGTGAGGTGAGGTGCACACCATAAACCGGTTTAAGCTCCCCAGTGGTGTTTTTGCCACTGACCAATCCAAGGCGAAGCTCCACTGCGCTCCTTTATTTGTTCGTTCTGTCCTCGTGGGTGTGCTTTGTGTGAGAGTGTGTGAGTTGGTAGTGTGCACATCTGTGTGCTGTGAGTAGCGATTTGCAATTTGGAGAGGTTGCGATTTTAGAACGTGGCATTTCCTGCTGGATATTTTTACTTTGCCATGAGAAAATAATGGCTGTCATATTGATAAAACATTTAAATGCTCCTACAGTTCTAAATATTTACCCGATTTTGAAAATTCTTCCGATTTCTTAAAATATGTCACAAAACAAACGGTCGAAAAAGTTGCCTTTCCCTTACAGATTGGTAAATATCTAATAAGAGCTCATGGTACAAGAAAATACCATTTTTTCTAGGTTATCCGTTAATGCCATATTTGCTCATATAACCTTATTAAGCACATGCGACACATTATACTTATAATTATCCAATACCTTAATACAATAATCGTGACAATTTCATTGATTTTCATAGTAGAGAGACATCGTCTCGGTAGTCAAAAACACAGAGGTCAATTAAGATTTATGCGTTCCTAGCATAAGGCAATAACTTATGTACGTACGTGTAGAAGTACTAAAGTTGAATGTATAATAACCGACTTACTATCAAAGCTGTTGTTATAATACATCATCGAATGGCGGTTCTGTGTGAGTCAAAATGAGATTGATTCATATTCTATAGGGGTCATTCCTATATTTTAAGAATATTTTGTCTCAAAATATTTTGATAATTGTCAAGAATAAATATATATTAATACATTCAGACATAGGTAATTTGACCTAGTTTGAGTCAAATTGTTTGTGTAATAAGTGCTCAAAAACCTAAATGGTAAGTAATTACATACTTATCTACTGTTCCGCCTGGAAAACGAGATACAATCTGTAAATAATCAAATACTATAATGCCACCGCCTTCCATACGGTCCATTTATACATGCAGTATTAAATCAATGTTCTTACAATATTGCTCATTGCTCATATTTTCATCTTTGAATGAAGCATCTAAATCGCGTTTAAAATATTAAGCAGATTCCCGGGATAAACAATGGTTTTAGATGATAAAATGTGACACCAGGATGCTTATTGAAAAAAAGGGTTGTTCAACCTGGGGCTAGAGGGCGTGGACGGTAGCATGCATTTCCACTACCGTCCATGAACAGGCTCATCAAACCGAGGCTGCAACATTTTCGTTTTTGTTGTGTTGAGCGACCTGTGAAGTTTCCACTTTTCTCTATTTTGTTATTAAACAAACACCAAAAAGTCATTTGAAAAATTATTTACAATAAAAGGATATAACGAGCATTTGATAAAATTCATGCTAGCATTTGATCACTGTTCTTCTCACACACACTCTTCAGTATAAGACGATTAAATGCAATAACACTAAGTTACACGTAAATTAATTAATGAAATATTGTGATTTGGTACGAACGATGCTCGGGGGATTCTATATTTAGTTCTGTTAACGCAATAAAAATACTTAATATGTTCGTTTGATATATTTACACAAAATGTTGCAGGGTTGTAGTATAAATAATCATATTAAATAGAAGTACACAATGTAAAGGTCGATAATTACAGAGACACTCCGTCAACTGTTCATGGCGAAATAAAGAAAAATATAAATGGTTGTTGTTGTATATTAGGTAGTAACAACTGACATGTGTCATACGGAATAGTGTTGTGTATGCGATAATAACAGCTGACACTTGTCAAATTGATTTGTTTTATATGCGGTAGTAAAAGTTGACGCCAGTCAAACTGAATAGTGTTCTATACGAGGTAGTAACAGCTGACGACAGTCAGACTCAAGAGTGTTCAGTTTGAGATAGTATCAGCTGACACCTGTCAAATTGGATAGTGTTCTATACGAGGTAGTAGCAGCTGACACCAGTCAAACAGCCAATGCCTACTTGTAAGGATATCAAACATTTTAATTTTTAATCAATGCCGCATTTGCATTGTTTAAATGCGGTAGAACAATTTTGAGATTCTAAAAGATAAATTTATAGAATTTCTATAGCAGAGACACCTCAATTCTGCGACAACTCAAAAGTACAAGAGATTGGGACTTGAAATTTAATAATGAGGTAGACGAAAATGTAGAGAACTCGAACATTATTTTCTCGTTCGTCCATCCGTTCATCTTTCTGTCTGTCTTCCCCTCAGTCAGAAATGTAGGATGCTGTTATAAATTTTAAAGTACAAGATACTTTTTTCCTAAGGCCGTTCAGTCACAACAGATAGACCTTTTGCTAACTTTCAAAGTAGTAAATAATGCTCATGAAACCTGAATAATAGATGGTAGCTGATACGGAGAATAAAGATGTTTTTCTATTAAGTTTCAGTCTATAAAATGTGTATAGCATGCCGTTTCCGGTAGGAGACCTTTTTTAGAATACATCTGCGGATGTCTCTAAATTGCTTTTTGTACTTTTAGCATGTGTAAATGTTGAGTTCTGCTCAACCCGGGGCTAGAGGGCGTGGGCGGTTTCCACTACCGTCCATGAACAGGCTCAATGAAACCGAGCCTGCAACATTTTCGTTTTTGTCGTGTTGAGCGACCTGTGAAGTTTCCTTATTTTTCTATTTTATTGCTTTGCGATCATTTTGTGCACTATACTACGAAAGACCCATGGTGACATTTCAACTTCATTATTTCACGATTTCTGCTTCCTGATTTCACGATTTCCACATAATGAATTCACGATTTCACGATTTCTGCTTCCTGAATTCACGATTTCCACTTCATGAATTCACGATTTCATGATTTCCACTTCATGAATTCACGATTTCACGAATTGACGATTTCACGAAAAAACTTCACGATTTCTTGATTTCACGATTTCATGATTTCACGATTTCCACTTCATGAATTCATGATTTCACGATTTCTGCTTCCTGAATTCACGATTTCCACTTCATGAATTCACGATTTCACGATTTCCACTTTATGAATTCACGATTTCCACTTCACGAATTCTCGATTTCACAATTTCCACTTCATGAATTCACGATTTCACGATTTCCACTTCACGAATTCACGACTTCACAATGGTGAAATCGTGAATTCATGAAGTTGAAATTGTGAAATCGTGAATTCGTGAAGTGGAAATCGTGAATTCGTGAAGTGGAAATCGTGAATTCATGAAGTGGAAATCGTGAAATTGTGAATTCGTGAAGTGGAAATCATGAATTCAGGAAGCAGAAATCGTGAAATCGTGAATTCATGAAGTTGAAATCGTGAAATCAAGAAATCGTGAAGTTTTTTCGTGAGATCGTGAATTCGTGAAATCGTGAATTCATGAAGTGGAAATCGTGAATTCCAGAAGTGGAAATCGTGAATTCAGGAAGCAGAAATCGTGAAATCGTGAATTCATGAAGTGGAAATCGTGAAATCATGAAATCATGAAATCATGAAATCAAGAAATCGTGAAGTTTTTTCGTGAAATCGTGAATTCGTGAAATCGTGAATTCATGAAGTGGAAATCGTGAAATCGTGAATTCATGAAGTGGAAGTCGTGAAATCAGGAAGCAGAAATCGTGAAATCATGAATTCATGAAGTGGAAATCGTGAAATCAGGAAGCAGAAATCGTGAAATAATGAAAGTGAAATGTCACCACGGGTCTTTCGTACTATACTCTACTATGTCAAAAACATAGAGTTTTCATATACTCAAGAAATTGCCGTTTATTTACACTTGTTTTCAAGTATGGAAGACAATTAACCTTGTTTTCTGACTGATGCACGAGATATATTAACTTCAAATAATCAGTTACCATAATTACCTTTTAATGCTACTCATTAACATTCTGAATCGGATATCAATACCCTATGATTTACGTGCATTGACATCAAATGTAAAATTTACATTAAGAAATAAAAGAACGTGTGAAAGCATTACAATCTTTACGAAACATCTGTGAACTTAAACTAAATTAGATTTTGATATACATTGAAGTAGGAAGCAAATAAAAGCAATATATCTTACCAAAACAATTATTTGTTCGTGTTGGGTATTAAGTGATATTGATCCAATTTAGTTCATATGGAGAGTTTTGAGCTTCGATGGTAAAAAGCTTACGTAACCATCACGGGCACTTTTCCTTAAAATGTATTTTGAACGTTTTAGTTCGACACACGTCTGCATGTATAATGACCAATGCTTGATTCAAGTGTTATATGTGATAAGAATAGCTGTGTTACAGACAAATGAGCCGCGCCATGAGAAAACCAACATAGTGGCTTTGCGACCTGCATGGATCCAGACCAGACTGCGCGGATCCATGCTGTTCACTAACGGTTTCTCTTATTATACGCTTTGGAAGCGAACAGCATGGATCCTGACCAGAATGCGCGGATGCGCAGGCTGACCCGGATCCCTGCTGGTCGCAAAGCCACTATGTTGATTTTCTCATGGCGCGGCTCAAATGTATGTCAGTGGTTTACATTGCGGTTAAACACATCATCCAATTTAATGCACCAATATAAAAAACAGGTCTGTTGAACTGTTTTTGACTAAACACGAGAATCCTGATGCCATTTCAGTTTTGATATTATTCATGTAGTATATATATTCTTATTATTTAGTGTGTTATGTATTCATCACTTAGTTACAAGACGTTTCAACAAGTAATGGAAAAGTTTAATCAATACTACGGAAAGTCGGTCGCTTAGCTCAGGTGTCAGTTCTTGATGAAATTTCAAACGAGTCTAATTATCTTAATGTTGAATTTCCTCTAGTTTTCCAAACAACACCTAATAAAAGAATAAAATGGTACTAACCAAAATTAATGTTAAATTCAGGATTTCTACAGATGTAGACCATTTTATAGCACCTTTTGTGCTTAACTACTTCTGAAGACTGTAATTTATTTCTGAAGTTTTATGTAATGCACAAATGTTTAAATGACAATACTGCGTCAGTGTCACAAAACCACTTTGATACAAATTTTATCAGTTTCTCGCGAAATGGCGCTCCATTTTAAGAAAGTCACAAATAGATAAATGACCTGATTAAAACAAGAGAAAGGCAATCAGTGTATGAACCGTGACAGTTTCATTAATTTTTGTATTGGACACAAAAATAGACTGTATAGATGTTTTAGATACCAGATAGAATACCAGTGAGTGCACGACAAAGTATAAACAAATATACATGTAATGAGGAAATTTATACATACCTCATGATGATGTTGAAGTTACATTTGTTAATCATTGATAAAAATAATTATGTTTGTATTTTAGTAAGGTCAAAATTATTTGACGAATAATGATGGTGGATGGAGATATCAAGTCCTTCTTCGGACATTTATGTAGACAGATGTGAGCAAAGACAGTCTGCAAGCTTGATAGCGTCCATATTTGACAGACGTAACTTCTAGCCTTGATAGCGTCTCGAATCCACAGCAAAAAGGAATAAAAGTTAACAACTAGGCCACAAAGACATTTTGTAGTAACAATGGAGTATTTACTCCAGAGATGAGAAATACAGAAAGTTCAAATTTACATAATTTGTTTGCTCTCCAAACCTTTATTAGAACCTCTGACTGCAAACAACAGATATCATTCGCATTTGAAATTATGAAGATGGATTCTTATTGTGTTAGGTATAATTTACTGTCGCATGATGAGCAGAAGTTATTGTGTTTTTCATGTTATCTATTATGTAGTAATGTTAGCATTACGCCAACGCAGACTGATATATATCAATACATAGAATATTAACGACTGATTTGCTTTAAATATGAAATTAAAATAATCACCATTATAATTTACAGTCATAAGAAAAAAGTGTAAACCAGTCAGCTATTATGCAAAAATTAAGCTTTATGCCGACACAGTCTAGTGGAAACTTGGTCTATTTAATTTGTTTATTAACGTTTGTAGCCCATCACTATTGCAGACAACATCTCGAACATGCAACGTTCAATATTGAAACATTGTTGATTGAGCACACCTATGTAACTGTCCAATGAAAAAGCAGAGTTATTAGACAGGTCTGTAACCCCATTCATATAATATGGGTGTATTGGAATTATTATTTGTTGTTACAGTTTGGCAACAAATTCCTTGTTTTGCATTTAAGAAAACAAAGTTGATACGTGACTTATGAGCTTGGTTAACATTCAAAATGAAAAATATTTCTGTGGTCTCCATGAAAATATTATATTATTTTTGTATTGGACACAAAAATAGACTGTATAGATGTTTTAGATACCAGATAGAATACCAGTGAGTGCACGACAAAGTATAAACAAATATACATGTAATGAGGAAATTTATACATACCTCATGATGATGTTGAAGTTACATTTGTTAATCATTGATAAAAATAATTATGTTTGTATTTTAGTAAGGTCAAAATTATTGACGAATAATGATGGTGGATGGAGATATCAAGTCCTTCTTCGGACATTTATGTAGACAGATGTGAGCAAAGACAGTCTGCAAGCTTGATAGCGTCCATATTTGACAGACGTAACTTCTAGCCTTGATAGCGTCTCGAATCCACAGCAAAAAGGAATAAAAGTTAACAACTAGGCCACAAAGACATTTTGTAGTAACAATGGAGTATTTACTCCAGAGATGAGAAATACAGAAAGTTCAAATTTACATAATTTGTTTGCTCTCCAAACCTTTATTAGAACCTCTGACTGCAAACAACAGATATCATTCGCATTTGAAATTATGAAGATGGATTTTTATTGTGTTAGGTTTAATTTACTGTCGCATGATGAGCAGAAGTTATTGTGTTTTTCATGTTATCTATTATGTAGTAATGTTAGCATTACGCCAACGCAGACTGATATATATCAATACATAGAATATTAACGACTGATTTGCTTTAAATATGAAATTAAAATAATCACCATTATAATTTACAGTCATAAGAAAAAAGTGTAAACCAGTCAGCTATTATGCAAAAATTAAGCTTTATGCCGACACAGTCTAGTGGAAACTTGGTCTATTTAATTTGTTTATTAACGTTTGTAGCCCATCACTATTGCAGACAACATCTCGAACATGCAACGTTCAATATTGAAACATTGTTGATTGAGCACACCTATGTAACTGTCCAATGAAAAAGCAGAGTTATTAGACAGGTCTGTAACCCCATTCATATAATATGGGTGTATTGGAATTATTATTTGTTGTTACAGTTTGGCAACAAATTCCTTGTTTTGCATTTAAGAAAACAAAGTTGATACGTGACTTATGAGCTTGGTTAACATTCAAAATGAAAAATATTTCTGTGGTCTCCATGAAAATATTATATTATTTTTGTATTGGACACAAAAATAGACTGTATAGATGTTTTAGATACCAGATAGAATACCAGTGAGTGCACGACAAAGTATAAACAAATATACATGTAATGAGGAAATTTATACATACCTCATGATGATGTTGAAGTTACATTTGTTAATCATTGATAAAAATAATTATGTTTGTATTTTAGTAAGGTCAAAATTATTTGACGAATAATGATGGTGGATGGAGATATCAAGTCCTTCTTCGGACATTTATGTAGACAGATGTGAGCAAAGACAGTCTGCAAGCTTGATAGCGTCCATATTTGACAGACGTAACTTCTAGCCTTGATAGCGTCTCGAATCCACAGCAAAAAGGAATAAAAGTTAACAACTAGGCCACAAAGACATTTTGTAGTAACAATGGAGTATTTACTCCAGAGATGAGAAATACAGAAAGTTCAAATTTACATAATTTGTTTGCTCTCCAAACCTTTATTAGAACCTCTGACTGCAAACAACAGATATCATTCGCATTTGAAATTATGAAGATGGATTCTTATTGTGTTAGGTTTAATTTACTGTCGCATGATGAGCAGAAGTTATTGTGTTTTTCATGTTATCTATTATGTAGTAATGTTAGCATTACGCCAACGCAGACTGATATATATCAATACATAGAATATTAACGACTGATTTGCTTTAAATATGAAATTAAAATAATCACCATTATAATTTACAGTCATAAGAAAAAAGTGTAAACCAGTCAGCTATTATGCAAAAATTAAGCTTTATGCCGACACAGTCTAGTGGAAACTTGGTCTATTTAATTTGTTTATTAACGTTTGTAGCCCATCACTATTGCAGACAACATCTCGAACATGCAACGTTCAATATTGAAACATTGTTGATTGAGCACACCTATGTAACTGTCCAATGAAAAAGCAGAGTTATTAGACAGGTCTGTAACCCCATTCATATAATATGGGTGTATTGGAATTATTATTTGTTGTTACAGTTTGGCAACAAATTCCTTGTTTTGCATTTAAGAAAACAAAGTTGATACGTGACTTATGAGCTTGGTTAACATTCAAAATGAAAAATATTTCTGTGGTCTCCATGAAAATATTATATTATTTTTGTATTGGACACAAAAATAGACTGTATAGATGTTTTAGATACCAGATAGAATACCAGTGAGTGCACGACAAAGTATAAACAAATATACATGTAATGAGGAAATTTATACATACCTCATGATGATGTTGAAGTTACATTTGTTAATCATTGATAAAAATAATTATGTTTGTATTTTAGTAAGGTCAAAAGTATTTGACGAATAATGATGGTGGATGGAGATATCAAGTCCTTCTTCGGACATTTATGTAGACAGATGTGAGCAAAGACAGTCTGCAAGCTTGATAGCGTCCATATTTGACAGACGTAACTTCTAGCCTTGATAGCGTCTCGAATCCACAGCAAAAAGGAATAAAAGTTAACAACTAGGCCACAAAGACATTTTGTAGTAACAATGGAGTATTTACTCCAGAGATGAGAAATACAGAAAGTTCAAATTTACATAATTTGTTTGCTCTCCAAACCTTTATTAGAACCTCTGACTGCAAACAACAGATATCATTCGCATTTGAAATTATGAAGATGGATTTTTATTGTGTTAGGTTTAATTTACTGTCGCATGATGAGCAGAAGTTATTGTGTTTTTCATGTTATCTATTATGTAGTAATGTTAGCATTACGCCAACGCAGACTGATATATATCAATACATAGAATATTAACGACTGATTTGCTTTAAATATGAAATTAAAATAATCACCATTATAATTTACAGTCATAAGAAAAAAGTGTAAACCAGTCAGCTATTATGCAAAAATTAAGCTTTATGCCGACACAGTCTAGTGGAAACTTGGTCTATTTAATTTGTTTATTAACGTTTTTAGCCCATCACTATTGCAGACAACATCTCGAACATGCAACGTTCAATATTGAAACATTGTTGATTGAGCACACCTATGTAACTGTCCAATGAAAAAGCAGAGTTATTAGACAGGTCTGTAACCCCATTCATATAATATGGGTGTATTGGAATTATTATTTGTTGTTACAGTTTGGCAACAAATTCCTTGTTTTGCATTTAAGAAAACAAAGTTGATACGTGACTTATGAGCTTGGTTAACATTTAAAATGAAAAATATTTCTGTGGTCTCCATGAAAATATTATATTATTTTTGTATTGGACACAAAAATAGACTGTATAGATGTTTTACATACCAGATAGAATACCAGTGAGTGCACGACAAAGTATAAACAAATATACATGTAATGAGGAAATTTATACATACCTCATGATGATGTTGAAGTTACATTTGTTAATCATTGATAAAAATAATTATGTTTGTATTTTAGTAAGGTCAAAATTATTTGACGAATAATGATGGTGGATGGAGATATCAAGTCCTTCTTCGGACATTTATGTAGACAGATGTGAGCAAAGACAGTCTGCAAGCTTGATAGCGTCCATATTTGACAGACGTAACTTCTAGCCTTGATAGCGTCTCGAATCCACAGCAAAAAGGAATAAAAGTTAACAACTAGGCCACAAAGACATTTTGTAGTAACAATGGAGTATTTACTCCAGAGATGAGAAATACAGAAAGTTCAAATTTACATAATTTGTTTGCTCTCCAAACCTTTATTAGAACCTCTGACTGCAAACAACAGATATCATTCGCATTTGAAATTATGAAGATGGATTCTTATTGTGTTAGGTTTAATTTACTGTCGCATGATGAGCAGAAGTTATTGTGTTTTTCATGTTATCTATTATGTAGTAATGTTAGCATTACGCCAACGCAGACTGATATATATCAATACATAGAATATTAACGACTGATTTGCGTTAAATATGAAATCAAAATAATCACCATTATAATTTACAGTCATAAGAAAAAAGTGTAAACCAGTCAGCTATTATGCAAAAATTAAGCTTTATGCCGACACAGTCTAGTGGAAACTTGGTCTATTTAATTTGTTTATTAACGTTTGTAGCCCATCACTATTGCAGACAACATCTCGAACATGCAACGTTCAATATTGAAACATTGTTGATTGAGCACACCTATGTAACTGTCCAATGAAAAAGCAGAGTTATTAGACAGGTCTGTAACCCCATTCATATAATATGGGTGTATTGTAATTATTATTTGTTGTTGCAGTTTGGCAACAAATTCCTTGTTTTGCATTTAAGAAAACAAAAGTTGGTACGTGACTTATGAGCTTGGTTAACATTCAAAATGAAAAATATTTCTGTGGTCTCCATGAAAATATTATATTTTTTATGTGGTTATTGTATTTAAATCGCAAAAAATAATCTTAGTAGAGTGTGATTTGTTTTACATTGTGCAACTAAGCAGTATAATACTTTTACATAAAGCATGCTCTTTCTAAACTGGTAAAATGTCGGTCAACGTGTTTGATTTGGTTGTTTTACACACAAATCCAATTGCTGCATAAAACTGTGCTACGTTATCAACTTTTATACTCTCTAAAACAAAAATAGCAACTATATTATGTATATTCAAGTAGCACATTATATTGATATATTCTACTTTTCTAGTGTATTTTGAACTCTATCAGCTGTCAAATGCATGTACATACAGATAAAGATATATTGAACTTGTCCAACAGAATATCAGAGCACGTTATTGATAAATGTGTCACACCTGCAATTCTGTTACCCAAGACAATAATATTCAGACAGTAATTACGATAATCTGTATCGAATTTCCATAACATGAAATTTTATGTGGGAGTTGGCACATATTTTACAAGACACATATGTCTTCGCATTGTGAAAAGCAATATACAAAACAGCAACGTAGGTTTTGAAAATAAATAACTATCTCTTCAGCGAGTTTTACACATGGTTGTAGGATAAACTGGTAAAGTATTTCCAGTGTCAAAAGCACCGATTCACTCCATCATCTGTATGGTATTTCTAGACAAGATATTTAAGATAACGTCAAGTTCTTCAATTAATTTGTGAGTACACAATAAATCATACTTGTATTTTGTCTTTTATATGTTACTAGTCATCCATTACAATAACAGTATTACAATAACAGTATTACAATAACAATATTACAATAACAGTATTACAATAACAGTATTACAATCACAACAGTATTACAATAACAGTATTTCAATAACAGTTAAACAAAAACTGGTTATACGCTCCCTGTGGCTACGCATTGAGCGCTTAATTGGAGCTTAGTTATACTAACTTAAAGGTAGTTCTGTACGTTCGGATACTTTCTTTTTCTACAATGTATAATTTGATTAAACTCGGATTTACCAAAACTATATATAGAAAATTCGGCAAGTAAACTCTGATTGTTTTATTATACAGATTTGAAAACCTTGGACTTCACATTAGATTTTTAACGGGAGCTGGCTGGATCAACATGTGACAATTACATTGATTTTTGTGGAATTCAGACAGCGCTCATAGATATCTGGGACAAAGAAAAATGCAATAAACCGTGTCGTATGTTCACTAACGTTTGTTAATTGAGTCGGATATAAGGAAAATGTCTTGGTATGGCGTTCGTTGAAATTCACCTACTTTTATAACTGTATACACAGTAATGATTATTCCACCCCTGCAGGTTTTGTTACCTTGCTTCCTCTGCGAGTACTTTCAAATGCATTTGCCACCTGAGAACCAGCTGATACAATATATAAACCCAAAGAGACTTTTTCTGAATGAAAGTTTTCTTTTTTGTGTAATTGGTCGACCGTGTACAGGATAATGTTTCTCGCAGATATTTCGGTCTCAGTTATGTTGAACATGAGAATTAAAACGGTCCGCTGACTGATATTTACGTAAATGTTGTATACTTTTTACAGACCCGGTATGCATGTCCGGCAAACCAAGCCTAGTTCTTTGTGAATACAAAGTCTGGTTCTTTAACATGCCTAATGTAAAGCACAGATACACGTGATAGTTTCATTTCTGTTAAGAACCATTACTGGCCTCTATACTCGAAACACTCGAGAGCATCTAAAAATTCCGCATTGGCACTACAAATTGTTTACACTACACCTCCGAACCTTGTTATTTAAGTTATATATGTAACAGAATTTCAGTTAAACAGGTGCTAGGATTCTTGAGGGTAGCAGGGTGTTGCATATATTATTTGGTTTGCTTCGGTTCTCTGCTTCCAACTTTTTATTATAGATTATTTAATCTAATCTTAGTTCTTTATATTGATTACATTTAAAGGTTAACGTCACGGTACTTCTGACATGTACAATGTTTGGGATGTAATGCATTTTTTATTTAGGAGCATGTGGACGTCATTTCTGTCAATTCTTAAAATCATATATACTATCAAATTACAGTATGTACAAGCCTTGTTAACAACATATCTGAATATAAATCGACGTCATTAAACGGCATATAAATTGCCTTATACATGTATGAGTTCTGCTCAACCTGGAGCTAGAGGATGTAGACGGTAGATTTCATTTCCACTACCGTCTATGAGTAGGCTGAATCAAACCTAGCCTGCAACAGTTTCGTTTATGTCTTGTTGAGTGATCTCTGATTTCCACTTTTTCTATTTTATTTGATTCCCATCTTGTCCATAGAGTTTGTAAATTACTCAGCAAAGCAAGTAAGTGAAAAAGTTCTTGTTCTACAGCTATGTTATTTTTAAAATGTCTTTGTTCAACACTCATAAATGAGCAAATTACAATGCACGCCAACTTGCTATTAGTGCTTCTAGTGTTCTCGATTGTTTAAGGTGAAGATATACACGTGAAAACTGTGATTGTCATTAACCGATATTTCCAAAAACGTGCGTTCCATGTGTTGAAGGACACTGTTCGTATTAACTAAGAACCCTAATTGAAAACGATCCGTTTTTATTTAGGTTAATGCAATTAGATTGTTTCCGTTTTCAAAATATGGAACACAACCCCTCACACAGTTATATCATTTACTACACTGTTTCTGATGAGAAATGTGGATACGAATATCAACTTTAATGGCCAACTACAGAGGGAAACATCTGTTCTTGATTGCCAGTAACTAAACTGCTTACAAAATAAAAAAGAATAGGTCATTTGTTGAAAGTGAAAGTTACTAACGCACTCAGTTGTAGTATAACAATATTGTTTTGCAGAATTTGAAAATTTAATGTAATATTATTTTATATGTCTCTATTTTGCATTAACATAAAGTAATTTGAATAGTGTCACATTAAAGTAGCATCGTTTTTAAACTCCAAGGCAGCTGTGACTTCGCTTACAGTGTTTAAAATATGTTTTAGGAAAATACATGCATAAAGTATATATTTATATATTGAACGAGATAAACTGTTTGCCACTGACTATAAAATGAGCGTAATTGATTTTTTGCAAAATCACATTTTATAAGAAACAAATATGACAGTCCAAATAATATGCTTATAAGATATAAGTGATATTTTTGAAGAAATGACATAGTGAAATACCTCGAAGTTAAAATATTAAACTACTGTTGCCTTCATCATGTTATGATTTATTGTTTTCCATCTGTTTTGATAGGTATATGTTAACATAAGTACACGTCAGTTATTTTCAAAATGTTTGCTTACGTAATTAAAATATGGTGGACTTCGATATTACATTGAAATTGCAACATACGTAATAAAAAATATTCCAGTTGTTTCTTTGAATTGCATTAATTTATCAACAATCAAGTAAAAAAGCTTCGCTATTCGGCGGTTTGCAAGCGGCTGACAATGCATGACTGAACGGTGTATTTATACGTCTTTTATTACACCCAGACTGATACAAGTTACAGCCAGTCTGATACAAGTTATTGATAAATGCATAAAACAATTGTAAATTAAAAATACATGAATGGCACAACTTTAAGCATGAAAATACACCGTAAAACGTCCATGAATATTCATGAAACCAGTAAGGATATAACATTTTCTTTAGCAAATTCATTTAACCGCTTGTTGATAAAATCTTTATGAACGATTGACTGTTAGTTGCTAAACTACGGTGTCCCGTTGGAGTTATTTTGCTATTGTTATCTATTCAGGTATTGCTACGAAAGCATGTTGATGATGGAGTGAAGGCATGATGATAATGGAGCAAGGGACAAAAACAAAGTCGGAATACCACGATGGTACAATGGTGCTGGAACGATGCAACGACAGCACGAGCGCGAAATCATCGCGTCGTTGTCACTGTGGTTTTGTTGCGCCGCCATCTTGCTATCATATTTTTAAAACAGTGCTTTCTTGTCATCACAGTCATACCATCGTTCTATCATGGTATCTCGTGTATCTGATGCGACAGCTTTAGCACGATAACCCAAACGATGACCCAGCCGGACATGGCTCAGCTCAATTAACATTATACTTTAGCTCTATTGTCATCTTGGTATCGCAATATCATGTGCCATCACTCTCGACAGGTCGTAAATTCGCGGGATTGCTTGAATCTGGTAGAATTGATGGTAATATGCCCCAAACGGGACACCACACTAAACAGATGAGAAAGAGCATGTTTTAAAAATAGATACATGTATGAAACCATTTCAATGAAGAGAAACCCAGAACCTGGTCTGTGTTACAAACCACATCTGTTTCACAGTGAAAATGATAAATCACTACTGTTTAGCACGTAGATCTATGACAATTATTTGATTATCGAGAAATAGCTCTAGTCTACAATTGAACACACTTTGCCACTTCATCTGCTGAATGTGCACATAAGATACCTTTATTTTGTTCGTCTGCGTTTTATAATTCCAGTGGCTCTTCTTATAAATTTGATTAAAATTATTTTAAAACAAAGAAATATTGTTTGCATTAGTTACAGTCATTTTACAGTGTAAGCAAGCTTCTTTCCAATTACCAGTTTTTGACCCAGTTTCCGCCGTGTCTTACTAGTTTGACACATACATCGAGTATTTGATACATACTACTCGTGTGACTAGAAATGTGTAGTTCTGATTTCAGTTTCATAACCGCATATTTAAATGTAATGCAATTTATTCAGTATTTATGACCAACGGGATATATTCTGATAAGTAACATATTGTCATTGGCATTCACATATTACAAATTGGGCCTCCGTGGCCGAGTGGTTAAGGTCGCTGACTTCAAATCACTTGCCCCTCATCGATGTGTGTTCGAGCCTCACTCGGGGCGTTGAATTCTTCATGTGAGGAAGCCATCCAGCTGGCTTACGGAAGGTCGGTGGTTCTACCCAGGTGCCCGCTCGTGATGAAATAATGCACGGAGGGGCACCTGGGGTCTTCCTCCACCATTAAAAGCTGGAAAGTCGCCATATGGCCTATCATGTGTCGGTGCGACGTTAAATCCAACAAAAAAGAAAATAATCCTTGATAACAGGGAGAAAGTTTAAAAAGAAACATAATACAATGTTTTGTTTTATTTTATTTCAGTGATCATATACATATATGAGTTTATTATAACATCACAAAATAGAATTTCCATTACTAGCACGAGGTCAAAACCAACACTATATTACACAGACATCAGATTTCCTAGCTTTAAAGCATCCTTCGTTAAGGCAAGTGGACTTAACCTTTGGTTATTTGACAGTTACAGCAGTTACCACAGATCAAATTAAATGAAGTGGAAGCTTAAGGCAGCCGCTAACAAGCTCTCTGATATTGATTGACAATACTACAATTTACATCAGCGCAATGTACCTTTAAGTTGACACATATAGTAATTGGATGGACAGTACGCATGACGCAAGAAGACAATTTGACATTAGACAAGTGGTAAGTTTAATATGAATCTCTTTGGCAAACTGCATTGCAAAGTATCTCAAATTATACAAGCTATTTTTGTTCTGTTGACTTGAAAAATAGATTACATGCATATTCACAAATAAAGATAGCATAAGCAAACTGAGGTATGGCAATAGTTTTTAATATTTTGGGATAACTTTAGAACTAAACGTCAGTACTCGATGACGAAAAGTACCGTAATGAATGTTTTTATAAACCATGTCTTGCATGACGACGTCTATGAGCTGAACTTACAAATTAGAAAACATCATTCGAAAACAAATAAACATTAATTGTGTTACCGTGAATATTTCGAATGTATTATAGGAAAATAGGCTCATGCAATGTAATTTGTTTTCTTTTTATTTATGCAGGATGTACAGCAATATAAGTGCTAATATTACATAGTATAACGTCAGTAACACATTTTATAGGCAATATTACTTTGTATGAAACATCAGGATTTCCATTTAACTTTCGAAAAGAGTTTTTTTATGTATTGCTCTTAAGTGTATAATGTAATTTATATTAAATAGTTACTTTAATGGAATTCCAAACATGCACAAACGCAGGCGTCAAAAATACCATTTTAATTAGGCGTAAAAAAATAAGTGTTTGTTTCCTGTATCCCGACCTACCCTAAATTTTTGGCCGACCATAAATGTTATTTATGGCCTTGGAGAATTTTGTTTTCAACTTTTTATCAAAAAGTTGCAAACCTGCATTTTCTATGCTTTAAACATGGATATAGATGTTAGAAATCAACTTACTGATGATCTAAAGGCATTGACACAAAAATAATTTCCGAAAAGTCTCCCTTAATAAAAAAAAATCCCAAAAAAAAAATAAAATGCATATCGCAGGTGGTTTCAACACAACAACTAGTCTAGTAAAAACTGATTTATTTATTTTGAAAATATCCTTAAATTTGAAAGCATTACAACGATGGTAATGAAAATAAATCTAGCATGATTGTGAGCTGTTGTGCAACCATCGAAGAAAAAGCACATCGCTTTAACTACAAAGATTCGGGTTGCCTAATAATTAGAACAAATAAAAATTTGTAATAAGCCATGTCTATATTTTTCCTTCAAATATTCCAGTTTAACGGGATATCGGTGAAACTCTTTCCGCACCGTTATCTTTAAGTTACGACATAGACTCCCAACACTACTAACCGCATTAATCATGTAGCTCTTTACAAAATTTATCTAAGGATGACAAAACTTCTATTTGCAAACTTGGACAGCTATTTTATCACCACAAATTTCATCGAGCACCCATTTACCATAATAAAAACTCGTCTGTTATAATTCGAAATTGATAACCATTTTTATTTTTTTTGGTAACGACTGAATTAGAGATAGCTTTTTATGTATATTCGTGATCAATCACGGCGGATTGAACTAAATGAACTTCACTAGACGTCTATATCTAAGTTCGATTTAAAGCTTAGTGATTTCACTGATTGGTTTATAATCCAGCCTTTTAATGTGTGCTTTTAATTAGCTCGACAGCACTAAAACTGTTTATTTTTTTGCTAGCACGATATTTCAGATTCCATCACATGCGCCTTTGACAGGCTTAGTAAAAGAACTCTACGTAATATTCTAATATTGTTTTTCAATCATGTGATCTGTAATGCAATCGCATCGGTATCATTTTAATATTATTCAATGCACAAATTGCCCGACAGTTGTGTACTTTAGATCTACAGTAAAGTAAAGTGCGTACAGTTAATATTAGTGTGAAAATATTGACCCAAACAAATGCACTGGTATTTGTACAATGACAGATGAAAAACATACAGTAGATTGACATTTTTTCTATTCAACAACAGTATATGTATAGTGTTTAATGTTTGTGGATTCACCACGCAGACCGCCTTGACGTCACAGAACAAATAATTTCATTAACATTACACATACAGTCACTATGTAAATATGATGGCTTTTAAAACCAACGCCTAAATGACTCTGAGTCAAGTAGAAATAGCATGCACCAAAATCATAGCAATTTCAAGTAGTACGGCATAAGCAGTGTGAGATAAGTTCTATTGTTGATGTTTTTATTCGGAATCCTTTGTATCATATGTTAGAAAAAATAATCACAATAATGCATTCTACGGTTTTTCCCTAGGCATGTCCGCGGTGAATTCTGCCAAAACATATAAAAGATCTATATAGATGTCCAATAAGATGAGTTGTAAATGCATTTTGGCAGATGAAAACAAGTTGTGTCCGGCTTTTCTCCAAGTTATCTTAAACTCCTCTAAACTTACTTGCACATTACCTCATTGTGTCCGACATATGTGCCACATTTTATTTATCTAAGAAGAAAAAGTATAAATATTGCCTGTCAGACTTTATATTTCATTAAGAAAACAAATTTAAAATGCTTCCATGAAGTATAACTTTAACATTTTACGAGCAAAAAAATAGAATTTCTCAGTTTTGCTTAAGAAAAAGCAATATTTAAACATTCCCAATTAACTTAGAGATACTGTTTTACAAACTGTTCAAACCTTTGGGGTGATATAAACGTTACAACGTTCATTCGCAGCAATTAAAAGGGTAGCAACTGTGTGTGGCTTTATTTACAAATGTTTGTTTTTACTCTATGCATTGTTTGCACTATTCATTGATTGCATTGCAATGTTTTGTCACATTCGTTTCCGTATCTTAAAAACAGAACGAAATATGTCTGCTAGTTTACTGATTAAGCACTCCAGATATTAACTGCAGTAATGAGGTTGCATAATGCGTGATACTTGGATTCAAACTTTGCATTTGATATATAATCTAATTTTCAATTTGGCAACCCATTTATTTGATTTTTTACATTTATTTTTGTAATCAGCTCTGTTTATTTCATGGTATTTCCTTAGGAAGGCTACGTGTAAGTGTTACGTCCATGTACGTGTCTGTAAGACAAGTATGGTAATGGTTAGAAAGTAATTGCTCTCAACGCATTGATTTGTGATTGCTATCTACTTTTTAAAACATTGCACTTTTTAATCATGTTCGATAAAGGCCCTGCACCTCCTTCTATCTGAATTTGTAGAAACGACGACGAAGACTGACTGTATTTCACAATCAATTATCGAAGCGTTTCCTTAGCAGATATAAAGGTTTAGATTCAAATTAAACCGAGATTAGAGTTGAGACGATGTTATTGGCAGGAATAAATTGCACATTTTTTCAGATTATCTTATATCGTCAGCGTTAGGGTTTTATTTTCTTGTCTCAGGTGACCTTGTTCCGCTAGTGGATTGAAAACTCTGACGCTTACATTTGTGAACTTGTCACTTTGGTAAAATCTACTAGCAATAGGTGTAACAAAGATTCGATACATAAAATTTCACTGTTGCTATGAAAGTAAAAATATATTCTGCAATATTTTTTACTTATCTTGATTAGAAAGTTATCTGAGAAGTAGTTACACCGAAACAAATCCAGTACAGTAACTGGAGATAGAATCTAAAATTTATTATTATAAAAAAAAAACAATTTAAAAATAATGCTGGTTGCTGATTTGTAACATTTAAGACTGAATACTATACTTAAGTCCTGATTTGATCATTTTGAAGCATATTATTTAAGATTTTCTGAAACTTCTTACTTAATTTCCACGCAACTGCTTTTGCAGTCCTTAGATAAATATTTTATCCCCAATTATACCTGGATTATTGCGGAATGCCAAAACGTTGTCAAATACACGATTATTGTGTGTGTCAGAAAATGTTCAAGTCTAACAAAATAAACTCAGATCCACTATATTAACTGAAATGTAGATATAATGTTATTTGTACCATTATATCACACATCATATACAAAAACAAGAAAACACTATTCAATATTTACCATGAACATGAAAATGAAATGACTTATCACTAAGTTTTTAACCATACATTTACTTACATGCTGGTGAACAGGTAAATGCAGGACAGGATTAATATTTGTGTCACTGACTGATCTCCAGTACTTTGTCTACAGTAACTGATCATTTGAAAACAAGTTTAACATTAAATAATTTTTACTTTAGTGTGCACTCCCATTTATGTCTTTAATTACAGAAAGGGTTTTATCACATTTTTAGCTGATTAAACAATTATACAAGGGAAAAAATGAATATGCAGAGAAGTTACATGTACATCTAAATTTTGACAGCTATTCTTTCAAGATTGCTGTCCTTTATTGACAGTCGTGTAATTCTATAAAGATATCCATGTCAACTTTTAGAAATTTGCGAGTCGGTAATTTAATATGTTTGATGTTTAGGTAAAGATTCGAGTTTAATATACAAATCCTCAACTATGGCGTGTATCTAAAGCAGGATCAGAACTAATCTTGTTGGGTTAGTGGATTGTTTTAACATCACTCTCGTTTGTACTGCTAGGCGCTCTGGTATGGTCGCAGAAATTTTCTCTACATGTATATATACTTTAGCAGGATTTGAAATAGAGAAAAGTGTCACAGCATACTCTGTCTGTCAAATATTTGACTAAGATTTGATAGGCAGAGCATTTCATGCTACGACGCTTTCCTTTATTATAAATACCGCTATATTTTCAGAAGAAAGGTCTGTAAAACGGTCCTTTATGCACCACATCAGTGTAAAATTAGATTTACACCACTTTCGATAAGTATTATAAGTTTAATATAATTCGAAATAATAGATGGGTATGGATTTGGTATTTATCTTTGACAGATGACATTGCCAAACATCTCAATACTAAATAAGTATAAATAAAAAAGAGTTCTATTATATACACATGTAATATATTTAATTGCATTTTTTAGTTTTTTTACAACCTAAACATTTATTATCTGCCCTAGAAGAAGCCTCTGCCCTTGTCTTATTTTTAACTTGTTCGGCAAAAGGTTTGTGATTCAAATAAATGTCCGGTTGGAACGGTCAGTAGCAAAAACATTACTGAGGAGCTTAAACTGGATAAATGAAGTTAGAGCAGGAAGATAATAATTTGAAAAGAACGTCTAGGAAAGTTGCAAGACAAAAGTCAACTCCCTGTATAGGATTTAAGAGACAAAAAGTCATCGCAACATCAAACAGGATAGCGACTGAATTTGATTGCTTGAAAGTATCTTTGGAGCCTTCTGCAGTTTTTTTTATCAGTAATCGTATTGTGACAACGTCTTTGCTTTTTAGTTAAGCGCCGGTATAGCTTGTATACACATACTACATGTCGTGATAGTTTTTATAAAACTCCCAAATAAAAAGAAAGCAGACTTTATAGTGAAAATAGTTTCAGTGACAGCATGGTATTAAATGTTTAATAGTCTTTCTTTGCAATTAAAGTTCCTTAGAACTTTTCAAATTAAACCGGGATTAGTGTTAAAACCGTGATAGAGACAGAGCAGAGACGTATATTGACGACGTGATATACATAACATTGAATCCTTTCTTATTTAAGATATAATAACATGGAGGTCCTGTCGCAAACGGACAGCTTTTTTCATTTTCTTTTCAATTCCACATTTAATTGCTTCCGCCGGTCGATTGCATTTTTTAATGAATTCCACACTGTCAATTGTTGGATAAGGATATTGCTACGGATCTAGAAGAATTCAGAATGAAATAGACATGTATTCACATCTATAGATATTGGTAATTGGAAACAGTTTTAAACTGGAAACAGATCTTGCGGTAGAATTTTTCCTGTTAATATAACTGTTGTATGTAAATGTAATCTTTAGATAATTTAATGTATTACAAACCACAGTATCATCTATAAGTAACTGATATGGAATATGGAACAGAACAATTCACCCAATGTTTTTTATATAATTATAATAAGAAACTAATAAGAGTATTTTTTCGAAAGTAAGTAGACATTGAGATAAATATGTAAATAATAATAAAAAATTAATAAATAATAAAAATGCATAAATATGCAGTTTAATTCTTGATACGACCACGCCCTATTCTTAAAAGTCTCAAAAATGCACGTAAAAGTTGAGTTTTCAGAAAACTAATATATAACCATTTTTAAGAATACATAATTATGTAAAATTACTAAAGAGAGACCTGTAAGTTGCGATATCAAAGTAACATTGTTATAGTAGCTAACCTGGTACTCGGAACTTTTAAAATCTTCAAAAGGTCTTGATTAGTTTTTAGTTTATCGTAAAAATGTATTTTCCATTGTAAATTAAAGCCATTGGATATTGTGGCATATTTCTGCCACGAGATAGTTAGGTAGCTTTCCCGATACTTCAAAAGTTATCCTGATAACGCGGAGTTTTCTGAAAATATTTTCTCAATAGTGGAAGGTTTCATGGAAATATTATTGTGATAATTTACATTATTTTCTCGATACCTATTGTGTTAGTGCCCACAACTGCCATTTATTAGCTAGATAAGTTTTCTCGATACGTTCAGAAATTATCTTGATTTTCGAACTTTTCTGAAAAGTTTTTCACAATAGCCTAAAGTTTCCTGGAAATAAAAGGTATCGAGAAAAGTTAATGTATTGCGATAATGTTTTCAGAAAAATGCACAACTTTGCTAGAAAGTTGGAAATATTATCGTGATAGTTACCGAGCATCTCGTGGCAGTTCCAAGCATTAACGCGAAATTTTGCGCTTAACATTTTCAGGAAATAAATTAAAATATCTAGAAAATATTATTTATAATTGCTGAAATGTTTTTAGAAAAAATGCACACATTTCCTGGAAAGTTTACAAATTATCCGGATAGCTACCTAGCTATCTCGTGGCAGAAATATGCCGCCATAATTGGACACCACAAAAGTTTAGAAATTTTGTTTGGATTTCAAAATGGATTGTTATAGTAGTTTATAGCATCTTCGTAAATATGAAAATAACATTCCCTTGTATTTTTTGCAGGAGGATTGTTCCTGGATCAGACGTTTGCAAAAGAAAACGAGTAGATTTTGGCCATTACATGAACATTATAAGCGCAAAAAATCATACTACCATACCAAGAGTCATCACTTATAATCTCGACATTGCATTCATGAAAAACCTCTGTTATGCAGTTGGTGGATAAACCGCTAAAAATTATATTTCTTTAAGCTGTCTTCAACAAAAAAAAAAAAAAATAAAAAAAATAAAAACCGTTAAAGATCTCATTTCAAGCAATCTTATTAATTAAGATGTTATTTTAGACGTGTCTTCTCTGAATTTTATGTTTAATAAATGAACAATTTCTACATTAACATGAAATAAACAAGTTTGTTTGATATAAACAGTACTATTTGTTAGGTTTATAAGAGTACAAGCAAATGAATCTATCAGTGAACAAATTATATAATATCACATAATAAAAACTGGAAGTCGTTTAAGACAAAGTACTGTTAGTATAATTATACTACATTTGATTGCGATTGCAGTTCTACAGTCATAGTTCTGTTATATATTTTGCCAAGTTCATATCACCACTTGATACTTTTAAATAATATATAACTGTCAGCGGTCTTTGCAGTTCGGTCAGAAAATCTCTGCTTTAATGTTACTGTGTGTACTTCTGTGCGGCACTTTATCAAAAAGTGCATTAGAGTCATTGTTCTTTAAGGGACCGTCTATATTGTCAGGGCAAAGGTCAGCATACCCAGTCTGCCCAATAACTTAGTTCCAGACTGCAAATAAAGCAGGCAGGCAATTTGTGATATATAAAAGCAAACAGCTTTTACAGACATGGTGTTATATTTTGCATTATATCGTAAAACTTAGATTGTTTATGTGTCTGTTACTCTGTTAATGTATGTGCTCTTTCATTTTCTATGAAATAATAAATGCACAGCAAACAGCACAAAAGAAAATGTTGAATCTGCATATTCTACTGTATCCATCTATTTGAGTGTGCAGTAGACAAATTCTGCATTGTCGTAACATGACCTTCTATTGACAATAATGCAAGCAATAAAACGTGACATTTTCCTTCCTGGTGAGGCTAATAATAGAATGCAGACGTTGCCATTGCTGCTACACTTTTAGGCATATTGATGCGGATATCTAATCTTTGTTGTTACAAAACTTTTCTAAAACTAGTACGAGTCACTTAGATCATTTGGATCTATACCTATCCCTAAAATGTAATTTGTGATCATGTTTTATTCAGCTGTAGGATATACCTTGTATTCCTTTAAATTACTTGCCGATTTCTGAAACACAAGACTGTTCCTCAAAGAATAAAGTAAAAGTAATTTTTTTTATTAATAAGATTAATTAACAACCAGATCTTGCTTCAGACCTAAAGCAGATAATGATTAAAAAATGTTGCAGATAAAACACATTTGATGATATATACAAAAATTAACGTTGAAACGCATAACATCTGCACGTGTTATATAATATTTTTTTATAAGATAAAAAGTGAAGCTGATATTGAAAACAAAAGAAACAAACGTAAAACATGGTAGTAATGATTTTGTAAAACAACTTTTTAGTATCGTTTTCTGTATTTTCACAAAATCACTCGCTCCATATATTACTTTGAAATACTTATAACTATTCGGATTGGAATTCTTTCAATAAACTTACACTTACAAAGGCCACTTTCACGGAAAAAAAATTGCTTGTGGTATAGGAAACAATGCATCTATACCAGAGACCATCACTACAAACTCACTAGGAAAATATGTGCCGTTTCTGTCCACGGTTTCGGTATATAATAAAATTTTTAAAATGATCCTTTAGAAGCAAAGAATGCAACCGAGAAGAATAATAGCAGACTCGGTTTGACTGAGTCTGTTCATGAGAGGATATGAAATGTGCAACATCTCTCACGCCCCACAGTACCGGCTTAAGCGGAACTTTATTATACATGTGCTGAATGGACTCCTTGATTTAATCATATTTTATTGCTTCTGAACACATAATACATAGCACATATACATAATAAGTAACAAAAGCAAATGGGTTGGGCTACAAGTTATTGCAACATTAGAAGTCAGCCCTTCCCAAGTGCGTAACATTAATAGCAAATGAAAAATGAACGAGTGTATTAGTTTTATTAAGCATTCCTTATACAAAGATATATGATAATGATAATAACTACAAAGATAAATAGATGAAGGAGAAGAAAAAGAAGAAGGAGAAGAAGGGAAATATTATAATGATGATATCAGTGTAGTAACAAAATGATAACCCTAATAGTATTTATGATAATAATTACACGATGATGTAGTAACAAAAAGATAACAATAATAGTATTTATGATAATAATTACACGATGATGTAGTAACAAAATGATAACAATAATAGTACTTATGATAATAATTACACAATGACAATTAATAAATTTTAGTATTAGTCAAGTTATGGTTGTAATCATTATAGTTGAGCTAGAGAAGAAAAGAAAAAGAAATATATGCTGCTCTATACCCCCGAGTGTCTACCCAGTAATCACAAACATCCTGTCCCAAAGTAACGTAATAATGACAAGAGGACATAAGAAATACATTATGTACTGTCGAAACGTCTTGTATGTTTGATATAGTTTTGAACTTCTGTGAAAAGAGTAGTGTTATCTTCTATAGAAATATTATCATTGCCATATAAAAGCTTATTGACACTTAATGGGTGAAATAATCTTGTTTTAGTAAAAAGTTCTCTTCTTTGATGTGAAAAACGAGTGCATTTAAAGAAATAGTGTTCTGCGTCTTCCGTTTCGGATCCGCAGTCGCAGTTTGGATTTTCTCTGATGTGATTATTAAACAAGTCGGCGTTTAGATTACTGCACTTGTTTCGTATCCTAGCATGAAACACAGAGTATCGTCTGTCACCAATTAAGTAAAAAGTAGGGAATTGTGGAGGCTTGAAAATTTCTTTAAGTTTATTTTTGAAAGCCGAAAGAGTTGGTAGTTGACGAGTTTCAATGTTCAGATCATTCCATAATTTTATTGCAGAGGGAATAGTAGATTGGGAGTAAATTTCAATACGCCTAGCTAAAGTTTCAAAATCGGCATTGTTTTTAAATTGTACTGGTTTGAGTCATTCACGATCGATGGAAATAAATCTAGTAAATATGTTGGAAGATCATCTTTTTTTCCTTTGTATATTAAAATTAATTTTTGTATTTTTCTGCGGTCAGAAAGAGAAACCCATCCAATTTCGTTAAGAAGTCTTTCTATTGATACTGAACGCGTTAGCCCAGTTACAATACGCGCTGCTTCAAGTTGAATCTTTTCTAATTGATCTTTTTCATAATTCGCACAGTTATCCCAAACAACAGAGGCATATTCTAGAACTGGTCTCAAGTAAGCTATATAGATTTTGTTTAAGGTGTGCCTTCTAAGTTAAATTTCAGCGCTCTCATAGATCCTAGAATTTTTGCTGCCGACTTTACAATATTAGATATATGTTCGTGCCAAGATCCATCTTTAGAGAGTGTTATGCCAAGATGTTTGTGATAATCGACAAAATTTAACTGAGTATTTTCAAATAATAGATTAGGACATTGTCTACGCGCGAGGGAAAAGAACATAGCTTCTGTTTTTGTAGGATTAAATGTAACCAGCCATTGTTTTGACCATTCTGATATTTTTATAAGGTCAGAATTTAGAGAAAGTTCAATTTCGTGTATATCGGAAGACGAAGCGGCTAGAGAACTATCATCTGCAAATAATCGTGTCGTACTTATAAGTGAATCTGCGATGTCGTTAACGTATATTAGAAAGAGAAGAGGACCTAACACTGAGCCTTGAGGAACACCAGCTTTAAGCTCTTTAGAGTCTGAGAAAGAGGAATTAACGAAAACTTTTTGGCCGCGATTTGAAAGATAGTGAGTAATCCAGTCAATTAGTTTGCCTGAAAAGCCATGTTGTCTAAGTTTAAAAATAAGACCCTTATGCCAAACTCTATCAAATGCTTTTGATATATCACAAAAGACTATACATGTTGCTTTTTTTTCGTCAAAAGATTTGCAGATTTGGTTATAAATATCTATGAGTTGAAAAACTGTGGAATGTCCTGGTAGAAATGGACTCCTTGACCACCAAAGAACCAAAAATATAACACTGAATACAAGTACGGGGGGTCTTTTTAAGCCGGCACGAGGCACTTAAAGATTGCTTTTGTGATAGTTAGCAAAATATATTTTGCTGTGTATATGTTTCCATATTTTGCTGAGTACACTGGAAAGTATCTGATGATATGGTTTCAAATCACCTGGTTTGGAGCACCCTCTTTGGATGCAGGAGTCCGTGACTTCGATGCCTGACCAAGTCATACCAAAGACGTTAAAATGGTTAGGTATCATGTCACGTGTCTGCGGCGTGATATTCCAGCGAGGCAGCACTATAAATTTAAGCGTTGTGCTCACTGCTATAAGTAGACACCGTCGTTTACTAGTATTTGACTCAAAGATTGTTGAAAAAGACGCTAAACTCTCGTACATTGCTTATTGATAACAGGAAAAGGGGGGAATATTGAACCTACCTGTAGATAACGCGCGATTAAGATCAGCATCACGTGTATCAAAACAAAGATAAACTTTGAACGGAAGCAAAATATAACGGAAAGGAAATGTACTAAATAATATCGGCAACATCTCCTATTAATATAATTGAAAAGTCTTGTAAACGATGAAGCGTACATTACTTGACTTGTTCAAATTTCACATGGCCCTAACCTTGCATTGAATCAAGATTACTTATATTTGTGTTTTACTGAAATTTTCAACCAAGTAAGATACATAATGTACTTCTATTTTAAAGCAGTACTAGCCCACAAGTGGGTCGAATCCTTTCAACATCTTCATTTCCACCTATTTTGACATAGAATACATGTATGACACTTTAGAATGACAAAGTGATTTAAAAATAGGTGACAGTGTTTGATAAGGTAATCAAGCAATGAGATATTGATGTTCTCCATTATATAATGTAATGTATAAATTATACATGAACAAAATATTTTTGGCACCAGGACCAGTGGTTGTTTATATATATGTGTCTGTTGGTTACCACTGTTTTTGAAATATTGCAATCATTTATGTATATATATACACTTGCTCAATCTGTTTACACGTGTATGCGTTCACATGTATAATTCCTGTTTCCGTGTGGAGTGCTGTATAGGTCGCGGTGATCTTTGAATTTCAGTTTTGCTTTTTCAGTTGAAGTTTCCCTATTTAGGGCCGTGAGCTGGACAAAACACTGTTACCACTTTTCTTGCAATTTTTTCCTGTCATTTTTGAAAGATATTTATGTATTACACAAAACAATATCTAGCGTAGGGGTTGGGGGGGGGGGGGGGGGATGTCTTGTCTCGGGCACAGCTTAAGGTCTAACATTAAGTGATTTTCAAAAAGGATTCAAAAATGTCGGCCAATTCTTTGATAATGTCGATTATCCTAACAAATAGCCTACCTACTATTTCGTAGTGTCTAAGATATGACTATAATTGTTTTCAGCACTTTGTGGTGTGTAAAATACATTGTTTTAAATAAAATTATATTTGCACTTGAAAACATGAATTTCTGTTGCAATAAAGTACAACAACAACAACATGATTTTACAATAGGTATATATAAGTGTCTTCACAAAAGTGTATTCTCGAACATTCAACAACAAAAACATGACCTTCATTATTCATTTTTCAATATTGTTTTGATGAATGTAGGTTGAAAACGGAATATTTCCGTGTGGCCTTACCTCTAGGGACATATGAGCCGTGCCATGTGAAAACCAACATAGTGGCTTTGCGACCAGCTTGGATCCAGACCAGCCTGCGCATCCGCGCAGTCTGGTCAGGATCCATGCTGTTCGCCAACAGCTTCTCTAATTCCAATAGGCTTTGAAAGCGAATAGCATGGATCCTGACCAGACTGCGTGGATGCGCAGGCTGGTCTGGATCCATGCTGGTCGCAAACGCACTATGTTGGTTTTCTCATGGCGCGGCTCATATGAGTGTTATTGTAGATAAAAAAAAAGTAATGATAATGTAAAAACATTAAATTGTCTGTTCATTTTCTATTATCTGTTGTGAACCCTAAAAGTAACCACAACAGAAAAAACAACTACATTATAGACAGCAGTATAGATCTTTATCATAAATAATAACCGTATTATTACATTACCGGAAGTAGTTTTATGTTACCGTTAGTCGTATGATATTTCCGGAAATAGCATCACTTTGCTGGAAAAGTTTACAGATTACGAAGCCGTTTAAAGGCCGAATGCCTATAAAAATAACTACATTTTTAAAGCGCAGTCTCTAAAAACGGGTGGCTGTGTAAATGATATACAAAGTAAAATAGTATATAAGAAAGATAAAACAAATAAATAAAAGAAGGAACACATATTAAGTACCTTCAAGTTGGAACTGTCAGAGGAAGAAACACCACTCAGTAGATTAAGTCGGTCATTGTGCACACAAATTAACTTAAATTTACTTGATGTAAATTCGATACGAATTCGACAAAAGGTGAGAAACGTAAAATAGATAAGTAAATATCAGAACACAGTTTGTATGTAAAAGCAAATATAATAGAGGTATATTTTAATCAATGGGTCGAGCATTTAATACAACCTCGCAATTGCTGTGACCGAAGATTTAAAGTCACTGACTTCAAACCACTTGCCCCTCAATTATATTGGTTCTCCTTTATCTCCTTTAAGGTGTACATATGATCTATCCAGTTGGTTTACAGAAGTTCGGTGATTCCAACCAGGTGCCCGTCCATGTATGAAACGAGGCCCGAAGGGAAACCTGTGGTCTTCCGCCACCATAAAAGCTGGAAAGTTTGTCATATTACCTATATTATTTCGATGCCACTCTATATCCAATTAAAACAGATAAAATATTTAAATATAAGGGTATCATCATACCAGTGATGCCACATTTAGAAATCAACATTATGCAACACATAACAACATATAACTACCGAAGTACAAGGAAGTTCTTACTTAAGGCATCGCCACAGTCACAAATCAGTATCAGTTCATATTTTCAGGCCAAGTATTTTTCTCTTGAAAATAGCACTAAAGCCGTAACAGCCGGTCAAATTATCATCAACATAAGAAGCATATGATGATTTATAGTACATATGCCGCTTGTAAAATGTTTGAGTCTCGTTTAGACCGAAAGTTTACCCCAAAATATTGAAATCTTACGTGCAATCAAACTCCAATATTAAAAACATTACAAAGATAAAATTTAGTTCATTTCAAAGTACAATACGTATACTGCAAACTCTTATGGATTTTTGTCACAATTGTTTCTGGTTATTGCAAAAGACGCAAAAAGACAACCCCATGTAAATTTAATTTAAAATGTTGTTTGTACATGCATTATTGACCACAGGTAGCCAGGTAAACCTATACATAATCCTATAATATCACCTGTTTATATACATGTAAATTATGTGTGAACAGATAACACAAATTGGATAAATTGTTGGTGTTGGGATTTTTGTGTATAATTCAGTAATCAGGTAAATTTTCAAAATAATTTCTTTAGACTTTATTCTTCACAGTCTGCTTTACAATTGGCTGTAATTATCTTTTAAATGTATTGAATATATATTGAGTTTGACTGCACATAAAATTGCAATTTTTTGTAATTTTGGCAAGAGAAAAATATCAAATAAAGGCATAATACAGGTAGTGAAATGCACATTCTTTTACTTGCATATGTTCACATAGATATTTAAAACATAGTTATGACAAAATTACTGACTTTACAGTTACCACTTAGTCATCTTTTATTTTATGAAAATTTGCATGTAAAATTTTGAGTCAAATGGCCGCCACTGTGGGCGATGCCTTAAACGTAATCAACCCGGAAATAAATACATTCTAATATAACTGTTATTATGAATCTCACATCCAATACTTATCATCAAAATATCTATTCGTTTTTTTAATTCGTATTTTGAATTGATACGTAAATGTCAAAGGGAAATTCAGTGAATCTAAAGAAAGCAGTAAACTTCTGACATTTAAAAGCAGGAGAATATTTACTTGTAAGTGATACCGCCACTCTGTCACCTTGAAACAGTTTATGATAAACTGTTTTGTTTAGCTGCAATAAAATCTTAGTACATGAATATTGGTAATATGATATAAAAGACAGTCATTAATTGTTCACCGATATATGTTTCCTTCACAATATATTTCAATGAGCATTCTCCCTTCGCCGGTAGTCGTCTTACGGGCACTCACTCCACCAATTTTAGTCATGTCATGTATCACTAACTCGGTCAAGTATGGCCAAGTTAGCAAAATATGTGCCATTACACGACTTGTACGTAACGGAGGCTAGGGGAAGACTGAAGACAGATCACAAGGGTACAACCAGTCAAGATATTAGACAAAAATTAAGTCCTTATTTTTTAGGAAGAATGCATCACCGGAATACAAACTAGAGTAGTAGCGACTTATTTATAGGGAGCAATCACCAAATATGCACTATTCTTTACAAATTTACAGTTTCTACATTGTATCCTCTTTTGATAAATTTGCGAACATAATTTACCAGTTTTACAAAAAAGCCACTAAACATAGCAGAATAGTATAAAACTATGTTTTGTTTGTACACGCTACCACTTTCGAAGCTTTTAACAGTTGCTGTGCTGAGAGCTTCGATTTTAGTAATTACAGTCAACAACATTTTGTATAACGGACATAAAAATTTAAAGGTCTGACAAGAATATTAAGTATTTAACAACTCAAGAGACATTTTAGCGTATATATGAACATAATTTTCTGAGTAATATTTTTTTAAATGAATATTATGATCATACTTTTTATCTCAGACTTAAACATGTATTCATTTTGAATTTACTTTCTTGGCGTAATTATAACAGCGTAACTATTTCTACATGACGTATTTAGAATATTAAGTTTCTTTTTTTCGTATTTTAATCTTCTTTCTTTTCCTCGTACTATGTGCCACAAAGGGTCGGGGAGCATAAAATGGCCAAATTTACAAAAACGATAACAATTGATATTTTACACAACACAAACGGATAATATCAACGTCTTGAATCACTGGTACAATTACAACAACATTTTGACATTGATTATGCACCATATAAATATACTTTTGGTTTTTGATTTCTTGAATGTTAAGTAATAGCATTATTGTAAATAATGTATTCGGAATATCAAACATAACTGAAATATAAGCTGGATGCGTTTTCACGAAAATTCTTACTTGCGCAGTATCGCACATTAACAAACCTGATTTGTTTGTTTGTTTGTTTTCGGTAAAATACCATTTTTAACAGTATTTCAGTTATGTTACAACGATCAGTTAACATAATCAATGATCTTGGATTCTGTTCCAGTACAAACCTGTTCGTCGCAAGTAAGTGTCTAAATCCATACATGATTCAAAGTTGTAGGACAAATGATTTCCGACACAACGTCTTTTTTAACTCGTAGAAACATAGCCTATCCCAGGGATCCCAGGGATCGAACTAACTACCCCAAGATCTTCGCTGTCCCTAATAAGCGGACAGGCTTAAACAGTTGTCTTTGCTGTACTGTATTTCCTTAACTGGCAAAACAATTTCTTTTGAAATGGATTTCTGTTTAATTCAACCAAAGGCAACACGGTCATGCTTTGGTTTTAATAGAATTACTTGTTACATTAGCTTAATTTATACTTCAGTCACTTTATATCCCTCCCTTATGTTGACTGGAGGATGGATATCCATCCCTTATGTTGACTGCCCGGTTGAACTATTACTATTGTTGAAGAAAAATAACTAATTTGTCTCACAAATCAGCTGTTTTCAGGTGAACCTTCAATGAGACGATCCCCAAACCCTGATAACGCAGTATCAGCAAAAAGTTACCTACATGTTTTAAAGATACATGTACAACTATTTCTAAATTAATTTGAGTTGCCATATAACTGTTTAAATTGCAAACATGCCAAGCTGTTAAATCATATCTTGACTTGTTCCCTTGTTGATTATTCATTCTCGCTTTACTGCCCCCAACACCCGACCCTTTTATCTACTTCTTATCCCTCCCTTTTTTCTGCATTTTGCAAATAACTAAAATGTACTTGTTGTTGGATATTTGAAGCCACCCGTCTACAACATTTATATCCTTGACAGTTTCATTTTGCTGTGGGCCTACTTTGCGAGGCATGGCTCTATGGCTGTGTTTGAGGTGCTCTGTGCTTCCGGGAGATGTACCCTTACCTTTTATCCTTTATGATTATACTTTTTTCTAATGCCTAAAAAGTAATCATTTTTATCTGAAAACACTTCTACATTTTACCCATTTAAAGAATTGGTAAAAAGCGCGCAGTATTCTATGACTCACAATAATGCTTACTAATGCTTCGATAATTGCAATATAACTTATCAGATTAAGGAAAATATTGTCTGAATGCCACCAAATCTAAATATTGCTTTCCCCCTATTTCAAATTTTGTTTTAATCTGATCAAATAATTTTTCACTCAACTCTCTGTTAAAACGGTATAATGGTTCAGAAGGCGTAAACGTATTGCATTAGTTTGTGATAAATCGCTTCAGCGATTTTTGAAACTGCGAATTTTGAGAAATAAATACATTTTGTCTCTAAGGAATTCATACTGTTGACATTTTGTCAACGAAATCAATATTTATCTTCCACAGATGTGGTTATATCCGTTACATGTCGCGGAAGGACGCAGAAAAAACACGAAACAGATTCCTAATCTTATTAGAGGAAGACATATACATTTCACTGGAAACAATAAACACTTTGCATCAGTTTTGTGTGATATTTTATTAACAAAGGAAACAAAGATTCACTGGGAGAGAATAAACCATATGATTACCCACGTTAAAGGTCATGGCGGTTTCAAGCTTGATGCTAAATGCTTTCTTCAAAATGTTGATAAATGTTATTTGATTTGCAAGCTGATAATTAGATTAGAATATATGTCAGCAACTTTTTCATAAAACATTTGTTAGATGCATACGTTACGTTACGTCGCGTCATAAATGACATCCATAATGTCGTTGTTTAGTTTAATAAAGTGGTAAGCTTTTGAAGGCTTCGTTCAAAGCTGGAAAGTCGCCATACATATGACCTATAATTCTGTCGGTGCGACGTTAAACCCCAAAAAAATGAATAAATTTAAGTTACACTGGAAACGGGAACGTCAATATTATTAGGATATTAGTATATCATTGTAAATACAAACTGAGCATATATCGTCCATTCTACAGATAGAGGAGCAACTCCAATTTAAACATGTCGGTACAGTTCAGCTTTTTATACTTTAAATGTACAATTTATTTATTTATTTGGTGTTTACGGCGCACCAACAGAGTATAGGTTATATGGCGCCAAACAGGACTACAAATTTTGGTTTCACATCTCATTTACATCGAAATAAAAACATGAGGTATTGAATCAAAATTTGCATACCTGCTGGAATCACAGAGTTACAGCAAAATCAAGTGTTATGACCCTATTAGTCGCCTCTTACGATCATGCAAGGGTAAGGCAGTGGTTCCAATTCTTTTCATACAACGTCCGAGAACCACACGGGGCTTTAAATGTACACGCATATCTTAAATTATGATAACGGTCAGTTGTAAAAAGTTTTATATTACCAAAAGGCTTGTCATAAATTGATATATTATTTGTAGATGTATAACTCTAATTACATTATTATTTTGATGAAAAAACGTACAATATAAGAATTGTCATTGCGGTCACAGGTCACTGACTCAACCCACAAACTGCCTTTATAATATCAAAACGAAATAAACGTAAGCTAGTAATGACTGGAATCTCGAAATTTAAGACTAATTAAGTCTTCGGTGTACATGAACTAAATTTATATACAATAACTTTTATGTAGTGTAATTTGTAATCTTCTGTTATTTGCTGTGTATTCTAGCGTAGGAATTGACAGAATATCCCTTGTAACATATATCGTGTTTTCAAATACATTTGTATTGGGAGAATACTGAACTATGGTGGCTGATTTCTGCCATCTCGTTCTGGCGTGTTGGCGCGTTTGCAGAGCGCCAAGACGCCAACACGCCAGGACGACAATTATACGCGCCAAGACGACAAAATCCATATTTGTCGTTTTGGCGCGTTCATTTGTCGTCTTGGCGTGTTGGCGCGTTGGTGTTTGCAGGGCGCCAAGACGCCAACACGCCAGGACGACAATTATACGCGCCAAGACGACAAAATCCATATTTGTCGTTTTGACGCGTTCATTTGTCGTCTTGGCGTGTTGGCGTCTTGGCGCCCCCGCCCCCGCCAACGCGCCAACACGCCAAGACGACAAATGAACGCGCCAAAACGACAAATATTGATTTTGTCGTCTTGGCGCGTTCATTTGTCGTCTTGGCGTGTTGGCGTCTTGGCGCCCCCGCCAACGCGCCAACACGCCAAGACGACAAATGAACGCGCCAAAACGACAAATATGGATTTTGTCGTCTTGGCGCATATTATTGTCGTCCTGGCGTGTTGGCTTCTTGGCGCCCTGCAAACGCCAACGCGCCAACACGCCAACACGACAAATGAACGCGCCAAGACGACAAATATGGATTTTGTCGTCTTGGCGCGTACAATTGTCGTCCTGGCGTGTTGGCGTCTTGGCGCCCTGCAAACGCGCTAAGACGCCAGAACGCCAGGACGACAACTTCCCAGTTTAGCGTGTTGGCGCCCCCGCCAGAACGGCAAATGCCTTGTTTGTCGTCTTGGCGCGTATAATTGTAGTCCTGGCGTCCTGGCGTTCTGGCGCCCTGCAAACGCGCCAACACGCCAGAACGAGATGGCAGAAATCAGCCACCATACTGAACAGTTTTTGAAGAACAGTTTTTATCAAAGTGGTTTAGAGTTGAAACCATTTCGCATTTGGAATTAAAACCATTTTGCTTTCACCAGATGATGCGCCAAACTAGAATTGTCAGAGGTGCGCTGCAAGTAATTTTGAAGATGTATTTCATTACTTTTGTATTGATGTATTTCATTAAAAACGACCTTTCCTTTGTCAGCATCATCATGGGAAAAATAATTTATTCAATGAAACCATTCCCTTAATATATTTTCAAAAGTAAGTCCCTTAACAATTATACATTTTGCAAGGAAATTCGTCAAAATCAATAATTACCTGGTGTCTATATTTTGGAAAAAATAGCCTTATTGGAGAGTATACGTTATTGGAAGGAAAACGTTAACGTGTTTAATGTTATTGCGACAAAGACACCTCCGCAATATTTGCAGCTAATAAGTAAACAATACAGAAACAGATAAAAGTCAAGCCAAGACAACAACCTTTCGTGGTTTGCAGATTATTTGTCATGTATAATTTGCCTGACAAGAAGGTCTGAATTTATATGTAAGACATTGTCTATAAGCGCGTGACAATAAACGCCAACTTGCAATTCAATATCTCTTTTTAAAACCTCATCAATAAGAGACAGTAGAATTTATTGCATAAACATACGGAAATGACATTTAATTCCTACACCATTATAATGTATTGTACACATATTACATATATCCAGCAGATCGTAGATAAAATTTTATGGAAACATGGAAATTATTGCATGTAAATGAGTGTCATGGTTTGAGACCTCGGATTAACGTTTTCTTCTAAAGAAATTAAAACAACGAGTGTGTTCTTTTATAACTCTCTTAAAAGAGAATATGCATACTTACACGGTTCGAAAAGTGACGCGTTCATGCAGTGTTACACGTGAACTTATATAGAGTCATAAAGTATCCTAATAAAAACAGAACACTGAATATTTAATTTAATATAAACGATAATCACATATCATAACCTATAATAAATACAAAAAAGTACAATACGTCAATAAATAATAAAAAAGAAAAGAAAAAACAATAAATGTATATATTTTGTTTTCATGACAAAAATGTAACAGTCGCATAGTTTCTTTCTCATATGCATGCAAATAATTTGTATTTAATCCAAACATTATTTATTGCATATTACAAGAGTCTCGAATAATGAATAAAGAAAGAGAAAAACGCTTTGAAGTAATGGATTAATTAAAAGTCAGTCAGATGTATCAGATCAAAAATACAGCTTAAATAAAATATTCGTTTGATTTACAATATGTTATAGCTAGAGAACATATGAAACAAGTTGTTAATGCCATGATAGATCACACAAAGTAACTGTTTATATATATATAGTCTCAACTTTCTTTGATCAATTACCTTCCAATAATTGATATGTAACAGAGTAAAGCCTGTAAACCTTTCCATAATCCATTAATGTCTTTAACGGTTCCAATTACGTCGGAGTAAAATAAATTAGACAATAAAATATAAAAATCTATTCGCCAGACTGCTGAGTAATTCACAACAATATCCTTAGAGATTGTTTTCGTTTTTTTTTTTTTAGTATTTTCATTTATTCCTGAATAATGAACTTTCCGACAATGACCATTTCACCGTTTTTAAGTTACGGATAATTTCACAAACTTGCATTAATTAAACACATGTTGTTTTTGAACAAAAAATTCGGGTAATTGTAAGCGTAAAAATAAGTTGTCATCAATAATGGTCTGTACCAAACCTTTGAACAGAACTTCGAGACTTAAATTAATAGAACAGTGCTTTTTCCGCTAAACAGCGAATCTTAACCGATGCATTCTACACCTGTGTCTAAATACTCGAAAAATACTATTTTCGGATACCAGAGGTTTGTCCATAGTTTCCTAGTTTAACCTCTTGCACATTCCGCTGATGTTTTTACAAGTCGAAAGGTTCATCAAATTCGGGCGTTAAAAGCGTGGCCGCGTCCTTTCGAATATCGACGCTGAATTATGAGGACTATTTTTCTTTAGGTAAATTACTTAACATTCAATAGGAGGAATAAATATTCACGAATCGTAGTCATGCAGTATCGTCTTTATCAATTTATAGCGGGTATTTCTTTCGATGTTGTTTGAAATTTAAATTTGGCGTGCAGACTTATAGCAAATGCTGATTGGTTGAAACGTTCGTGGCTGTTATTACCAGTGCGCATTCTCATCAAATAATTTATATAGCAGAAACTAAGTAGCAGAAATGCCAGAAAACATGAAAAATACAGCTATGAAAAATTAACAGCTAAACGAAACCTATCTGATATTAACAAACTGTGTTAAACCAGTTTTATGGAAGACTTATAACTCTTTTCTTATTTAAGAAATTAAGAGGTTTGTTTCAGAAGTTTGAGGAATCTCTGATAAATGAGAATGGATACATACAAACGACAATGCATATTTCTTTAATATAGCTTAACAATATTGTAAGCAATAAATGTATACACATTAATATTTCTTGTACTAAATATATAGTAGTTAATACATTAATTTAAAAGTAATATCTTGATTTATGCGTTTCCCTTTTCTATTGCGTTAATAGCAAACATTTCTACTTAAAGGCATTTAGAAATTGAAATTCATTCAGCATTCTAATGCATCGCTGCCAAGTATTGTTTCAATTAATGTCGCATTTCTAATTTAATATGAAAGTTTTTCCAAAATTTTACCGCATTTTAATATTGTACTCACCTATCCCAGTTCTTGATTTTGTATGATCAGAGATGTTTCCAATAATTGTTAATGTTAATTATATTACCAAACCGGTGTGCACATTTGCTAAACAATAATGCCTTTAATTTTGATTCTTATATTAGATTCTGTAATGAAGCTTTCATACTGAAAGCCTTAATACTTGATTGCAAAAGATTAGAGGAGTAATGTACCAAAGAAGTTCACGTGAAATAATTTTCATTTATCAGAAAATGAACTTTAGCACATTGTCAAACAGATCACGATCCCGATCATTACACGACTGTGTTAATCAAAATCAATTCAATGTTAATGATGTTTTGGGGACGTATTGTGTTAAATGATGCAATCCTGATTAGGGTAAAACTTCATTTGGATGTCAATTTCCTCACTGAAGGTGCTTTCAATAATGCGAGATTTCGGTGTGGCATAAAAGCAATTAAGTTTGTACTGACGTTCTGTGGTCAACGGACTTTGTTTAGTTAATTTCAGCTGTGAGGGTGATCTTTTTTAAGTCAAAGGCGGAGTTACGTAGCGACAATATAACCAAAATTATTGCATGCTAAGCGAATCTTGTTTTTTAACCACTTTTAGGGAAATTTTGTTAACTGTGCACTGGGATCTACAACGTCTCTTGCTAACAAATTAAATGGATTGTGGAGACTGTCATCAAATTATGCCTCTATACGAGTTTGATTTTTTTAATGACCATGAGAGCGCCGCTCTAACGTAATCCGATTAAACATCTAAAATAGGTTTTCATTTCAGTATGATATAAAATCATTTGTTAAAATACAAAATTGATTAACTCCTGATCAAAACTTTTAATCCAACAACTGTTTATTCCCACTGGACATATATTGACTATCCAATAACATAATTTCATTTATGAATAGGTTAATAGTTTTTTTTTTCATTCCTGTGATTTAAAACAAAGGCATTATTGTGACGTACCTACAGGAAATGGAAACTTAGCGCCAACTGATCATTAACCGAGAGGAAACTCAGAACCAACTGATCATTTCATTACCTCTCATGAAAGGACTCAATCAAACCGAGTCTGCTATTATTCTTCTAGGTTGCATTCTTTGCTTCCAAAGGACTTTTTTACAGATTTTATTAGAAGCAACTTATCATTTACCGAGAGGAAACTAAGAGCCTACTTATCCTTTGAAGTTAACCGAGAGGAAACTTAGAACCAACTTATCATTAACCAAAAAACAAAGACAAATATCAAACAGGGAATGCCACATACCAAAATCGCAGCCTTCCCAAAACGAAACCTACAGCACGCAGACGTGCACACCACAAACACAAACACACATACACATACACGTGCACACACACAAAGCCAACAACGAGGACAAAACGAACAAACAAAGGAACACACACACATACACGCGCACACACACAAAGCCAACCAACTTATCATTAACCGAGGGGAAATTTAAAGCCAATTTATCATTAACCAAACCAACATATCGTTAACCGAGAGGAAACTTAGAGCCAACTTATCATTAACCAAACCAACTTATCATTAACCGGGAGGAAATTTATAGCCAACTTATCATTAACCGAAAAGAAATTTAGAACCAACTTATCATTAAACGAGGGGTAACTTAGAGCCAACTTATCATCAACCGTACCAACTTACCATTAACAAAACAAACTTATCATTAACCGAGAGGAAACTTAGAGCCAACTTGTCATTAACCGAGAAGAAATTTAGAGCCAGCTTATCATTAACCGAGAGGAAATTTAGAGCCAGGGATGTGCCTAATTAATTTCAAAAATAATTCATTAATTCCAATTACATTGTGAAAACTGCTAATTAAATTAAATTAAATTATAAGCCATTTTCAAAAAGTAATTAATTAATTACAATTATTTTGCCAAAAGTAATTAATAATAATTAATTATTTTATCTCTAACAATTCAGTCATTTGCAAAACAATTTTTATTATTCAACATAATTATTTACAATTCAAAGCCTTTTGACAAAATGTGCATAAAAGCAGCAAATCAAATCATTTACTTAATACATGCATGATAATATCAGCAAATGTCAGCAAGAAAACATATTGAAATTCAGTCATTCAGTTCGTATCAGCAAATGTACACACTGACATTTATATGAGACAGCATCCTGCAACTCACAAAGGTTTATTGCACTTTAAGACAATGAGTGCCTCACAATTTTTGTCTGTAAGCCTGGACCTGTCTGGGTGGAATACCTTGCCTGCAATAGAAAAGAGTCTTTCAACTGGGGCAGATGAAGCTGGGAGTGTCAAATATTTCAAAGCCATTTTTGACAAATTTGGGAGTCGCTTCTCTTTCACTGACCAATATATCAAGGGGTTGGAGTCGAACTTCTCGCATTCCTTTGCCAGATACTTGTCGATTTCTGAGATCTTGTAGATTGCCCTTATATTCCATTGAGCAGTGTCTGCATTTTGATTGAAAATTACCACTAGTATGATAAACTGTTTGAGAGCTGATGAATTCATGATGTGCACTATGTGTAATACCATGACAGAATGACAAGTTTCAATATCAGTTTTTCTGTACATTCCTAATTATTAGGCTAAGTGACTAAAATGTTCACCAATTGATCACACTTAACAGAACTGAATAGGGATTAACACCTCTAACACCTGAGTGTTGATACAACAATACCTGTCAGCTATTTACTGTCACTGTAAACATTTCACACGCCTATTGATCAGTAAAAAAGCCAAAGTAATTGAAAGTAATTAGATTTAATTGACAATTACAATCCAAATCTAAGTCAGTAACTAATTAATTTCAATTTCTTTAATTTAGTTTGTGCTTAATTATTCATTATTTTTTAATTAGATCAAAATTTGTAATTTATTATAATTAATTAAATTACAATTATAATTAGGCACATCCCTGTTTAGAGCCAACTTATCATTTACCGAGGGGAAACTAAGAGCCGATCTATCAAGAAAGTGAAACGAGTATTATTCAAACAAACAAAGCAAGATAGTGACACAAAATAAAACAAAAAACAGTCAAGTATAATAGTAATTGCTGACTGATACCTGCATGTAAGCATTAAAGATAAAGTTGCACAATATGTCTGCACCTTAATATGTTGACATCAGGTCTGTATGATATATTTGTTTTTAACATAGACATACTGAATGAACATGATAAACTTATAGTTTTCAAAAGTAAGATAGCTGGTAAGACACAGACTCAATAGAATTAGATAATATTCATCATCGATAAACTTGTCTCTAAGCATTTTCATGACTGAAATAAGCTGACATAAAAACATCTTCATTATATAAATTATGAGATTAGTTACATCCAGAGCTTGAATATTTTTATCATGAAATGTTTTGAAGTTAAAGGCAAGAAGTATTATAAAATAGTTTAAAAGTTTTAGCACATCGTTTTCAGACAGTTTGACGAATAATATTTTTGTTAAATTTGAGTATTCTAGTTGCGTTATGACATTTGCAGAATTGCTAAAGAAGTTTGCCACAAATCAATACTTCCAGTAATAATAATTAACAACTGGAAAATCACTGAAAAAAAAATCTTTGTTATTAACAAGAATAAAAAAAGCGCATATGCGAAGCAAAAACCTTTTTTTCTTCTAAAAGTCATTAGCTTCTAATATGTCAATATTTATTTATTTCCTTTTACATAACATTTGCAAAAGCTCTCGCTACCGTCAAAATTATATAGCCTCTACTTACTCTATTGATGGATTTAATTTTTATATTTACTTGCATTTTACGTGTTTGTCATTGGTTCAAGGTTGTATGATATATCGTCGATATATATTGGCATTTTCCTGTTGGGACATTATTTACAGTGTCTTGAAGTATGTATGTGTTCTCATATTTCAAGGCAAAGAACGGGTTGATAAACTTTCATTTGAAATCCACTACCTTTTATCTTGAAGATTGAGAATCTTTGCAAACAGTATTTCTCGTCTGATTTATTTGTTGTGTTGTGTACTTGATTTCTAATATTCCATGTTACCTTATGATACTTTTTTCTCCTTTGATCATTAAAGTTGTTTGATTACGTTTTATACAATGTATCACAAGTCATTCAATTTATTTGATGCTGAAGATTATTGTAGTGGTATCTAATTTATTTCAAGGGATTCAAAGTGTCATTGGGCAGTACATATGAAACTATATATTAGATTCTTCTGTCTGAACAATAATTACAGTGTCTGAAGAGTTGAATTTTTTTTTTATCTTTCAAGGCCGGTCAGCTTTTCTATGTAATCAATTGTCTTAAATCTTGAAAACAAGGACTGAGAGCATCAACAAGAATTCTTCCTGGATTTAAAATGCTTTGCAAGCGTTATTTCTCTCTGATTTATTTGTTTGTTTTTGTCCTTGATTTATAATTGTCTCTTTGTGTTGTACAATAACATGTTTTCGTCTTTGTTACAAAGATAAATCGAAATATGATCACCTTTCATACAATGTAATACAAGCTATCTCAATTGATAACCTGATTTTTTTTTATCAAAGTCGTATATAACATTTTCTTTCAATATATTATTATTTGAACCGCGCCAAGCAGAAATATGTCTTAACGTACATTATGACGAAATCGAGAAACGACGTCACAATTCTTTGACATGTTGACATGTTTACAATTTAATATTTGACATGGATACGTTTGAGGTATGTTTCAGTCTATAATATTACATGTTGATAATGTTGTAACCTGTATTTGAAAATTTATTCAGTATTATAAGCAGTTTTATTATGAAAATATGAGAAATCCCTTGCTATAAAAAGTGGTGACGGTCAAGTGTGTCGTCACTGTCGAATCGATTGTTGTGATGTCATCAAGCTATATTTTGCATTGAATGAAATAATGAAACAGAATCTAGATCTACATGTAACAATTTTGAAACGACATTTGTTCTCGTAAATTATTAATCAAGATAAGCCCTACAGTATTGCAATTTTCGATTCAATTGTATGCGAATGTTTCTGGCAATGTTTGTAGATTTAGATCTATTTTGTCCAATTTTTATTATTTATTTATTTATTTATTTAAGTCAAGAAGCTTGCACTGTCGGCTACATCACATTTCTTTTTGTACATAAACATATATGTAAAAATATCTCCGCCGATGACATCATTGTACAATTTTTAAAGATGGTATGTGTTAGTTTCATAGGGGTAATTATTTATACAATAAATGCAACCAGTAAAATTGTCTTGGGCGGAATGGCGCAGCGCTAGCGTACCCAATTTGCAATCTTAAGACTCGCCTTCGAATCTGTCTCATTTTTTTATTTTTTTATTTTTTTTTTTAACTATTCATTTTATTTATTATTCAACCTCCACACATTCCATTCTTTTTTTCTCCATTCAGGATTTAGAAGATTTACTTGAAGTGTTTGGATTGGGAAGTAAATCTAGTACACTAAATAGCCAATGTACACAGGAACCTGCAGAAGCTGGAACAACAAATGGTAGTGACTATTAAACTATTATTGACTTTTTAAATATTTTTATGTATAGCTAAGATGCAAGTTATAATAACGATACATACGTTTTTAAAGTTCACTTAAACAATGTTTTTATAAATTTTCTTTATAGCTCTATATACATACACACTATGTATGTGCGCGCGTTTGTGTGCATCATGATCATCATCAGTATATACCTTGGCTAATAATACCAATAAATTAAATCTTACTTAGATGAAAATGATATATTTAGAAGAAAGAATTAAAATGAACGTCTTAATTATCTCCGATATTTTTCTGTGATGAAATTACATCACTAAGATATAAGTAAGCTTTAACATTCTATTTACCATGATTACTTTAAGATGATGCTGATGATGAAATGTCCGTGGAAAACCTGGTGGAAAACTTCATGGCAGCTAGTGTTCAAACCGATACAGCTGGCGATGAACACAACGATGATACACATCTAAACCAAACAGATGAGTTTGACGAAGATGATCCCCAAAGAGATCTCGCAACTATCAAACATAAACTTCAAGAGGGGTGTGGCTGTAAACTTCGTTGTTTCAAAGGTGTTACAGTAGGAGTTGTTCTAGACAATATTCTTAGAATGAGAGAGATGTCAAAAGACAATAAAGAGTTATTTGTCATGGGAAACTTGCGTGAAAAACTTGGTACTGACCGGTGCAAGGAGGGAGAACGACAGCGAGTGCGCTTTGAATACAATTTCCAAGGAAAAACGGTTTGCCAGAAAGCATTTTGTTTGATATATGACATGGGGAAAAGCACTGTGAAGCGTATTCAGAAACACATTTCCACAAAGGGTGTAGGACCGCGGGTCCATGGTCTAGTAGGAAGAAGACCGTCAAATGCATTTTCCTCTGACGTCATCAAAGATGCAGTGCAGTACTTAATAAACTATGCAATCGAAGAGGGTTTTCCACAGCCATCACCACCAAGAGGCCGAGATGATACACCGCCCATTTATCTACCTGCATCAAAAACTAAGATCATGATTCATCAAGAATATATGGAAGCTTGTGTAGAAAGTGGTAAAGTTCACGTTGGAAAGTCAACATTTAAAAATGTATGGAATCAGTGTGTCCCTCATATAAAAATCATGAATCCGCGAGACGATGTATGCAAGACATGTGAGGACTTTCGCGATACCATATCTATGGCTAGAAGTGAAGATGACAAACTAGACGCCACTGCTGGTTATCACCAGCATGTTTTGTCTGCACGTGCAGAGCGAGAGGTGTATCAGCAATGTGTACAAGAATCTACGGCTCTTTTCCGAGGTAGCTCACAAGATCACAGCAAGGTCCATTATACATTTGATTTTAGTCAATATGTGAAATTACCTCATAACGCAAGAGAGAAAGGACCTACCTTCTTTATACAGCCACGCAAGGTGCAGATGTTTGGCTTCAGAATAGATGGATATCGCCAGTACAACTATTTAATAGATGAAGACCAGACAATAGGTGTGTAAGTTTAAATTAACATGATTAAGTACTAGTAACATTTGTTTTGTTTGTTAATAAAACGTAATCCATGTTTCTTGATTGACCAGTATTTCTCACTTCTCCGCATGTAACTGACAACTTCCAAACAAACGGTTACTTTTAAGTGTAATGCATGCAATTAAAAACTCAGGCAAAAAAATATATGCTTCGTTCGGGATTCGAGTCCTTTATCTGTGTGGTTGTTAAAAGTATTTTATTCTTCCTACCAGACGAACCGGGCAGGCTCATTACATGTTACTAGCATATATGCTCGTGATGACTAGGTCCTGCGCATGCGTTTCATATTGATTTTAACATTATAGACATATTGTAAATTTGTTACAGCTTGTTTTAAATATGATAAATATAATAGTTATAATGTAACTTTGCATTACAAGTTTCCATTTCATTTTCAAGGTGTAGACGGACAATTGGCACAGGGACCCGATTCTGTGATCTCCATGTTGGACCACGCCTTTGGTACGTTTTGTCACCAGGGAGGAGATTGCACAATACATGCTGATAACTGTTTTGGTACGTGTCTATTACTGTTCAGATAATAAAAAAAAATAGATCGAAAACAGGACACCTGTTTCATTGAAATATTATAAATTTGGAAATTGTAATTGTTTCTCATTCTCTGACCGCTAATAGTAAAAGTAACCTTTTTCTTTTTTGTGTAGGTATTAGGTTAAAGCATAAATTAACTGGCAGTTACGAGTTAAAAAAACAATGGTTATGAATGGAACAATGCAAATGATAATAATGATAAAAATAGTTATAATGATAATTATTCACAATGTTAGATAAGTCATACTGATGAGATTATAATGATGATGATCATAATAATAATGTTGATGATAATGATGATGATAATCATAATCATGATGATGATGATAATGATGATTTTGATGATTTGATGTGGATAATAGTTGTGAAAATTGTATTTCAGGTCAAAATAAAAACCGCTACGTGGTTGCCTATCTCTCATTGAGAACTATGACGAACAGAGACGATAATATCAAATATATGATGCAGTTACCTGGCCATACTAGGAAGTACAATTTACGGATTACCTAAAAACTTAGTCAGTGACATTCCTTTATACTTAGGGTGATATTCTTTAATAGTGCATAGGAATTCATAAACAGATTTTAACAAAGAAATACTATTTAAGTTTAAAAAGACGGCTATCTAAATGTATTTACAAAAGAATTTTATTCATTATAAATATACATTTTGGGATTATCCTTGTTACCTTATTAGCTTGATCCGTTGTACATACCCTAAACGGCCTGTTGGTTTATAATGATACATTTTATGATGTATGTATGATATGTTTAAAGATTAAAGCAGTAACTGAATGATTAACTGTTGCAATTTTCAGATGTTTGATTGACGCCGGTTTTGGCAGAATTAAACAGAGGTATCGTAGGGAGGATGTTGATACGCTTCAACACGTAGCGGATGTTGTTGATCTGTCATCCTGTAGCAACGTCTCAGTTGTGTATGGCAGGGATACATGGAAATGGAGACAGTGGAAGGCTTTCTTCGGCGACAGATATAAAAAAGTTCCGAATATATCCAAGTACCACTACTTCCGGTTCACTTCAACAGACCCCGGAGCCGTATTTATGAAAATGTCTGCGGTTGACACAGAGGAGACAAGGTTTGTCGTCTGTAAAACAAACCTTCTTGCTATGGATTCATACGACATTCCCCAAGAAATAATGCCAGCTGGACGTAGCCGAGAGCGACAGCGCTACCTTTACACCCAGGTTCGCCCGCTTGTGAGACTCCAGTTTCAGGAAGAATTCTGTGCAGTACCAGCTCAAGAATAGTGGACATGTGAAAAGCAATGTCTTTAAATGGGAGCTTTTTAACGCTACACGTTTGTCGTCTCGTGAACAAAGTGTTTACAAATGTGTAAAAATGAGATTTTTAATTTGGTTATATATCGTCATGGTAATAAACAGTGTAAACTTGAAAATTGAAGTACATACTGAAATACCGGATGACGGACTTCTTTCACTGCTGTTACCATGGGAACGGATAAATACGTGTGCTATTTCAGATATGTTGCTTGTTATAAGGGACGGCATTTAATGATTTATTGTTCTAAACAAAAATGTTTTGAATCTGATTTCTATATGTTGCTCTAAATTTTATGTAAATAATTCCTTTTCACTACCGTTGTATGCTACTGATGTTACTAAGTTTACATAGAAAACTACTTTTCTTTTAATCATAACAAATTTGTAATAAGTGAAATTTCGTAGGATATTTTTGTAAAAGTGGAAAAAAGATTTAAAACTGTAATGTTGTAAGTTTACCGGTGTAAAAAGTACTTAAAATGTCTTGAAAGGCGCATAATTCTATTCGCAAGTCAGTCGTTTCCATGACAACAAATATTTGTATAAAAATAAATACTTATATTTTAGAGAAAGTGTTTGTCTTTACATATGATATTAAATGACCGTTGTAAAATCACTATAATACAGTAGATAAACATATAAATCCAATACTTCTTTTTAATTGTTTGACATTTTTGTTAACGTTTTCTTGACGTTAATTGTGTAATTTTTTATTCAAGATGACGTCTTTGGACTGAAATGCTCAAAAATGTACGTAATGTACCTATAGAAAGGTTTACATTTTTATAAACAGTAAAAAGTGCAGAATAATAATCAATGAAAACCTAAAAATGTCATAAAATTACGTTAAGACATATTTCTGCTTGGCGCGGTTCATTTGCCAGTACAGAACAATAGAAATGGCCGTGTATGCACTTTCATGGATATATGATTAGATGGTCTATAATCGCCTCAACAACTATCTTACGTTTAAATGCATATGTAAACGTGGTCGCTTTCTTAATGAATACATCTAATGTCTAAGTTGTCTTTTCTTTCAACAAAAAGCCCATTAATCAGGATTTCCTGAGCATCATAAGCTGTTAATAACTAATATTAGAACAATATATTGTTGTAACCATTTTAAAACGCACACACGATCAACACGCGCACAAACGCTTACCACGCACACACACACACACATACACAAAGTAAACATACAAGGACAAGACAATCAAACAAACGAACACAGTGGGGCACCGCCTTGGAACGGTCAGTGGCAAAACCACCACTGGTGAGCTTAAACCGGTTTATGGTGCACCTAACCTCACTCTTACCTCCACCATTTTCCAAAGTCACAGAACAATGTAAATAAAAGTTATCCCTGCCAGGTGAAACCCTAATATACTCAAAGGCAACAGAAGGCATGTAATGTAAAACACAAAAATTCTCTTGTATATATATACTTAACAGTGTTTCCCTTCTTGCTCTGTCTTCTGCAAATGCATTGAGTACATGCGATTTAGGTTCTTAAGGATTGCATATATCCTTAAGTGTCCAACGAAATAGGCCAGAAGACGGAAATCAAAATAGCTCAGTCATGGAGGATTTAAGAACTACTTATCATAAAGTCCCCCACCTGTTCCGTCAGACACTATCATAGAGGAAAACGTAGCGTCCAACTGTAAAAGGGCTGAACATCAAACATGCGGTGTGTCTCTAAACAGTTGAGTCATAACCTCTTTTAATAAAACGTTTAATGACTTTACTAAATACAACTGGAAGCCGTCTTTCCTGGGAAGAACCAGTACAGGCCTCTAAGTTAGGCGGGAAGTAACTCAAGAGCATCTCAGAATTTGCCAGTGCCTGGACCGGGATTCGAAGCCCGGACCTCTGGATTGACAGTCAAGCGTATTACCACTAGACCACCGGCCCACCTACACAAAATAACAAAAATATATTCTAAGTAGTTATCGCAAAATTCGCATATAAATGCATGATGTGAATTATCATATAGGGCGTACACTACACAAATCAAAATGTAAGGTATAAGGATTTGAAAGATTACAAGAAAAGTTACAATCTTAAACGAAAGGAGACATAATGTACATCAGTCATGATACAGTCTCGATTCGTAAGCTCTTTAGTGGTTGAAAATATGCTGACACTTCAATACGTGCGATCACCGACCTCTTGGAACATAAAATAACATCATGCTTTGTTCCCATTTCATAGCAAAGAGGCTTTTGTTAATGAGTAATAAAAGAGTTTATGACATTTTGCTTTTACTACCATGCTGCAAAAGGCGTTTTAAGTAGCATTTGTTACACAAAGGCTTTTAACAAATTATTCATTTTAGAAAGGTGACTACTAAAATGACAAGTTGGTATTAAATGATACGTTTTTAGAAGTCACTAAATAATCTCGCTTGGTTTCCGAACTAGGGATTTAAAACTTCTTTTAATCATTTGTTAATGTACATACATCTTGGTGTTGGGTCTAGTCTTAATATAATATTCTTAATATACAGTACAGTCTCCAACATCGTCGTCAGTTCATAAAACGAGTTTGATGTTAAGTAATAGCTGAAGTGGTGTCTGTGGCCAAATGGTTACGGTCACACTTGTACCTCAACTCTGTTTCTTCGAGCTGTGTTTAAGGCAGCCAGCCATTCAACTTGCTCGCAGAATGAAGATGGTTCTACTAAGATGCGCAGGGCATGTCTATGGATGAAATGCTCATTCTGAAGTCTATTTAAATGATATGAACTTAATACCGACGTGTGCCTTTATTACAACATTGTGCTATACATTGCATGTGTGAAAACACTATGTTCTCTTTATCTGTATATGCATCTATAAGTGTAAACTACGCTAAGCCTTATAGAAAATCTCTTTATTGTTTTTCTCTATACGAAGGAGGTGGCATTTTCAAAATTATTTAATATAAAATATCAATGTAAGAGGATATTATTTTAAATCAAAGGCCGTGCTTTGTTTTTTTTCCAAGTGAACTGTAGATGGGTACCGATTGCAATGGTTTTATGTCGCTTATTCAGTCTATGAATATTATTTTGCGTTATGTCCTAAAACACAACCTCTCTCGAAAGCCAACGCAAAAGTCACCATAGTTACAGTACTTGGAAATAATTGCAGAAACATTCTTTATGGAAGGTATAATTCAATCGCCACAACGGAGAAAAGGTTCTAAAACTGTAAACATCAGTGTTATGTTGCAATAACCAAAAATGATATCCTGCCTAACGACTTCGCCTGAATACTTCATTTTTTAGAAAATGTAATTAAACGCAAAAAGAGCGTGGGAGAACAAGATCATGAAAACCAATTAATGTAATCGAAACCAATTCAATGTGAACATTTGTGTTGTAATTGTTTTTTGACCTAGTTAGAGAGTGAAGTTCTTTTGACATGAAAGATTCCGTTATTGACATGTAATAGCACATGCCTGTGTTTAAAAAGGAAATAGGTTTGTGTTGATTGTGCGGTCAATGCACTTTATTTCAACATTGCTGTCAACGAACTTTCTGGTCCTTCGGGATCATTGATTTCAACTCATTTAGATTTGAAGATTGAATACTGCTTAAGCCGGTGCTAGGGGGCGTGGACAGTGTTGCATTTTCCATTACTGCTCATAAACAGACTCAATCAAACCGAGTCTGCAATTTTCACTGTTTGCCTTGTTTTCGGTGCTTCCGAGGGATCTACTTTTCAGATTTTTTTTGTTAATCTTTTTTTAAACTTGTCAAGGAGGATGCGTCTTATAACAAAAATGATTGTGTGCACTTGCATAAAACAGTTTTATTCAAATACATGTATATCAAAGCTACAAGTGAACTGTATTTTATCTATAAATACCATGTTTCTACGTATTATAACTTATTATCTAACTGATGTCCACCACGCATGTCTTATAAACCAGGATAATGATCCAATAGGAATAGCCAAGAACGTTTGTTGAAGACGTTTTTTCAACAGTATTGTAACGGGCGGGCAGTTAACCTGACCAATGTTCCTGGATTCTGCACCAGTACAAATCTGTTCTCCGCAAGTAACTGCCAACTTCCCCACATAATTAAGAGATGGAGGACGAATGATTTAAATTATAATGTCTTTTATCAAATCGTCTCGGAGAACATACGCCTCGCCCGAGCATTGGACTCACGATCGCGCAAACCATAGATCTGAACTCTTCCTGTTGAGCTAAGCGAGCGGGCTAGCGACAATTACTTTCTTGATAAGCAATTATCTCGTTTGTACTTAAAACACACACTAACCATACAATGCATTAACTTTGGATGGGAGGGTTCCCACATATCATCACGCAAAGACATACTGATAGTAGGTTATCAACCACTGCTGCAAAATGTAAATGTATTACAACACCTTTTTTTGCGCTAATGTAAGAAATCTTGCTAACTACTCAGTCACGGAGACTGGTCTCTGGATTTCTACAAGTACTTGCGTTTATATCATGGGTTGACCAACCTACTACACTAATATTATTCAGATAGTAAATGTACGTTATCATGAAAAAGCACGTGCACTTTTATGCTAGAAGAGACATGGACAATACAACGTAAATTAAGTACATTTAAAGGAAATGAGCAGAAATTGACATAATAATCACTTAATTAAGTCTTAAGTAAATCGTTGCTTAGAATTGCGTTAAAAATTTTCTCAGTAACATGAATTTCGTTCCTTTGGATATTCAATAAATACTAAGAACATTAATAAAATATTGGAATTAACCAAAATCTACGGTGAATCACGGTATCGAAAAGAGTTATCTGCCCTTGAAAACGGCATTTCCCCAAAAATGACGTTTTCAAGGGCAGATAACTCTTTTCGAATCCGGTGACCTATGATTTTTATTGCATTTTTTGTTTCTTAGATGATTGTCCTTCAATATCCAAGTTTAAAGAAATTCTGTTATGGGAAAATTTTCACCCATCTCATATACAGGGAATTCTAGCGTACGCCTTTAAGTAAAATCGCATTGTCTACTAGAATAGCGTTAAAACATGTTTGTGGCATGTAACATCATCTACCGAAGCCTTTCGTAATCCTTTAGGATAAGTAATTCCAATAACCATAATAAGATACACGTTAATTAAATATATTGAGAACGTTTAAAGCATCTTAAAATGCTACGGTTAGGGAAATCACGGATTGATTCAGCGGCTAGCCTCTAAAATGACTCCTTAGAATTTAACAATAATGCCCGTCTAAAATTTCATTTTATCATATTATTAATAAAATTTATGGAACTCGACTAAAAGCTGCACATAACTGTTTAACCTTTTTCTTGTTTCAGAATTGTTTAAAAGGGATGTTCAGTTATCAATATGAGTTAGCTACATTTCTGCTCTCAGATATTTTATTTTTCTTCCGATGTTATTCAATATGCATTAACAACTTCTCATAAACCAAAGTTAGGCCAGACACCCTTTGTAATGCCTCTAAAAGAACTGGTTTGAGAATTGCCTCATTTAAGTATTTAATCAACTTAGCGGCGGGTTTGATAATTGAGCTGGTGTGATAAAACTACAACAAAACTTATCAAGCAGTTTTCCTTGCAGTCAGATTTGTATGTATTACTGACTGTCTTGTGTCTAATGTTTAATATCTCCAAAGTACCAGAGCAGTACATTATTAAAAATATCTGACAATAACCTCTTATTTTCATCTTTAGAACACAAGATCTAGTAGGTTAGTAAGGTTTCTTAAATATTTTTATAACTTACTTTTATTTGATACAAGGTTACAATGATATCTTGGTATACTAAGAGTATTTTGTCAGACTGCTAAAACAAATAAGAGTGTATTGCTAAAAAAAAGAAAAGAAAGCACCATCAACCTCATACACTATATAGCCTGCTAAATGGTGCGAACATAGTGATTGGATTTAAATTAATGTTATGTCTTCCTTTTTATTAACTACATATATAAAAGATGTATACAACAGTTAAAAGAAAGGCAAAAGGGTTGGAGAACACGTTCATCTGATATAAGTAATTCGGTTCGTCAACAAATATATTATAAATGAAAGGAATATCAATATGATTGATTACAAAGCATTCTCATGAAAAATGACAAAATAGATCTGGAATAACAATTCTTTAGGTTAAGGAAAAAAGAAAACCAAAAGAAAACTGAGAAAACTACATAAATTTTGCATTAGAGAAACAGGCGGACAGAGAGACGGAGATCAAGAGAGAGAGAGAGAGAGAGTCCGAATGCCTGAGTCATAACTGGGGAAGAAGATAATGCTTTACAGCAGTCAGAACGCTTAAAGAAAACTATATATATGTTTGATATGTTTTTGTATCTTGCTAAAAGTACTTGTGAATTTTCGTCATCGGTATTATTATCTTTAAGAAACAAAAGAATACTTGTACTTGGTGGCTGTTAAATGCGTATAGTGTTAAAAAGCTGTATTTTGTATAAAACGTAAACACATACCTACAATATAAAACGAATAAAACGAGATTAAATCATAAATATTTCTCAAAGATGATATTTTTTTTTTGAAAATATTCTCACAAATGTGGGTTTAATAGCAAAATTGTATGTCAAAAACATATAAGTTTTCTTAATAAAATGTGATATCACCGTAAGTACAACGCATATTATTAACAGTACTACATTTGATATCAACATCAATGCCAGATAAAATGGGATGAAATATATATTAGATAAATTAAACATGAATTCGCGATCGTAGTTAATCTGTCAATTATAGTTACATTTCTGGACTCGTTGCAAAAAAGTGCTACTGGAAGACTCGGAATGGTCTGTTCATGGGCGGTAATGAATGTATTCATATTTTTTTTACAGATTTGATTCATATGACACTAGCAAAACTTTAGGAAACCTAGACGTAAATTTGAGATAAAGTCTTCGTTTTAATGGTCTAATGCTGCATGCATATTGCTTTTGTACCAATATGTTCCTTTAGTACAATATTTTCGCCATGAAAAATACAACAAACTGCCAAATAATGCTAAAAGCACCAAGTCTTAAAAATGCACTTTTCAGATCATGAAATGATGGTACATTATCATATTCACATTAAATATTGATATGACAATTTTTCCAACACGTTGTTGGCGGAGGAATACACTTGGGACACGTTGCTAATAAATGATTCAAACAGTAATTACTTGCAATAAAATGATCTAATTACGAGTGACGTAAGAGTCAGGAGGATCGTAGAATTCTACACTGTCATTTAAGTAACATATGAAACCTTATGGCACATATATCAATACAATCAGAAAAAATAACAAGACCACAAAACGCCCCTTTGATGCATTCAGTTACTGCATAAGGAACAGAAAGTATTTGGTCACTGTGCACTGGATGTTTGACGTACTGACCTCGAATCAATAATAATGAGTCATTGACCAGTCATAAGTGACCTCCGTATCAAACGTGACCTTAGACAAAAGCATTCTCTAGTTATTTGGCAAAACTGTTTTACTGTTCCGGGTCAATTTGGCCTTGACCTTTAACCTACTGTTTTCAAAATCTATAGGGGTCATCTGCTGTTCATGACCAACCTTCCTATTTACTTTCATGATCCTAGGCTCAAGCGTTCTTGACTTATTATCCGGAAACTGACTGGTCTACGGACGGACGGACCATCTTCAAAACAATGTACCCGTCCTTCTTCGAAGGATGGGGCATAAAAATAGAAAATTGTTCTAGTCATATGACCATAGAAACGGGTCTACACTTTCGAAAAAGTATGTTTGTATGTGTCGTCATGATTATTGATTTTAAAAGTCAAATGTGATACTGAAATCAAAAGATAGAATGAAAAAGACTGTTCTTTTTATTTGCATTGAATGGAAACTATAACAATTTCTAAAGTTATTTGGGAAAACTGATTCAGAAAGAAAATTTGATGTCTTAATTTGCACTGTTATAACATGTTTTGCTTTTTGCTTTCAAATATATTCATGCAAGTAGGTTAATCATTGGTTCAGTGCAAATTATAAAAGTATGAACAGTGCCATCTGCACCATTAATGCTATATCACGGTTGATATCTAGAACGCTGATAATTTGTATTCCAAGCAGGTAACAACTGGTTCTCTGGGATGTTTGTTTCTTTACGACTAATGGATAAATAACGATGATAGATTCCCGAGGTCAAAATGCGGCTACATGATTATTAACATTGTCACAGCTGGCAGACATTTCAGAGATATCTTTCTACTGCTGTACATAACAATTTGGCTGATATCTAATAAAGCAAGTAGGAAGCCCCAGGACAAAAGCTGTATTGACTGGAATCGTAATTTCACAAACCTAACTCCACCAAAATTGTGTCTTATTATAATTATTTTAAATGAATAAAGTGAGAAATTAAGTAGAATGGTCTATACAACATTACTTGCTTATTGTGTATCCTTTTAAACTTCATTGTCATTAATTTTGTAAACCAGCTTGTGTATTGTGCATTTGTCGACAGGTACAAACTGGGTTGTTGTATATCATTTCAAACTTCTTTGTTGATACTCGTATATACTATATACACTGTAAATTTGAATGCCTGCTGTATCTCATTGAAAGCAAATAAAACATCATAGGTCAAACATGAATAGACAAAGATCAAGCAGTCCAATACAACGCTACCAAAAGTAATTTATTTGCAATAAGACATAGTATGTGAATTTGCATTCAACTTGAGGCCAGTTTTCATTGTTTTCAAGTTCTATTATGACAGTTATAAAGGAAATGCATCCTTGTTTCAACAGTAAGATTCAAAACCATATTCATGCACACAATTAGTCAGTTTAAACTCTCCATTTGTCGGCTCAAAGGGGTAAGCAAATCATTTTTGTTTTCGTCTTTGTAATTTTTGAGTACATGTCCATTATGAATACATACGTACATACTGATTTTGAGTTTTCTCATGAAAGAAACTGCAGTTTTAGCAGGGCTGCTGCTATCACTTGCTTCGCCGTGGGTGCCCTTAGGCTATCACTTTGGTAGTGATCAATGATATCCTGGCTTATTTTTATATATTTTTATCATCAATAAAATCTATTTACTTGAAACATTAAGTAGGGTAATATATTGAATTATCATTTATCATTCATGTCTTTACTTTAATGAGCAGTTAACTGAGCATTACATGCCACAGACAATGTCTTTTGCTGAATTAGGAATAAATGGTGACCGCAATATGACCTTTTTCTAGAAACATGTATTACGTGGAGACTTTCATGGTGAGTTTCGTCTTATCAATCTATATTTGAGGCAATATACATTTTAGGTTCAACAGTTACATGTGAACTGCAAATCGTCTTATGTTCAAGACATAAAAGAAGCAAATGTATGGCTGTCAACACAAAAAAAATGATCTGTCTTTGTATTTAATTTATCTTTTACGCTTTTTAAATGTACATACATAGTCCCTGGCGTTACTTGGAAGAGAAAGCTAAACAGACTTAAATACGTCCTTTGAATGCTGATGTTAACTAACAAAAGTAAAAGTCCAAACATTGTTTTTTAGAATTGACAGTCACTTTTCATTGAAGCCCACATGAACACGTACCGCAAGACAGAAGATAACGAAGTTAAATTGCACGCTGTAGCTGTTGCTTACGTCGTTGAAAAAGGTTTAAATCGCCGAAAATCGTTTTCATTTATGCCATGTGTACTTTGTGTACGTGGTTATATACGGATTTGTAAATTCTTTAGACGCTTAAGTTAAAAGGCTGTAAGTATAATCATACTCGTGCATCTGAATTACCTCAACAGTTAAAATAAAAAGAAATGGAATCACAATGTTGATCGTTTGCTTTGCACTATTAGATCCAGAATACAGACAACGAAATTTGTGGTTTTGTTTACAATTGCATGCAGATTCTTAATTATTTTCCTATCCTTTGGAAATCACTTTTCGAGAGTCGCAGAAAGTTGATTAATTTGAAACGAAGTAGAGCAATATCAATTTATTTTTTTTCAAATTTAAATGCAAATCGCTAGAAACGAACATAGAAATGCCATTCATTTCGACAGCTAATCAGAAAAAAATCACTACACGTCAACTCCAGAATAAAATGCCCTTTGCACGAACATTTTCATACTTGATCTGGTTTACAAACAATGTATTACATTTTTCAGTTATCAAGATTGGAAAAGCGAGTGTTTTTATTTTGCTCACCATCCAGTATATAAGTATGTCTGGTGATAGGCATTAGGTATTGCGAAATTTATGACAGTGCATTTTAATATTGTTATGGCTTGGAAAAGAAAAAAAGATGTTTGTTACTTTCAAAAGATATAATTCAAATATTCATCAGTTTAAACAATACTCATGTTCACATTAATACGTGATGTCTATAGGATAGTCTTTTAACATTGATGATGTTTAGAACGCCTCATAGCTATCTCATTATAGTCTCTCAACCAACTCCTATTACTCACTACACCTTTAGATGAAGTTATTCAGAGCGCAAGTTCAGAACATATAGTTAATCTGACGAACTGTCGTATAAAACTAATATAAACCAGTGACACTGGTCTTTCGGGAACTTTCATCTCAAAAAAATACCTTCCCTTATGTGAGATTTGATAAAAAGTAAGATATGTGGAAATGCGGAAGCTTTTTATATTTTTAAACTAACACTTTTACAATGTGTTGTATATCAAAACAGATATTCAACTATCATTTGAAGGCTCATAATGCATTTGTTAATATTTTGGCTGCCACAGTTTTTGTTATGGGCATATATTGTGTTGATTTCTTGTTAACTCCTATTTTTGGTAGTTCTTTCTCAAGGAAATATCAAAGGTTAATTGAACCCATCGGTTTTGATTACCTCCCTTTATGGTTTTAACTCAATAGGTTCATGAACAGTAACGAAAACGGTGCTTTTGTAACTATCTAATTAGGAATAAACATATGTTTTATCTGTTTTTAACATAGAATTTAAACACTGTTTGGAACTTTACGTTTTTTATTTTAGAGAATTATTACACGCTGCTTCCTTATTTAGTTATGTATTTCTTTATCAAATACTTTCATACAGTTATATTGCAAATTTTTAAAATGTAGTACACATGTTGGACACAACTTAAGATCCGCCGATGAACACGATCAATGTAAAAATAAATCACTTTACGAAAATTCATGTGTCATATACATGGCAATGGTCGGTATTTTATACGAATTGAAAAGCTCTGTTTTATTAGGGACTAATATAAAAATGCATTAAGGCTTTCAATTTAAATTGTATACCTATTTTACAATCAGAAAACAAAAAGAATAAACAAACTCTGAAACCCAAAGCAGTAAGTACATAACATCCACCCATATAATTAAAACCGAAACCAAGTGTTTTGCACGAAAACGCATTTTTTTTTTATATACGGACCAAACATATGGGAACCAAATCTGATTGTCAGTAGCCCCGAAGCTCTGATAAAAGTACTTTGATTTGATTATTCAATTTAAGCTAAACGAGATCAGATTAAGCTAATCAGAATCTGCTTATAGAACATTTTACTTCCAACAAATGAACTATAGAGTCTTGTTATTTTATGTATGTGTTAACTTTTGATTCGCCATCAAAACACTCAGTGATCACTTTTCAGCATTGTCAAACAAAAACCTAATATAAAGGGCATGGCTATTTCAAGTTCAATACCCCTGATACAATACGTGGCTAGAAATGTCAATTCAAAATTTATTTATACGTCCTCCTAACATCTCCTCGTAAAAGTATATACTTTATACACTTTTGCTTTTAAAGTGTGTTATGTGTCATTTTATTACTCACCAGCTGAATGATAATTGAACTTAATGGAGTTTTATGCCACCCAGCATGCAGCATGGTAGTTTCTGTGCGATTTACAGCTTTGCGATTGGTAAAATTATTCCTGTTGCGAGTTTTGTAAAAATGCACCATGCTAGAATGAAATTAATCATATTTGTTTTCCATATCAGATATTATGAATTTTAAACTAAATGTCTTCGTCTGATCTAATGATAAAATGATTTCTTACAACTGAATTGATTTCAAACTTAATACTCGATCACTGCAAAAAGTGGTCAAGGGACTACATTCTTGACCTTGTGTTACATATACACATGTATTAGCTTTAACAACAAAACATAACTAGCTTTATAAAAGAAGTATTTAAAAGCTTCATCGCATTGCCTTATAGGTAGGATATGTCGTTGCCTATAACCTTAGGACGGCCAGCACATATTTATGCAATCTCGCCAGGCATATGTATGTTTTTGACAACACAGAAAATGACGTCACTCGACCTTCAGCTATTTCCGGAAGTAAATAAAATGAAAGTAGAAATGCTAAACTTAAAAACGAAAGCCGCATTTTGATTCGTAGATAGTCAGGGGTCACACGCAGGGGTCACCCCGTCTAAATGTATGCGCGTGGACTTCTTTTTTTGTTTTTTGTTTTGCTATTGGGGAGCCAATTTTCAGCACTTTATTATGAATTGAAATTTCCTGGGCTTTAGTACAGCATGTCGGCTTTTAATCTATGCAAAAATATTTGAACTCTGGATAAACAGAAATCCCACAGGGGTCCGTAACGGACCAAGGGTACATTGATAATTTTGGAACTTCATCAAATCGCTCAAAATGTCATTTTTGATGTTGATGTCAGTATATGCCTCAGATGTTAGATATAACCGTATTTGAGAGCTGCAGACCTAGACATTTCAGAAATATTTTCAAAATAAGTTTCGTGTAATAAATGTTGTTTCAACGGAAGCGTGAAAGAGCCATCAGACGCTAATACGTTTTAGTACGTTAAGGCTGCGGTAAGGATATACTAATTCCGTTAAAATGATTTAATTTTATTTATCGTTAGTGGTTTCCTGTATATAGCATAAACCTGTCTATAACTGTCTCCTTACTAAGTTCTCCCGTTGGAAATTAAACATAAGCCTGTCGCGATTAGCGGCTTGCAAAAAACTCAACATAAATGAAATATAATTGTCACTGAAATTTAATATTGTAAGACCATATCAGGATTTTTTTTCTATCAGAATTTGCAGGTAATATAGCATATATGTTTCAAAGTCGCAAGACAGTGTTAATAAAAATCATCCCCTCCAACGCATGCAAAGGCAACTGAAAACATTCTATGTAAAACACAAATAGTTGATTACGTTCAGTGAAATCCTCAACATGACTAAACGTTCTGGCAATCTGAAAAAAAGAGATATATACAGACAATAAGATGTTGCCTTGGGTACACCCCCATCTAAATAGAGGAAATTTACAGTACTAAAACTAAAATCTTTTCTCTGGTCATAAATGTGTGTGTGTGTGTGTATGTGTATGTAGCACTGAAATTAATATAAAGATGTAAATCTAAAAACAAGACAGTGGTATCCGAATTTTGAGTTTTATTTATCCGGAGCTCCCGGGGACAAATATGATCCACAAATTAAGCAAAAAGCAGATTTATCCATATTAAGAATGTCATCCAGAATAAATCTATTAATAATCAGGATAAATGTGTTTAAATGGCCTGCAATCCATATATTTTGTACACAGGTGACATAAAGTACACTTATTTACTTAGTATAGTTTATGCTGATATTAGATTATATAATCCGCTAGCTACTGACTTTATCCAAATTCCCAAATAATCTTTCAAGTGTTTGCTCCTTAATGTTTTAAGAATTTTACATTCAATGTTAGGTCGTCTATTTGTATTCATGGCAGCCTTATAATAATAACATGACTTTCAAAGAAACTCCAGACAGACGTTTCGTCTTACCTTACCCATTAACTACACATTATTGCGCACTATTTTATGGACATGATCGATACATCGGTACGAAGGACAAAACTGGAATTAGGTTTATCATCTTATCACATACTTTAAGAGACAGACATATTGTATTTGTCAGATATAAAGTCTGGCATGTTTATTAATGAAGGTGTCATATTTGCAATATAATTATGACACAGTTTATGACATCTGGCATCGTACGTCTGTAACAGGATTATTAATGTCAGAACTGACCCATACGTTATTAGAGCAGCATGTCTCGTCGAAATCATTAGCCACTGTAAGTTACAGACATTCAAAGTTTTACGTTCAAAAATGTCTTTGTATTATAATTCAATAGAGGTAAATGTTTTGTTATGCCAGTTTTAACCATTTTACTGACGCCATTCTGTTGTCTTTACCTTGACTCCTTTTTCACGAATCCTCTGTTGATTTAACCATCTACAGGTTTTGTTACATTGTCATATTCGCAGCAACCAGGGATAGTTGCGACCTTTCCATTCACAAACCAAACTGTTATCATAAGTACTGTATAAATTTGGTTTTATTTCAAAATAGCAAGTACACCAGTTACATAGCTGAACATTTATAATTAAATCAGTAAGTTAAAAAAAAACGAATAGAATGTTAAAATGGATTTTAAATATAAAAGAATGTCACAAGCAAACCTACTTATTGCAATTTTATTCGTCATTTTAATATTTCTTTCTTGTCTTATTTATTTGTCCTAAATGTAAAATGCTTAATTCTGCTCCATATTTTCATCAGTACGTTTACTATGAAGATACTGAATTGCATATTCACATAGCTGTGGCATATAGATTATACACTCATTTATATACAGTTTTATTATATTGGTATATCATAAACATTCCACTTTTGTCTTAGGCGTATCTGAATGACAATTCTGAATTATAGCAGAAAGAGTTAACAACTAAACAATATAGAAATAAGGAAAATAATATACAGGAATATGCTTTGAAAAACGAAATAATGTAAAAATGTATGCCACATGTACCGTTGTTGTAGTCGCTACTATAATACAACCGACGACGCTAATACCAGGCTCACAAAAGAATATTCTTTTTATCATATAGACTTTACATCTTCGTGGTAAGTTTAAGCACTATTTTTTTTAACTATTATTATATTTGCAATCACATAATAACATTATTAAACCTGTCACTAAGCAAATAATAGGCCGATATAAGCATGCCGTGTAATCGTCAGGTTTGTGCAGTAGCTGTCAACACAATTAACACGTACCGTAATCTAGATTTAGAGTTCAGTAGATGTGACGATTGCTTGAACAACTGCAATGCAACCACTATGACAAAAGCCCCGGTGAAAATAAAAACGTTCTGTTTCTATTCTATCCGTTCTCAATACGAAACGGTAATGTGACGGCTTTTAAAGGCTGCCCAAATCATTCTTGAATTTGTGTATTTGTTGCGATTCTTCATTCTGGTTAGATATTTAGACAGTTTTAAGCAAACATAGACTGTAATTATGGGATCCAAGTCATTCGTAGTAGAAAAAAAAACATTCGCTCAATTTACATTGTCGTGCCGGAAATGGAGTACTTACTGTAGACACCGCAGACATTGGATTTCAACGTTTGCGTCATAGCTTGTTTTGTATATAGCATTTATTTTTTATACAGGTAAGAATGAACATTTCTATTGTTATATACGATAAATCATGTGTAGCTGAAACGAGCAAAGGGCTGTGAATCTACAAGTCACTGAAATATTTTCTTAATATGTAATAAATTTTTTACTAAACATATAAAAAAGTAGCTTGTCGGATTTTATTGTTTGTAGCATAAGTATAATAATAAGTTATTGTCTTTATGTACTTGAAATGAAAAGTTCATTCAACTCGCCCGATATACAGAAGTACATAAAGAAACCTTCCAGAAGTTTTCTACTTAAATTACAAACTGAATCAAGTAGAAAGCTTTCAGATTCTTTGTTTGTTTTTCGAATGTTGATTTGATTGCTTCTATCTTCTAAAATGTCTTAATCTTGCCATAGACTGATAACGTCTCAAGTACTGATGAACTCTGGCCCAGAAACAGTAAACTGAGCTTAAGGTGAATTCACTTAAGTGTCCTTAAGGCACTCAACAATCACAAATAAACATGGAAATACCACCAACTCTTGGCACCAGATCATAAACTGTCAACAGAATAATAAAGATTAAACATTTTTATGATTTTAGTGTTTATGTATACCTGACAAATTGAATTGCTTAGCCATTCTAGGGACGTTTCCCGGCTGATAAAAAAGATAAACGTAACAAATGATACATTCACAGATGTTTAAGAAACTAAGATATTGCGTTATAGCATTTAGTCTTACGAGATGCGAACTACCTAGTAAGAAAACCTAAGAAAATAAAATCTAGAAGTTGAAGAACTAAATAAAATAAGACGGTTGTGCAATATGCATACGAGGGCGGATACCCATCTCATGCTTTTTTTGGTCTATCGAAACTTACCCTATGTTGATACGATATAACCTTGACCCTGCTATATTTCTAGAAAGAACTGGTATATCATTAAATGTAGTCTGTCCCATTTATTATCGAAGGGATGTTTACTGAAAAGTTATTGACTGAATAGCGAACAATGCTAACCATGATCTGTACTGATACGATTTACGTCATAGAATAACATCATTCCACTCGAGAGGTGTACCATGTATTTGTCACAATGAGGTTTGTACATGTATCATGGTGCCTCTTTAGGCTAGAGGAATCCATGGTGTCACGTTGAGGTTTGGACATGTATCATGGTCTCCCTTTAGGCTAGAGGAATCCATGGTGTCACGTTGAGGTTTGGACATGTATCAAGGTGTCCCTTTAGGCTGGAGGAATCCATGGTTCAAACACAATCATTTATCTAGCATTATATTTTGATATAAACGAGCTTTTAAAATATTTGTATATATAGTGCATGTAGGACGATAAAAAAAATCAAAAAAAGAAAAATCCTAATAAATAAGTTAAATGATAGTATTACGGCTTCGATCTTGTTATTGATCTATTTTTTTAAATTTTGATTAGACTGGCAAATCTCTTTAGGAATCTTTTGAAAATTATAAACCAAAAATGGATATTCTTTTAGCAAAGAGCTTTACGTTATGAAAGCTACAACATTAACTTGGAAATAACAGGACGTCTATATGGTTTCGTATTAGCCGGGGCCACATAGTTACAGTTAAGTTAAACTTGAAATCATTGTCCAAGTAACCAGCAGTAGCTAAGATTTAATATGAACTGTGAAGTTCTAACTACGCATTTCGTTTAAAATGAAACCATGCAATGCTTCTGTAAGGATGTGTGCACAATAGATACATGTATAGACAGAGTTAACCATAAAGACGAAGACAAGCGGAACAAATATGGGAACAAGCGTAGACAAAACTGGGGAGTGTGAACTGGTAACTGTGAACAAAACGTCAAACTAAATCTTCACCATGTTCGAAAGGAACAAGACACTGTAAATAAGAGCAATCCGTGATAAGTGAAGTGAATCAGGAAAAGTGCTTTCTGTATGTTAACGAGGGATTAATTCCTACCAAATGAACAATAAAATTATATCTAAAGTTGATTATAACAGTAAAACTCTTCAGGAAGGGAAATAAAAAGTAGTCAGAAACTCATATCCGACAATTAGACGTTTACGTAGTAACATTACATTATCTATTTGTACCTAATCACTAAAATCTTCCTTTATCTTTTTTTATCTTCAGGCCATATATGTTCAATTACAATTTCTGTAATGCAGACCAGCCGCATGTTTCTTAAATTAAAGAATTCATTCAAAGTTTGAGATGTAGAGAACTTAAATGATATTTTCGTGACGAGATACTTGTATTTGGTTTTGCAACGGATGCACATAATTAACAAAAATCTTATAAGCAAACAACAATTTTAAAACAAAAGTGTTAAAATATTATTTTAGAAATAATCACCTCTTAAATCCCAAGACCTAAACACAATACCGGTACAAAAGAAATGGAATCACTCGGACAGGAAGGAAAACTAATTTTCTTCAATTACTGTTTAACATGACCGCAGTAATTGAAAGCGCCGAGTCATAACGACTTCACATTATTCCAGGATGCTTGGCCAAATTTGATTATTGTCACCCTTTTGACAAAATTATGCCGTCTCTTGTGGGAATTTGTTTCATTAATAGGGAGGGTGAGAAAATATGTCAAATTTTATTCTACGATGGAAAATGACGCAACAGTGTGTCATTCTGGACAATGGAAGAATGAAAGAAATGAAATTTGAAAATTGGGGTCAAAATAATGAAATATGAAAATCACGTTTACAAACATAGGCCATGCGCAAACACATCGATAAGATTTATAATCGTATGAGTTTTTATGATGTTACTTCTTCTGTATGCAAAATACACCAAAGAAATGATTTTATGAAAGAAATTACAGTTTGTTAGTCACATTTAACATATTTATGTGCAATTTAAAAATCGCCATGTCCGCATATTGTTGCAATGATTTGCATATCGATGAGAATTAACATACAATTGGAAAACAGAATTAGTTCAACATCTGAATGGTTTGAATGACATGAATGATGTTATCTTTTAATTGGTTCCGTTAGCGATGACAATGCGATTGTCTAGGAATTGAGATTAAATGTATCGTTTAAGATTTCTGAATTTGTCCAAAAAATATTCTTTCTCGAAATGACGGTCATGTTAATTGAACATTCTACAAGCAAATGCTTTTTTTTTTTTATGATAATTTGAATATCAGTGAACAGACGTTTATGCTCTTATTTAGCTTATTTCGCTTAGAAGAATAAACAAATAAAGACATAAGTATTATAAAGAATTGAAGAATTGAAGCAGATTAACATACTGAATTATTAATAACTAGTTAAGCCTTTTGTTCTATACATTAGTGATGACACTGCAAGATTTCGAATCCTTTAGTTGATAGTAGTAATTATGTTTCAGATGCGATTTAAAAGAATGATTTCCGATTGAACATTTTTAAACAAGATAATACTAGTTATTAAAGCGTCTTTCCACATAATATACAATATTATGACAAAGTCCAACAGGAAAAGCGACATTTCAAAACTAGAACATAAATATTGACTGAGGCATGTATCGGAGGCACGTTGACCATTTATATTGACAGTGTCCGTTCAGACGTTTGTTTCCTAGAACACTCTCGCCTTTATGCACGAGGTTTAATGTGTTGCACATGTAGTTGCATATTTTTCAATATAGGGTAAAAGCGAAATTGCAAAACTTCGGATTTAATTTGCTGAAGGTGACCTTTTCTGCAATGTCACATTGAGAATTTTTTTTACCTGTATAGGGAAAAGTTATTACTGTTAAATGTCATTCTAAAATTTTGTTTTAATAACAGAAAAACTGTCCAGTTATATAATATTATAATAACTATGTAAGTATTCTTTTCAATTAGCACATAGCATAAATGCTACAGGCCACGAATATTACAATACTATATTGAAGAGATAAAATTACACACTTTTAATTAAAATAAATGGCTTTCTCATAAAATTCATCGCGCCCATTTCGAGAACATTTTCTTGTAATGAACATTGTTACGTCTATGGGTAACAATTGCTTTTGACTTGAAATACTAAAGGTAACAGAAAAAAAACCATCAACTATTAATATTAAAAAGTTTTTTTGGTGGGATAACTAACAATTCAAATGCATTGTAAAAGTAAACTAGTCGACGTAAAGTTCAATCATAATATCCTGGTCAAATGTAAATCCAGTCAGTATTAATTCCAAATTTCATCTTAAAGTATTCACAGTGAATTAAGCATACACAAAGACTATAAATCCTCTGTTTAAAGATAAAATTCTAATCCAAAATTTTAATGTAAATTCATCAAATTTTAAATGTCCAAACTGGTAATACTTTTTATTATTTTTATTAAGAAATTACAAGATCTTACGACGGTTCTTACATGTCCTCAGACAGCTTTCTATTGAAAGTATAATCATGATTCTTTCTTTTTTTCTTTCTTTTCTTTTTTTGGCAAATGATTGATGCAGCTATGTGAATGAATTTTCTGTTTGATATGTATGAATTGCCAAAAGTTAATGAAGTGAAAAAGCGAATACGTAAATTGCAATCGAATTTATAATGTAATATGATATATTCCTCAAATATCATTCGCTTGCTAAGTTCAGAAGTGTTTCGTTTTATCTGCAGCTTTAATTATTTACCGAATTATGCTGTTATGTTATAAACGGTTATATTTTTTCAATTTATATATTAAACACTATAATAATGATATTTACTTATAGTCTGGTTTCTCAAAATAGATTTGAAGAACTGAAGAAAACGAGATTTAACCAAATATACTGAAAAGATCTTGCGTTTAGCACAGACACATTGTGTTTGTCCAACTTGACAAAGCGCAAGCTAGGCGACGTTGCTTTTTAACATTTGCATCTCGTTTAAAATGTGTACTATTTTTTTTCTAGGTCGACTGGGAAGAAGTTACTGGGCTTGGTATGCCGCGGCGTTAGAGCAAACCCACTGCGTTCATCGCCTGTTGCTGATTCCAAATATTATTTTTATCTAGTCATCTGTTACGTTAAATAGTCAGTATTATTCCAATACAGCCTGCTAGTAGTCATAACAAATATTTGCCATCCTTAATTACTGCAACGAAAACATTGCACATATATAGCATTATTGAAAAGAGATTTCAAAATCAAAATTGCGTCTAACTGAAGACAAATGTCCATATTTATGAAACTGTTTCTATCTCTGACAGCTGATTACTTTCTTGAGCACAAAATATGTATCGACAACGGGCTTACCCACTGTCTTAAGATAATTCGATTACATTGTATGTATTTTACGGTATCAAAGACACTGAAAGCATGTATCAATCCATTCCTTTGTTGTGCAACGCAATATGGACATTGTTTTGCTTAATACTTACAAATTAAAAGCTAATTTCACAATAACAGTCTTTGTGTGTCATGTGACGGCTGTTACATGTCGCTTCGAGCTTTGGACTTAGTCCTGTTTATTATTTCTTGTGTGTGTGTTCGGGTTTTACGTCTTTTTCAACATTTTTTCAGTCATATAAACGACGTTGTCTACTTGTAGCTGTGAGCACAATGCCCAACTTTACTGTGCTGCCTCACTGGAATATGACGCCGTAGACACTGACATGATACCCAGCCCAGTCACATTATACTGACACCGGGCTGACCAGTCCTAGCACTACCCTCTTAATGCTGAGCGCCAAGCGAGGAAGCTGCTTGTACCATTTTTTACGTCTTTGGTATGACACGACCTCCCGCACTCAAAGCGGACGCTCTACCACTAGGCTACCGTGGCGGTTGGGAATCAGATCAGACACATGTTCGGGGTATAAAATGCTGTGCATTTCATTAACTCCAATAAAAAAAGTCAGTCTGGTATTGCTTTACTTGGTTGCATTTTATACTTCCAAATGATATTTTATAGATAAGGTCAAAGTTTGAGTCATAATCATACTTTGCATATTTATTATTATCTTACTCAAACGTTAGTATGACTGTTGTGACGTAATTTTAGTACCTCTGAGCCAGATCATTTCAAGGCCCACCACAACTTACTGACCTATTTTTCTTCCCACATACTGTTAGAATGCAAGTATAGTACAGCTAACATAAAGATGCCCAAACCCTTCCTGAATTATTGTTTACATAACTTTACATAACGTCTGACTACTTAATCATTTATTAATAAATTTATTTCAGTATCGTTTAAAAACGATTAATAAACTAAACAAAGAGTGATCTACGCCTAATAAAACATCAAGTACTGTACATACTGCTACATTAATTGAATACAATGATTTGACACTCAATACAGTTTTTTGCCTTATAAATGTTACTGTCATTTGTAACTAGATACTTGTATTTCCCTTTTCTTGCTAGTTATTACAGCGAAGTACAATACAATGTCTGTCAGTGTGTTACTGTGTCACTGTATCACTGAACTTTAAAATTATCCTAGTTCCTAAATGAAGATAACATAAAATGACATACTTCTACCGAATTAGACTTTTCTCCCTTGATAAAATAATTGGAATTCTTCAGTGCAGTCGTTTATGCATACGCCGTATTTTACGAAACACTCCTGCAAAGCGTGAGAAGTATTTAAAGGATTAACTTGAAGAACACCCGGAAAAATGAAGAAAATTACCATTCAAATATATAACGAAGATCACACCTGAACTAATTGTACTTAAATGTTTGTTATAAACAGTAAATGAAACTTGCTAAATAATAAATAATTGCAATTAACAGCAATGTACAAGAAAAACACCCTGATAAGTAGTGAAAATATATTATCTGCAAACTTGCCAAAAACAACAATATGAGCCGTGCCATGAGAAAATCAACATAGTGGCTTTGCGACCAGAATGGATCCAGACCAGCCTGCGCATCCGCGCAGTCTGGTCAAGATCCATGCCGGTCGCTTTCAAACCCTATTGCAATTAGAGAACCTGTTAGCGAACAGCATAGATCCTGACCAGACTGAGCGGATGCACAGGCTGGTCTGGATCCATGCTGGTCGCAAACGCACTATGTTGGTTTTCTCATGGCGCGGCTCATATCTTATCGTTATGCCGAATAATGTCATAAATTTTCAAAAGATCCAATTGGACATATAGTATACTTATAATAAGACATCTCACAGGAAGAAAACGTGACAATCTTATTGATTTTTGTGGAATAAAGCCATTGCTGTCAGAAATCTGGGATACTGAACAATGCAGAAAACATGTCATATGTTCAGTTACGCCTTTTTACACAGCGTAAGGTATTAAATCTGGAAACAGTTTCTTGTGATAAATGTAATGGCAATAATATACTTGCACTTTTAAACCTGAGTATTGTTTTACATAAGGACAATTAAACAGACGGCTGCGTGTTATAGGTGAAACGTGTTTTGCTCCTTTTTTGTATGTTTTTGGTCTTTTGGGATACACTCATTTTTACGATTATGATAGAATTCCGCTGAAGCCAGTGCTTGGAGCCGTGAGGGGTGTTGCACATTTCAATTTCTCTCGTGACCAGACTCGATCAAACCGAGTCTGCTAGTATGTTTTTGATCGCTTTCTATACTTCTAAAGGATCTTTTACAGATTTTATTATTCAGCATTAAGTTGACAGGTTATATTTAGAATAAACATATAATATATTATAAATTCAGCCTATCCTTTTCGTTCAGTTCACCCGAAGAGCATAAAAAAATACATTTGATTATATTCTCTCCTTGCAATTGTCTTTTACCCACAACATGTATCTCTGTAGTAATATAGGTAAAATTATATTCAGACCAATAACACTACTGCTAGAAAACGTGCGTTTTATCATAGTTTTTTTTTTTTGTTTGCGACATGTTATACGTTACATGTAGCTACTTTGAAGTATGTCTTATTTACACAGATATTAAGAAATACATTGTATTCAGCACGCTTTAAAAAGAACTTCGTGAGTTGTTAAATATCAATACAAGTTGTTTGTGTAACAAAAAAAATCGTCAAATTAGAACGCACGCAAACGTGTTATTAATGCTATAATTGTTTATTACTTAGCTAAGATAAAAATAATCAGGTGGCAGGTGTTTGCTATTATCTAGCATTTTTACAATGGCTACGAAATACATGTATATTGAAAAATAATGCTGACGAATGAACGATTAAATTAGGATACATAATGTAAAAGACTATTTGGTATGGAATGCCGCAGCTGTCTTCTGTCGGGACATTTCATTTTTTAATGTCAGCACGCCATGTTATCTTGTTAAAACAGTGTCTTATTATGTTTAAAAGCTATGTTATTATGTTAAAGTGTGGTGTTTACTTGCCAAATAAGTGTCTTAAAAGTAAGGGTATTGGTGCTCAGATTTCAGACAAGTTGTAGAGTAAATTGGTGTAATTATACTTTAGATTTACCATAATTTTATGTTTTACTGAATATGACCTGGTATTTTTCACTAATGTTAGAGCCTTTCTCGGCGGGGAATGATTTTATTTACATTATGTTATCTAACTTGTTGAAAATAGGGTAAGTGCGAGAGGTTGGCATGCCCTAAACGCGTTTAAAGCACAGTTTCCTTTATACATGTTACTGATCGTTACAATGCGGTGCCCATATTTTCAACTTGTTTTCTGTCTGTCTTGTGTTTTTCGTTACGTAAGTTGTCTTATTTGTTGTTAACGTTTTGTTCTTTCCTCTTTCTCCTCTTGCTTCTCGCTAACGGTTTCTCTACTTGTTATAGGCTTTGAAAGCGAACAGCATGGATCCTGACCAGACTGGGCGGATGCGCAGGCTGGTCTGGATTCATGCTGGTCGCAAAGGCTCTATGTTGGTTTTCTCATGGTGCGGCTCATATCTATATAAAATAGTATGTTGATTAGTAAATATTTAAACTTTTGTCAGATTTTTCACGAAGTTTGTATTTAGAGGGTATTCAGACAACTCATAGATATATCACGTAGTAGTCCAGATTTGTTGTTTCTTGTGTCTGTATAATAGACTGAAGACGGATCACAAGTTGGATATCGTTGCGCCGTACGGGCTGCGCCGAACCTCATTAAATTCATACACTTTTTAGTACAGTTTTTTTTTTACATAAAGAAAAAAAAAACATTTCTAGTTTCTTTGAAATAAACCAAATATACGTCTGTTAAATAATCGCAAGTGGACGTTTCTAAAATAGTTTATTTCAAAGTCATCGATTTAATGGAACTGTACTCGTATATTGTTTGTTTAAGTTATAGCGACATATTTTTCATCATTGATCTATTTTAATTAGATCTTGGTTCTAACATAATTGTTATTTGTTTTCTGGATATGATTCAAGGTCACTTTAATTTCAGTTTATGAAATAACAGGTCGCATTGCCTTTCTTAAATCAAGACACTGTAAAAGAGAGATGGCTTTTTATCTATAATTTTACCCTTGATTAGATTGCAGCTGATTCATTGAGATTATTTCTTAACTCTTTAACTTTGTTGTTGACATTTTGCTTGAAATTACATGCCGTAAATCAAGCCAACAGATTACTTACTTAAGGCTTTTCATATACTGGTCTTCCTTTATCTAATATAACTGGCTGATCTTTGAACGAATCTGTTACCTAAAAGTTTTGTTATTATTAATTACTTTTAACCTCGTGGTTTAGTCCCTTTTTCTGCTTTTATAGTTGTACCTCTGATGACAATTACCCGTTCAGTGTTTGCTTCAAAATAATAAAAAAAATTATTTGATGGATTTTGTTTCTCAATCTTTGCAAATTGCTGCCCGTCTAAAAGATAATGACGTCAATTTTATTTCAAAATCAGATTAGCTCTGAATGATCTCTGAAAACATATTCGTAATATTAACTTTGTCCTGTGTTGTACTGTACTGAATCTACTAAAATCCTGAATTAACCGCATTTTCCTTCAAAATGTATTATATCTTACGGAACGATCAAGCTGTATTTATAAGTGAGGATTGGATTTCATACGTGTACTTTTACGGTGCCATTATTAGTCCCCTACTGGTTGAAAACCAGTTTTGGGGACTATAGGAATGCTCTTTTCCGTCATTCCGTCTTTCCGTCATTCCGTCATTCTGTCATTCCGTCATTCCGTCCGTCCGCAATTTCGTGTCCGGTCCATAACTCTGTCATCCATGAAGGGATTTTAATATTACTTGGCACAAATGTTCCCCATGATGAGACGACGTGTCATGCGCAAAACCCAGACCCCTAGCTCAAAGGTCAAGGCCACAATAGGAGGTCAAAGGTCAACAGGGCTTTTTTCCTGTCCGGTCCACAACTCTCCCATCCTTGAAGGGATTTTAGTATTACTTGGCACAAATGTTCCCCATGATGAGATAATGTGTCGTGCGCAAATCCCGGACCCCTAGCTCAAAGGTCAAGGTCACAATTGGAGGTCAAAGGTCAACAGGGCTTTTTTCCTGTCCGGTCCATAACTCTCCCATCCATGAAGAGATTTTAATATTACTTGGCACAAATGTTCCCCATGAGGAGACGACGTGTCATGCGCAAAACCTGGACCCCCTAGCTTAAAGGTCAAGGTCACAATTGGAGGTCAAAGGTCAACAGGTTTTTTTCCTGTCCGGTCCATAACTCTCCCATCTATGAAGGGATTTTAATATTACTTGGCACAAATGTACCTCATAATAAGACGATATGTCATGCACAACTTTCAGACCCTAGCTCAAAGGTCAAGGTCACACTTAGCAGTCAAATGTTAAAATAGCATGAACAGGGTCTGTTTCGTGTCCGGTCCATAACTCTGACATTCATTGAGGGATTTTAATATTACTTAGCACAAGTGTTCCCCATGATGAGACGACGTGTCATGCGCAAATCCCGGACCCCTAGCTCAAAGGTCAAGGTCACAATTGGGGGTCAAAGGTCAACAGAGTTTTTTTCCTGTCCCGTCCATAACTCTGCCATCCATGAAGGGATTTTAATATTACTTGGCACAAATGTTTCCCATGATGAGACGACATGTCATGCGCAACACCCAGTACCCTAGCTTAAAGGTCAAGGTCACACTTTGAGATCAAAGGTCAAGAGGATTTTTTTCCTGTCCGGTCTATAACTTTGTCATGCAAAGCAGGATTTAGATATCAGTTGGCACAAATATTCCCCTGGATGAGACAACATGTCATGCGCAAGAACCAGGTCCCTAGGTCTAAGGTCAAGGTCATATTTAGAAGTCAAAGGTCAAATTCAAGAATAACTTTGTATGGAGCATTTTTTCTTCATGCATGGAGGGATTTTGATGTAACTTGGACCAAATGTTCACCACCATGAGGCACCCTTGTTTTTAGAATTACATCCCTTTGTTGTTACTATAAATAGATTTTATTGTAACTTTTTTATTACTGGCAGTAGAGAAAAATCGAGACCACTTTTCTGTGGTACAGCATGCATGTTACATCCAATTTTTAGGTGTATTTTGACCTATCTCTACCTGGTAAAGAGTTTCTTGTGGACTTATATTATTAATTTTTTTTTTTTTTTTTTTTTAAAGATTAATTTCCCTTTGTTGTTACTATAAATAACTTACATGATAACATTTTTATAATCAGCCAAAAAAATTCAATATGAAAACAACTGTGGGTTTTTATATATGCACATTTTAATCCAAGTGTGTTGTTATAATGTTATAACATATTGTATATGTAGTACAATATTGTTTATACATCATTGACAGATATCAGTTCATTATGTTATACTGCAGTAGAAAAAATTAGGTGCCTTCCAGTAGGGGACTTTGTATTGCATGGCAATACTTCATTCACTTGTTTATTTCGCTACGTGTCAAAATTCTTGATATTATACATTTTTAGCAGAAACCTAAATGTATGATTAGTATAGCGTGTTATTCCTTTTGTGCGGGCATATACAAGTTTGAAATTCAACACGTCTAATAACTGTGCATTGATAATTTCTTGCAACTATCATACGTAGATTAATAATTTTTGCGGAACGATATAGTTGCCTCGACTTAAAATGTTATACGCGTCTTCAACTCCAGATATCTATCTAATCAGGAAAACTCATACAATTTTTATTGTCAAACCCACACATTTCCAATTTCTGGTTTTCTTTAAAGGTTGTACGAGAGATTCATTACGTAGATACCACAACAAAAGAATCTGACCTTTCCTATATTACTTCATAAAGCAAAAGTTTGTTTTACATCTAAAAAATTTTTCTTGTCTCCTCAAAATACCAGTATATGAAGTTTTATTTAAATATTCACAGACTTTACTAGTGCACATCTACAGTTTGCATTTACATACACGCGCACGTAGAGGATTTGATTACATAATGCATACAAAATTGTTCTGCAATGCATAAGAAATCATAATCTTGGTTTTTAATATTTTTTCAGAAATTCAAATTGAAAGGTACTAACTACGGTATGTTTTTTCCTTCTTCTTTAGCCCATCCGCTTAGCGTAACAGGATCTATGGATCGCGGGGCCGTGAGTTCAATTCATGAGCAAGGCGTATGTTTTCCTGGACGATTTTATCTGAATTCATTCGTCATCGGCCTCTCTGATTCATGTGGAGAAGTTGGCAGTTACTTGTTATAGTACTGGTACAGAATCCAATAACACTTGTTTTCAATACGCGTCCGTATAGAGATATAATTTTTCCTAATTATGGCGCAGTGTATGTAAAGTGTGGTATTAGACCTTTTGTACAACCAATGGATAGCTTGATTTCCAGTTCTTCTAACTAGAACACTTTTGGATCGGGGTCCTACATCTGGAAAGCTGAAGAACCAGGACACATATGTATCTTCCAACATTTTGCTATATGAACAATTCGTGAGGATTTTAAATAAACTTAGATACACATATATTTGTACAGTAAATGTCTGTAGGAAAAATATGTTTATACATGTGCCACAGACATACAATTACTAGTTCATGTTTTAGCTGATCTTATTCATTACTTAGAATAACGGATTTCTGTATGCGTCATTGTAAATATAATAAAAGTAGAAAGAAGTGTGGGTTTTACTTTTGTGATCTCTATTAACTATTTATGTACGAATTCAATTTAAATTTTACAAGATCTGAATTGTGATTAAAAGTTATATATTCCAAATTCAGTAAATCTTTAAAGGTGAGTCAAATTTACTAATTGGACTTTGATGTAAAACGAAAATTTATTCTTGCAGTTGTAGTAAGCAAGCGTGTCACCTTACATCCGGACGCAATCTGATCATAGGTTTCAATAAAGAGTATATCTATGTATTATTGCCACGGTAACTCAGTTTTATTTTAATGGCAAAAGAAATCGGTCGTTTCCATAGAAACGATCGTGTATTTTCGATATTTTAATGGTTTCAACACGGGAGTCATGAATAATAGCCATCTCTGTCACTTCTCTTAAATTCAAGTCTAATATGTTTGTCTCTGTTAAAACACTCTTACGCTAGAATGACGTCACGTTTACGTGCGGTGACGTCAAATTTTTTGTTGCGACCAAGAAAGAGCGCTTCTATATTTTATCTAGTGTTTGAGATTACGGGCATATTAGAATCGAAATAATTTATAGAACAAGCGTGCTTTAACACTATCTATACACTCGGGTGGTAATACATCGTTCAAATAATTTCACTCGGGCTGCGCCCTCGTAAAATTATTGAGCCCGACGTATAACCACCCATCGTGCATAAATAGTATTAATTTAAAGCACTCTTTTGCTGTAAATTATTTCTTAAATGAATTGGCCATCTTTTTTTCCGTGGTATGTTTGCCCTAAATTGTACCTCTTTTCGAATAAATGAATTTTATATCATACTCATAACATAAGATAAACTTAATTTCGAAAGGGTGTTTTACTCTGTGGATGGTTTTAAAGGACGAAAGTATACACTCGAGTAAGAAAGTGTTACTCATAAGTAAACATGTGTCACAACAAGTCAGAATGTTTCACAGGTAAGCTTTAATCACAAGTAAGAGTGTTACAGAAAAGCTTTATCACAAATAAAGTGTCACAGAAACAGTATATTTTCAAGTTAGAAAGTGTCACAGAAATAAGCTGTATTCAGAGGTAAACACATTTCACAGACAATATACATTCTGCAGTTAAAAAGTGTCTCTGCATTATGTATTTCTGTTATAGAATTTTCATAAGTCGTTGAAGAAAAAAAAGAAAGATCGTCATGTCATCTGAAGTATTAAAACATATTATACGACGATTGAATGCTGTCTAACACCTCGGATTGAACACAGACATTTTATAAAAAGCCACAACATTCTATAGATTATTTTGCTTTCGCTAAGTGCATTGCTTCATTTAAATGGTTTTGTCGGAAGTATTTCGAGTATTACTGAGCACCATAATAAACGGATGCAAGTCATTAGTGTCTTAAAAGCATTAAGCGCCATTGCGAAACGTTCTCTAGCGAATATAAATTCACTCAAGAGCAATAAAACACAACCCATCCCTGAGATTATATTTAAGTTACGTGAATGTACTGAAATGAAACTTATAATTGAGCGCAAAAGTGAGCAAAATGAGGTTTTGTAAATTTAAAAAGGAATTTAAAAAATCTGATTAGAAGTATTTTATATTTTCAAGGATACACTGTAGGGTTTTGGAGCGATTTTGCCAGGACATAATAGTTACCTACATATGAAATATGTTTATACCCAATTTCTGAGAGGAAAGAAATCAGATACAATAAATCTCTTTAGAAAGCAGTAATTTCCCTGACATTTAGAAACAGGAGCCATGCTTGAAATCTAAAAAGCTTGCACGAGATATTGTTCGGCTGCAGTAAATATAATATAAAGAAACTGCTCTTTGGACTGTCTGTTTATTTGGAATGTTCACATTTTTCTCTTTTGAAGCAATAGAGCCTTACTGTTAAACATGTTTTAACCGACTGGAAACCGCATTTGGATGTAGATAGTAGTGCAATGCTTAATATGTTTTATACACCTATTCTAAAACGACCAGTGAATAACCTATATACATGTAGAGCAAAATCTATCTCGGGTTATTCTGCAATAAACCACTCGCGTGCAATGACGTCATCCGATCCAGGTACGTAGCACGGTCGTAAAAAGTAGTCACCATTTTCTTTTCCAACACTGTTGATACTAGTATATGAATTAAGAAATAACAAGTTCCCAAGTGTGATTTATCGTAGAATAACCCTAATGTTTCGTTCTTATGCGAAACAATATATCACTCAGGCCTACGTCCTTCGTGATATATTCTTATGCACAAAATCTCAAAACACGGGTTATTCTACGATAAACCACAACTGGGAACTTATTATTTCTTAATTCAAATGAATTCTTACATTCATTCAATGTTTTACAGATTAAGCATCAATCAACTTCAATCTACGTACTAGATAATTGAAATTAATTTTGTTATTGACTCCTCGGTTGTAAGGCATCCTCAGTGTGTGTTTTAATTTACGAGTTGTATCTTTGATGTTTTGATATTTTCTTTTTTTTTTATAAATGTGCACAAACATGTTTTCTTGAAGCTTGTCTTTATTAGTTTATTGATAATCTAATACTTGAAGATAACGTGGTATCTAAGACCTCGTTAGGTTAGTGGTATAGCGCCTGCAGAGTGCACATGTATAAACACATTTAATGAATTTTCTGTTCAACTACATCATATTAGGTAAAAATGTCCTTAAAGTTACAAAACGTCATTGAAATTGTTTACAGTTTTTGTCGAATTTAACGTTCTGCAATATTCAACAATGATTGTTTGTACTAGTTTCACAGATGTCGTTGTTAAAACACTTAAGTAATACACAGACTGAATTCCTTATAATATACAATTTGTTTAGCTGAACATTTTCATTCAGTTATATATACTGTGACACAAATTCTTATATGTCGTAAAGATGTCAGAGAAATGTTTCCCATACAGGCTTGAGACATAGTGTTTTACAAGTTAAAGCATGCCAAAAGTTCCTTCTAGGGCACATCTATATAAATATATAATGATCATCTTGTAAAATTTTGGTTGCAATGTCTGTTTTATACTGCCAAAAATGTCAAGTAGGTATTTACGCTAGTTATTATTTAACATAAATTGTTAAATCTAACAACAAACAAAATCTGTTACCACTTTCAGTTGAGTAAATACGGCAATAAGACATTGACCCGGTCAATCCGTTATGATTCGATGCGTGAATTTGTTACACATAATTAGAGGGTCGCAATGGGGTTTGTTTTCACTTATCAACCATGCATTTGAAAATAACGATAATATGTAGTTGTTTTCATGTAAATTTGTTTGTACATATGTTATGTTCTTCAAGAATGGAGGAAATAAAAGAATCAGTCAAACATCCTCGGGTTTGGTAATACGTAATCCATGGACGCATTCAGTCAGAGTCGCCTCAATTAGGAAAGAATAGTTTTAACGTCAGAGGTTATTTCTAAGGTCACGGAGTTTAACTGGCCAGCTTGTAATGACAACAGCTTTCGATATCAGTAGCTCAGTCAAGTAAAGGAATAATGATATACCTTTTTATGGCATCCCGACATTCTTTGCTTCGAAGAACGCACTGTTTTGAACATAATTTCATTATTTTACATACAACTATAGTCAATATTGGCAGAATAAGATACCAGAAATAGGTAAATGTATGTACGGAAAAGGTCATTTAAGCAGTAACTTGATTTACGAAGATGCATTCGGCTCGAAAGGATTTTGACAGACTAGAATCCACCCGACGCAAGCGCCTCATGGGTTCCAGACCTTATAAAATTAGTTCGAGCAAAAAGTAACATTGCCTATCAAGGTACAGTTTTATTTACCCTTTTATTTTCGCTTAATGACAGCTTCGACCAACTTCTTGTGCAAACATTTTATTCAAAACATGTAGAAGATTATTTTTTGTTTTACTTCAGAAACAAAGTGCATGCACTATTCAAAATTAAGCCTCTGTTTTTGCAGAGCAGCAAACGAGGTAGACATAAACATGTGCAAGGCTATCAATATTTCTATAGAGCATTTTAAACAATTTTAGAGGATAGTCTAGACACATAAACGATTTTTGTTAAGGCATTGTGTAAGTAAAATAATCATTTACAGAAAGTGATTTGCAATTTAAATCAAATTTGTCTAGCAGCCCCATGAATCTCAATTTAAAATAACTTCTAAATTATAGACACGTAGAATTGCAGTTCTTATTTTAGACTATTTTCACGTGGAATACTGATCATTCAGAAAGCTTCGCCATTTCATACAAACATCTTTCAACTTTGAAATACTTCTGAAAAATAGACATGAGACACTTGCATGATGGTTCCACCATTATCTTCATTAGAGAGTTTGAGATTTCAAACTTCGCCTTCCCCTTCAACGTCTCTCATATACATTTTGGGTAAAACGTCACCGATATGCGTGTATTTTATTTATATCACACGTTGCTACTAAAGTTTTCCATGTAATATCACGTAAGCCTAAGACTTCTCTTTATTACTATGCGAAATAAAAAGCTTAGTTTCAGGATTTCTGCTTATTAAGTTATTTGATTATCCATATATATAATTAGACTAAATTTGATTCGAAACACTATCAATAGGTATAAGAATAATGAAGTTTTGTATGGCTAGTGATTTTAACTAAATACATTGAATTGAACCTGGAAGTATGAAGTTATCAACTGATTTTGAGAAACTTTGAGATTTTGTTCAAACTTTAACTTCTACGGCATATTTGTGTCCCCAGGCGGTATCGATTTTACCATATGGGCCTTTTTGACGTTTGAAGTGAAGTTTTGAACGTCCGAAGATGCGATATCACGAAAGTCGAAACTTCATTCTTTTTACATCTACTCTGTCCACATACTCGGCATCAAGAACTGAAATCTGGATGGAGGCACATGGCATGACAGTCATTTTACTTGAAAAACAAATAATGACGCGCGATTATCATTTGGTGGAACATTTTATTTTCACATCCAAATAAAATCAATCTGTTTCTGTCGGACACTTAATACGACAATTGCGTTTAACTTATAAACATGGTACTAGGAAGACGGAAAATTCTTCTGAAGTATCAGACAATTTCAGATCTATGATATCATGATGAGAGACGTTTTCTGTAAGCCGTATGGGATAACTCCATTCTTTAAATGCACGGAACCAGAGCCTGGCAGAGGGACATTGTGAGTTAATTCCCCCTTTGATTCTTACATTTTACAAAGAAAGTCGGTCTTGAAACTCGGTGTGACCCTACCCTACCCCCCCCCCCCCCTCCCCCCCTCTCCTCCCGAAATGGGTGACCCCATCTTTAATGTGGTGTCCCTCTAACCAAAATTCCTGGATTCGCAGATGCTTTACTTATAAAATAGTATATTAAAATCATATTGTGCTGTCTGAGAGTTTGGCATTATACAGAGTCATACAGAGTGTCATTATCACTTTGATACGATCATAATAGGCTATTAACTTTGTATGTGGATATATGCACGAGTTCTGCAGCGGCAATATTGTCCGCGAAAGAACGAGTGCACATATCCTCATACAAAGTTAATAACCTTTTTATTACATATCCACTATCAAATGATTAATTTATATCTAAATTATCGTTCTGTCACGAAAGACAGGAAAAAATACGGAAGAAAAAATTCTCCGAAAACGCAATAAACAAATCAAATTGATGCGCATTAATATTTTCCGCGAAAATGACGTCAACTTGTTGTCGCAACGTGCGCGTGGACGCAATGGACGTCACGCGATTCTTTCCATTACAACGTTAAGAAAACATACCACGTCCTATATAAGTCCAACTCGTGACGTACTTATAACTTTCATTTCATTTCAGTTTGATAAATTACTACGTGCCAGTATCTAATAGGTCAGATTAATCAAAGTGTAAAAGTAAACAAAATGTTGTAAAATTACAAATTAAACAAACACACAATAGCAACAAAAACCTTAAGAAACGAGATCCGCAATGGACGGACCGTCAGGGGAGGTAACTAGAGTCACGGATTGGGACTAGTCCGATATGAAAGCGTTCAACATCATGATATGGAAAAATATTGCACGATCGCGGTCCATTGAAACACAATGGAAAATAATTTTAGGTATGTAATAATCATTTTTATTTCCTCTCATGTATGATTTACAATCGTGCATTGTATACTGACTAGTACTATACTGACATAATTTTATATAAAATCTAAATGTCTGGAGCTCAGCTGCAAGACTAACGAGTTTTTACATTGTTCACATTGTTTTATCGTTGTTTTTTTTTTTTTCGTTTTTTTTTAGTAATCGCTCTAAAATCCATGCTGTTATTATATTAATTGAAGTGTTTTTTTTATTTAATTTTCATTTTTTTTCATTTTTAAAACCTCTTGTAAAATTCCTGCCCTTTCGGACAACTGGTATCAAAATGCACGAAAAAACGATCATAATTACGGATAAATTGAATGGGCGGATTAAAAGAAGTAAGGTTCATTCTAATGTTTGAAATCTCAAGAAATTTTAATCGAACTTCAACTTCACACGTTAACTTCGCAAGAGACGTTGAAGGGGAAGGCGAAGGTTGAAATCTCAAACTCTCTATTATCACAAAATTTACTTCTCACTTGTTAATTAAGGACATGTGTACAATTAAGATAAACTTTAATGTTCAAATCTGTTTAGCCAACACATTATAAGAAACGTCAGAGAGGCGATATAAAACAAACAGAACTTCACTATTGTTTAAAAGTATTGATATGTTTTTAATCCTTTTTTGATCTTGAAGACCCTTCAATTTTATGCCTAATTCCGCTAAAACCTATTTTTGGGAGAATGTCGGCTAATGCCCGTTTCTTCACTTTTCATTTAAAGACTCATTCAAACAAAGTCTGCTATTATTTCGCTTGTTGCATTCTGTGCTTCCAGTTCATCTGCCCGTAGATTAAAACATTAAACTTTAAGTGCACTATGGTGGTCGTAGAATGTCCCAATGTGCTTGGACTTAGTTGTGTCATAGTTTCTTGTCCTTTGGAACCAAGGACTTTGTACATTATTTATGTGTATACATTCTTTATGTGTAGTAGAGTTTAATATAATGCTAAATGACATTTGGGCGCTACACCTTTCATAGCCTTTCACGAACAAACTCGGTCAAACCGGAAGTCATTACGGAACATTCACATTAAGTTCAATGGACTAATTTCAGGAAATTACCTGACACATTAGCTAGAGCGGACAATTTTTTATGCAAGACTTGTCAATTATTGTAATTGGAGATCTTGCCGATATTACTTAGTACATTTCCTTTCAGTTATATTTTGCTTCCGTTTAAAGTTCATGTTGGTATTGATATAGGCGATATTTATCTACATCGGGCGTTACATACTTTTAATATTCTATTTTCAATTAACTCAGAAATTGTTATAATGAAAAGAAAACGTTGCACTGTAGTTAAATGAGTATTATAAGTTACCTGAAAGATAGATTCTAATCTTTGCAGCTCTCCTAGTTTCACTTTAATTCTAATAACAAGCTATTGTGTTGGTAGTGGATCTATAAAGATAAACTTCAAGTAGGTACTGCCTGTTATAGATTTATATGTAGTTAACTGCATTAAAGTGTTTCATCTGAAAAAAAAAGTATCGTTTTCTGAAAAAGGATTATTTGAGCTGAAATATTTATATAATTGAAAAATATTATCATGGGTAAAATGTTTGGTAAAAATTATTAACTCCACCAACATTTTTGTAGGTTTCTTTTATCCCATGCAAACAAGCACTTTCCTTTAGGCATGAAAAGAAGTGGACAGTGATTTAAAAAGAACATTTTATAAAGATTAAACAAAGAAATGCCCTGGGGTAGTGTTTCATTTCTCGTAATGAAATTTGTCAACAACAAGAATTTGAACATAAAAAGTTAAATATCTGGCCGAGCCATTTTAAGTGCGTCGAAACCAAAAGTGGAAATACCTAGAGTTGAGAGTTTAGGCGTGAAAAAATCTTTGTTTCCGGTAACATTCTAAAAAAATAGGGTAGGTAGGTCGGAAACCTTTATTTTTTTATTAAGTGAGACTTTTCGGAAATTATTTTTGTGTGAAAAGATGAATACAAATAAGGGGGTTATGCCTTTAGAGCATCAGTAAGTTGATTTTTAACATCACTAACCGTGTTTAAAGCATAAAAAGTGTAGTTATGCAAGTTTTGGTTAAAAAGTTGAAAAAAAAAACAACTTCATGGCCATAAAAACATTTAGGGTCGGGCCAAAAATTTAGGGTAGGTCGGGATACCGGAAACAAACAATTCTTTAACGTCTTAAAAGGACGAGGTAAACATACAAAAATTTTACTCATTAGCGTTGCAATCGAGTGCGATCTGCTAACCATAACTAAATAGTGTTTGAAATAGACGTATGTGTCCAGTAAGTAATACTCAGGTATTATTCCCGTTGTTTTGCATTTAAAAGACCAATTTACCAAAAATTAAAAAAAAAATATGTGACAACTCAACATATCAAATGTTTTTAATGTAATATAAAACAGCTATTAATCATATCAGCTTTTTATCTGATGCAAGGTTCTATGTAATAGTTAATGCGCTATTATTAAACTTTACAGGTAGTTTATTTGCATACTAAATGTCCTTGCTTTTCACGGAGCTACCTGTAGTTATGTCTAAAGTATATGTATTGGTAATTATTTCAACCTGTAATAGAGTAAAGCATTAAAATGTAGTACATTAATGTTTTAAAGTAGACGTTAGGTATTTGAGAAGAAATTTATCTGTAATTTTCAACAACTCTTTATTCAGACAATTGAAACTTCTGTTACTAGCTCATTGCTTTGTTCAGACTAGTTTTCAACCTAGTCATATGTATGGTTGGCTAGGAGCTGCACTTTTCTAATAATCAATGCGTATGGTGAACTATTTCGACTGCACTGGATTTGTGACCTTACTTACGTTCAAATACGGATATATTTCTCAGTAATCAGAATTTTTTTTTGTTATGTAGATAACAGTCAAAACAATATCCGCCGCATGAAAGTAGTTGTCAATGATTTATGTCCGATTTCTCATAATTTCCATCTTGCCGAAATAGATTGTGCCATACTTTTTGCGTTAATCAAATTATCTCCGTATGATCAATGACACAGATCCATATTGCCCGCAATTTCATAGACATTGATGTCATATAAATATCGGAAATGTTCCTATGATTCCGAATTAATGGTTTAAATAAAGACTTCTATCAATACCAGTGTGTTTCTGAAATACATTGGTTGCCTTCTATCATACTGAATAAGCAAAATTAATAGAGACGGCATTTTACGACTTCGCGGCGGGATGGAGGTGGTTGTGCTACTTTTTACAGGTCAGTGGTCAAGCACTATATCAAAACGGTTACTATAGTAGTAAGATCTATGTTATAATAATGCATCTGGATTGTCGATGTCTCTTATATATATCAACCATGTGTCTTTGTGGCACTTGTTGTGTCTGATATGAACATTGCATATGTGTACATTCTTATGTTCCATCCTCAATACTTCTTATTTTAGGACAACAGACATGTATCAACTGGATAGGTATTTTAAATTTATGCATTGAGAAACCTGAAACTAATTACAAAATATCAAAAATCAGTTCGTACATGGAAAAACATATGTAGGGTTAGTTACTGTCTTTGTTTTGTTGTATTGCTCGAAATGAAAAAAAAAATCTTAAAGTAGCAGTTAATTAGCAATTAACTTCCGTCAAGTAAGGCATATCTTATTTTTCAATATCAGTCACATTTTTGTGATCAATGCTAAATGAAGATTTTCAATTGTTTTCACCAAATGCGCACTGACTATTATAAATTGTATTGGTGCTGCTTTTCAATCTTAGATTTTTATATATTACATCAAAGTTGAATTTTCAGCCTTGGTTCTTACCATGATTGTTCCATAGTCATTATTACTTACTTTTAGGGGGGATGATGTGCATTTAATTGTCTAAAGAAATACATTTACATATTCTATTGCTAGACATGTTTCAAATTACCAGTATCAGTGGCATTGGGACATGGTTATTTTGCAACGAATTCTATTAGGTCATTAGTAGATTCCACTTTTTACCATTGACAGGATAATATCAAAATCAGAAATTCATTAAAAACTTCAGCCGATTAGCGGAAGCCACTAAATGTGGAATTGAATAAAAAGAAAATGAATTGAACGCCGTTCCTGGCAATAATTAAGTAAAATTACGAAGGATGTCACGTACTTATATGTCTTTGTCGCTATCACGGTATTAATTCTAATCCCGGTTTAATTTGAATGTTTTATGGTAGCCTTATTGCAAAACGAACGTAGGATTATTTCCCTGCCTTATTACAGCAAAACTCTACAATAAAGTCAACATTTCAGTGTTTTAATTCTAAAGATGCATAAAACTATTAAAATAATAAGTGTATGTATACAAGGCCTAGAGCCTCTTAAGATTTATTCTTATTTAAGTTATTTGATTAAATCATTCGACATCAATATATTTCGTACGAACTCTTTTTAATATTGACATCAGCAGAAGCTTGCAGTTTACGGGACGCTTATTAGTTAGTATTTGTACTTCATACTAAAATAGTACTTCATAAAAATAATCCAATAAATCTTTCATATCAAAATTGTGAGTGTGTTGTGCAGTTAAACGCTGTTTAAAAGGAAATGATGTCAACTCCATCGGATAACATAGGCGTTCCAATGCACCAAATAAGCGTAACTTAACACTGTACAGCCGATTCTCCACACTATATATTATTAATATTGTTCTCCATTAATGCATCAGACGTTAGATTGTTTGCTCGATACATTTGCACCATCTGCATCTCAAGAAGTCTTTTTTTCATTTTTTTTCCGTTTTTTTAAACCAGCTTTTGGATTTATTTTGAACTTTTGTGTTTGCTGTATGTATTGGCCCATATCCTAAGGTTTTCCTTTATGTTATTTTGGTAGACAGATTTAGTTACATTGCACAGCATGTTAATATATTTACCAAGAATTCTAATCATGAAAGATAATGCAATACACATTTAAATGCTTGCGCGCCTCGTGAGATCCGATCTGGCAAAATCCACTCGAGCCGAATACTGCATCCCAGATCAAGCTACTGTTATAATAACCCTATTTTATTTTAGATTTGTGATGTGATATGTGCGCATAGTCTTTGTTTTATAACAGATACATGTATGCTGCGTGGGAAATGCCAACAAACCACATCCTTTTTTCAAAGTAATAAATTATAAATCTTCCCTTCTTATTATTTTCATTTTAATATTTGTCTTTTATGATATTAAGTGAATATACAAATGTATGCTGTTTCGTGGATATAATGACCGTGGTAATACACTAGGGTCAGTATTTACCAACAACATATTTCTTCCGAATCACCTATACTTTTTGCATATGATGTTACTTTCAGCATTAGTAAATACTCTTTCGTTTAGTTGTTACGGTTTATCACGACATATTCTTTCAAATATATCAAAATCAATAAATATTTGTAGAACATATTAGTTTTGTATGTTTATGGCAGTCACGGTAGTACTGTGCTTGCAGATCGCGGTTTTAATAGCCAGAAAACCATAAAATTGTCTGCTAGACTGCATTTACATTTACCATTCTTGGAACATTCTCTGCCGATGTATATGTCAAAAGACCAATTTCGCTTATTTGAATACTTGTTTATCATATAGCAAATCCTATTAGACCTGTGGTAATTTGGTTCACAAACTGACAAGTCTGTATGCAAATCCGTTATTCATTAAAACCTTCAACCGAGTAACGGAAACAATTTAGCGTGAAAATGAACACAGAAAATGAAACGTTTGAGCTGAGAACATGTTCTCCTACTTTATAAATTAGATGACCCGAAAAATAGCACAATTTAGTCTATATATCACTGACGCTAATATCGGCTTATCTGTAATCTGGAGTTAATTTGAATATTTCTCATAGAGCTTAATTGCGTAATACAGGGGATTAATCCTATTTTTTCATCTAAAGAAAAAAACCTACTTGACTAACTATGAAGTATGGTTTTCTTTGTCTATTCCAATTTATATTTAAGAAGTAGGAACCATAACTCGTGGCGAAAATGGTATTTTATAACAAGAATTGACGAATTATACACTCAGGGCATACATCTTTATTTGTTTTATTGCAGAAAGGGGAAAGAATAATGCGGCCAGCATTACAAAGCAATGCATAAGAGTAGCACAATTTTGGTAAATAATCTGAGAAAATGATTAATTGCGCAAAACATACCTTCTGTAGGAAATGTTTGTATTCAATACCAATGTTCAATATTGTTTAATATGTTTGTTTTTTATTTGATTTAAAATATTGATATACATTTACAAAAGCAGTAGACATTTCTATGGATTTGAATACAAATAAACATATAATTTAAGCATAAAGATCATAATGGTATGTAAAATAATCTGATATATGTAAGTGATAGATACTAAAAACGATTGTAAAAGTCGCCTTCATGGCCGATTGGTTAAGGCAAGTGTTGTTTTGCCCGACTAATGTAGTTTGCAGAATTTATCCATGTAAGGAAGCCATCCAACTGGCTATCAGACGGTTGACCGCTCTTATCGTCCGCTTGTGCCTAAAATAATTGCTTAAAAAAAGCACTGAAGATCTTCAACAACCACTTAAAACTGGAATGTAAACTATACTCTTGTCATTTTGACATTTACCAAAACAGAAACACAGAGAAAATAAATGTCTTCAAATATAAATAACTGCCTAGTATTACGCTAAGGTTTGCAAATCTAAAACAACTACCATTTTACCAGGGAGATAGACAACGAATCATGTTTCCCCTAGTACATTTAAAAAGACCAAATTAATATGAATAGTTCAAGGAATTCGAACATATAACTATATGACATTAGCTGATATGCTTTTAAACATGACAGAAAAGAAGCATGTTAAACTCAGAATGACAGAGAACATTCTCTGTGGACTATCGATCTACAAACAACATTTGAGATATCATCATTTTGATTGAATAGAAAATGAGCAACATAAAGACAAGCATATTGAATCTGAGCATGAAAGGATCAGTATTCTTGCGTGTCTGTCAGTCATAAAAAATTAAATAAAACCAGTTATGTTTGCAGACATCAAATTTCATTATCTCTTCAATTAAATAATTGCGATTGATACATGTCTATGTCATTTAGCGATGTTTTATGATATCAACAGATTTGTTGATGAACTTTATTCCCATTATATTTCATGAATACAACATACCTAACTAAATATACCATAATTAAAACTGATTTATGACATAGGAAGCCAGCTTGATAAATAATAGACCATTATATTGCGGAAAGCTTGGTGTTCATCCTAAAGCAAATGCTGAACATGCAAGTTCCATTACACCTGCAACAAATAATCAGAAATATTTTCTTATTTGTACATTTTTATATGAAATATTGCATACACTTAAAACTCAGTGACATTTAACAATTTGTGATAAGCTGTGGCGAACAAGAGGCAATTACACGTGAAACAAAACTACATAATTAACACAAACGTAGAGATAAATACCAACAAGTCTAAAAACAAGAAGGTTGAGATACCATCTTTGTAATTTCGATGAGTAATATCCGGCAAGCATGCTAAATCAGTGTATAGAAGGGTATTTTGACATTCTTGGTAGCCAAGTATTTTCAATTCAATAAATCAGTTATTTTTGTTGACGTAACTTCCCGTGACATTCTGATTGGTATAAAGGTATTATATTATTATAATCACATTTTACACACTCTTCATATTACATATTTTTAATCTTCATTTTGATTTGCTTAATTCTTGATCTACATTACTTTTCGAAAAATTGTACAGCTATAACAACACTTTAAGGCAGTGACCTCCAAATTTTGCCTAAATGATCTTTCTTGAAAATTGAACTTTGGTCATATTATGAACATTAGAATATGACTTTTCGTTTCTAATCTTGAAAATGCCAAAATCAAGAAAAAAAAACGATGTCCACGTTGAGAATCAAACCCGGGCCACCGCGGCAATAAAATACTTTTTCGCTGCCTTTACCAATACCGCTATGGAGGACTGATTCGCGCGTTAAATACAGATATCTGTAATCAAGACACGTTACCTGGACGAAAGCGTTACAAACGCTCTTTTCAGTGTAAAAATAGTACAAGCAACTAATTCATAACATATAGTCTGTCAGTAATTAAAATTCAAAGTTTTCGTACGAAAATAGCATTAATTTCCTGATGGTTTTATTGCAGTTGCATGATCTGGAGGTCAGTGCCTTTAAATTATACGCTTTTTTGTTTATAAGATCAGTATACACATGTATGCTGGTAAGCTAGTTATCATTCAAGAGATACAAAGGCTAAGTAGTAAAACTCTTCACTTGTGAAGATATCAAGTTTCATTAGATAAGCAAGTGAAACAATATAAAATCAGCAGTTTTCCAGATGGCCAAAATTTATCAGAATGTCTGAAAAACATGTTTTGTAATCATAACATATCGTTATGTCGAAAACTCTATTCTATTAACACGCCTAATTTGTTTCAACCATTACTAAAATATTTTGAAATCCGGGTAGTTAATAAGATTACTGAACAACTGTTTAAAATAGTGGTAAGACACCATTTTAATATCGTTCAATCGAATAAACTAATCACAGCAAACAAGCATTATAACTTTTGCAAAATAACTAAAGGACATAATTATTTTTCCATAACCGTATGACAAAAAAGTATGTTACAAATGCATCAAAATGGCAGTTACAGTGCATTACAATCTGGGAAGGAATATTGATCTTCAAAGCAAGCAAGAGATAAAAATCACGCTTTAGTGAATATGAGATATATGAGTAATAATGATCATTGGAAACATATCGAGTCGGACTGTGAAATGATCTAAACAAATGTTATTCTTGCATGCATGTCAATCATACAACTTAACAAGCTATTTTTGTAGACGTCGAGTCCAGTGCTTATTTTAGATAACCAATCAGTTATAGAGGTAGCGGATGCACGGAAGAGACAACATTAGTTGCGTCCGCGTAACTGCAAAAACTGAATTTAAACTGATATAAAAATCCAACATTACACTAACACAAGAACAGTAAGTATACTGTAACTTGACGCGATGTGTCACTTATAGGATCATTTCATGCCACCATTCCAATATCTAATATGTCAAGATGCACTTGAAGTTAGCAATCTTAGATGATTCCCATGTGGTGCAACACATTTTAACTAAAAATATTTATAATTAATCAAAAAGTAAAAGTCAACAATGCAAACTGTTAAAGTTAAATAATTCTATATTTTTTGTTTCATCCGTAATGGAAGTCTACATAGTCTAGAAATTATGTACACGATTAAGGTAAAGCAAACAGTAGCCAAAAATGGTAAATTTACTGTTTTAGCATAAAGCGGCATACATGAATTAAAGGAAATTCTTCTTCAGACCTTATCACAATAATATACGTCAGAATTGTGTTTTGATAATTTTAATCATTACTGATAAGGCGACATATTCTACGACAAGAAAAACATAAAATGAAAGCAAACTATGTAAGTAAAAGTACACCAGTAATAATCAATAAAAAAAACAGAAAAAGCAGATAATTGATTTCCCTTATTGAAGATAATTTACACACATTTTACATATAATCTTAAATAGATCTAATTGACTTAACTAATTCCCCAGTAAAATGGACAGGAAAAGACATGTTACAATTGCATCCAATTGATAATGTCAATGTATTGAGAAAATCGAATAACAAACAAAGTTTTTTTGATACAATCATTAAAAGATAGAACTGGCAACCTCATGACAATAATATCAAGTCTGATTATGAGCAATTAGGTAATATTCTTGCGTGTTTGTCAATCAGAACAGTAAAATTAGCTGAATTAATTGTATGCATTGCCTTAAGATCGTGTACGTTCTGCTGCCACGTGGCAAAATAGCTGAACATTTGTACAGGAAATAAAGCAATAAAACTGTTCAACTGTTTCATGTGGAGAAATTGTTCAATTCACCTATATTCTTCCAAATTTTGTAAGTACTTACATTGCCATATATATGTTAAGAATGTCGTTTTAAATTACTTAAAAAATGACACAGCACAAATTGCATCAATGCCCGTCAATGTTAATGTAAGGACAAGTTAATTTCACTAACTAAAATTACGATATTAGACATATGCCTGTGAGTTGCAAATTCCACGCTTGTTGTCTAACATGAACAATAATATGAGTCAAGGTTCAACAACATCAAACTGACATTGGCTTTTATTGAGTTTCATTGAAACTCATTGAGATACGTGATAAGATATAAGGTCATTTAACTGATTTAGAACCCATTATAAAGATAAACTGAGATTCAGAAGAAATGCTATTTTCGCATGATTGTAAATAATTTAGAAATTACAGGAAAATCAGTTAGCTTTGTACCGATTACATTTCATCAACATTGCTATCAAATATTGTGTTTTATACATAGCTACGTAGCTAAGATTTTCATGCGATAGAACCCTGGAAACAGTTGATTTTCTGTCTTAAGATTGTGGACCCGAGTAGTGGACCCATACTCGATCATATATTCTCCGTGTGCGATTTCGTTATTCGTGTCCAGTCTCACACAAAGAAGTTGTTGTTTTAAAGACAACTGAAACACTTTCTTAAATCAAAAAGATAACAATCAGCCTAATCTTACACTAGTAGATGTTTTAAAGTACTGCATTTTAATTACATTTATAATCCGTTAAAACAGCAAAACAATAAGCGGCATATATAACATTTCGTCCTTCATAATTACAAAGGAATCTGAAAATCAAGATACCAATTGTATTGTGTAATCAATAATTCATATAACGTTTACTACAAGGGCCTCTCAGACAATTGCAGACAAATCTATTTAAGAAAATGGTGAATTGTCATTCTAAATGCAATAACTTTGATAACGCAACAGTGTTCTTATACCGCTTCACAATTATATTTTTCAGTTTATAATTTTGCTCGTCTGGCAAAGGATTATTCTTCCCGATAGGTTTGTTTAAGGTAGCAAATCTGATTTTGCCAAACAATGGATTTGCCTAAAACTTTCATGTCTGGTCTAAACACCGTTTAACGTTTTTAGGTTTTATTGACGCAATTTCCTAGTAGACGAAAACCCACGATAAAGGCCTTCTTGGCAAAATAATAAACTCGATAAATCTTAGGAATGATATGAGTGCGGTATAAGAAAATATTTCATTACACATACGAAATTTTGCAGATTTGCAATGCATGCAGTTTTCAGCTCACATGAACACAAAGTGCTAAGGATGAACTATTGTGATCGCCCACCGTCCGTCGTCCGACCAGCATCCGTCTGGTGTTCTGCTTGGTTGCAAATAGGGACCGCCAGGGCTAAAAAAGAAAACTCTTTAAACAACTTCTCCCCCTAAACGGCTGGTCCGATTTTGTATTAATTTCATACAAATGGTCCTTATACAACCCTCTACCAAAATTGTTCAAATTATCTTCGATTCTTCAAAACACATGGCCGCCAAGGGACGTGGTAACCTTTTCCTATATGTATATATAGGAAACTTTAAAAATCTTCATGTATGAAACAGCTGGCTCAATTTTGAAATACCGTCACAGAAATGGTCCTTGTTTAACTCTCTACCAAGAGTATTCAAATAGTTTTGATTCGTCAATAAAATGGTCATCAGAGTGTGTTGTCACTTTTCCTTATATGTAATTCGTGGAAACTTTAAAAATCGTCCTGTATGAAACTGCTGCCCTGATTTTTAAATAAGTTCACACAAATGGTCCTTGTGTGACTTTCTACCAAGTTTGTTCATTATTTTCTGATTCGTCAAAAAACATGACCTCCAAGGTCAGTGGTCACTTTTCTCTGTATGTATATATTGAAAACTTTAAAAATCTTATTGTATGAAACTGCTGGCCCGATTTTAAAATAATTTCACGCAAACAGTTCTTATGTGACCCTCTAATAAAATTGTTCAAATTATCTTATTCCTCAAAAAACATGGCTGCCAGAGGGCGGAGTCACTTTTCCCTAATGTATATAATGGAAACTTTAAAAATCTTTTCGTATGAAACTGTTGGCCTGATTTTGAAATAATTTTATATAAGTGGTCATTGTGTGAATTGCTGAAATGATTCTGATTTCCAGAGGGTTTGGTTGCCCGAATTTCTGAAAGAGGTTTTGTGGTTAGGACAACACCCATTTACCCTTCTTCGACGCTTTATGTTTAATTAAAAGCTGTCAAGTAATAAGGAAATTATAAGCAAAAGTGTTACCTGAATTGAGCGAATTTCCCTGTGTGTAAAATACCGAAAGAGATTGCACTTCACTGAATGGAAGATGCGAAGCATTAAGTCCAACATATTAAAGTTCACAATGGAACGATCAGTATACATTACATCTTTGGCGTGTTATTTTTTATTCGAAGCAAATTACAATAAAAACAGTTAGTGATTTATACCTTCAATATGACAGATTCAATTGACAATTGGCGATGAGAATTAATATCTTTTTTTATGGGAGAGAAACAAAGGAAAGTTTCACGAAAAGAAACTGTCAGCAAAATAGTTTTCTATTACTAATAAATAATTTTAAAATCTTGTAAGATAATAAATTGAAAATAAGTTTTGAGCGTTTGATGATCAATCAAAACTGCAGAAAAGCTTAACATAAAACACGAATGCCAATCAAGCTAAGCATATAAGTTCTATGACGCCTACAACAATGTGAACAAAGAAAATAGTCTTCCTTGTAACCATCGGTCTTTTATTTCATTATTTTAAAAATATTCTCTTCTAATGACACACATTTATACATCACAGATAAAGGGATGCAGTGTTATTAAATGGCATTGACAGTGTACGAAAATAAAGAAAAACAATAAAAAAGGATAAAATAACGTAGTATCTATACTTCATTACTACTTGTTATTCAATAATAGTTGTAAACTGAAGTGAATAGATATCCGAGAAGCTTTTTGATGCAAAATAGCATGTACAAAAGCAACGATAATGACGTGTGTCGATTATAAGTGTGCATAATGACAGATTCGAAGAAACATGCGTACATCATTTTCCCTAAAGACATACTTACATGTATTGCAAAACACTTTTTTTTCATTATTTTTTTTATCTATAAACAATTTGCTACTGGCAATGATGCTTGCCTGGCATTTGTCTGTTTAAATCTGTTCTTGCCGGTAGACATATGCAAGGCAGAAGGAAGCAATGCAAGCCCTTAACAAAACCATCAGACGGAATAATTGAATTCAGTACGAACAAAAATATCACAGCAGATTTCACAATTGTATAACAAAATATAAATCCCGTCGCGTGGTCAATGCAAATGCCTACAGACTGACAAATTACCTTCGTCTAGAAAAATATTTAAGAAGCTATTGCATAAAATGCAATATGATTTACTGATTAAATATTGTGACAAAACTAGAAAAATATGTTTCATGGTGATCACAAGCCAGAAAAAAATGCTGACTCTGTCCGTTATGAATCGTTCTTCTTTTTGGTGTTCTTCTATGTGTTAGACAAAAAGTCTAAGAATGTTGGCATTTTGAAAGCTTTTGGATTGATTTATGAAAGCGTTAAAAAGATTCAAAGACATGATAATAACTATCCAGGTGGTTTAAGTGGATCAGTTCCAAATGAAACGACAGTCAAAAATAAGCATGCCTCATAAATATCCCTAGACAATCAGACGAGCTCCAAAACTTGATAACGTAAATGATTTCCTGTGATACAATGTTTGAATGCTGCTATGTTTTCTCAAACCAAATCTCCTATAGTATTTTCATTGGCTACGTACAAAGGATCTTCTTGTAGATATCATTAACATTTACCCTGCTAAATTTCTAAAATGGACCGGACCATCATTTAATTTGGGCAATACCATTTATTATTAGAAGGGGTGTTCACGAACCATTTACTGACTAAATAGCGAACAGTGCAGACCATGATCAGACTGCACGGATGTTCTTGGTCTGCACTGGTCGCAAAGGCAGAATCACTTTCCGACAGCAGGCTAAAGGTTAAGACGGCTGTGACGCTATATTTCGTAAGTTTTTCAATCGCAGGTATTGCATGACATTTCCACTATTTCATTAAAAACAAACATTTTGATATATTTATGAGGTCCAGCTAGAAAAGACGGAAAGTAGTCTTACACTTAATATCCTAAATTGCTTGAAACCCTTGAAGATGCTTTCAAATCGTTTCTTCGGTTGAAATCTGTTTTTCTAAACGGTAGCTGTCATGCGGAATTGTTTCGGGAGTTTACATATAAATGATTCATTTACAATTTTGTACTTTCGGTTATCAACGTGTGTCCTGTAAGTACACTCATCAAGTAATTAATTCTAGATTGGCTTTGACATTGAGCCTCGTTTAAATCTCTGATCATGTTGCATTTTATAAGTGACAACAAATCGAATTGGACAAAGTGTTTTTCTCAATCAACACTCTCTATTGATGAGACAAATACTAAAATTCACGACAGAATATTGTTAAATTGATGCAAATGATTGAATTATGCCAAACATTTACAAAGTGAAATGAAGTCTATATAAATTGTCACTTTCAATTACTGTGGTCTTGTGTGATAGTTATAGGGGAAGATTAGCTTTTATTCCATACCAAGCCCTTCTATTTCTCTTCTGCTGATATTGTCTCAAGGTTTATAATCTAAGCAGTCCTAGCACATAAAATACTGATCTTTGTAAGTCATATCTGGTAAAACAATGTACATGTATGAATACATCTATGGTATAATTCTTTACAGAATCAAATTACTTTCGATCTTATATTTAAACGTCTCAAGTAAGTGATCTTTGAAACAGTAAAATGATTAAAGTAGTTTATACATTGGTGATTTACAATTATCATGGTATTTAACAAAGAACAAATGAACGCTCTGAGAATATGTGTTTCTAATCAATAATAAATGCTGCATAAACTGAGATAATGATCGGTCTTGAGTCGTGTCAGTTCAAGGTCGGATGATGCAATCTTAAGTCTACAGGAATCATAATTTCATAGGCCGACTTTTCCATAACAGAACGTATCGAATAATATGGCACATATATTTGACATAATAAAACAGTGTGCTAGATAAAGTTTTGTTTGATCTATGACATATAGAAAGATTTAATATCAATATGAAAGTGTTCTATGATTATTCCATCTAGGTTTACTCTCTTTAAATGATTTTTGATTACTTGAAAAAAATCTTTAGTCAAGAAAACACTAACAGTTATATATTCAAATATCAACCTCGAATACAATTGCCTTAAATTCGGTCTGGTCTCGAGCTGTATTTTTTTATTATTTCAACGGTTAACACTCGCCACCATGCCTTCATATACAGTAACAGCCTCTTGCTAGCGAAGCCGTAGTTATCTCATATCTTCATTCAAATAAGGAACAGTACTCACTGCCAACTCTAAGATGTGTCAGAAATCAACTCGGTACTCTTCTGGATAGATTCCTGTTCACGGTTTCTCCTTTAAGTAATATAAATATCGCAGCTAAGTTCGTCCGGACAAACAATTATTTAATAAATCAGTTAGACCTCCTGAGCTTTTGCCGCTATAAAATTTGTGACTTATTACTGTTCACTAAGCGAATTTGCAGACAGGTTAAGATCACCTCAGAAAACTATGCGCCCATTAACGCCACTTAATTGACAGATAGATTTTGCGCTGCAGTATTTCTTCACTCCCGGGGATCTTTCTGCATTTCCAGACATAAAAATATTATTACTTTTGCTTCACAGAATAGAATAGTTCTCTTTCTGTTTAATTACTCTTTGTATTTCGTTTATGTGTCGTTTGAAATTCCATATCTGTTGAAGATTGAGATTGAGATTTATCTCGTTACTAGAAAACCAACATATTGCATTTGCGACCGGCATGGATCCAGACCAGCCTGTACATCCGCAATGAAATTCATACTAGTGAGATTTTATAAAGTTTATGACAAGACAAAATCTTTGTTTAACAGTTAGCTCTACCAACAATTTACCAGTTTTTATCCAGTTTTAATGCAAAGAAAACTACACTCTGTTAAAATGTCCAAGCGACTTTATTGAATATGTAACGATCTGATTTGAATCAGCGAAACTAGATCATGAAATGAGTACCGATTTGATAAGTATCAGCGAAATTAGACCGTGAAATTAGTACCGACTTGATCAGAGTGAGCGAGATAACTATAAGCGAATTAAATTACCGAGACCAAATTATGACATTAGAACTAACCTGATATTGATCGGAGCAAACAGATCATACAATTAGTACATGCTTTATAAGGTTCTGCAATAAAATCTAAAAGAAGATCCTCTGGAACTATAGAACAAACCAAGTAAAAAATAGCAGACTGAGTTTGATTGCGACCTGGCATGAGGGGCGTTGCAAGAAGTTTCGTTGCCTCCCATGAACAGACTCAGTTAAACCGAACCTGCTATTGCTAAGCTTTAAGTACTGCGTTCTATGCTTCCAAATAATATCAACTATCAACACAGCAGTCTTAGAATTTCGTATAAGCTGTTGCTAAGGGACGTGAGAGGTGTTGCCCATTTTATTACTTCTCATGACCAGACTCAGTCAAACAGAATCTGTTATTATTTTGTTGACTGCGGTTTGTGCTTCCAAATGACCTTATTTCAGAGTTTATTCTTTCTTGTGGTAGAACTATTTCAATCTGCACTACGACTGTGTTATCATCAATAAATCAAAACGTTACTTGTTATTCCTAGCGTATAATTAGGAACTGTTTTAATCTTTTGAAAAATTCACTTCAGGCATCTGTAAGACAAAGCGTTGCAAATCATACACAAGCCTGAAATTAATTAAGTGTTTTTAAATTGTGTGAAATCTTCTTACATGTATATACAAAATGTACATAATTAACGAAACTGATATTTTTGCCGATCGATGTGTTACGTGTCACAGTGGAAATAAAAGCTCTGAATAGTTTTTAGAATATATAATTTCAGTGAAATGCTCATTTTTATTCACAAAAATACGCTAGGTCACGTGTTCCTCACTGCATTTTGTTTATGAGGGCGAACAGGTCTTTGGCATTCGCTTTTGAAAAAAGCAATAATTATTACAGAAGCGAACTGAAAGCCTTAGGACGGTATTAAACCGCAAAGCATTTCCATAAGATGTTATAAGATTATTTCTGCAAACTTGTAGCACAATTACATTTCCTTCCCCTTTAGACGATAGTAACGCTTTAAAGTGAATCTAGAAGAATTACCTTTGATGTAAGGTATCCTTTCTGGATTTGATATGGATCAGCAAACAGGCGGTCGTGTTGATTGTTCCGAGTCATCCGTACCTATACTTTCTTGGTATGAAGCGTGAAGGATACTGGACTCAACGAAAAGATTACAAACGTTGAAAATAAAAATCTGAAACCTCGCCATACGACATATGACTGTGTCGATGTGACGTTATACCCAACAAAAAGATAAATAAACAAGTGAATGAAGTATTGCCATGCAATACAAAGTCCCCTACTGGAAGGCACCTAATTTTCTCTACTGCAGTATACCAAAATGAACTGATATCTGTCAATGATGTACAAACAATATTGTACTATATATACAATATGTTATAACAAAACGCTTGGATTAAAATTTATATATATAAAAACCTACAGTTGTTCTCATATGGATTTTTTGCCCGATTATCAAAAAGGGTGTCATAAGTTATTAATAGTACATGTAACAACAAAGGGAAAAAAAATACGAGTCCACAAGAAACTCTTTACCAGGTAGAAATAGGTCAAAATGCTCCTAAAATTGGATGTAACATGCATGTTGTAACACAGAAAAACTGGTCTCAATTTTTCCCGACGAACAATAATAAATAAGTTACAATATAATCTATTTATAGTAAAAACAAAGAGAGGTAATTCTAAAAACAAGGGTGCCTGACGGTGGTGAACATTTGTAACAAGTTACATCAAAATCCCTCCATGCAAGAAGAAATGCTTCGAACAAAGTCATTCTTGTATTTGACATTTGGCCTCTATGTGTGACCTTGACCTTAGACCTAGGGACCAGGTTCTTGTGCATGACACTCCATATAATGGTGATGAACATTTGTGCCAAGTAATATTAAAATCCCTTTAAGGATTGTTGAGTTACAGACTGGACAGGAAAAAGCCCTTTTGGCCTTTGACTTCCAAGTGTGTCTAATCAAGGGGAATGTCTGTGCAAACTGATATTCAAATCCTGTTTTGCATGACAAAGTTTTAGACCGGACCGGAAAAAAAGTCCCATTGACCTTTGATCTCAAAGCGTGACCTTGACCTTTAAGCTAGGGTTCGTCTCATCATGGGGAACATTTATGCCAGGTAATATTAAAATCCTTAATGGATGGACCGGACAGAAAAAAAGCCCTATTAACCTTTGACCTCCAATTGTGACCTTGAACTTTGAGCTAGGGGTCCAGGTTGTGCACATGACACGTCGTCTCATCATGGGGAACATTTATGCCAAGTAATTTTAAAATCCCTTCATGGATGACAGAGTTATGGACCAGACACGAAATTGTGGACGGACGGAATAAAGGACGGATAAGTGCATTTCTATAGTCCCCAAAAATGGTTTTCAACCATTAGGGGACTAATAAAAATAAAAGGTAAGAACAATTCATTTTAAACAAGCGCTCACGTATACACGTTTTGTGAGCCATTAAAGATATAAAGTCTCTAGCAATCTATTGGCAGGCATTACTTCTACCATGAAACATAATATGTTATTTCCAATTTGTGTGTTTTATTTGCAAATGTCTTAGTAATTATTAAATTAGTGAGTAAAATATCGCACAGAACTCCTTACAAAAAGTATCATTGATTGGATACACTTCTACTGAAAGATTTGTAGGAGACATTATATACTCTTGGCTGTTAATTGTTACTGGTTTGCTGACGATACTTTCATATTAAAAGAAAATTAAGGTAAATATTTATCGAGATTTTTGTTTGAAGTACAAATGGTACTAACTAAACTTAAAGGAGCGTTTTCAGAAGCCTGTATAATAGCTATCGATAATTCCTGGTTATGCTTTCAATGACATGCAATTAACCTGCTTTTGAATAACATACTAGAATACAAACTGAACATATCGTCAATTTGCCTTGGTCAGGTTTCATTTTTATAGTAAAGTACAATATGAAGAGATCTCACGTTTTGTTTGTTGAAAATATTTTTAATTTTCCTTGTGATATTTGTTTTTATCACATTTACACAGTGTATGGTAAAATATATTACATTTTCAGTGTGATACTTGTTTTTATCACACTTACACAGTGTATGGTAAAATATATTACATTTTCAGTGTGATACTTGTTTTTATCACACTTACACAGTGTATGGTAAAATATATTACATTTCCAGTGTGATACTTGTTTTTATCACATTTACACAGTGTATGGTAAAATATATTACATTTTCAGTGTGATACTTGTTTTTATCACACTTACACAGTGTATGTATAATAATACATTAGTGTGATATGTTTTACACTTTTCATGTGAATGGTAATATGTATTACTTGTGTGTTGTATATTTATCACACTAAATACACTGTGCATTTTGAAAAGTCTCCGATTTTTGCATTGTGATATTTGTTTTTAGCACGCTGTGTATGGTAAAATACATTACATTTTCATTGCTAGATTTGCTTCATCACACTTACACTGTGTATGGAATATATTATATTTACACTGTCTATGAAAAGACTGATTTAAATATGTTATAAATATATTAATCGTATACTAAGTATAGCAAAAATAAAATTTAATGTATTTTCGGTTAAAATAAATGAAACTTAAACTATATTTATTGCAAGAATGGAGTTTCAGACAAAAGGTATTTTCAAATTTATTGTTCGTCACAAATATTATATATAGTTATTCTTATGCAGTTCTCTAAATATAGTCATTACTAAATAATCCAAAAGAGTTATACTCTAATCTAGTAATATAATCAGTCAGCCGTACTGGCTGTGAAAATATATTAGATATTATAAGTGTTTTAGTCGTTTTAAACGATTATAGACTTTTAAAAAATGTTTTCACTGTACATGTATTGTAGTAGAGAGTGATCTTTTAAAATTTTATATGTTTCTTTTTTTTGCAGCAGTCATCTCAACATCGACATATCGCTGACTTCAAATCGATCAAAGCCTTGCCTGATGTTAAGAATTCTTTCATGTGCGGGTGTAATCGAGATTGTAGAAAGCCGATCGCTCTTCCAAGTTGCACACTTATGCCTGAAATAATGCTACAAGGTACACCTTGCTTGGGCTTCTCCTCTACCATAAAATATTAGAAAACTGCTATATGACCAATTACTGTATCCCTATGACGTGAAACAGTAACATACATAGGGTTATTGTGTTATTGTCGCTATAGTCGAGGGTCACCTTGAATCAGACAGTCTATGATTAAAGGTGCATGAACAAAATCTGGTGTACTTTGTGAACGGATTGTGGTTGTGACAAAGTGAAATGTTCCTGAGTATTATGTTTAACAACTTAATTAATAAAGCTATTTTGAACTTTTTGATTAGAATATGGAAGAATAAAGCACTGAATGCTCTGCAGATCTGAGGAGAAAACAACAAAGACATATTTCATTAACCTTATCTCATACAAATCTCATTGAGATACAATTATAGACGACGAGACGAAAGTGAGACATCGATCATATCACAAACGATTATAGAATTGATAAATACAACGAATATATTGTACATCTACTGATTCAATTAATTGTAAGTTTTTACTATAGAAAGACGGGAAGCTTAACCCGACACAAAGTGAAAACAAATCGAGACTATAAGTTTAAAACTAAGTTTTGAACAATGTGCCAAGAAAATGGTCTTGTAGATACCGCTACGGCAATATACGGCAGATGTCGGTTCAAAAGAAAAAGAACAGAACTATTTTCTCTCCAACGTTATCCTAATATGAGATATTTATTTGGCAGTCGTTAATGATGTATCACACTGATAATTTTGCTTACAGATGCATAATAAAGGGAAGTTGCCAGTTGAAGGAAGACTGTTGGTAGACAGAGATGTGCAAGTGCTGAATGATACCATTGACTGCGTTGAAATTTTTAGGTACATTATATGTCTAACTGCAGCGTACTTTGAGATATTATTCAGCAGTGTATTTTACATCAATGGTTTCCGATGTCTAAATAATGTTAAATGTATCTTCAATATTTAGTTGCTGCAATAAAAGCTTTAAAGTATCGCATATTAAGGTAGTTTTGCACGTTTGATAAACCGGAAGTGATGGCGAAACGTCATTTATTCGGAAAACGTAGAACGGAAATGAAAATCATTTTATGAATTAATGGCAACCTGTGAGTAAATTTATTGTGTTGGCACCGTTACTATCTTTTTAAAGTTAAAATATGATATTAAAACATCTAACACGTTAAATAATTCAAGAAGTGTCTTGAAATTATGTTGAAATGTGCGGTTCACTTTAATCATGGTCAAATTTCTCTAAAATAAGCATATGGACCTATAAATTTTATTTCACCACATTATAGGTCATATGTTTATTTACAACTGTGAGAAGTGTCTCTTCGTTGTAGAAAATATTCTATTCGCAAAAATGTTGTGAAAATTATGATTTTCCTATAAACTCTCATTATAAAAAAAATGCTTGAGATCCAAATTATTCAAATATGACTGGCAAAAAATCAAGCACACAACCTTATCTTTTTTATTAGTTGAACTTCCTAAGTATATTCTGAAGTTTAATCAAATTCCACACCGTAGAAAAAAAATCGATCTTAAAGTGCAGAACTACCTTATTAATAATAAACGAAATGTTTTATTGTTTGATAACGTTGTAGGAGAAACAGAAAACCGGTCATTACAATTAAATCGTTTGAATTACCTTACCTAGATTGTGAACAACTAACTCAAGTCTGCCAGAATGAAATGAATATCAATGCAATTACTGAATACGGATATTCGTTTCATGCCATGTTTTGCCTTATCACTTGTTTTTTATCTCAAACTGGCATTAGCGCGAACGGGGAAAATAATCAAATAAGTCAGTGAGGCTTTAATGGCCTAAGAGTATGTCTGTAGACAATCAAATTTATAAAAAGAAATGGTCCTCTTGATTGATCGAGTCTGTTCAAGGGAGGTAATGAAATGAGCAACACCCCATAAGGCACCTAGCATCGATTTAAGCAGAAGTTCCATTCAATAAATGCCATGATTCATCGGAACAAGAAATGACAATAACACATAGTACAAATACAGGGCAACGTTTAACGGCTGCCAAAAGTCCACGAGGATTGATGTAAACGATTATCCAAACATTTCGAAGATCTTACGGAAACATAGAAACTTTCACAACATAGTGTGTTAGGTGGCACAATCTAATATTTGCCATTTCCAGAATTAATAACGTTCATGACTTTATAACAAAAAAGGGACCTTAGATTTCAAATATATATTTTGTTATATATTTTAAAATTGTTCTCTGTCTTTAAAGATTATTATCAATGTTTTATATTAAATATGAAAACATTATAGGGATTTTTTTAATGTTCTACATTATTTCAAATAGACAAAGTATCAAACCTTATTATCCTGTATTAACTGCCGACAATATATTTTCTGCCCATACATAGGCATGCGATAACATTTTGTTTCTTGCTGATATATCAGCATTTAAGTCAACTGGGACGTGAAAGGTTTCTTACTATACATACAAGACTTTTGTCTTGGAAATGTGACTCCCTGTAAATTTGCTTAGCACAAATAACTTTGGATGAATTAAGCTAAGGCGTAAAAAATGTTCGTTTCCGGTATCCCGACCTACCCTTAATGTTTGACCCGACCCTTAATTGTTTTATGGCCTTGGAGAAAAACTGCTTTTATGCTTAAAACGTGGTCAGTTATGTTAGAAATCAACTTACTGATGCTCTAAAGACATAACCCCCTTATTACAAAAATAATTTCCGAAAAGTCTCACTAAATTAAAAAAAAAATTCCAAGAAAGTTTCTGACCTATCTACTCTATTTCTTTACCGGAAACGAACATTTTTTTTAAGGCCTAAGGGTAAGTGTGATAAATCTCGCATGGTCTGTCCTGCGGATGCGGACATTAACCGTGATATGTGTTGCTTTCTAAATAACACTAAGCTTGATTTAACTTTGGCCTTCTAAAGAATTTTTCAATATTGTTTTTTTGTAAATCTGCAACTTGTAAAACGTGCTAGAAGTAAATCAGGGCGTTGCTTTGTCAAAAATGATAATTTTAATAGAATTATCCGAGAAACGATTTTTTTTATTTCGATGATATTTTTGGTTGTAACTTTAATTATCTACACATACATACATGCATTTCTGTAGGGATTTTGAGTTTGGAAGGCTGTGTTTTTTAAAACGTGGCTTTTTCAACATGACCTTTATTCTTATCTTATGTGCAGGGAAACTTTGTGTAACCATCAACATGTTACACGAATAAACATATCTATGAATAAGGATAAGAGGCATGTCGAGTTTTGCTAATAAAATGTCTACTCTCTGCAAAGTTGGAACAGTGTTGCCAGCGTCTGCTTAAACCGGTGCTAGGAGGCGTGAGGGGTGTTGCACATTTCATTACCTCTCATGAACAGACTCAATCAAACCGAGTCTGCTATTATTCTGCTTGGTTGCATTCTATGCTTCAAAAGAATCTTTTTACAGATTTTACTGCAAACGTGTAACAGTTTTACATTTAATGTTATCTCTACTTTATTCAAGCTGATATGTGCAGATCAAATAAATGTCATTATTTTGCATTAAATGATTGTAAAAACGTTCTTTTGACACCTCTAATTAAATTGCAGATCAGAAGAACGTCAGGGTTATTACGAAATTACATATGATTTTTACTAATTCTGTCACAGAGTAAAATGTGCATGTAATTGAATGCATAGCACGGTAAAAGCAATAAAATCCGTTTCAGTACTGTTGAGCTAATTCCAGAAAAAAATGCTGGATTACAAAGGTGATTAATTTTAAATTAACTTTAGCCCTCCTTTGATTAATAGTTCATATATATCTGTCTACGTCGGTGCAATGGAAATGTTAACCCATTGGATAAAGGTCAAACATTGCTACTGATATACTTGATAATGTAACCTGTATGCTAACCTTTTTTAATAAAAACCCTTACAGACAGAAAATAATACGAATTTTAAATGAACTTTAAATCAATCCTTATTATGCGATTCTGCTCATCCACTCAAACTATCGATTTTATTAGAAAGACGGTTGTGATATCCCAACAACAACCTATTTAAATGAATAGCAAATGACATATTCAAATGTCTAGCCAAGGTTACATTTTAAGATTTTAATAATATTTTTATCAGTGAAGGCAAATTAGCAAGTACTTTATGCATTGTTTTTGTTCTGACTGCATTATCTGACCTAATAATATAACTTACTTTTTTGTCTCAATAAACAGTATCATAATAACAAAAGCTTCGTTCTATTCAGACAGAAAAAAAATTGTATGTAAAAATGTAACATAGAATTGTTTTAGTGTATAGACGTGCAAAAATGGAATGAATCTTAACCAGCTGTATGATAGCGCATGCGCGGTATATTTTTATGATTTAATACACAGATTGTCGTTCTTATTGTAGTTCGCATCAAACATAAACTATATATTTTGTAAAGAAGAAAGCGTTTATTTTCGTTATTTGCAAATCATCCAAGAAACGCTAGCGCGAAAATAACACACGAATCTTTACGTTTTAAGAGATCAACAAAGCGACAAATTAATGGCATAAAGATAGAATTTTGACTTACACATAACATGATTATTTCAGATGGCATTTTCGACGTCTGCGTATGTGCCTGTTTTGGATTGCTTTTACTGTAACTATGTGCAACAAATTGTATTATACACTTAAACACCATGCCTAAAACACTTTCCGAAGCCTAAAACATATTTATTCTTTTAAGACAAACTTATATTGCCAATACCAGTTGTTACTGACGACATATACCGCTTCATTAACAAGTATATTGCAGTACATTCTATCACAATAAAAGACCAAAATGGCATTGTAGGAGTTGATCTTCAAGTAATAGGTTTTAAATCATTCCAAATATAGCGCTTTCGTATTTCTCGTTAGCAACATCGATGTGACGTATATTTGTTGTGATTGATCATTTCTGGTCTGTTAGCTCAACACATATATGACGTCATACACATCTCTCATAACGGGTTTTATGTAAAATATGCTAACGATACGCTGATTAATCACGCCGCCGATTAATCATGAATAAAACAGAAAAGTTTTTAACACCGACAGTTTCTGACGATAAATCCTTATTGTTCCCAAAATATAAGCGTTATCTATCATAACTATATGCCAGCAAGTTTTAGAGCACGGCAATTGTTTTATGAAATGTACGTATTCCAGCTTGCAAATTTATAAAGAAAACGACTATTTATGACTACCATCCCTTAATTCACAGAAACAGATAATTTATTTCATCATCCAACGTGTGAACTAACTGCGCCAATCAGCTCTTTGTTATAACTTTTATTAAGACTTAGATTTAGAACATTACACGATACAAAAGTGGCAAGTGCCGTACAGTAAAAGGCAAATACAAAGGTCGTTAAATAAATATGTAGACTGATGCTAAAAACTAGCAAACGGAGACGTCTTAAATAAGTTTGTATCGTTTTTGAAACATAGTCTCTGCTCCGTATTACAAAATTTTAAATTGTTACCATACAGTATATTTGTGCTATGATCTTTTGTTTTTGTAAAGGGTATGCTATACGGCCCACATCAACGACGTCTTCATAATTACACCGTATAGCGGGTTAATTCTGCGGGTATTTTATTTCTGCTAAATCTGTGGGTCGAGGCTGTCATGCAGAAATTAATTCCACACATATAAACTATCAGCATAATTTTTTGACGCAGGAATAAACTTTGATATTTCGCTTAATATAATGACCCGTTATCTTTATCTCACGAGTTTTTCGTCTGCTGTCAAGTTATTCACACCGTATAGATTTTGTTATTGGGCCAATTCGTTTCCCTCAACCCGGGACATGCCTGTCACGTGAGCGGCAAGAAAATAATTTTCGCCGGTTTATTAATAAACGAACGCTTCGGCGTACCCCGGCCACGTGCGCTGCAAATAAAAAAGATAAGTGTCTAATATTATTATTTTCTATTGAGGCCTTTTCAAAAAAGTTAGCAAAAACAGAGACGTTTCTTGTAGTATGTTTTTACCTTGACTGTTAGGAACCCACTTTTTCAGATGTTTTACCGATTTAATATCGCGAATTTATATGATTTGCCGCTTTGCCTATCTCGCTAGACCGGAGCACATCTGCGTACGCCGGGTAGACCCGGGAAGTGCCGGGAAACCAAACGACCAAATGACTTTTTAATTTTTGATACTTTGCAATGAAAGCTGTTTAGCAGATAATTCCCCTACAAACTTATATGTTGTCAAACCACAATACATCCTCTCCTATCATGCATATAATTCATCCAATTACTATATGTGTCAAATTAAAGGCACAAAGCACTGATGTAAATTGTAGTATTGTCAATCAATATCAGAGAGCTTGTTAGCGCCTGCCTAAAGCTTCCACTTCATTTATTTTGATATGCGGGAAAGGCTACTTTGTCAAATAACCAGAGGTTAAGTGCGCTTATATTAGTGTATGGCGCTTTAAAGGTAGACATTCGGATGTCCTCAGATCTTTTCGCACATTTTATTAACTACCTCAACAGCAGTCTTCAAGTGCCATATGGCGGCTGTAAAAGGTCGCCCCGTGCTTAGACTCAGTGTTGTTATATTTCCTGGTATTTTTAGAATCACAGAGTATATTCATTTTAACTACCGGTATAATAGAATTCCGCTTAAGCCGGTGCTTAGGGATTTTGAGGTGTTGCACATTTCATTACCTCTCATGAACAGATATTTTTACAGATTTTATTTGTAAAACTGACTTTTTGACTAGCGATTTACATAACTGAATCACTGAAAACACTGTCAACTTTATGATGATAATAATGCATCATGCGTAAAACGTGAAGTACAAGTCAAACTATAACGTGGAAAACGTTGATTCGATAATGTTCAAATATGTTGTATAAGCTATTATTATAATATTCCTGTGAAGTCTCCTTAGCAAATAGTCTTAACTATCAAAACATAAAGTAGTAGATACTTTGAATGCATTGACTAGGGTAAACACAGCCAAAGCCGCGGCTTGTATAGCTAGCAAACCATAAATTGGGACTGTAGTGGAAAGATAATGTAGACGGGTTCCTTCAAATGTCCATCAAGTTATATTAAACAAATTCATATGCGGATTAATTTTAAAGGTAGTGGAAATGTTAGAAAAAAGTGTAGGATGCCAAAATAGGGGGTGAACTGACTAAACACCAGCATCATACAAGACAAATATACATAAAATATAAAACGAAACGAACAGAAAGTAGGTCAAAAATAGGGGCAAGGGCTCACAGCGTATATAAAAGAAACTAAGGGTTAAAACGCGTCTGGAGCATGCCATCCTCATACTTACCCTATAACTAAACTAACTTGATATGACCGCAAATAAAATAGCTCTCCGATGAATTTGGCTCTTACATTAGTGACAAAATACCAGATTGCATAAAGTAAGACATATAGGTATAAGTATATTTAATATACTTGTCTGAAGAACTGGAAAAGACATTCCCTGTCATAATTTATCAAATCCAATTTTGTACAGTATCACCAGTCTAGCCTTTATATACAGTGAGATATAGTATAGGCATAATTCTGAATACTAGTATTTCTCAGGAACCAAGCTGGTTAATATTACTAAATATTTACATTCGCCCTATCCTTTTCCATTGGAAATTATGACGTTCGAAATGAACAGGAAAAGGAAAGACGCGAAAGTTACGTCATCGCTGCTTAGTGATAAGCGACCGCTGTTTTGACGACGTCGGCGTATAGTCAGGGAGAACAGTCCTAAGATGACGCCGCAGTTGTTCCGTCTAGTGAACAGAATGGCTGGGAAGCTGATTTTAATGTTAAATGCCACAAAATATGTGCAATTTGTAATATTATCTTGTTTACAAATGGAAAGGAAATATAATGTAAATATAAGAAATGAAATGATTTTTTTCGATGTTCATGCGAAATGAACGACGGAATAGGATCGGCAAATTAAACATGAATCGCTAGCACGATTCATGGATTTGCCGATCCTTTTTCATTTCTTAATTGTCAGTTGATGATAAAATGTCTTTTCGCCGTCATTATATTGATTCAGATCTAATTATAGTATTACTAATGGGTAGTCAAGTGTGTATTGGCTTCCGCATTGAATCGTCCATATCATTTGTTTCCAAGTCTTTGCGGCGCCACAAACACTATCTCTTTCACATAAATGCTAGTAGCATATAGATAAATATTTATATTCGTTAATTAAGGCTGCATTAGAAAGAGTTATTAATACATGTATATGAGTCCCGATGAGGTCACTCTTCTGTTTCTTTGTACAATACCAGCAGAGAAGTTCTATCCGGAATTCAGTTACTAACCACACTGCACGTCACGTTACGTCATGTTTTCAAATATGTTGTTGTTATTGTTCTCAGTCAAAGTGTCTTTCGCGTGGAAGGTATATAAGTTAGCATTTCATTGCATGATTACTAAATGTAAGATGAAAAAAATGTCTGCTCATACAACGACAACTGTCCATCCAATTACTATACGTGTCAAATTAACTCAGAGACTGCAGCTACAAACTGTGATATTATCAGTCGGTATTTGCGACATCATTAGCTCCCAACCTAATTGTATGTTATTTGAAAGTGTGAAAGGAGATTCTGATTAAAGTTATCGTATTCTCAACGTAAACTGCAATTACGTTGGCATTTGCTACATGTTGCGTTTATTCTTCAACGTGTTCAACAACAAAAGAATAACACACTGAAAAGGGGGAACATGTACTGAATATGAGAACAAAATGTACTAAATATATAAAAGATTCTTCATAGGTGCACCTAAATGAATTTATATTGTATGAAACCCAAGAAAAATGATTTGAAGTTTTGAAGCTTACTTCAATTAAAGTAATGTCTGGCTGCTGAAAAAATGCATAAAAATGATGTAACACTAAAATATTATTCATGCAGGATAATATATGACTGTTGATAATATGTTTTGAAAGCAAATAACCAACGTTTAGTTCCCAAGGAATGTCATCGAGAAAGGGTACGTTTACAATTTCGGAACAAATGCATCTTTGGTAAACTCATATAGCAAATTTGGCACACATGACCTGTAGGACTGTCAAGAATTTAATATTTGAAGTAACATGAGGTTTTTGTTTCTAATTCATTATAAATATTTAAATGTGATAGTAACAACTATCAATTAGAATAAGTTCAGAACCCAGAAATCAAACCTCTCATCTCTACGTGTGTTTGAGCCTTACTCGGGGCGTTGAATTCTTCATGTAAGGGAGCCATCCATCTGGTGTACGGAAGGTTGTTGATTCTACATAGGTGCCCACCCGTGATGAAATAATGCACGGATAGGCACCTGGGGCCTTCCGCTACCATCAAAACTGGTCAGTCGCCATATGACGTGTAATATTGTCGGTCCGACGTTTTTCAACTGAGATGTGAGTAGCGGCTTGATACGTTGAGCATGGCTTCTTACTGTTGGATCATTATCTTTGCCTGTGATAAATATAATCAGTTTTTTTATATAAACTTAATTCTCTGTCATATTTCATAATACGAGGGTGGGATCAAAAGTAATGCTACCAATGGCGTTAAATGACAACTAAATGTTGGATTAAGAAAATCTTTATTTCAAACCTTCAAAATAATCTCGTTTGACAGATACACAACGTCTCAATCTTTTAATCCAATCCTTAAAAGCTTTTTGATAGTCTTTTTCAGGTATACCACTAAGGAGGTTAAATATGGCGGCCCACAACTTTTTGCGGGATGTATATTTTCTGCCTGCAAGCTTTTTCTTCAGACGAGGGAAAAGGAAAAAGTCACAGGGGGCTAGATCCGGAGAATAGGGTGGGTGTTCTGGAACATATACTCCCTGTTTATTCAAAAACAAATGGATGCCTCGGATACCCGTCTTTGGTCGACGTTTCTGGAAATACTTGAAGAGCTTTTTAAGAACTTTTTTCTTATAAAACTTGGCATTCATTGACTTGCCTTTAGGTACAGTAACCTGGATGGCGAGACCTTTAGTAGTGAAACATATGGCATACATAACCTTTTTCACACTTGCAATCCTTTTGGCAATGCAAGGCCTTCTGGCATTTTTGGTGAGCCATACTCGGTTACTAGTTTTTCGATGCGGTTCGAAAAAATGTATCCAAGACTCATAACCTGTTACTACATTCATAAATGTTTTTTTAATGGTATCTTGGAAACCTTTTCAAAAGCTTGCGCGCCATCTTAACGCGCGTGCGTTTTTGCTCATCAGTGAGCAAATGCGGGACCCACCTAGCACTTTTCGTCTTCAGTTTCAAAATATTTTTCAGAATGCGCAACACAGATGCTTTTGAAATGCCAACGATGTCCGCAATCTGTTGAGAAGTATATCTTGTGTCAGAAAGCACTATTTGTTTGATTTTTTTCAACAATCCTTTGACTACTTGCAGACTTAGGTCGACCAGTTTTAGGCGCATTTTTGACAGACTCCATGCCTGCACAAAATTTCCTAAGCCATCTGCAAACTGTGGAAAAGGACATTTCATTACTGCCATAAACAGCACATATGCCAGCATAAATGCCCTTTGAACCTCTTCCGAGTGAAGCGCATTTCTTAATGTAAGACCTAATTTCGTTCGCATTTTTACACTTTTACCAACCATTTTGCCTAACCGCCTACAAGTAGGGTTTGTGCAAATGTGAATTGTGAGCGAGATATTGTGTCTACATGTATAGTTTATACGTCGATTGAAAACTATAACAACGGGGAACAATTGCAAGGCGTGAATTTTGTACTCGTGCTCAAAATAGCGGTTATCAATAGCCAGTGGCATTACGTTTGATCCCAGCCTGGTATTTCACTCACTTTCTTATGTAGACGTGTATACTAAACATACGCAAGAGATTATAACGAAACTATTTGAAAGAATAAATTTACATTATGTTACATGTAGAAGTAGTTTTCTGTTTTAACACTGATTATTGTATTATGTTATAGACCATCAATAATCCAATTGTTCGTTCACAAATCAATAGCTTATTGCTTATTTTTAGCAGTGTGTGGAGGCCATTTTCTGATTTTATCAGAATCCCTGTTTTGTTTCCGTAAATATAAGACTAAAGTAATGACCAGGCAAGTTTCTATGAACATGAAATAGTTCTCATTTTAGGCATAAAATGCTGATCACTAACAATAAGATTTTTTGCTCCAGTCATAAACAATGAGTGCAAAAACAAACCTATAATAGTACGCAAGGTTTAGAGCAAGAATGTTATTGGTCTGCAAAAAGTGTTACCTATATAGGTACAGAGTTACATTTACAAGGTGAAATTATCAAATGTATTTTCATATCAACAATTCAGATGATTTGAATGCATGGGACGCCAAATGTGGAACACCCATCACGCCCACTGGCTTAAGTCTACTTCTGTCTTTGTTAAAATGAATGTACTCCATCCATGATCCCAAAGGACCAGAAAATCAACACATATAACACAGAGTCATTTATTTTATTGTACTAACTTAAAACTATATCCAGGCTTTAAAAATGTAAGTATATTATTGCCATTAAATTTATAACAAGAAGCTGTTTCTTCCAGCTTTTATATCTAACGCTTTGTTTAAAATCGTTAGTGAACATATTACGAAAGTCTTTTTCACTGTTCAGTGTCCCAGATATCTGACAGCAATGTCTTTATTCCACAAAAATAAAAGACATTGTCACGTTTTCTTCCTGTGTGTTGTCTCATTATACTATGCGTCTAATTGAATCTTTTCAACATTTATGATCTTCGACATAACGACAGGATGTAGCATTTAATTGATATGTTGTTCATAGTAAACATTTAATAGTACAATTAGTTCAATTGTTATCTTTGCTATATATTTGAATGGAACTTTTCTCGATTTCGGGTGTTTTCAGGTAATTCCTGAAATTACTTTTTACACTATGCAGAAACGTTTTCTTAAATACGGCATGTGCTAAATTCAAACGGCTGCATTAAACTATTTGTCTTGTTTAAGGTTTCATTCAGCGAGGAAAGTCTAATGAAAGTATAAGGATGTCATTTTATGTTATTTTCAAAGTTCAGTTATACAGTGACACAGTAACCCAGTGACAGACATGTATTGTATTTCACAGAAATGACTGGCAAAATAGGGAAAATACAAGTATCTAGTTACAAATTGACAGTGGCATTTAGAAGGCCAGGAAAATTTGTTAAATGTCTGAACCTTTATTTAATTAATGTTACAGTAGTAGTATGCACAGTATTTTATGTATTAAGTTAGTTTTAGACAACACTTTGTTTCTACAATCTATCTAGTTACAAATTGACAGTGGCATTTAGACGGCCAGGAAAATTTGTTAAATGTCTGAACCTTTATTTAATTAATGTTACAGTAGTAGTATGCACAGTATTTTATGTATTAAGTTAGTTTTAGACAACACTTTGTTTCTACAATGAAGGTACTAAATCTATGTAGATACTTGGTTTCTTAGATTCTTAAAGCAACCCGTCTGCTATACCTTTCAACTGCAGTGATTTTTTTGTTGTTGTGGGCTTACTTTGCTATGCCTAGCCATGTTTGGTGTGATATGTGCTTCCGAGAAATCTACCCTTACCTTTCATCTATTAAAACTATGATGAAATGAAATTAAATGATTAAGTTGGCGGATAAATTATGAAAACATTTTTATTCAGTAGGGGCCTAAATTATCTACCTGTCAACTGCTTGGACACTACCTGTATCATCAGAATGATTTTCATGATGTTTCTGTAGGGAGCCAAATAGGTCACTAGGTTTTGGCAGGTTTTGATATGATTCAGAGGTATTCAGAGGTATCAAGATTACGACACAACACTATCAGCGTTTGACTGAGATAATAATAATCATATAAAGGTATTATTCTGACACAAAACTTTACTTAATCTATAGAATATCATTTGGAAGTATAACACGCAACCATGTAAAACAATACCAGACTGACATTTTAAGGGAAGTAATAAAATGCGCAACAGCATAGGCCCCAAGCATCATTTCCGATCTGATCATGAAATAATTACCAAAACTGGGTCTGTCTTAAGTTCCAAACGAATTTAACAACCATCACAGGGTACGAAAGACTGGTATGAAATTAGCATTTTCTTTTGAAGCATATGAAGCAATTAAGCAAAAATATAGTCCATTGTGTTGCGCAACAAAAGAATAGGTTAGTACATGCCTTCAGTGTCTTTGAAACCGCAAAATACCTATAATGTAATCCCTTGTCCGTAAATATCTTCAAAGCCCACGATTCCAGGTTATGAACGTCTTTCCAGAATACGAAGCCGCAAGTCTCCTTTGATATATGTGCTAACCCTGATATAAACGGTAATGTTTCGGATATTGGATACAAAATGTCATAATTACTGTCTGAATAGCGTTGTCTTGGGTTATAAATTTGCAAATATGACACAGTTATCAATAACTTGCACTGACTTCAAGTTGGACAAAGATAATTTGTCTCTGTCTTTATGAGGAGGTGCTAAACGCCGGATCGATTCTGTAGATTAATAAAAAACAGTTGTTTTCATTTATTTAAACTTATTTCGTAGACACTAGACTATAAGCAAAATATCAATAAAATTATTGCGGTAAATAGGTAAATATGTAATAATAGGACCGATTATAACGTAAAATAATTTGATACAACAATTGAAAGTTGCACATAAACGAAACACTTATGAACTAATGCCGGTGACCAAGACAGCATGTTCTATATATAAACACAATTGATCAATCGATATCACAGTTTACAGGCTTTTTCAGTAACTTTAATTCCAACAATTTAATCAAACAGAAAATTCATACATCTGCGACACCTTTAACCTAAAGTAAAACAAGACAAAAAAAATAAAGAAAAAAGGAAAGTATGAAAGAAACAAGAAACAAACAATAAAAAGTATTTGTATCGACGAGAAATGGTAAAACGAAAAAAATATTATATTGTTCCCAAGAAACCAAAATATTTTTTTTGATTTATTGTTATAATAGTATGTAAGTTTTATAATAGTTAATTTGTAATGTTGTAACAATAGAAAAAAGAAAAGACCACCAAATACACTATCAAATAATGATGTGAAAATAACTTCCATGCTTATGAAACATGCATTATCATTTGCATTTCTAAGATGTGCTCGGAATCAAGTAATCAGATGTTGAAGCATATTTATAATCATAAGCAGTAATCTCAAAATAGCCGTCATTTTGACTTTTTTTTATATGTCTTTTCATCAAGTGCTTCATGTTTTCAGGGTTTTGGGCAGTAATATAGGACTGCAAATATATATAATCATTACTAGCAGACAGTGAATGAGTGAGTGAGTGAGCTAGTGAGTTTACTGTGTCGGAATTACATTTACTTTGAAATATAATAGATGACTGAATAAACGTAGTAGTTCGTATCAACATCAGACGAGGGTTGTTGTGGGTACGCTCCTACCAGATAACTGACCAAGGGTACGAGTAGCTCCTTGACTTGGTGTTCAGCTGGTATCCCTTCTAGCATACCCTCTGATGACGGGTATAATTTCGAATGAACGTTGAGAGTGAGAAATTATTTCAGAATTAACAATCAATAATATTTAAAAAAAGAGCTACACTTTGTTAACAAGCAACGTTGTTTTCGTGACGCTTGATATCACTAGTCCATGTGAGATTAGATTTAATGCTAAGCATCAAGGTGGGAACGACTGATACCATTTTTCCGCGTCCTACTAAAGAGTGAAAATTACTAATTTTAAGTTGATATAATGTCTATCTTACTTTATATCATCACAATGTTTTAGATCTATTTTGTAGTATCGCTAATGAGTAACCGAGAGTGTATTGGCTTCCCCCCTTATACCACAGTCACACATATGGCGCAAATAGCTACGTCTAGGTACGGATAAAAACGTAGTTACCCGTATCGATCCGTACCTGAGCCGTACGGACTGGTACAAATTGATACGGATTACTACATTTAGGTACATCTCAGGTACGTTTCAATACGGGTCGATACGGATTACTACGTTTTTATCCGTGGCTAGACGTAGCTTTCCGCGCCGTATGTGTGACTGGGGTATTAAACCGTACATATCAATCGTTTCCAAGTCTTGGCGGCGTTACAACCACTCTGTCCATAACCTATTTGTTAGTCGCGTATATAGATATTTATCTTTGTTAAATAAGGCAGCATTAGAAAGATTTATACAAATATTTGAGTTCCGACGAGGTCATATTTTTGTTTATTTGTGAGATACAATCACAGACAATCTATCCGGTATTCAATTCTTAACCGAACTACACATCAAGTTAAAACATCGTTGTCATTTTTCAGTCTTCAGCTTGAAAGGTCTTTAAGTAAGGATTTTATTGCAAAATTTGTTTGTTTCTGTGCAAGGTTGAAAATTATTTCCAAGAGAGAAAATAAGTTACAGCGTAAAAAATGTTTGTATTTTGATTTCACTTGAAAAATCAACAAAATAGAAAAAGTGGAAACTCCACAGGCCGCTCAACACGACAAAAAACAAAAATATTGCAGGCTCGGTTTGATTGAGCCTGTTCATGGACGGTAGTGGAAATGCATGCAAATGGAACCTTCAATGTACTTGCATGTAATTTCATGAGAAGCGGCGTATGGTCCCCAAATAAAAGTCATGTGACAAACTGATTCTAAGGTAATAGACCAGACAATCATAATCAACTTGTGCATTCACAGATCAATACCTATTTGCTTGTGAATAGTGTATGGTGTGGGTGCCATTTTCTGATTTTATCAGAAGACCTGCTTGGTTTCCGTAAAGATAAGGTTAAACTAATGATCAGGCAAGTTTACATGGACATGAAATAGTTCTCATTTGAAGCATGCAATACCAGTCACTAATTATAACATTTATTGTTTACCGCTGTCATTATCAATCAGTGCAAGTTATGCTTAAAAATGTTCGAGGACTAAAGAAGTAATATTTCGTCCATTGCGCATTTATTCATAATTGTAATACGATGTAAGCTACTTCAGTTATGATCATATGGCTGATTCAATTACGATCACATGGATGAATATCATATTAAGGGTTCTTTCGATTGAAATATATAGAACTTCAATGTTACTCCCTGGCGTCATTTCGCCGCCCGCAAAATAAACTTTTTTTATTTTATTTTTTATATAAACAGTAAAAACTACCAAACACAGACAATCAACTGTTGACATCAAAACAACACACCTATTGATAAACTTTGGTAATGTATGTGGCAGTTGACCTCAATACAACAGACACTGTCTATTTTCCAATACAGGTAACTAATAATAACTTAGCAATATAGCCCCAAGATAATTTTATGACGGATTATCTTTGAAAAACCCTGGACTTATTGGACTCAACTGCCACATTATCAAAGTTAATTAGTTCTCGTATGAAATTGCAATGATGTGTAGTTACGTCTTTAAGCAGTCAACTGTGAAAACTATAATGAGAAACAAGTACAAACAAATGCAAAAGGAATGAATAGTTCGTATTTTTCAAATGTAAAGTTTTGTAATACTATAATTTTGATAAACATATCAGCACTTATTTATACAATAGCTCACTTATAATCTGGGAAATTGGGTTCACATATCACTTTATCCAATGAATTCCCTTGACACTTCAGTTTCGTAATATTTTCTGTTACATCAAACGATTACCATTATCTTAGAACCATGACAAAAGAGTACTGTAATGTACTCACAACCGATTACATTTAACATTTTCTCAGAAATTCATCAGTGAGCAATTATTTCTACTGTCATTACATGATTTTGTTTTAAATCTTTCAGTAACTTTCGATAAAGCAGTAATAAAATACGAGTAAAGCGGTATTAATGAGAACAGTCATAGATGATGATGAAATATAAATTATCGGCTTTTTGTGATAGGAATATTTAGACTGGTAACTCCCATGAGGAAGCCGTTATCAAAATATATAAATCTAGGTCTAGGCAAAACTGTGGAATGAATCACCATTAAAATTTTCAAATAAATAAAATAAAAATGATTTTAAAATGTGTGAAGATGTGTATTTGAAATAGGCAAAGTAATAAATGAGAAGAAAATAGAACTTGTTTTGCAGGTAAAACAAATGGTTACAGAAGGAAAGTTTTAAAGAATGATTATTTTTCATGGATGTATATAAATCTTGTATAGAATTTCTCTTTGGCGTTATGTTGTACGTGGCTTAGCTTTGAATGTTTTGATGAAGTTTGGTTGTAGCTTTCAATAATGTATAATATAACCTACTTCTTACAATCACCACTTCAGCCATCCATCCAATCAGGGTTAGAGCTTTTCTAACTTTTGCTCACGTATCAGTGTGTTACAGCAAATCAAAGTGAACGCAATTATTGAAAATTCATTTGGCAAATACTTATGTTGTCAAAGAAAAACAAAGACAAATATCAAACAGGGAATGCCACGTACCAAAAACAAAACGCAGCCTCCCCCAAACGAAACCCACACTTAAAACACAAATACACACACTCGCACACAAAGCCAACACACGAGGACAAAACGAACAAACAAAGAATCACAGCCTTTATTTTTCCTAGATAAATTTATGACGGTTATTGTGCTCATATTAAAGTTATTAACCATAAAGTGTAATGCTCATTGTATCTTATCGTTCATTTTACGTTATGTCATCAGCACTAATCCCTGCTTTAAATGTTTTAAGAATTTCGTGTATTCATAACCTCTGGGAAGATTTATTTCTTTATAAACGTATGTATAGAATATCATCGGCTTTCACAAGTTACTATGCGTTCGATAAAAGTATTCATATCCGTATATGGTTATTTAATTTGACTTTTTATCTGTTGTTTACACGGTCACATTTGTGGCCTATATCTTAAGTCTTTTGTTACCCCATTGTGTGCTAGGCAGACTAACTGAGTGGGAATTACGATTCATGTTAGAATTTAATCTTCCCTGTGGTGCTTCGACACTTACCGTTTCAAAGTGCCGTCCCTTTGTTGTCTCTTATTTGATTGTTTTACTCAATTTACTTTATTTATATATGTTGCTGCAAAGTCAACCTTTTGCTCATCCATACAAATACATTTGCTATACATATTATGCTTCAACAAGTTAACCTAATAAGACATTGTTTTGACAAAAACACCATACTTTGACATGATAACATAGCTGTTTAACATATGAGCACACTTGATAGACAAGATATCGTGATAGTTTGACATGACAACTTAACTTTTTAACATAAAAAGTCACTGTTTTGACAAGTTAACACCACACTTTGACATGATAACACGGCTCGTGAACATAATGAGACACAATCTGGGCAAGTTATTATCACACTTAGACATGATAACACCACAATTTGACAAGATGACGTAGTTTGTTTTGTTTTGTTTTTGAAATAATAGTATGGTTGGTAGACAAGATCACATGAAATCTAAACAAGATAACATAGCGTTTCAACATAATAGCACGTTCAGGGTCTGCAGAATTAATAACATTCATGACTTTATTACCAAAAAGGACCTTAGATTTTAGAAATATATTTTGTTATATATTTCCAAAGTTGTTCTCTGTCTTTAAAGATTATTATCAATGTTTTATATTAAATATAAAAGCATTATAGCGATTCTTTTAAAGTTCTACATTATTTCAAAGTAGACTGTCGACAATATACTTTCTGCCCATACATAGCATGCGATAAAATTTTGTTTCTTGCTGATATATCAGCATTTAAGTCAACTGGGACGTGAAAGGATCTTGGAAATGTATAGACATCTTTATGTATGGGGAATATATAACTACAAGGAAATCGACAAAATTCATCTCAGATTCTGTAAAATCATTCTAGGGTTTCGTCCTCAGACTTCCAATGCGGCTGTTCTTGGTGAGCTTGGTCGTTTCCCTCTTTCTGTTATATGTAAAGAGCGATCTCTAAAGTATTGGTTAAATATAATGAAAACTCCCCAGTCACTTGTACACAAAATTTTTATAGAACAGTGTGATTTGTTAAATAACAATATTGAATCTACTTGGGCTTCAGCTGGTAAAAGACAACTGGATATCTTAGGATATAGTTATTTGTGGAATAATCAGAACTATGATATTAATTATACGCAAATGTTAAACCAAAGATTACGTGATCAGTATGTACAAGACTGGAATGATGTGATAAGTAACCAACCTGAGTCCAAATTGTTTTATCATAGAAAGTTAAAAACTGTGTACAAATTTGAAAAATATTTAGATGTAGTAGGTAATGATTTACATAGAAAAGAAATGTCTCGTTTAAGGATTTGTTCTCATTATCTTGAAATTGAAAGTGGAAGATTTTCTACAGTCGAAAGAAACTTACGTGTTTGTAAACTTTGTACACAAAATGTAGAATCAGAATATCATTTTCTGTTATGCTGTCCAATTTATAGAAATCTTCGTCAAAAGTATGGTATTGATCAGTCATTTGCATGTGTAAATAAATTTACAAGGACATTATCTTCGAGTAATAATAAAAATATTAGAAATACAGCCAAATATGTATATTATGCTATGCAATTAAGAAAGGAAAAACTTACAGATATTGCTGCTTCTTAATGATTAATATATAAATTTAGAACATATAATTGTTTTTCACTGTACATTTTGTGATATCTTGGCCATCCTTTTTATTTCTGAAAATGGCCAAAGGTATACTGTATATGCCGATATGCCAATAAATCTGAAACTGAAACATTATTAGCAAAACTCTTATCCTTATTCATAGATATGTTTATTCGTTTAACATGTTGATGGTTACACAAAGTTTCCCCGCAAATAAGATAAACATAAAGGTCATATTGGAAAATAAAATCTGGAAAGTAGATCCCTCGGAAGCACCGAGAACAAGGCAAATAGTGAAAATTGCAGACTCGGTTTGATTGGGTCTGTTCATGGGCAGTAATGGAAAAAGCAACACTGCCGACGCCCCCTAGCAGCCACGTTTTGAAAAACACAGCCTTCCAAACTCACAATCTCTACAAAAATGCATGTATGTATGTGTGGATAATTAAAGTGACAACAAAAAAATCACCGAAATAAAAATACCGTTTCTCGGGTAATTCTCTTAAAATTATCATTTTAACTAAGCAACGCCCTTGAACTATTTTACTGATTTACTTCTAGCACGTTTTACTAGTTGCGGATTTACAAAAAAATATTTAAAACAATCTTTAGAAGGCCATAGTTAAATCAAGCTAAGTGGTATTTAGAAAGCAACACATATAATGGTTAATGCCTACACCCACATGACAGACCATGTGAGATTTATCACACTTACTCTTTAAAAAATTCATCGTTTTCGGAAATTATTTTTGTGTAACAAAATGAATATAAATAAGGGGGTTATGCCTTTAGAGCATCATTAAGTTGATTTCTAACATCACTGACCACGTTTAATGCATAAAAAGTGCAGTTTTGCAACTTTTTGTTAAAAGGTTGAGAAAAATAATTCTCTAACACCACAAAAACATTTATGGTCGGGCCAAACATTCAGGGTAGGTACGGATACCGGAAACGAACACTTTTTTACGTCTTAGCTTAATTTATCCAAAGTCATTTGTGCTAAGCAAATCTACAGGGATTCACATTTTCCAAGACAAAAGTCTTGTAAACATGGTAAGAAAGATGTCTATACATTTCCAAGATCCTTTCACGTCCCAGTTGACTTAAATGCTGATATATCAGCAAGAAACAAAATTTTATCGCATGTTATGTATGGGCAGAAATATATTGTCGACAGTCTACTTTGAAATAATGTAGAACATTAAAAGAATCCCTATCATGCTTTTATATTTAATATAAAACATTGATAATAATCTTTAAAGACAGAAAACAACTTTGAAAATATATAACAAAATATATTTCTAAAATCTAAGATCCTTTTTGGTAATTAAGTCATGAACGTTATTAATTCTGCAGATCCTGAAAACGTTGGAAATGACAAATATTAGATTGTGCCACCTAATACACTATGTTGTGAAAGTTTCCGTAAGATCTTCGTATAGTTTAGATTATCGTTTACTTCAATCCTCGTGGACTTTTAGCAGCCGTAAAACGTTGCCACGTATTTGTACTGGGTATTGTTATTTCTTGTTCAGATGAATCATGGCATTTATTGAATGGAACTTCTGCTTATGCCGATGCTAGGTGCCTTATGGGGTGTTACTCATTTCATTGCCTCCCTTGAACAGACTCGATCAATCAAGAGGACCACTTCCTTTTGTAAATTTGATTGTCTACAGACATACTCTTAGGCCATTAAAGCCTCACTGACTTATTTTATTATTTTCCCCGTTTGCACTAATGCCAGTTCGAGATAAAATAACAAGTGATAAGGCAAAAACATGACATCAAACGAATGCCCGTATTCAGTATTGGAGTTCGTTTCATTCTGGCAGACTTGAGTTAGTTGTTCACAATCTAGGTAAGGTAATTCAAACGATTTAATTGTAATGACCGGTTTTCTGTTTCCCCTACAACGTTATCGAAAAATACAACATTTCGTTTATTATTAATAACGTAGTTCTGCACCTTCGGATCGCTTTTTTTCTACGATGTGGAATTTGATTAATCTCTGATTTTTTTCAAAAGTTCAGAATATACTTAGGAAATCTAACAAATAAAAAAGATAGGGTTGTATGCTTGATTTTTTGCTAGTCACATTTGAATAATTTGGATCTCAAGCAAATTTTCATAATTACAAAATCATAATTTTCATGATATTCTTGCCAATAGAATATTTTCTACAACGTAGATACACTTCTCACAGTTGTAAATAAACATATGACCTATAATGTGGTGAAATAAAATGTATATGCTTATTTTTGGGAAATTTGACCATGATTAAAGTGAACAGCACATTTCACCATAATTTCAAGAGATTATTTTAACGTTTCAGATATTTTAATATCATAACTTAACATTAAAAAGATAGTAACAATGCCAATATAATAAATTTACTCAAAGGTTTAAAATGATTTTCATTTCCGTTCTACGTTTTCCGGATAAATGACGTTACGCCATCACTTCCGCTTTATCAAACGTGCAATACTGCCTTAATATGCGATATTTTTAAGCTTCTATTGCAGCAACTAAATATTGAAGATAAATTTAACATTATTTAGGCATCGGAAACCATTGATGTAAAATACACTGCTGAATAATATCTCAAAGTACACTGCAGTTAGACATACAATGTACCTAAAAATTTCAACGCAGTCGATGGTATCATTCAGCACTTGCACATCTCTGTCTACCAAGAGTCTTCCTTCAACTGGTAACGTCTCATTATTACGCATCTGTAAGCAAACTTATGAGTACGATACATCATTAACAACTGCCATATAAATATCTCATATTAGGATAACGTTTGAGAGAAAATATTTCTGTTCTTTATCTTTTAAACCGACATCTGCCGTATATTGCCGTAGTGGTATTTACAAGACCATTTTCTTGCCACATTGTTTAACATTTAGTTTCAAACTTAAAGTCTCTATTTGTTTTCACTTAGTGTCGGGTTTAGCTTCCCGTCTTTCTATAGTAAAATCTTACAATTAATTGAATCAGTAGATGTACAATATTTTCGTTGTATTTATCAGTTCTATAATCGTTTGTGATATGATCGATGTCTCACTTTCGTCTTGTCCTCTATAATTGTATCTCAATGAGATTTGTATGAGATAAGGTTAATGAAATATGTCTTTGTTGTTTTCTCCTCTGATCTGTAGAGCATTCAGTGCTTTCTTTCAGTGCTGCACCAGATTTTGCTTATGCACGCTTAATGAAAGACTGTCTGATTCATGCTGGCTCCGAATATAGCGACAGTAATACAATAAGCCTATGTATGTTACGGTTTAACATCACAGTGACACAGTAATTGGTCATATAGAGGATTTCTAACGTTTTATGGTAGAGAAAAACACCAAGGGGTCCCTCTGAGCATTATTTTAGGCAACCTCTTCACCCTTGGAAGAGCGATCGACCTTTTGCAAGAGGGGTGACACCTTTATATGAAAGAATTCTTACACCAAGCGAGATTTCGATTGATTTGAAGTCACCGACATGTCAATGTTGAGATAACCGCTGCAAAGAATTGAAAAGTGTTCAGTGTTAAAATCTCTCTGTCTGCTACCAAATGTGTACAATGAAAATATTTTTAAAACATCTTTATAGTTTAAAAGATTAAAACCCTTATTATTTTAATTATATCTTTAAATCTAGCGCCTTCGCGACTGATTTATTACTAGATTAGAGTATAACACTTTTGATTCATTTATTAATAACTATATTTAGAGATCGATGTGGGTTCGAGCCTCACTCGGGGCGCTGACTTCTTCATGTGAGGAAACAATCAAGCTAGTTTACAGACGGCCGATGTTTCTACCCAGATATCTCGTGATGAAATAATGCATGAAGGGGCACCTGGGGTCTTCCCCCACCATCAAAGCTGGAAAGTCGTCATATGAACTTTGTGTTGGTGCGACATTAACCCCACAAAGTAAATAAATAAATATTTAGAGAATTCTCATTCAATAATTGTATATAATTTAATAATAACATTATGTCATAAGCTGTCAAACTTACTTTCAATTGCCTTTATTATGTGACATACTGTAAATTTCTAGACGGCCCCGGCTGCTGCAATAACTCGCGAAAGACTTTCTCTTATAACAGATAAGTTTATCAATTAGCAACTTCAAAAGATGTTATCAAATGTTGAATTACATTCATACACTATCTAAAAAGGGGCATTTTCTCAAATATTCTAAGATCTCTGGGCTTGTATTGAATAAAAAAAAAGAAACTTTGTTAACCGCAGTCGTGCTTGAGAAAATTACTAATGCATTAGCTTCGTGACACAGATTTCATAACAAGACATGACTCGGAATAATCAACACGGCCGTCTGTCTGCTGATCCATATCAAATCAGTTCTAGATTCACTTAAAAGTGTTGCTGTCGTCTAAAGGGGAAGGAAATGTAATCGTTCCTACAAGTTTGCAGAAACAATCTTATAACATCTTATGGAAATGCTTTGCGGTTGAATACTAAGGTTTTCAGTTTGCTTCTGTAATAATTATTGCTACTTACAAAATTTCATGTCAAAGGCCTGTACGTCCTCATAAACAAAATGCAGTGAGGAACACGTGACCTAGCGTATTCGGGTGAATAAAAATGCGCATTTCGCTAAAACTAAATATTCTAAAAAATATTCAGAACTATTATTTCCACTGTGACACGTAACACATCAATCGGCAAAATATCAGTAACGTTAGTTATGTATGTACATGTAAGAATTCACACTTTGAAAAATAAATTAATTTCAAACTTGTGTATGATTTGCAACGCTTTGTCTTACAGATGTTTGAAGTGAAATTTTCAAAAGAGTAAACAATTCCTAATTCTATACGCTAGGGATGACAAGTAACGTTTTGATTTATTGATGATAACACAGTCGTAGTGCAGATTGAAATAGTTCTACCACAAGAAAGAATAAACTCTGAAATAAGGTCATTTGGAAGCACAGACCGCAGTCAACAAAATAATAGCAGCTTCTGTTTGACTGAGTCTGGTCATGAGAGGTAATAAAATGGGCAACACCTCTCACGTTCCTTAGCAACAGCTTATACGGAATTCTATTACTAGAGTAAAATTGAATGTTCTTCATTCAGAAGGATCAGAAAATATACTTAGTCTAATCACGGGGAGACTTTTACTGTTGCCGCACGGTACCTAAAAGACTGCTGTGTTAATAGTTAATATTATTTTGAAGCATAGGATGCAGTAAGGCATAACAATAGCAGGTTCGGTTTAACTGAGTCTGTTCATGAGAGGCAACCTCAATCAAACTCAGTCTGCTATTTTTTGCTTGGTTTGTTCTATAGTTCCAGAGGATCTTCTTTTAGATTTTATTGCAGAACCTTATTAAGCATGTACTAATTCTATGATCTGTTTGCTCCACTAATTCTATGATCTGTTTGCTCCGATCAATATCAGTTTAGTTCTAATTTTATGATTTGATTTCCGTAATTTACGTTTTAATTTTGCTTATAGTTATCTCGCTCACTCTGATCAAGTCGGTACTAATTTCACGGTCTAATTTCGCTGATACTTATCAAATCGGTACTCATTTCAGGGTCTAGTTTCGCTGATTCAAATCAGATCGTTACACATTCCATAAAGTCGGTTGAATGTTTTAACAGAGTGTAGTCCTTTTGCATTAAAACTCTGTATAAAAACTGGTAAATTATTGGGAGAGCTGATGTAAAACAAATATTGTCCTTGCATAAATCTTATAAAATCTCAGTATGAACTTCATCATTACATGATATTAGTATCATCATTCATGCGACTATTTAGTTAAGTGGCTGGAAACGTGGAGCTATCTAAAACACATCTCACAGGCTGACTACCACTACATCTAGCTGTTCCGTTTGGCATATAAAATCCGCTTAACTAGTTTTCGACATTTATTTAAAATAAAACTACATTTTGTTAAGTACAATGGCCTGAGTTTACTCCTTTTTGGCTTTTTTCCATTGAGCCGCACAATGAGAAAACCAACATAGTGCATTTGCGACTAGCATGGATCCATTCCAGCATGCGCATCCGTGCAGTCTAGTCAGGATCCATGCTGTTCGCTTTCAAAGCCTATTGCAATTAGAGAAATCGTTAGCGAACAGCGCGGATTCTGGCCAGCCTGCGCGTATGCGTAGGCTGGTCTGGATCCATGCTGGTCGCAAATGCAATATGTTGGTTTTCTCATGATGCGGCTCACTTCATAGTAACGAGATAAATCTCAAGCTCAATCTTCAGCAGATATGGAATTTCAAACGACACATAAACGAAATACAGAGAGTAATAAGACATAAAGAGACCTATTCTATTCTGTGAAGAAAAAGTAATAACATTTTTATGTCTGGAAATACAGAAAGATCTAAATCCCCGGGAGTGAAATACTGCAGCGCAAAATCTATCTGTCAATTTCGTGGTGTTAAGGGCGCATTGTTTTCTGAGGTTATCTTAACCTGTCTGCAAATTCGCTTAGTGAACAGTAATATGTCACAAATTTTATAGCGGCAAAAGCTCAGGAGGTCTAACTGATTATTAAATAATTGTCCGGACGAACTTAGCTGCGATATTCATATCACTTAAAGGAGAAACCGTGAACAGGAATATATCCAGAAGAGTACCGATGTTGATTTCTGACACATCTTAGAGTTAGCAGTGAATACTGTTCCTTATTTGAATGAAGATATGAGATAACTTCGACTTAGCTAACATGGAAGGCTGTGACTGTATTTAAAGGCATGGCGGCGAGTGTTAACTGTTGAAATATAAAAAAAAACAGCTCGAGACCAGACAGAATTTAAGGCAATTATATTCGAGATTGATATTTGGATATAAAACTGTAGGTGTTTTCTTCACTAAAGATATTTTTTCAAGTAATCAAAAATTATTTAAAGGGAGTAAACCTAAATGAAATAATCATAGAACACTTTCATATTGATATTAAATCTCTTCATATGTCAAAGATCCAACACAAATTGTATCCAGCAAACTGTTTTAATATGTCAAATACATGTGCCATGTTATTCAATACGTTCTGTTATCGAAAAGTCGGCCGATGACATTATGCTGCCTTTTGACTGCATCATCCGACTTTGAACTGAAACAACTTAAGGTCGATCATTATCTATTTTTTGCAACATGTATTATTGATACATATTCTGAGATCAATCATTTGTTCTTTGTTTAAGGCCATGATAATTGTCGATCACTGATGTATAAACTACTTTAATCACTTTACCGTTTCAATGATCAGTAACTAGAGTCGTTTAAAGATAAGATCGAAAGTAATTTGATTCTGGGTAGGAATTATACCATAGACGTATTTATACATGTACACAAAATTGTTTCACCAGATATGACTTACAAAAATCAGTATTTTATGTGCTAGGACTGCTTAGATTATAAACCTTGAAACAATATCAGCAGAAGAGAAATAGAAGGGCTTGCTATGGAATAAAAGCTAATCTTCCTCAATAACTATCAAACAAGACCACAGTAATTGACAGTGACAATTTATATCGACTTTATATCACATTGTAAACATTTGGCATAATTCGATCATTTGCATCAATTTAACAATATTCTGTCGTCCATATAAGTATTTGTCCCATCAATAGAGGGTGTTGATTGGGAAAGAAACTTTGTCCAATCCGATTTATTGTCACCTATAAACTGCAACATGATCAGAGGTTTAAACGAGTCTCAATGCCAACGCCAATCTTGAATTCATTATTTGATGAGCGTACTTAGAGGACACACGTTGCTAACTGAACGTACAAAATTGTAATTGAATCATTTATAGGTAAACTCACAAAACAATTCCGCATGACAGCTACATCTTAGAAAAAATATCAACCGTTCAAGCATTGTATCACAGGAAATTATTTACGTTATCAAGTTTTAGAGCTAGTCTGATTGTCTACGAATATTTATGAGGCATGCTTAATGCCAAATTCATTTTTGACTGAACTTTCATTTGGAACTGATTTAATTAAACCACCTGGATAGTTCTTATTATGTCTTTTAAATCTTTGTAACGTTTTCATATATCATCAAAAAACCGTTACCAATGCCAATATTCTGAGACTTTTTGTCTTACTCTAAGAAGAACACCACAAAGAAGAACGGTTCATAACGGACAGTGTCAGAAGCTTTTTACTGGCTTGTGATCACCATTTAACATATTTTTCCAGTCTTGTCACAATATGTAATCAGTAAATCATATTGCATTTTATGCAATAGCTTCTTAAAGGTTTGCGGGCAATATTTTTCTAGACGAAGGTAATTTGTCAATTGTAGACATTTGCATTGACCACACGACGGGATTTATATTTCGTAATACAATTGTGAATTGTGCTGTGATATTTTTCTTCGTACTGAAATCAATTATTCCGTCTGATGGGCTTGCATTGAATAACTTACTTATGCCTTACATATGTCTACCTGGAAGAACATATTTAAATAGACAAATGCCAGGCAAGCGTCATTGCCAGTAGCGAATTGTTTGTAGATAAAAATTATCATGAAAAAAGTATTTTGCAATAATGTAAGTATGTCTTTAGGGTAAATGATGTACGCATTTTTCTTCGAATCTGTCATACACATTTATAATCGACACACGTCATTATCGATGCTTTTGTACATGCTATTTTGCAGCAAAAACCTTCTCGGGTATCTATTTACTTCTGTTTAAAAGGGGCCTCCGTGGCCAAGTGGTTAAGGTCGCTGACTTCAAATCACTTGCCCCTCATCGATGGGGGTTCGAGCCTCACTCGTAGCGTCGAATTCTTCATGTGAGGAAGATATCCAGCTGGCTTACGGAAGGTCTGTGGTTCTACCCAGGTGCCCGCTCGTGATGAAATAATGCACGGAGGGGCAGCTGGGGCCTTCCTCCACCATTAAAGCTGTAAAGTCGCCATATGACCTATCCTGTGTCGCTGCGACGTTAAATCCAAAAAAAAAACGCCTTCTGTTTACAACTATCATTGAATAACAAGTAGTAATGAAGTATAGATACTATGTTATTTTATCCTTATTTTACTGATTTTCTTTATTTTTTACACTGTCAATGCCATTTGATAACACTGCATCCCTTTATCTGTGATGTATAAATGTGAGTCATTAGAAGAGAATGTTTTTTGAATAATGAAATAAAAGAACGATTGTTACAAGGAAGACTATTTTCTATTTTCTGTTCATTTTGTTGTAGGCGTGATAGAACTTACATGCTCAGTTTGGTGTTCGTGTTTTATGTTAAGCTTTACTGCAGTTCTGATTGATCACCAAACGCTCAAAAATTATTTTCAATTTATTATCTTAAAAGATTTTAAAATTATTTATTAGTAATAGAAAACTATTTTGCTGACAGTTTCTTTTCGTGAAACTTTTCTTTGTTTCTCTCCCATAAAAAGATACTAATTTTCATCGCCATGTGTCAATTGAATCTGTTATATTGAAGGTATAAATCACTAACTGCCAAAGGGTAATTTATACTGATCGTTCAATTGTGAACTTTAATATGTTGAACTTAATGCTTCGCATATTCCATTCAGTGAAGTGCGGTCTTACAGGGTTGCTAACCCTAGCGACCTTCCGGTATTTTACACACAGGGAAATTCGCTCAATTCAGGTAGCATTTTTGCTTATAATTTCCTTATTATTTGACAGCTTTTAATTAAACATGAAGCGTCGAAGACGGGTATATGGGTGTTGTCCTCGCCACAATACCTCTACTAGAAATTCTGGCAACCAAACCCTCTGGCAACCATATTTTTGACGAATCAGAATAATTTCAGCAATCTTGATAGAGGGTCACACAATGACCACTTATGTAAAATTATTTCAAAATTCGGCCAACAGTTTCATACAAAAAGATTTTTAAAGTTTCCATAATATACATTAGATAAAAATGAGCACGCCCTCTGGCAGCCATGTTTTTGAGGAATAAAATAATTTCAACAATTTGATTAGCGGGTCACAAAAGAACTGTTTGCGTGAAATTATTTTAAAATTGGGCCAGCAGTTTCATACAGTAAGTTTCCAATATATACATACAGAGAAAAATGACCACGGACCTTGGAGGTCATGTTTTTTTTGACGAATCTGAAAAAAAATTAACTAACTTGGTTGAAGGTCACACAAGGACCATTTGTGTGAACTTACTTACTTACTTTAAATTCGGGTCAGCAGTTTCACACTCTGTGGCGGCCATATTTTGACGAATCAAAATTATTTGAACACTCTTGGTAGAGAGTTTAACAAGGACCATTTCTGTGAAGTTATTTCAAAATTACCAGCTGTTTCATACAAGAAGATTTTTAAGATTTCATATATATATATATATATATATATATATATATATATATACATGGCCCAGTGGTTAAGGCGTCCGCCTCGGGATCGGGAGGTCGAAGGTTCAAGCCCCATGGGGAGCGTTCGTCAGGGGATGTTTGTCATTGGACTTGTTCCGAAAAGGCCGGTTCGTGAGCCGCGAACTAGTTAAATGAATGGTTACCAACTTCTATCCGCCTGGCACCTGGCATAGTGGTAGAAGTTGGGAGGTAATTGGTACGCACAATAAAGGTGTCTCATAAGCCAAATTGGCTGGCCCTTTCAATAGGGATGACACTATAATAAACAAGACATTTACCTTTACCATTTACATATAGGAAAAGGTTACCACGTCCCCTGGTGGCCATGTGTTTTGAAAAATCAAGATAAGTTGAATAATTTTGGTAGAGGGTTGTATAAGGACCATTTTTATAAAATTAATACAAAATCGGAGCAGCCGTTTAGGAGGAGAAGTTGTTTAAAGGGTGTTGGGCAACGTTGGAAGAGAACCACCCAAGAAACATAAAGGCCAAGTTTCATTAACTTCCGCCAAATAGTTTTAGAGGAGATGTTGTTTACAGGAAAGTGTGGACGGACACCAGACGGGCGATTTACGCACGTCGGACGGTGGGCGATCACAATAGTTCACCCCAGCACTTTGTACTCATGTGAGCTGAAAACTGCATGCATGCATTGCAAATCTGCAAAATCCACATGTGTTATGAAATATTTTCTTATACCTCACTCATATCATTTCTAAGATTTATCGATTTTATTATTTTACTAAGAAGGCCTTTATCGTGGGTTTTCACCTACTAGGAAATTGCGTCAATAAAACCTAAAAAAGTTAAACAGTGATTAGACCAGACATAAAAGTTTTGGATAAATTCATTGTTTGGCCAAAAATCAGATTTACTACCTCAAACAAACCTATTAGGAAGAAAAATCCTTGGCCAGACGAGCAAAATTGTCAACAGAAAAATATAATTGTGAAACGGAATAGGAACACTGTGGCGTTATCAAAGTTATTGCATTTAGAATGACAAATCACCATTTTCTAAAACAGATTTGTCTGCAATTGTCTGAGAGCCCTTATAGTAAACGTAATATGAATTATTGATTACAATATGATTGGTATCTTGATTTTCAGATGCCTCCATTGTTTTGCTGTTTTTAACGGATTATAAAATTAATTAAAATGCAGTACCTCAAAACATCTACTAGTATAAGATTATGCTAATTGATATGCATTTGATGTTTTTTCAGTAAGTTTTCTTAAAAGAAACAACACTTTTTCTTGTGAGACTGGATACAAACAGACGTTATCTGCTCAGCCAAGGCGGTGCTCGCTAATTTCAACAGGCTAAATTAATAATAACGAAATCGCATATGGAGAATATATGATCTGGTATGGGTCCACAACTCGGGTCCGTAATCTTAAGACAGAAAATCAACTGTTTCCAGGGGTCTATCGCATAAAAATCTTGGCTACATAACTATGTATAAAACACAATATTTGATAGCAATGATGATGAAATGTAATCGCTACAAAGCTAACTGATTTTCCTGCAATTTCTAAATCATTGAAAACAATGCGATGATAGCATTTATTCTGAATCCCAGTTTATTTTTACAATGGATTCTAAATCAGTTAAATGACCTTATATCTTATCACGTTTCTCATTGAGTTTCAATAAAACTTAATAAAAGCCAATGTCAGTTTGATGTAGTTGCATCATGACTCTTATTATGGTTCATGTTAGACCACATCGCGTCCAGTTACAGTATACTATCTGTTCTTGTGTTAGTAGAATGTTGGATTTTTTATAATAGTTTAAATTCAATTTTGCAGTTACCTAGACGCAACTAATGTTGTCTCTTCCGTGCATCCGCTACCTCTATAACTGGTTGGTTATCTAAAATTAGCACTGGACTCGACGCCTACAAAAATAGCTTGTTAAGTTGTATGATTGACATACACGCAAGAATAGCATTTGTTTAGATCATTTCACGGTCCGACTCAGTATGTTTCCAATGTTCATTATCACTCATATACCTCATATTCACTAAAGTGTGATTTTTATCTCTTGCATGCTTTGAAGATCAATATTCCTTCCCAGATTGTATTGCACTGTCACTGCCATTTTGATGCATTTGTAACATACTTTTTGTCAAATTCCCTCTCAAATACTTAACGTCTATTGTAAATACATTAATATACTACATTTTAATGTTTTACTCCATTACACGTTGAAATCATTACAGATACATATACTTTAGATATAAAAACAGGTAGTTTCTGAAACGCAACAATTGAATATTCAAAGAAACTACCTGTTAACTATTGACTATTACTGAGAACCTTGAATTAGATAAAAAGCACATATGATTAATTAATGCTGTTTTTAGATTGAAGAAACAGTTTTCTTTTTTTTTTTTTTTACTTTTTTTTTTCAGATAAAGCATTTAATGCAGTTAACTACATATAATATTATGTCTAAAATAGGTAGTGCCTACTTAAAGTTTGTTTTGTTCAGATCCATTGCCAACACAATAGCATGTTATTAATATATTCAGAATTAACTTGAAAACTATGATTGTTGCAAAAGGTAGAATCTGTCTTTCCGTTAACTTATCATACAGTGCAATGTTTCTGCAAATGTTTTCATTATAACAATGTCTGAGTTAATGGAAGATGGAAAATTAAAGTATAAAATGCCCAATATAGATCAACATAACATATATCAATACCAACATGAACTTTAAACGGAAGCAAAATATAACTGAAAAGAAATGTACTAAGTAATATCGGCAAGATCTCCAATTACAATAATTGACAAGTCTTGCATAAAAGATTATCCGCTCTAGCTAAAGTGTCAGGTAATTTCCTGAAATTAGTCTTTTAGCTTAATATGAATGTTTCGTAATGACTTCCGGTTTGACCGAGTTTGTTCATGAAAGGCTATGAAAGGTGCAGCACCCACATGCCATTTAGCATTATATTAAGCGGGACTCTACTACACATAAAGAATGTACAAAGTCCTTGGTTCCAAAGGACAAGAAACTATGACACAACTAAGTCCAAGCACATTGGGCCACCATAGTGCACTTAATGTTTCATGTTTTAATCTACGGGCAGATGAATTGGAAGCACAGAATGCAACCAAGTAAATTAATAGCAGACTTGGTTTGAATTTAATTAGAAGTATAGAAACGGGCAACAGCCCTCATGCCCACTAATAAAGGTTTAACCGGAATTCTATTATATATAAAATTGAAGGGTCTTCAAGATCAAAAAGGGATTAGAAAATACCAATACTTTTAATCAATAGTGAAGTTATATTTGTTTGTCCGTCTGACGTTTCTGATAATGTGTTGGCTAAACAGATTTGAACACAATTTTATGTTTATATTAATTGTACAAATGTCCTTAATTAACGAGTGAGAGATAATATAGATAAAGGTTGAACCATCATCCAGGTGTAAAATGTATATTGTCTGAAATATTTTAAAGTGGAAACATGTGTTGTATGAAATGGCGAAGCGTTCTAAATGATAACATATCAGTCTTCCACACGACAGTATTCTAAAAAAAAAAATGCAATTTTACGTGTCTATAATTTAGAAGTTATTTCAAATTGAGATTCATTGGGCTGCTAGACAAATTTGATTTAAATTGCAAATCACTTTCTGTAAATGATTATTTGACTGACATAATGCCTTAACAAAAATCGTTTATGTGTCTAGTCTATCCTCTAAAATTGTTTAAAATGCTCTATAGAAATATTGATAGCCTTGCACATTTTTATGTCTCCCTCATTTACTGTTCTGCAAAAACAGAGGCTTAATTTTGAATAGTGCATGCACTTTGTTTCTAAAGAAAAACAAGCAAAGTAATCTATACACATTTCAAATAAAATGTTTGCGCAAGAAGTCGGTCGAAGCGGTCATTAAGCAAAAATAAAAGGGTGAATAAAACTGTACCTTGATAGGCAATGCTATTTTTGGCTCGAACTGATTTTATAAGGTCTGGAACCCATGAGGCGCTTGCGCCGGGTGGAATCTAGTCTGTCAAAATCCACTCGAGCCGAATGCGTCGTCGTAAATCAAGACACTGCTTAAATGACCTTTTCCATACATACATTTACCCATTTCTAGTATCTTATTCTGCCAATATTGACTATAATTGTATGTAAAATAATAAAATTATATTAAAACAGTGCGTTCTTCGAAGCATAGAATGTCGGGATGTCATAAAAAGGTATATCATAAAACACTATACATGTCTCATTTCTCTGACATCTTTGTGTCACAGTATAGATAACTGAATGAAAATGTTCAGCTAAACAAACTGTATATAATAAGGAATCCGGTCTGTGTATTACTTAGTTGTTTAAACAACGACATCTGTGAAACAAGTACAAACAATCATTGTTGAATATTGCAAAATGTTTAATTCGACAAAAACTATAAACAATTTCAATGACGTTTTGCAATTCTAAGAACATTTTTACCTAATTTGATGTGGTTGAACAGAAAATTCATTAATCGTGTTTTTACATGATTGTGCACTCTGCAGGCGCTATACCCTTAACCTAACGAGGTCTTAGATACCACGTTATCTTCAAGTGTTGGATTATCAATAAACTAATGGAGACAAGCTTCAAGAAAACATGTTTGTGTACATTTATAAAAAAAATAATATATCAAAACATCAAAGATACAACTCGTAAATTAAAACATAGACTGAGGCATCGCCTTACAACCAAAGAGACCACAACAAAATTAATTTCAATTATCTAGTAAGTAAAAAGAAGTTGATTGATTCTAGATCTATAAAACAATGAATGAATGTAAGAATTTATTTGAACAGGTGTATAAAACATATTAAGCATTGCACTACTCTCTACATCCAAATGCGGCTTCCAGTCGGTTAAAACATGTTTGACAATAAGCTTTTATTGCTTCAAAAGAGAAAAATGTGAACATTCCAAATAAACAGACAGTCCAAAGAGCAGTTTCTTTATATTATATTTACTGCATTTACTGCAGCCGAACAATATCTCTTGCAAGCTTTTAAGATTTCAAGTAAGGCTCCTGTTTCTAAATGTCAGGAAATTTCTGCTTTCTAAAGAGATTTATTGTATTTGATTTCTTTCCTCTCAGAAATTGGGCATCAACATATTTCATATGTAGATGACTATTATGTCCTGGCAAAATCGCTCCAAAATCCTACACTGTATCCTTGAAAATATAAAATAAATCTAATCAGGGCTTTTTCAAGTTCCTTTTCAAATTTACAAAACCTCATTTTGCTCACTTTTACGCTGAATTATAAATTTCATTCCAGTACATTCACACAACTTAAATATAGTCTCAGGGATGTGTTGTGTTTTATTGCTCTAGAGTGAATTTATATTCGCTAAAGAACGTTGCGCAATGGCGCTTAATGCTTTTAAGACACTAATGACTTGCATTCATTTATTATGGTGCTCAGTAATACTCGAAATACTTCCGACAAAACTGTTTAAATGAAGCAATGCACTTAGCAAAAGCAAAATAGTCTAAAGAATGCTGTGGCTTTTTATAAAATGTCTGTATTCAATCCGAGGTGTTAGACAGCATTCAATCGTCGTTTATTATGTTTTAATGCTTCAGATGACTTGAAAATATTTTTTTTTTTCAACGAGTTATGGAAATTCTAAAACAGAAACACATAATGCATGGACACTTCTTAACTGCAGAATGTATATTGTCTGTGAAATGTGTTTACCTCTGAATACAGCTTATTTCTGTGACACTTTCTAACTTGAAAATATACTGTTTCTATGAAACTTTTATTTGTGATAAAGCTTTTTTGTAACACTCTTACTTGTGATTAAAGCTTATCTGTGACACATTCTGACTTATGGTGACACATTTTTACTTATGACTAACACTTTCTTACTCGAGTGTATACTTTTGTCCTTTAAAACCATCCACAGAGTAAAACACCCTTTCGAATTTAAGTTTATCTTATGTTATGAGCATGATATAAAACTCATTTATTCGAAAAGAGATACAATTTAGGGCAAATATACCACAGCAAAAACGATGTCTAATTCATTTGAATTTAAGAGAAGTGACAGAGATGGCTATTATTCATGACTCCCGTGTTGAAACTATTAAAATATCGAAAATACACGAACGTTTCTATGGAAACGACCGATTTCTTTTGCCATTAAAATAAAACTGATTTACCGTGGCAATAATACATAGATATACCCTTTATTGAAACCTATGATCAGATTGCGTCCGTAAGTAAAGTGACACTCTTGCTTACTACAACTGCAAGAATAAATTAAAGTCCAATTAGTAAATTTGACTCACCTTTAAAGATTTATTGATTTTGGAATATATAACTTTTAATCACAATTCAGATCTTGTGTAATTTAGATTGAATTCGTACATAAATAGTTAATAGAGATCACAGAAGTAAAACACACACTTCTTTCTACTTTTGTTATATTTACAATGACGCATACAGAAATCCTTTATTCAAAGTAATGAATAAGATCAACTAAAACATGAACTAGTTATTGTATGTCTGTGGCACATGTATAAATATATTTTTCCTACAGACATTTACTGTACAAATGTATGTGTATCTAAGTTTATTTAAAGTCCTCACGAATTGTTCATATCGCAAAATGTTGGATGATAGTACAAGATACATAGGCGTCCTGGTTCTTCAGCTTTCCAGATGTAGGACTCCGATCCAAAAATGTTCTAGTTGGAAGAGTTGGAAATCAAACTATCCATTGGTAGTATAAAAGGTGTAATACCACACTTTACTTACACTCCGCCATTATTAGGAAAAATTATATCTCTATACGGATGTGTATTGAAAACATGTGTTATTGGATCCTGTACCAGTACTATAACAAGTAACTGCCAAAATTCTCCACATGAATCAGAGAGGTCGATGACGAATGAATTCAGATAAAATCGACCAGGAAAACATACGCCTTACTCATGAATTGAACTCACGGCCCCGCGATCCATAGATCCTATTACGCTAAGCGGATGAGCTACAGGAGAAAGAAAAATCATACCGTAGTTACTACCTTTGAATTTGAATTTCTGGAAAAATATTAAAGCCAAACCAAGATTATGATTTCTTATGTATTGCAGAACAATTTTGTATGCATTATGTAATCAAATCCTCTACGTGCGCATGTATGTAAATGCAAACTGTAGATGTGCTCTACTTAATTCTGTGAATATTTAAAAACAAAACTTCATTTACTGGTATTTTGAGGAGGCTAGAAATTGTTTTAGATGTAAAACAAACTTTTGCTTTATAAAGTAATATCGGAAAGGTCAGATTCTATTGTTGTTGTATCTACGTAATGAATCTCTCGTACAACCTTTAAAGAAAACCAGAAATTGAAAATGTGTGGGTTTGACAATAAAGATTGTTTAAGTTTTCCTGAATAGATAGATATCTGGAGTTGAAGACGCGTATAACATTTTAAGTGGAGGCAACTATATCGTTCCGCAAAATCTATTAATCTACGCATAATAGTTGAAAGAAATTATCAATGCACAGTTAATAGACGTGTTGAATTTCAAACTTGTATATGCCTGCACAAAAGTAATAACACGCTATACTAATCATATATGTAGGCTTCTGCTAAAAGTGTATAATATCAAGAATTTTGACACGTAGCGAAATAAATAATGACACCGTAAAGGTACACGTATGAAATCCAATCCTCACTTATAAATACGGATTGATCGTTCCGTAAGATGCCCAATGTGGTTCTTGGATGATCTGTGTATGAAAGGAATTGGAACCACTGCCTTACCCTTGCATGATGATCGTAAGAGGCGACTAATAGGGTCTTAACACTTGGTTTTGCAGTAACTCTGTGATTCCAGCAGGTATGCAAATTTTGATTCCATACCTCATGTTTTTATTTCGATGTAAATGAGATGTGGAACCAAAATCCTGTTTGGCGCCATATAACCTGTTCTGTGTTGGTGTGCCGTAAAACCCAAATGAATAAATAAATGAATAAATAAGTTCCGTAAGATATAACACATTTTGAAGGAAAATGCGGTAAATTCATTATTTTAGTAGATTCAGTACATTACAACACAGGATAAAGTTAATACTACGATTTTTTTTTTCAGAGATCATTCAGAGCTAATCTGATTTTGAAATAAAATTGACGTCATTATCTGTGACACGGGCGGCAATTTGCAATGATTGAGAAACAATATCCGTCAAATAATTTTTGATATTACTTTGAAGCAAAAACTGAACTGGTAACTGTCATTAGAGGTACAACTATAAAAGCAGCAAAAGCACTAAACCACGAGGTTTAAAGTAATTAATAATAACAAAACTTTTAGGTAACAGATTCGTTCAAAGATAAGCCAGTTTAATTAGATAAACGAAGAGCAGTATATGAAAAGCCTTAAGTAAGTAATCTGTTGGCTTGAATTACGACATGTAATTTCAAGCAAACTATCAACGTCATGATCTATCACACAAGGTTAAAGAGTTAAGAAATAATCTCAATGAATCAGCTGCAATCTAATCAATGGTAAAATTATAGATAAAAAGCCATCTCTCTTTTACAGTTTCTTGATTTAAGAAAGGCAATACGAACTGTTATTTCATAAGCTGAAATTTAAGTGACTTTGAATCATATCAAGAAAACAAATAACATTTTTTAGAACAAAGGTCTAATTAAAATAGATCAATGATGTACAATAAAAATATGTCGCTATAACTTAAACAAACAATATACGAGTACAGTCCCATTAAATCGATGACTTTGGAATAAATCATTTTAGAAAAGTCCATTTGCGGTTATTTAACAGATGTATATTTGGTCTATTTCCAAGAAACTACAAATGTTTATATATATATATATATATAAAAAAAACTGTACTAAAAAGTATATGAGTTTAATGAGGTTCGGCGCAGCCCGTACGGCGCAACGATATCCAACTTGAGATCCGTCTTCAGTCTATTATACAGACACAACAAACACCAAATCTTGACTACTACGTGATATGCCTATGAGTTGTCTAAATACTCTCTAAATACAGTCTTCGTGAAAAATCTGACAAAAGTTTGAATATTTACTAATCAACATACTATTTCATATATATGAGCCGCACCATGAGAAAACCAACAAAGTGGCTTTGCGACCAGCATGGATCCAGACCAGCCTGCGCATCTCAGGATCCATGCTGTTCGCTTTTTAAAGCCTATAACAATTAGAGAAACCGTTAGCGAAAAACATGGACCCTGACCAGACTGCGCGGATGCACAGGCTGGTCTGGATCCATGCTGCTGGCAAAGCCACTATGTTGGTTTTCTCATGGCGCGGCTCATATTAGCAGGTAAAAGATACTGAATAAAACCCATATATTAGCGTGAATTGTCTTTAGTTGCCACTGACATTTAAAGAGTCTCGCGTAATGATATGTTGACTTGATATCATCCTATTACTATCACCTCTAACACTAACATCTTGCTAAAAGTAATCCTCCATAATGTCATTTAACTAATTTATGAAGTTAAAACTTTGCATTCTCGCATTTACTGCTTTAGTAAAGCTTCTCCTAATTCCGATATAGCCCTATAATTTCTAAATGTTACCAAATTCTCAGTATTGCATTGATGTTTTTCAACTCTTCATTTAATCTGTTCAAATTGTTTCATATAGCAGTATGCTGAAACGATTTAATTCTTCAGATGACCTAAAATCATTTCCCATTTTATAATAAATTACTTCAACGACTTCTAAAACTGCCAGTTCAAGATGAAAAATGCGTTTGACGTTTCCATTGTTGAAATTGCGTGGAGGAAATCAATATTGCTCTCTCTCGCAACGAGCGTAATAACTTCTTAAGGTCGCGTAAGGGCAAATGAAAAAAAAAATAAGAAGATAATAAATTTTACTAGAAACACTTAAACCTTGATAACATCCATCTATGATACATTTTAACAAATAAATATCATAACACATTACTTACATCTTAAACAACTACAAATTTAAAAATACACGTATTCTCTATTTTAATAATAATGATGAAATTAATTAGTTAACTAATATATTTTATTCCTCAATAATAATTTCGATATTTAAGGTCGTTTAAACATTACGTCATGACTGACATCTTTAGGTTAACTTGGAATCAAAAAGTACCTGTTCTTGGGTTTCTGAAGCAACACGTCTTCTATATTTTTCGTCTCTTATATCTATTGTCTTCTATCTCTTTCCACTACAGCTTCGTTTTCGTTACGGACCTACTTTGCGATACATGGCTCTTTTGCTGTGTTTGGTGTGCTTTGTGCTTTCGTGAAATCTACTATAACCATTGTTTTTATTTTTTTAGATAATATTGGCCATATGAAAGTAGTTAAATAGGCTGCTGTATAGCTTTCGTTTAAACGAGGAAATGACTCTTATAATACGTTATTCAACTTGTACACACAGAAAACAATTGAGCCGCACCTTGAGCAAAACAATATAGTGCATTTGCCACCAGCATGGATCCAGACCAGCCGGAGAACGGTTTCTCTAATTGCAGATGCACAGGCCGGTCTGGATCTATCCTGGTCGCAAATGCACTATGTTGGTTTTCTCATGGTGCGGCTCAATTGGTCTTAAGCTACGGGATTAATTTATCAAATTACAAAAGACAGCCCACGAAAAGGGCGAAAATGTTCGGTTAATCGGAAACGAGTGCAAATAATAATACTATTTCAAACTTCTGTTAACAGCAGTTCTGGAAAGCTAATGCTGTCCCCCCTTTAAAACTGACTATGAGCGCGATCCGATAGGATAGCTAGGACAGGGAATGCCATGTTGTTACCAATGATGTAACCTGACTAGAAAACTAAAATTGTTCGTTGATAAAAAATATTTGAGGTGTTGTATTTTTTTTTCTTTTTACGATATCCATTTTAGCACATTTAAAAATAAAAGGTGGCTTTTCACAAACATAATTCTTACTAAATGACATTTTTTTTCAGACGATAAAAGTTATATCCTATGTAAAATCCTATACCTGGAAGAAAAGTTATAATGAAACTTTTAAATTGTTATGAAAAAGGTCAAAGAAACATATATCCGATACAAAGAAAACGTAAGAATTATTAAAGTAGCAAATAAAATGAATATAACTTTGAAGTCATCAATATTATACGGGTTATAATTAAACATAAAATGTGCATCTGACTTAAAAATGTAGTTTATCACATGCACATTTAAAAAGCAGAAAACGGTGTACTAAAATATAATTCTGCACAAACCAACATATTTGTATACCATACAACTATATACCACACAACTATATACCATGCAACTATATACCATACAACTATACTGAACCAAGGAGCTAGCCCGCCATTTGCTATTTTGCAAATAGTTTTAAAAATTACTGAAAGTATATTTCTTTAAGAAAGCGGACAGTTTCATGTAGAGTGATCTATCAATATTAATATACCAAAATTTCAATAGTATTAAATTACGTAAAAACATAATTTTATTCATTTTACTATTAAGGCCCGTTTTTAAAACAGTCATAAAATACACATGAAAGATGCATTTTCAGAAAATGTATAATCATATACAATGTATAGAAATAAGGAAGTGTAAATTTTGATTTTTTTTTTACTACATGTAGGAATATTACACATATTAACTGCTGTTTTACGATAGGGCATAAGCATGTCATTATTTTATATTTGTTGTCATTTTCTTCCCTCATAACGTTTCTTGCTAGTTTGTGAATTCTAGATGTTTGATTGTATTTTTGTGACATTTAAAGTTGGGTTGAAGTCGTAAAACCAGCGAAATAATATGATAGCATAATTTGGCTTTTCTGCAAATTGTGATATATCAACATCATATTGTTCTAAAATTAGACTAAATTTCAAAATTGTACGTTTAGTAATTTTTAATCTACTGGCAAGAGAATTAATGGCGGGCAAGATGTTTTAGTCAGTATATAAGCTATAACAGCGATATTGCTCTACATTGCTGTTGAGAAATAAATGATACTGCTGAAAGACCTATTACACGTGGCTACATATTAGCCATATAGACCTAAATGGAGAGATGTTATTTATAATTCTGATTACCCTATTAATTTGATAACATCTTATAATATCGGAAATGTCATATTTATCAGTATTAACCCTTTGAACTCTAAATGAACCAGAAAAATGTCAATTTATCATAGGAAATGTCGTAACTTCTGTTGTATAGTATTGGTAACATAAACGATGCTCTATCTACCATTTTTTAAACGTGGCAAAAATCTCTTCCAAATTTTTACTCTCATCTAGTTTCTTTATTTCTGGGCGAAAAAGATGATAAATATATCTACTTGTTCCTTGCGTTTAGTTCTTTCAGACTGCAAATGCTTTCAAATACATTTCGTTTTTACTTTTCTGCAATTATACATTTTTCACTTTCGAGATAGAGCAAATTTGAAAGAAAATTAAAAAAAATGTTAAAGGTGTATTGTTCTATCGGGAGATAGAGCACTGTAAATTTACAAAATTGGACATAGAGCAAGATAATATTTATTACAATTGTATATTGAAAATAGGGCAAGAGCTTTTAAACAGTAATTACAGTCGCTGTACTCATTTAGAAATTAAAGGAGGATTGGGATTGGTTTTAGTATCGTCAAACTGACACAATAGTATAGGCCATATTGCAACCTTTAAGATTTTCATTGTGGAGGAGGACTCTAGGTGTATTATTTTTGCACGGGCGGATACCTGGGTATATGACTTCCTTCGTGTCAGCTGGATGGCTTCATCACATAAAAAGCGAGGTTTCAAACAGTGGTGAGGGGCAGGTGTTCACAAATCAGAAGATCTGGACTGATTTGCCAATATTTTACCATGCTGTCCAAATTGAGTTAACAGAACTACTACGCTACGGACATAATTGACTATTAAACTAGGCATATTGGTCGAAATTATTTGCAGATGGGAATTCGTAAAACCCTATCGTAGTATTGTGTTAAACAACAACAAAAAGATTTTGCAGTTTAATTACTCAGTGACCACAATAATTATTATCAACAATGAACAACAACAGATCTAAAATATATTTTTCTATTCTACATGTATTTGCCAAATACAACTAGCTTTCATTACGCTGAGTAAGATTTTCCATGTTTTGTTATCAGTTGGCATTAAGTTTGACATAACACTAAGCATTATAACAATACCTAACAAGGCAGTCTGATAACAGCTAAATCCCCCGCCACTGCTATGGATAGTGAAAGGGTAAACCTTTGATTTTAGCTGTGACCTTGAACTTGAACTGACATGGCTGACTCATGAATTCTGCGCAACGTCTTGATGAGGTGATCATTTGACCCAAGTTTCATGAAAATCCTTCACGGGTTTAGGTGATACAGAGCTGAAACCTTTGACCTTGAGTTGTGACCTTGACCTTGAGTTGTTATGGCTGACTAATGAGTTCTTGATGAGGTGATCAGTTGACCCAAGTTTGATGAAAATCCTTCAAGGGGTTTAGGAGATCTACAGAGTGGACACCAAATGGAAGGCTCAAACCTTCGACCCTTAATTGTGACCTTGACCTTGAGCTGGCATGGTTGACTCATAATTTCTGCACATCGTTCTGATGAGGTAATCATTTGACCCAAGTTTATAAAATTCCTTCAAGGGGTTTAGAAGATATAGAGCGGACACGAAATGGAAGGCTCAAACCTTTGACCTTCAGTTGTGACCTTGACCTTGAGCCGACATGGCTGACTCATAAGTTCTGCATATCGCCTTGATGAGGTGATGGCTTGACCAAAGTTTGATGAAAATCCTTCAAGGGGTTTAGGAGATATAGAGCGGACACAAAATGAAAGGCTCAAACTTTTGGCCCTAAGTTTTGACCTTGACCTTGAACCAGCATGACTGACTCATGGGTTCTGCACATCGTCTTGATAAGGTGATCATTTGACCCAAGTTTTATAAAATTCCTTCAAGGGGTTTAAGAGATATAGAGCGGACACAAAATGGAAGGCTCAAACCTTTGACCTTGAGTTGTGACATTGACCTTGAGCCGGCATGGCTGACTCATAATTTCTACACATCATCTTGATGAGGTGATCATTTGACCCAAGTTTTATAAAATTCCTTCAAGGGGTTTAGGAGATATAGAGCGGACACAAAATGGCAGGCTCAAATCTTTGACCTTGAGTTGTGACCTTGACCTTGAACCGACAAGGCTGACTCATGGGTTCTGCATATCGTCCTGATGAGGTGATCATTTGACCCAAGTTTCTTGAAAATCCTTCAAGGGGTTTAGGAGATATGGACCGGACACGATTTTGTTACGGACGGAAGGACAGACGGAAGGACGGACCGAAGGACGGACGGAAGGACGGACGCAGACCATTCCTACAATCCCTCCGCCACGGCGGGGGATTAATAACATTTTCAATTAAATATTCTCAGTAATAACTATATTCTTTCACAAAAAACAGTTTTTATATTATGTTCAATTTCTGCATGTAACATAATGTGTTATTCATGTCTCTTTTAAGCTATTAATATAGTTGGATTTTACGGCGTCCATCGTCCGTCTTCCTGCGTCAACAATGTACTTAAAATTCTTCTTCTCTGAAACTACTGGTTACATTTATACCAAAACTTAGTCAGTAGAATTTTGAGATAGATCTCTATCAAGTTTGATCAAATGGTTAATCTTGGCCCCTTTAAGGACCGCCAGAGCAGAAAAAAATAGGAAAACTTCTCATGAACCGCTTGGTGATCTTCATCAAACATAGTCTGTAGCATCATTATAATATCCTCTCCCAAATTTGTTCAAATGGGGATGATTGGCCCCTTTGAGAAATTACCAGAGCTAAAAATAGAAATGCCTTTAAATGATTTCTTCTCATGAACCACTCGATGGATCTTCCTCAAACTTGATTTGTAGCATCATTATAAGAATCTTCACCACAATTGTTCTGTTGGGGTCAGTTGGTCTCTTTCAGGGGCTGTTAGATTTCAAAATAGAAATACCTTTAAAGGGAATTCCGATAGTTTTTTATGCGCATCTTTCTGCGCAGCCGACACATTCTATGGAAAACTGAGCTGAAGTCAAAATTTGTTGAAACATGTTACATACAGTCTTAAATATGAGGAATCTTGAATGAAATAACATTTTTGATAAGTTTTATCAGTAATCAAATGTTGATACTGGTTTGTGTTGTACTGACAAGTATCATGCCTGACAGGTATCTTGCTATTTTTGTGGTTGTGTTTTCACATCGCATTTTAGTACAAAGACAGTGTTGTTCATATAATGTAAGATAATTGACTTAGTACTGATAAGACATTATCACATTCCAGATTATTTAGTATTCAATTATAGAAAGAATTAAGAATTTTTAAAACTTTTTTTAACTTCTAGCAGACATAATGTAATCAGTTTGGCCGGTTTCGCGCCATTTTCTGTCCGAACAGGTGTTGTATGCTAGCGGTCTTAACATAAAAATTAGCCTGGTGACCCATACATTTTTAGCCATTTTTATGCCCACAATACAATTATCTATAAATAAGAAAAACAGGAAAAAATTCTATGAAAGAGTTTTCTCAAAATTTAAAAAAAAAATATTCTTCACTATCGGCATTTTTCACTGAAAAAAGTTCACAAAAGTAAATATGAAACAATATTTTTTTTTAATTTGTACCCATTATTGTAAGGATAGAGTATTACAAATATGACTATGATATCAAATAAGTAAATAATAAAATCTGTAAAAAGAAAAAAAAACTTATTGAGCTGTCTTGATGTATATTTTGGTTGGTATTTACAAAAAAAAAACCCAGAAAATTATGAAAATGTTGAGAAATCGCTAGCAGTTTCAGCAACAGTGGGTGTGTTCAAAACAATTTTTCATAAAAACAAGTCTGTTGACCTATTGTTTTTATTTGTTCATTGTTTTCAGCACAAATTTTCCTATCATATATGTGAATTAAAAAAATTTCTATGAAAGGAAAAAAACTATAGGAGTTCTCTTTAAACGACTTCTCATGAACCACTTGATGGATATTTACCAAACTTGGTCTAGAGAACAGTATAAGGTCGACCTTTCTCAAATTTGTTTGATTAAGGGCACTTTGTCCCTCTTAGGGGCAACTACAGGGAAATACTTTCTTGTCATGAAACCGCTTGACGGATCTTCATCAGAGATGGCCAGTGGCATCATTGGAGGGCTCTCTTCCAATTTTATTCAAACGGAGGCTGTTTGCTCATTCTAGGGCTAAAATTAAAACTACATTTAATGACTACTTCTAATGAACCATTCAATGGATTGTCATCATTCTCGGTCCGTAGCATCAGTATAAGGTCCCTCCATTTTTTTAATTGTGGTTTAGGGTGGAGGCGCTTGGCCCTTTAAAGGGCCACTAGACCTAAAGCTACAAATGTCCTTAAATGACTACTTCTCAACCGCTTGATGGATCTTTATCATACTTTTATTAAGTCCTTTAACAAATTTATTCAATTAGTGTGGCCTCTTTTAGGCAGCCAGAGTTAAAAATAGAGATATCTTTTACTAGATTCCTCTCTAACTCCTGAATGGGACTTCTTAGCATCATTATAAGGTCCTTTACCATGTGTTATGTCTTATAGTCAAATTGGGACACTTTGGCCCTTTTAGGGACCACTAGAATTGAAAAAAAAAAACAAACATTAAATGATTTATTCCGATGGTTATGTGCTTTGGTGCGTGTAAGCAAAATGATGATAAAAAATAATGTCCAGCTTAAAAGATTTTCACCAACCCTAGTTAGAAGCAAAGTCAGATGGTTAAGGTTTTCTTCAGTTGAAGGATTTAGGCCCATATAGACCTCTTGTTAACTTTTCACATAATTCTGACAATTAAATCAAGGCCAAAGATATTACATCGCAATAATATGTCCCGGTCATACCTTTCATACTAATCTTATTGTATATATTCACTTTAGTTTCTGCATGTCGTACTCAAAACTGGTGGCATACATTTCATCTTAATACTGAGTATCATAACAAGAATTCGTAGCATTAATTTTACAACTAACCATTTGCAGCCATAGCACAAATGTTTCATATTCGGCACAGTTACATCATGTGATACTTTAATAGCTTTGTGGTATTGATATTGATTCACACCAACCATTTGTATTAAGTATTGACTTCTTGAAATTCTAAGAAACATCTATTCTCTCTCACAAACACAATCGTTATTTATATTTCTCACAGTTTCTTCGTGTACGTACTTTCATTTAGCCTCCGTTTGAATTTCACCATAAAATGACTGCATTCCCTGTTTGATATTTGTCTTTGTTTTTTAAGTACATTTAATTTTCTTTGGTGACAAGGGTTGTAAGTTTAACGATAGGATTTTTGCGTCTGGTAGTAGGGATATTGTACTGCCTGTTCTTGTTGTCCTACAAATGCTGTATTCAGCAAAATTTTCATAGCTCAGTGGTATTTCTCAAGATACAGCTTCAGAATGACTAAAATAGTTTCTATCCGAAATACATATCACTAAAGGTTTGTTGCAAATCTTGCATGTATTTTCTTGCCTATAGCTTGACAAAGCTAAGTGTTTGTATAAGTAATAAAATGATGAAATAATTAATCTATGTAAGCAATCTCACCTATGCATGTCGTGCAGATAGGCATTCTAAGTATATTTCAAACATGCTACAACTATGCCTATCCGCCATATTTTGTTGTGATCACATACATGTAACTGTGCATTCTATTGGTTAAAATGGAGTTAGAGCAATTCTGGAATAAGTTACCTGGAGATAGAACACTCCTTTACAAAGTCTAATGATGATCACATGATGTTAGTTTATGTGTATGACTGGTCAGAATAATTTTAAACATTACAGTGCTTTAAGTCCTGGAGATAGAGTACTTTAATCGTTACTGTTACATTAAAACAGAGGACATGTAGCAAAGTATTAGGCAGGATCTTCTTCTATGACGTCAAAAGTTACGTTTCCTTGCTCCAGAACGATAGAGTTCGGCGAGACAAACACAATGATGTAAAAATCTCTAAGAATCAGGCGACGACATAGCTCTAGTATAAAATATTATTTTAGAAGAGTTAAGTACTTGGTCATTTTATATGGATTTAAGGTCTTTTTCTGGTTACTATAAATACATGGTGATATCAGTATTATATAAGTAATAATGTCATTTTATTCATTTTAATATGTTGACATGAGTACTCCATCCATGTTTTTCAATGAAGTAGTTAAATCTACCAAAACATGGGTACCTAAGATTTTATAATATTTTGCTGCTTTAATGACACATAAAATGATTCACAGTGGAAATAAAAAGTTTGGATCACCGTGCATGTAAAAGATTTATTTTGAAAAACTTTGAAAACTTTTAATTCATACTTCCAAGATAATAGTAGCTTATATTTATGTATATCATTCAGAAAAATATCAGAACCAAACCTGATCTATTTAAATAAATATTTGAAATTACCAGTTGCCCCTCTGTGCATCTTACATCAGATTAAAACAGATTTTTTTTGCCAAAAAGTGTAAAAAAAAATCGGAACTAGCAGAATTTGTTTGGTTATAATGTACATGGCCATATTGTGATGATTTAGCATTTAGCATTTATATTCGGCATAGATTTTGTTAGGAAGAAATATTCCAAGAAACATTTTTTTTTCAAACTGGCTGGTATCCCGAATAAACGTTCGGACATCCTTAGATTTTAGCGTTCAATGTTGAAATTGAAATGCAATTTGATGGAAGGTCATTAAAGTTTTAATAATACAGCCGCACTATATTTTAAAGGTTTCCTCTATAATTCTCTTAGCAAAGCGACTGAAACATGTACAGACATGAAGTATAGTCCTTCATAATTGCTACAGGTAAAGAATCAAGGACTAAAGCCCAAAAGGGACAACAGCATTACAAGAACCATATAATCATCACAAAAATACTTTGTGTGTGTGTGTGTGTGTGTGTGTGTGTGTGTCAGCCGGTATAATTACCATCAACTAGGTTTGGTAACTTATCGCTTTACACAAACGTAGCTTATATTAATGTTTTAAACTGCTTTGTTCTATACATCGTATTCTAAGATTTCATTTCTTCAGTAGAAAATACTGATTTTTTTTAACATTTCAACTAATTAAAATTACCTTCAAATATTTGTATAGAACATACCGCTAATATCTAACAAGGTATTCGTAGCATGCTAGTCGTTACTTGTTAAGAAAAAAGACTGTCAGAAAAAAACACATGCATTTAAACTGAATAGACTTACCATTTTTCTTGTAAAAGAATAGCTCTGTTTTCATCCACAAGCGTTTCATCCCCGAAGAGTAACTTGCATGCACAGCTCCGACCCATAACTTGTGACTGTGGAAAGCCAGTCAACTCGCAAAATTCGTCTGAGCAGTAAACAACTGCACATCCGAACGCTTGGGCTTTGGCGAGGACAAATCTGCTATTTGAAAATACAGAACTTGTTCTTTTAAATTGGATTTGTTCAGGCCATCACCTGTGCAGCACATACATTTTCATATGGAACACTGTAAACATTTAAAATAGGCACCGGGCACGTTATGTGGTTATTGGTACGACTAAACGTATAGAGAGTTGTTGTTTTATACACCTCAAACATGATTTCCGGTTATCGGAACGTCATATCCGGTTATCATATGCACTTACAGCTTCTAATCTGAGTTACTGGATCATGTAGTCTACAATCTGCCTTACTGTTTAAAGCAATGTATATAATAATGGGGGATAAGTCAATATTTAAAGAAAAAAACGTGATTAAACACTTAGAGATAAAAAACGTGCATTGGAATAATACCACTTTCACAAAGCGAAAGAAGCGTGGTGTTTGCGCTAGATTTTACGGTTCGTTGTATTGAAATATATGTCACGCCAACAGAATTCATGCCTTTTAGCACCTTCGAAGTGTTTAATGGCGGAGAAAGTAAAAAAGTGTCTCAAAGTACTATAATTGCAGGAAAGAGCGTGCATCTTTGCAATTTGATAGATGATCTTCCCACAAGCGTAAACGTGCCGGTCTCAAGCCTATAGAGCTGAGAGACACGTGTTTCTATCTCCGCAATCTTAAGGGTTGACGTGTATTTGTGACTTGTGAAATTCATATATTCTCATGCGCTTATGTTGTTTTTTTGTCAAACATCTCGCCAGAACCTTGAATTTTCTATACACAGATTTACTATAACATGTCCTGTTACATTTTTATTATAATTGCTAAAGAAGTAAAGTATGGTAATTCCCTTGACATTTAATCTAATATTACTATCGGTGGAGAGCCTATAATACTAAAATACTAAGTACTTGATTTGATTAATGAAGCCTAAAAGAATACTACACCAAAGTCATTTATCAGAAAATGGTGTGGAGCGAAACATAATCACAATCCCGGGAAAACGGGTTATTACAGCACTTTGATAATCAAAATCAGTTCATTGTTAACAATGTTCATGGGAAGAACTGAACTATAAAGCGATACTTTTGATTAAAGTAGAACTTCATTTGACATGCTTTCTTTATTGAACGTGCAGTACATAATACGAGGTCTCGGTTTTATTGAAAAACAATTAACTATACTGATTGAGTGTGGTCAAGGAACTTTTAAACCTCCGTGCAGGAATATTGTCAAACAGTCAACCCTGTCTCCAAGCAAATCGCGTGATGATGTTACAACCATGTGATCCTAAAATAGCGACACGTTTGGTAACGCCTGTTAAATCAAATGCTTGCCATAATCTATAGGCAAATTGTCATATATGTCACAACCTTTAAGAACAAAAGAAAGTTTTTAATGCATCACAACAAAGAAGTAATTTTAGTATTACAAGCTACGAGCAAACTATATGATATTTAACTACTGAGATGAAAACTTTTTACAACAAATTAAAATATCGAAAAGTGTATTTCGGCTGAAATTCAGCCCAATTTATACGTGGTGGCAGTGTCTACTCTGTCGATAAGGGTAAGTAACACTGTGTTGGAGTTTGCGAACATTAATTATTCCGACTTCAAGCATTTTCCTCAGATATCAAAGTCGATATTGCTTTTGGAAATTATATTCCTGCGTATTGAAAGGTGATTTTGCTTTCTGAACAGTTTTGTTGACTGTGATGGAAGTGTAAAACCTACACCATCCTACAAGCACCTTATGTATGACGCAATGTTTTGACTAAACTTCAAATATCTGTAGATTTACATCGTGCTTGTATGAGTTTTGAGGAATTGTGCTAGGCAAATATTTTCCAACAAACTACATGTATAGCTAGACATTATTACAATTTGTAGTACACAAATATAAGTGATCGCCATTGTGCAAAAGCAAGAGTTATAAGGCATTGTGACCGTTATATATCCAGATCAGTCTGTATTATACATAATTTCCTGTTTGAGCAAATTGAATATGTAAAAAAATCAGAAAATGTGATTATCTTATTATTCTGCAAGGCAGAAAATTTTGATAGTATCTCTTATTATTATAGCATTATCTTTCAGTCATAAAACAAAGAAAGGGTTGATTAAATTTCTTTTGTATTCGATTATCTGTAATCTAGAAGAACAGAAGTGAGTCCCTTTGCAAAAAATATCCCTGATTATACAATGCTTTGCAAGCATTTTCCATGCATTCTGAGTCATCCGTTGTATCAAAAGTGCATTTGCTTTTTAATTTCCACAAAGACAAATATCAAACAGGGAATGCCACGCACCAGAAACATAGCCTCCTCAAAACGAAACCCACAGCACGCAGATGTGCACACCACAAACACACACACAAACACACGCGCAAACGTGCACACAGAACAAAACGAACAAACAAAGGAACACAGTGGGGCACCACCTTGGAACGGTCAGTGGCAAAAACACCACTGGGGAGCTTAAACCAGTTTATGGTGCGCACCCAACCTCACTCTTGCCCCCACCATGTTCCAAAGATAATAGACAGTGTAAATAAAAGTAATCCCATCCAGGTGAACATACGTAATGGAAACAAAAAGGCATGGCATGTAAAACACAAAAATGCTCGTATATAAATATATAAAAAGCGAACCTTAAGAACCAAAAACGTATGAACTCAATGCCTTTTCAGAAGACAGAGCAACAAGAGAAACACCCTGAAAGGCCCGACGAAACAGGGCAGAAGACAGATATCAAACTGCTTATCATAGAGTCCTCCCCCTCTTCCGTCAGACACAATCAAAGAGGGAAGCGTAGTGTCCAACTGTTAACGGGTTGAACACCAAACATGCGATATGTCTCAAAACAGTTGGGTCGTTACCTCTTTCAATAAAACGTTTTATAATTTTACCAAATACAGTTGGAAAATTATCATGACCCAAGATCTTTGTTCGTAAACCACATCCCCGTATAAAACGGGTTTAGAAATGTAGAAGTGTCTTTAAATTACTATTGAATTAAAGACGCGCAACAAAAGAACTGTATTCGTTTTGATTTCCACAATGGTAATTATACATGATTTGCATCAAACAATTTAGAAATACAAGTATCTAGTTACAAATTGATTGTGACATATATAAGGCCAAGACAATGTGGTTAATGTCTTAACATTTTACTAAATCAGTGTAAAAGTATGCACAGTGATTGATGTAATATGTTTTGTTTAGACCACACTTTGTTTCTACTGTGTATGATAGTTATTTCTATCTATTTTTTAAACTATACTGAAAACAGATACAATGAATAAATATGCAGATGAAATTGTAAAACAAAAGTAATATAGCGATGGCCTAAATTGTATTAATTATGATAAAGCGTTTCTTATAAACATTTTCGTGTTGAGTCGAGTGTTGAAATGACGACATTTACTTGACACTTTGATTTTCAGTGCATAAACTAAGTTTGATGATCAAGTTGAATTACAATCAAATAACCTTTTTACCTCTGAAGAAATACTACAAATATACTAGAAAAAAGAATAAGTAAGGTAGATTTCTCGAAAGCACAGATCACCAAAAACACACCCATAGAGCCACGCATTTGCAAATTAGGCCCAAAACAAAAAGAAGCTGTAATGAAAAAATATTACAGACGGGTTGCTTCAAAAATCCAACAAGTACATTTAAATTTTATGCAAAATATAGATAGAGGGGAATGAGGGGGTAAGGGGTAGAAAAGTGGGTGGGGGGAGGTTGAAGGGGAAAGAAGAGCAAGGGTTTAGGGTTAAGACACTCGGCATTGTTTAGTGGTGAGATTATTTATATTTGGCTCTCAATATTCCGTTACGCTTTGGAAATGAGCCAGCAACTAATGTAAGTCTAGCTGTATATCTGTCTACAAATGCAGAAGTTAAAAAAAATGTAAATTTATGGATCGCGATGCATAATTGAATTCCATTAATGCTGGTTTATGATATCGTAATGTTATCAGATTTAGGTTTGATATTTGCAGACATTGATTTAGTGAACAATTTGCGGACAAATTCCGATATTGCTAAAGCATGCGATCATAAAATTCCAAATGTAAATAAACGAATGGGGTCAGCAACCGGAATAAATACGCAAGGTTATTTATAGTTCATAGGCTTTGTTAAGAAGACTGAAACTTGGAAAAGATATCATAATGTAGTTTCAATGAAAATAAAAGGTAATACATATTAATCATTAGAATATTTTAAAGGACAGGACTGAAATTAGGGTCAAATTAAAAATTAAAATGCATTGCATGTCGTTAAAACACAAATACAACAACGAATGTGGAAACAGTTGAATGGAATGAATGCTATCTTCTTTAGCAAAAATGTTTTCTAAAGACTAATTTAAATACATTTCTCCTGCAGTAATGAAATAAAACTTTAATGTGTCTGCTATTGGACATTGCTAATCCATTCAACCTTGTAATTTGAATAAATGTACTGCAAGAACCTTAATATTTGCGTGTAATTCTTGTACCTTGTCTATTAATCTAAATTTATTTATTGGTTGTCAAAATATAGTAAATAACAAATGACTAAAAGATCTTAACTTCGCTATGCGTATGCGGCACGATGATATGTCAGTTGTGAATTGTAATTCTGGTCTCTGAGTTAGGGCTAACCGAAGGCGCATGTATGTCAGTTTTGTTTCAAGATGGAGATACAATGTATTTCAAATAATTTCTACACAAATAATCTTGCCTAAGTGGCAAAAAAGTGGAAAGTATAGTTGAGAAAGTAAGAGAGTCTAAGGTTTGTAGATAAAAACTAGGTCATACACACAAGTACACTTGTTTAGTATGGTGGCTGATTAGTGCCATTTCGTTATTTCGTTCTGTCACAATACATTCCATTTCATTTATGCCATATAGTGGAATTACAAAATGATCTCACAAAAATCAAGGCATTCTCCTCCCTTAGCTCAGTATTTATATAGATTTAAAGCTATAAATACACCTGACAAATTCTTCTGAAAATCACCACTACAAGGATAATCAACATTAAAAGGAAAGTCTACCAAATGCTCACTTAGTTTAATACACTTTGATTCTGTGTTGTGTACAGAAATGATGATATTTAAACAAATGCAAAGGCAAAATGAACAAATGCCGTTACTGTTAGGTCTTATGCAGATTTATGCGCTGTCATTATCAGAATATCAGGGGAACAATTACATAATTCTATGATTATAATTGCATGCCGTTACCTAGCATTGTCACACTGGGAGATGATTAATTTAATACTTTCTATTCTGCAAAAAGTCTGGAAAGAGATCGAGTACAACTTGGAAGTTTTCGAGAAATAAAACAAGTAAAACTTAAAGATGTAAATCTAGATAAGAGTCTCTTCAGTTCTACAAAACAGCACATTGTAGTGTAATAAAGCATAATAAAACTGTCTAACCTAGTTATAGACTGGATGCCTTTGATATTTGTTTATCAGTTGAAGTGCTATTATATTTCGTTTGGATGTTTGCTGCATTAGGCTAAATAAATATTTTGCAGACAGGCTTCGATATTTCCTATGCCTCTGCGTATTTAATTCAGTATAAAAAATCGGGCCAATAACCGTAATAAAAAGCAGAAATCTATAAAATACAACATATGATAATAATAATATGAGCCGTGCCATGAGAAAACCAACATAATGGCTTTGCGACCAGCATGGATCCAGACCAGCCTGCGCATCCGCGCAGTCTGGTCAGGATCCTTGCTGTTCGCTTTCAAAGCCTATTGCTATTAGAGAAACTGTTAGCGAACAGCATGGATCATGACCAGACTGCGCGGATGCGCAGGCTGGTCTGGATCCATGCTGGTCGCAAAGCCATTATGTTGGTTTTCCCATGGCGCGGCTCATATTATCGACACAGAGGTCATAGCGTACAAAGTATAGTAGCCCCAAGAATGAAACTGCACACATGAATTTACCAGTGTTCAGAGTATATATATTCTACGAAAAAGTGATTTTCGGACAAAGCTTTAAGTTCATGTAATATTATGACCAAATATTGAGTTTTTATATTGTCATTTCATAAAGTAATTTTATTATAAACATTTAAGTAAAATACTTTCAATTTTGTATTCATTTTAAAAACATTAAGTGGGTATGGAGGGTTGGGGAGGGATGAGAGTTGGTGGGAGGGTAGGATGCAACAGTAAAGTAATCTGATCTTTCTATACCATTTATTTCATAGACCAAAAATTAACGAGTCAGTAAGTAAAATTCCAATTTTGATGATTTGGTTTCATTGAAAACAAAAGTCCATTGTATATTTGATTAGTGTATTGAAGATGTTTTGAGCAAAACGCTTGTGTGTGTGATTCTCTTGTATCATTTATTTCAGTATCAGTATTCGTAGTTACCGGGCTGTTAACTTTTTTTTCAGTCAGAATGAAACAATTGTTTCTTTTTAATTTAAAATGTCTAATCTTATGCATTTTTTTTCGACATGAATAAAAGCAACATGCGGTACAGTTACATTCGTAGAGTCTTTTAAATGTAAACGTGCAGATAAATTCCTTTCCAAAACATTGTCATTTTAGATGCAGTATGTAAAATAAGAGTAAAATATGTTCTACTGTATTTGTTTATGAAAAACACCCCTCAGGCACAGTTCATTTCTGTCAAATAGTTAATTTAAAAGGACTCCTCCAGATTCCAAGGAACTAGCAAATTTAACAAAACTGAGCTCATATAAGACATTATCTAGCTGGCATTTAATGTTATTTGGATAGATGAAAAAAGTGTCCCCTTACAAACACGAATAGGATGACGAAAGTAAGAAATAGTACAGTTTTACCTTTTTTAGTTTCGATATGTCACATAATACACAAAAATTAATAATATATAGTTTACGATAAGAAAATATAAGAAACTAATGTATAAATATACTGTAACAAAATGAAATCTTAACATCAAAGATAAGTTAAACATTTACAAGGTATTTTCAGTAATCATTTTTACTCATTTCTAGAAGCAGATATGTTTGGCTTTATCATAGGCGTAACCAGAATTTGGTCTCCCCCTCCTGCTGTTGGGGGTATGGGGGGCCTCCCCAGATTCTTTTTTAAATCAAGAAGTCATTTCGTGCGATTTGGCATGTATATGAAAGCGTACTGATGGGTAGATAGTTTATCATGTGTTTCAATATATATTAAGGTTAAAAACTGCCTGCTCCAAGGGTTAACCCGATAATCATTCAAATGATTTGATATCTTGTAAGAACCACCCGACACGCAAACCAAACACAACACCCAAAGCAATCATACATAGTTTCTTATTTGTTTCTACAGCGTTTTCTATTTACTTAGAAATTCATTTGGGTGGTAATGAGTGATACGTTAATTGCTGCTCGGTTGTACAATTGTATATTTTTCCGATAAAAGCAGCTTTTCTTTTACCTCTACGGCACAATCGATTATAGAGTAAAATCAGTGTGTATGTACAAAAGAATTCAATGTAACAGTTATAAGCCGAGGGGTTTTGCACATTTTGTCACCTCTCGTAAACTGATTTAATCAAATCGACTCTATTGTTTAGTTTTTGGCGGGGTTCTTAGCTTCCACAACACCTTCTTGATTATTTCATGCAAACGAACACGAAAACAAACATAGATACGCTACAACTATTTAAATAATACTGGTTTGGGGAACGTAGAAATAAGTTCATAGAATCAACCATGATATTGAAACGCAAAATGCGTTTAATATCACAATAAACTGTAAGAGTGAGGTATGCAACGATGCACTCCTTTCGGAAGTAAATCGATTATAACAATAGTTACAAAGGATATTCTACCAAAGGACTTCGCGTGAATGTTTCATTTTATTAAAAAATGATATTGGGCGCAAAATGAACATGGGAAAAGGGATCATTAAAACATTTTTGTAATGAAACACCAATTCATCATGAATAACACTCATGAGAAGATATGAGTTATAAAGCTTTCAATTTTAAGTGTGACTAGTCTTTTGACATAAATTGTATGTATATTGAACGTATTTTTCATGCGTCGGTGTGTTTCAAAAAAGAGATACTTTAGGATCATATTGAAAAAGCGGTTAGTGCACTGTGTTACGACGGTGCGGTCAACGGCTTATTTTCACTCTATTTCTCATAGCAGAATGTGCGTTAACAAGAGAAAACAAGCACTCGCAAGGTGGAACTGTATTTATCGGTATCAAATGTATTTGATATTCATATATCTACTACTCTCTATGACCCAAAATTCTCACTAATGACCATCACATACGTCTTACAAAGTGAATGAATAGTAAATATGTTGTTGGCTTGCCTCAAACCATGTTTTGTCCTCACTTCTCTTTACGTAGGTTACAATCCAAGGCGACGTCCAAATTTTCCTCTTAATCTGTTGATTTATATGTTACACCTTTAGCCATGTTTTCTGTTTATGATGCTATTTCATATTCACGACCACTTAACCCTAGCGCCACCATCAAAAAGTGGCGATAAGGAAAGGAGTTGTCGGCATTCCCGTGCTGCAGCCATGATGGACAGGTAAGTAAATGTACATTTTGTTTTATGTTTTATTTGATAGAGCTTATTTCGTAAATTGAAAAGAAAGTCAAAACTTGAAACAAATAACATTTTGAAATTCCTTTTTGATATAATGCAATACGACACTAAGTGTGTGGCTTGTCGTATAGCCTTCGGACTTTGACTATTAACCCTATGTTAAGATCAAATTTTTTTGAATGACATTGTGTTTTGCTATGTTTAAACCTCATTTTGAGATAGAGTAACATTGTTTTCTCAAATCGTTGGTAATTTACAATAGCCATCTTTCATAAAACAAGTAAGACTATGTTATCTTTGTGTTTTGTGTTTGATTTATACATTTTATGACTTTGATGTGATTTATTGCAATAGTATAAGACTTGCCACTTTGTTTATCTCGCGGTACCGGAGCACTCGATCTACTCTAGACAATGCCAGGGTGCCAAATAAATACCTTGAAGCGGGAACGAATTTGCCTACTTATACACTTTATTCGTCAGATTCAATTTATTTCTTGCCATTCTAAAATGAAATTGTATTGTCTCTGGACTACTAGCGAGTGAACGAAGAAAATATAATCAACTGCACAATTCATAACACTGTAATTAATGATATAATCATACCGTATCTTAAGTCCATCAAATATTTATAGGACAAACTTCACAACGTGTTGTTGGCGGAGAAATACACATGGGGCATGTTGTTAATAAATGATTCAAACAGTAAAGACTTTTGAAACGATGATCGAATAGCAAATGACGTATAAGAGTCAAGTACATATAACTATAGAGATAAAATTGCAACTGCGTTCTTTTCATATGTACAGCATATGAGGTCGAATAACACATTTTACAATTCATTCGGAATGTAATAGCGTTGTTTTCTTTGTTACTACATGTGCATATTTGATTTGTTCGATTTATTACAATAAAGGAAATTACAGGAAGTATGGTTACTTTGAATGAACTGAACATAACTCCTTTGGCCCAGTTATTCTAAACTTTCACCGGCTATTAAACTTTCTGCCGGTTAAATATTAGACTTTTAGAACACTTGACGATGATGTTTTGATTTATCTGTCAAGACAATTCTGAACTCATGCATTTGTTTTATTAATTCTTCTAATCTGTCGAAATATAACCTGTAAGTTATTCTATCATTACAACTGGGCTGTTCATCTGATTAAAACATATCAAATTAAATATAATTGGTAGAAGAAGTTACAAGGAGCATTCGGAAACTTTTCACGTTCTTTTCTGCCTTAACTCCCCTAATGAATTACTCTCCTTGACCTTAAAAACAGCATTAATGGATTTATGCATCGTTATATCTGCCGATATTTGTTGTTAGAACTATTGTATTTTGGAGAAAAAAGAGTAAAAGAATAATAATATCATTAATTTAATCGGATTAATGTGAAACCATTAGTAAAGTTATAGTAGTATTGGAAAAAGTCTAGATTTATAAATGTAACGCTGGTTGTTCTTGTGAAATATTTTGTCTATGCTTACCAAGCAATGAATCAAATCTGAGGGCAAAACATTTTTAACCGTTGAAGTGTTTATTAATCAATCAGTCAGATAAAAATAGTCTGGCATCGAGACGCTTCAAAATAAATAATATTATGAACACAGACAATGCTACATTAATGCTGAATAGGAACGTTGACAATTCATTTTCCTAGCACGTAACTTTTTTTCCACATCCGCGACAAACAATGAATGTATAATAATTATAGATTTCGCAGGTCAAAATAAGGTTAAACGATCATTGAAAGGGTCACATCTGACAGATACATTGAAGCAAAATATTTGTATTACATGTCTAACACACATTGTATTTGGCCGTACTTAGGAAACTGGCGATGTATAATATAGCATGCAGCCGATTGGCCATAACAACATTGGCCATAACAACATAACTTTAAACTTTCCACACAGCCTTACATTAAATTAGCAAATATTAATTGGACAGTTTTGTATAAATTACTGAGATGTGCCAAATATGCAATAATGCTTTTTGTAGTGTTTATTTTCGTACCTCCGTGTAGATTGCTACTGTAAGTCTTTTGCATTTGGTTTATTCAGAAGTAAAAGCAATGTAGTTGTAATAAGGCGATATGAGTGCATTTATATACGATTCGGGTTTTATTGTGATATTGAAAGGCTTTACTTTGTAGCGATGCAACATCATTGTTTGAGATCTTTCATATTGTATACTGGCAAATATAAAGTATATTAAGCCAGTCGAATTCCCAAGTTGACTTTCCACCAAAGCGGTGCGTGACTATATAAACACCGTTGTAGGATTTCATTTTACGAGGGCGGCGGTATTAGGACATGACAATTTCCAGTTATTCCTTTTGCATCCTTCAAAACCTCATGAACTGACTTTGAGTACGGTTACACATTAAACTAATATTTGACGCAACTAGTTTATTACTTTAATTAGCTATTAACTGAAAATATGTTCACCGCAATATCTTTTAATATCGTTTAGACTGAGAATAGGACTGAATAGGCCAGCACAGCTAGCTCAGTAGCTACATGTAAACTGTAGTCAACTTTAATTTCTAAGTTTTAAGCAGAAAAGTCGATTTAACTTCAAACTTCTACAAACATAGAATAACGTTCTCAATGACAGGACGTGGTGTATGAAACATTGCTTACATTAATTGTTGCGCTTTTCTAATTTAACTAAAGTTCTACGAGTTTAATTAACCACTGCCATGAGGGCATGATAGAATAGAAGTCACTTTCCCTTTTAATGTTGAGCACCAAGCAAGGGAGCCACTGGTACTATTTTTCACGTCTTTGGTATGGCGCCACCGGGGATCGAACCACGACCTCCCGCACTCGAAGCGGACGCTCCACCACTAAGCTATCGTGGTGGTTGATTTAACTAATTAATACACCGTAGAAATAATCATGATAATTACTATTCCATTCGAGGATGTTGATGAACAGTATTTTTAGCATTTTGCTGAAACAGACATGCATATATCAAACTGACACGTATTTAATATAACAACCTGCCACACAGAAACGATCTTTGAAACGCCTCAGTGTCACAATCGTCAATTCTATTGATACAATGGGTTAAATCAATGTTAACAGATACTGAAAGAAATGTGAAAATACTTCAATTACATTTTTATTGTCACTCATAAATATTTGTAACAATTTTTAGAATATCTTTCAGGACACATGCACTTGAGAAAATAACCATACATTACCATACGAACCCCACTAACAGCAACAGGTAAGATCATTTTCAAAGATCGGTATTCAGAAAATAAAGATTGTGAAATATATTTCAATTGTATGCATTTTTAGCTCTTTCAATATCCTTATCAATCCTTTTTCCAGACTTGCAGAAAGAACTAATGAATTTGAAACGAAGAAAATACTGTATTATTAATTGTACTTTAAATACACACCACAAGACACGAACATAGAAATGCCAATCAACCTGCACTTTATCAGAAATACGTGCATACCAACAAAAAGTGTTTGCACAAAAAGAAACTATGTCCAAAATTAAGGTTAACTTTGAAGTGTATCATGTTCAAAATTAACAAAATACTTTCAGTTTGCAAGAAACAGTAACGTAAAAGATATAGCAAAATATAATCTTGTCAGCATCTTCGACACATCTGAAATACTATTACTTTAAGTCGTTATATAATTAAATTTTCCTTTATAGGAGTAATAAAATCGCACTATTATTTGTTTTCATTAGAACCAAATCCCAAGAGCCGCTGAATCATTATGCATTACATTTTAAGGAGACGGACGGTAATAAACAAAGACAATCATAATTATAGCGACATTAAAATTATCATCAACATATTAATTTAGGTTAACAATCACAACGTTTTATGTTTACGTTTTTCTACATGTAACAAAATGACCTATCTTCCTTGAATGAGTGATGGATTTGAGCCCTGTCTTGCTACTATCATGATATATGGGTGGACGGATAGCTCAGTGGTTTGCACAATGGCCTTCCAATCCTGAGGTCGGGGTTCGATCCCAGGCAGCTACTCGGGAATTTTTAGAAACGCTTTTCAGTGTTTCCCACCCAACTAGAGGTGAACTGGTCAGGAACCCAGGCATTCCTTGCGTGTATCAGTGCTATACACTGGGCACGTTAAAAGAACAAGGCTGTCTATTCGAAACGAGCTAGGCTAAGTTAGCCGGACAAGCTTGTATCTGATTTCTGATCTCTCTGTCGTGGGGGCTTTGTCTCACTACCCTGTCCCTCTGGTCAGATCGCTCTGTGTCTGTACTAGTAGAGGATGAATTATGCGCCCTGTGTGGCTGCATTTGAACTATGTAAAGAGCCTTTGAACGTGAAATTGATCATGAAAAGGGCGCTATATAAATCTGGTATAATAATAATAATAGTAATAATATACTGTGAAATCTTAAATTTTGGCGGTGAAGGGGTATGGGGCTAGTTTGCCTAGTTGAGTCAATCTTTACAATTAAATCGTAAAATTCCCACTCATTTTATATTCAAAAGTTAAAATCATATACAATCGAATCGCTCGTTAGGTCAACACCATCATGAACTGCTGTGCTCACAAAATGAAACAATTTCACAGTACGTGACAATACATGCACACTGCGGACGATGTTCTTTTTTAAACTTTCAATTTTCTGATTATACTGCGTATACACGAGGTTATTTTGTCCAAAAAACAAAAATAAATGCGTTCTTTTCTATGTGGAGCAACGGTTTTACATCTCAGTTCATTATAATGTTTTACCATTCCCTGAATCGGAACCAGCTATTTTCTAACTTTACCTGATTTACTGGCATATTTGTCATGAGAAACAGTACATGCTCAGTTCAAATAGAGAAATCGCAAAACTTTGAAAAGCAAGAAAAAGTACAAAAAAGAAGGTACAACTGGCAGAATAAATTCAACAACAAAATCTGTGAAAAGATCCTTTGGAAGCAAAGAATGCAACCAAGAAAAATAATAGCAAGGCACATTTGAAAAAAATCATTACTTAACCTTTTATGAAAACAATCACAGATCCTTTTGATACAGTATCAAATTACTTTTTTGTAATGGAAAGGTCGTCGAAAATCAGATAGACTAATTCTTTGGTGTATTGTTTTGCTAAATGAATGACAGGAACATTTTATCAGTTAAATCGTTCGTAGGGAAAAAGCCGAGTCTTGACATTGTACTGCATACAGATTTAATTCTTTTTTTCTTTACTGAAAATCAATATCATTCAGAAATCGATGAATTTCAATGGAGCATCAAGCTAAACTAAATATTCATTTAGCATGATGCAGTCATGCAAACCAAATATCATTATAAGCTACGGACATCATGACAGTGTCATATGAAATGTCGAGGTTACAGCTTGTATCTAGTACATGTAACCGACAAAACCCGAAATTTAATACACTGGTTACAACACAATCTAATTTCAAAAAAATTCACATGTTTAATGTAAACATTCAGATAACAAATTTTGTAATTACTAGTAGACGTCAAACTAACTTCTAACAACAATTTTGGTGCATTAAAAGCAAAATACAGCCGATGATACTTATTCTAACTTATCCTAATTCTACTTATTAATTCCATCGTCTCGTGCCATGATTTACTCTGGCCTAGACGCTGTAAATTAAGCTGAGGTTGTATTCTCTTAAGTAGCATTAAAATCGTTGCGAGTCACAACACCAGACCATAAACTGTCTGCCAAACGACGCAAACAGAGCATTTATATGATATGATAGTGTTCAAATAGATGTGACACAACTTAAAACGCGTATACGTTCTTGAGATTTATCTCGGCTGAATGTACGCATGGAAAATGTAATTAAATCCATGATATCTCATCCCATTAGGTTTGCAGATGCTACGAAATTGTATTTTAGTTCTTAACCTTGGTGAAAGCCTATAACATACTTTGAAAATAACTTTAAAAAAGGGCAAAAGTCCAACAAGAAATGCCACATTCAGTAAATGCAACCGCCGATAAAACGCACCATTAGGAAATATCAGAAAGTAAAACTGTATACATTTACATAGCACAGTGACAAAGCGTAAGTGTATAGTAGTCGCAACCTGACCGCGATGGTTGACCTTAGGCTGATTATTCATATCGATTACTTCATTGAAAAAATAAGGGGTGCTCAGGGTAGCCGTATATATTTATATGAATTAGTTTGTACACAGTTCAGTATCAAAGTATGTATACTTACATTTGATAAGTTAAAACATTCCGATACACTTATTTATATTCACACAAATTTATGTTTCCATTTGCTCGTGCAGCTCATGTTTTACTTACACTCCTTTTCAATAATAGGTTGTGCCTCATTGTGTATTATAATACAAAGGTCAACGATCGGGGTCAAGTTGCATCTACTATACAATGACACAAATTAATGTAATAGTAACAAATAAGTAACAAACAGACACCAACATACACGAGAAGGAGTCAGGTTACCGCACTGGAATGGTCAGCAGCAAAAACAAAACTGGAATGTTTAAAGGTCCATTACTAAGAGAAAGTGAGTTTGCAATTTTTTTCATAGCCAGTGCACAGACTTCTGCAAGACACTAAATAATGAAGATTGGCAGGTCAAAATTTACAGAAGGTCTTTGGAACTCAAAGAAATGTATGTGTATTATGTTGAAATTTCAATGAATCGACAGAATGACCCCCAGGTCTTTTTAACTTTCTTCATACTTCATAGAAAAATAATTGTACATATACTGCGATTTATTTCGAATTTCTACATACCAACTTTCATTTTCCAATAAAATGAAATAGTTTCTGTGCTTTTAAAAAGAAATTAAAATGTTCACTTTCCTTAGTATTGGACCTTTAAACTAGGTAACTGGTCAAAAAGTCGCAGTGAAAATGTAACCATACAATCATCTACTTGGCAGAAACAGTTCATCAAAATGCCCATACTTTCATCCATATTATCTCTCCCGTTATAGGGACTATAAACCGAACATTTAATTTGTGTTCATAGAAAACAAATCCCAGGTGGCCCTGAAACATAATATTTCACCTTTAATTGTCACAAGAGGGATCATAATAATTGTACCGACAATAAAGCCGTCAACAGCTTATTGACTTAGGTTTAGTATTCCTGTGATTTAATAATAGGTTTTTCTTAATGTAATGAAATGATCCAGATATTGTGAATAAAAAATGAGTTTATTTCTTACATTGCTGGCATGACATACAGAACAGGGAAACTATTTTAAAAAGCTCAAATGTTATTGAATCAAATCCACCTTGTATGATTGAAGTAATGGGTTAGGACTCTTGTTTTAGTTCATTAATAAGTTTACAAATTTGGTAGAGTGACTGAAAGACCATTGCTTAATTTAGATCCTCCCTAAAGTTATCTAGAATATAATAAGTTATACATGTTCTTATAATATATAACAAGTGAAAGTAACATTGTAGTACAAGTAAGACACGCTGTTACATATACAACAAGTGAAAAGAATATAACATTCTCGTAGACGTTATACAAAGTTACGTTTCGTTTTAGTAATTGTTGAAATCAATTCATATGATATGCTAACACATTGAACGAGACCCCGTCAAATACACTGTATGATCTAACACTTGATTAAGTGGGCCGGTGGTCTAGTGGTAACAAGCTTGATTGTCAATCCAGAGGTCCGGGGTTCGAATCCCGGTCCAGGCACTTGAAATGTCTGAGATGCTCTTGAGTGTCTCCCACCTAACTAGAGGCCTGTACTGGTTCTTCCCAGGTAAGACGGCTTTGCGTGTATCGGTGCTATACACCGTGCACGTTAAAGAACCAGACTGTCTATTCGCAAAGAGCTAGGCTAAGTTAGCCGGACACGTCTGTATGTAAAAAGTTATCTCTCTCTGTTCTGGGGGCTTTATCTCACTCTGTCCCTCTGGTCAGGTCGCTCTGTGTCTGTACTAGCAGAGGATGAATTTCGCGCCTCTGTGTGGCTGCGTTTGCTATATGTAAAGCGCCTTTGAACGTGTTTATCATGAAAAGGGCGCTACATAAATCTGGTATAATAATAATAATAATAATAATTAACATCAATTTTATTACTACCCTCACAAAAATACTTTAGTGACATGTTTTATTTACTTCAAGTTGTAACATCTGGGAAATATATTAATAAATATGTCACAGTTGAAAAATTATAAAGTGGGACACTTCTTATGATATTATATCGAATTTCAATTAAAAGTAATTAATTATATTACAACCCTTATTTTGCCAGAGCCATATTTCTAAACGGGCTTTGAAAGACTAAAGTTCTAAATATTCTCAAATTTTTAATCAACAGAAATTAATATATGTGTTGCAAAATGTATTGGAAACATGACTGTATACGCATCTACAACAACTCTATGCAACATAACAACTATGCCCAAACAGACAATATAATTTTTCTTCTTGCGGCCACTAAATAACTTGACGCATGCTATTTTTCGTTACTTTTTGCAGTTTTTGCATTGTGAGCGTACTTGTTATGTTAGCTCTATGTAGTAGAAGTAACCTATAATATATGCATGGTTTAAAAAATCAATAATTTTGTCGCACTGAAAATGGGTTGTCACATTGAACATTATAATTTTATGACACATTCGTCTCTTTATATTTTGCTGACGTTGATGTTACTCTTTGCGGTTTTTTGACATAAATCCTATTTCAAACTTAAAATGTACCATATATTTATCGGAGGCACAGACACAGTAAAGTGAGATTACGTTGTATTCTCTTAAGGGTAGTTAAAACACTTGCCAATCACAGCAACAGTAGTGAAATACAGCAAATTCCTGCCACAAGATCATAAAATGTCTGCCAAAGACTACAAACTAAATATTTATGTGATGATAGTGGCCAGACAGACGTGACATTAAATGTAATACTATGATATTCTAGGGACTTTTCCCGGCTCCATTGATTCTAGTTAAACACACTCAAACTACGAAATACTACAAATTCATGTAGAAATTATATAATTGCATTTCAAACACTTAATGATTTAATCTAGCACCGCCTGCGTAACCTGGTCGTTATACGCAAGCTTCGAGTGCGGGAGCTCAAGGGCTTCGAGTGCGGGAGATCAAATGTAACAGTAGTTTCTTTGTTTGGCACTCAGCATTATGAGGATTGTTTAAGGACTGTTTAGTCGATGTCCATTGTGCTCACAGCTACAAGTAGATACCGTCGTTTATAAGACTGAAAAGTCGTTGGAAGACGCTAAACCAAGAAACATACACGCTTAATCTATCAACCGGGGAAGTGTTTTTTTTTTAATATTCATTCATTCAAAAACAAAAAAACACAAATGTTATAGAAGCAAAGGTCACATATTTATCAGCTTTAACAAGATGCTTGTATAACGTACTCTTAAAATAAGATTAAAGTCGCATAACGATATTACCTGGCCTATTTGGTACTTAAAGGAAGTAAAATAAAATAGAAAAAGTGGAAAATCCACAGGTCGCTCAACACAATAAAAACGGAAATGTTGCAGGCTCGGTTTGATTGAGCTTGTTCATGGACGGTAGTGGAAATGCATGCTACCGTCCACGCCCTCTAGCCCCGGGTTGAGCAGAACTCAACATTTACACATGCTAAAAGTACAAAAAACAATTTAGAGACATCCGCAGATGTGTTCATACGGCGGTGCACATGGAACCTTCAATGCTACACTAGTGTGCAATTCCATGAAAAGCGGCGTATGGTCCCCAGTTAAAATAATGGGTTTGCCCTAAACGAGAAAACAATGAGCAGAACTAAACAAACTGGATACAGAAAGGGTATCTGAGATTATGGAGCCTGCATATCACAGGCACTGCCAAAAGACAAAATTAAAAAGCAGGCACTATATCCAAAGGGTGATTAAACAATACCCAAAGCTATGAAAGCGGAAGTATTGGAACCACCCAGGCTGAAATGTTCATGTTGAGAAACTAAACAGTACCAGTAACATGACATAAAAGTCGTGCTGAACGATCTGAGAAGATTGAAATATAACAGCCCTGATATAAACCGCTTTAAACAGATTACTTCCTATGAGTATGCAAAAAAAAATTAAGTTGTTTTACTTTGCCGATACGTTTAAACTGATAACGTGTACTGTAATATTTTCATGATCTTTTTCTTTTATTCACGGAAAGTATTTGCCTGAATTACAGTTTAAATGAATATGCAAATAAAGTTGTTTTACTCTCGTACTATACTACTCAAAATGATTACCATTTTCATCAAATAGTGTTAGACTCATAACGCTATATTTTGTTAACAATTTTTTTTTTAAAAAGTCTGAAAAGGGAATCGAACACAGGTTGCATTTGCAGTTAAAATTTCCTTACCATGTCAACAAATAAACCACTTACGAACTCAGATTAAACGACCTTATACCAACCTTTAAAATTAAGGCAGTCTACATTTGGTACTCCGCGAAAAATCTTTTCAATTTTGAATTTAAAAAAAAAAACAAACAAACAACAGTAGAATCATTTATTTATTTCTCATGTGCTGCCATACCATATAATATGTCAGTCACTAAGTTTCAAAGCCTTCTTCAAAAATATAGCGAAAGTATCCTGACATCCCAAAATCGTTTTTCTTTGTTGTCCTGCAATCTGAACATCAGTAATTTTAAGTGCACATAGTACACAAAATGGACTCTCGAACAACTTTGCATTTCCCTTGAAGTTCTTTTCATGACCATTTATCTGGATAAAAATCTTTCACTTAATAAAGAGTTACTCATTTGTTCAAGAATGCCATATAGGCTGCTGTAATCTTATTAAACACATGAGCAAAGATTTATCTTCACATTGTACTTATAATTAGGCAATGCCTTGGTATAATAAACGTGACACTTTCATTGATTTTCTTAGCAGAGAGACATCGTTCCTGAAAACAGGGGCACAGAAGAAAGGCAATCATAAATTTATTTGTCTGTAGTTCAAGCCACAAGATATTAAAGTACGTATTTAAAGCTTGAAGTGCAATAAACCGACTTCCATAGTATTTTATAATATAACATTTGGGTGTCATTTCTAAAGAAGTATATATCAGAAGTGTTTATATTCAATACAAAATGAATTTCGTTTTTTCTTTTGTATTTGTTTTTAATCTGTTTTGCCTCAAGCAATAGTTAATAATGGTTTGGTTTTAGACACGTTTGAAATAAATACTGGATATCTTAAATGGACAAGTTTTGTTTGAAATCGAGATGCAAATTAAATAGTTAATTAGTTTGTTTACGTCGCCACTGAGTCAATCGACATTAATCGATTCGCTTTCTTACTTGATGGTGTGATGACTAATAATGTGTAAGACTCCTTGATTCATGTCTTATAAATTCTACAAAAATAAAATAAAATAAAATAAAATAAAATAAAAAAAAATGACGGAAGGAGCGGAATTTTGTCTTGCAGCTTGCTTAGCCGTGCATTTAAAAGTTAGGCTCTTGATGCTCCGACTTCAGACAAGTTTTTGAGTATTTGAGTACATTGGTGTAATTTTTTCTTAGATTGACCCTACTTTTATGTTTTACTTTATATGATCTGGTATTTTGTCACTAATGTTAGAGCCTCTCTCAGAGGGGAGTGATTTTATTTACACGGTCTTGTTGAAAAAAGGTAAATGCGAAGTTGGCATGCCCTAAACGCGTTTAAACCCCCGTTTCCTTTTATAGGTTACTGACCGTTCCTAGACGGTGCCCCAATTTTCTTTTCGTACTTTGTGTTGTGTATGCTGCCTTGTTTGTTAATAGAGTTTCTTTCCTCTTTTTCCTCACTAACCCCATTACTCCCGTCGCCCCATTCCATCCCTAGCTCTTGCATTTACTCTCATTCGCATGTGGTGCCACTCTCCCTTTACTATGAGTAAGGTATCGTGTCCTCCATAACTTTGACCGCTGGCCGTCCGTAGGCTGTGCCCGACTGTTGTTTTTCCTGCTTATGTGCGTGTATATGTCTGCGTGTATATGTGTACGTGCATGTGTACGTCCATGCGTGCGTGTGCGCATGTGTGTGTGTTTTAGTGCGTGTTTCCCATTGACGGTGCCCCATAGTGTTGTTTATTCTTACTTGTCTGTCTGTTTATATGTGTATGTTAGTCGTTGGTGTGTTTGTCTTTTTTACTTTTACTTTTTTGCGTGCCTACGCTGCTATGGTTTACGTTGTAGGAATACTACGTTTAAAGAACTTTGATTTCCCTGTTAAATATTAATCCTTGCTCCACCTTCCCCCGACACCCGACTCCTTTATCTACCCCTTACCACACCGTCTCTATTTTTCTGTAGTTTGCGTATATTTATAATGTACTTGTTGTCGAAGTTTTGAAGCAACCCGTCTACATTGTTTTTTCCGTTTCAGCTTCTTTTTATGTTGGCCTGGCTCTATGGCTGTGTTTGGGGTGCTCTGTGCTTCCGGCTTTTAATTTTGAAATACTGAGATGTCGAACTAGTGGAATAAATGTGACGTTATGATAAATAAAAACAATATAAAACTGATGTAACACCACATGTTTACTTTACTGTCCAACACACTCACATAAAAATATTCCAGACAATCTTGAAAACGCGAAATACATAGCTATACTGCTGTTAAATCTTTACATTTAAATGTACAATATCCTGTAAGTACATAATATTGTAACTTATATTGAAATAACAGATATTATATTTACTGCGCAAACTCCTTGTTATACGTATAAAACTATTCAGTTTCTTCTAATGCGATAATGTGATACTGTTCTATTTATCAGATATTTTTTTAACACACTCTTATAGCAGAAGAGCAATGCCTCTTTAAAACAATGAGCAGTCAAGAAATAAATTCTAAACAATGGTCTAAGAACAACAATTTTTTGACAGGATAAAAATGCCTTTCAATTACTTACAGATTTACCCCAGAATATCGAAATTAATGACAGACATGATCGCAGTTCAATTTATGATATTGTCTTTACACACCATTTGATATATGTGTATAAAATATAATATCATCTAAGTAGACGTATATGGACAAAACAGTAACCTATTTCTATATATATTTGACATACTTCACGAGTGTTTGAAAAAGTATACTACCTAAAACGTATTCACTTGGTGACAATACTCCGTATGTTTTTAACAAAATAACACAAATCTCCATAAAGGCGTTCTCCTTTAAGAACGTCATAAATATTGAAGTGACCTATTTAAAAGTAAAAGTACAGCAATGATCCTCGTATTACACTCGAATAACAAGACAATACCTTTTGCGAAAATGACATGGCAATCTCATTCACTTATATGATAGAACGATGCATTTCGCAGAAATATGGGACACAGAAAAAGGCAATGAAGACGTTGTATGTTGGCAAAAGAAACTGTCTTTCATTAGGTACATGCTATACAACAAACTGAAAATAGTATAATCTACCTTAAGGAAATGTGACCAACGATATTGTTTGTTTCACATTTGCATAAATATGTATTCATTTACTACATTGAAATAAATGTATTGTTGTTTCCGGCATTAGTTGGTAAGACCTCCCACAAGTCATCTGGGGGATGTCCTGATATAACAGAATCGGTGATGAACATATGATTTTAACAACATAAAAATAAAACAAGTATTTCCTTTGAAAGATAAGAAACACAGTAAGTATTAAAAACCGATTATATGTTTTCTTCAGAACAAGTAACGTCTTGACCAATGCCATTTTGTTTTAAATTCAGAAAACATATATGTTTGAAATTGTAAACAATACCTGCGAACGTGATCCAGCATGTGTAAGCATGTTCTAATATTAGAAACACACTCCTGAAGGCTAGGCGGTCCGTGTAGAAAACTTTGTTATCCATTAGTGTAAGTCAAAAGTACAATGTCAAGGAAGTTAAACCTTTAGTAATATTTTTTTTTTTACTTACTAAATGGGTTTAATTCATGTAACCTGTAAATGTTTGTTTCTGTTTAAAAAATACATATTGAGATACAGCTGTAAATAATAATATTAAATAGATATTTCTAAAAAAGCACCAACAATACCATAAGCTTACATTCAATAAAGTTTTAAGAAAAACTTCGTTCTTTTGTGCATAAAGCATCCACTGTCATAACTTCCGCATCCACAGTCTGCAGTAACGTGTTATTGTGTAGGAAGCATTAAATCATAAGCGTTCATGCAACATTTTCTCCGTTTATGAAGCGAAATCCCAGACATTTATTGTGTTAAATATAATTTACTGCCACATGGTCATAAACATATTGTTTATTTCCAGATATGTATAATGTATCAATGTAATCGTTTCCGTCTTAGGTATAATTTACTGTCGTTGAAGAATAAAATATTACGGAACAGTGTTAGCATCACGCCAACGCAACGTAAAATAACTAGATACTATCAGAGGGCGTATAATGCTTTATTAAATTTTATTCGTTAAAATTTTCAGGGGTCTGTATTTTTTTTTCAGTTAAAACTCATTGTCTCGAACTCTCTTATAAAGAAAAAGTCCGGCTATCTCAAAATAATATCTTGAAGTAAAATGTTCGATCCCTTGGAATTCGAAATAGCGTGTTTCAATTGTATTTAGAATGTATATTGACCAATACATTATGGTAAACGTCTTTTACATATGTAAAACAACTTTGAAAAATGTACATTTCGCTAAAATGGAATATAATGACTAACCAATCATCAACAGGCTTACAGCTTGGGCGTGGGGGTGGGGGGTGTGGAAGAGACTTTTTCCCACATTTAGAGAAATGTGTCACGCCAGGGATGAGTGACGTCATATTAGACGTCATTTTATCCAGGCCTATTGTCGTCGCGAAAAGAAATACTTTAAAGTCGATACTTAATACTATTAACCGATTCAATTAACCTTGTAATTGTTATTTTGTTGAGGTATATAATAAACATTTTATTAAACAGCAATGACGTTCCTTGTGTGTTTTTGTGCAACTCCCTCAGTAGGGCTACGCCATCGTGCAATGTAAGTTAAGTCTTGCTGATAACATCTGCAGGCCCGCTATTGCGGTTTTACATATATAACAGGAGGTTGCTCTTAGCAGTAAACTAGGTAAAAAATAATTTGATGATGTGTTTGTCTGTTTTGAGATATAAACGACCGTTACAAACGAGTTTTGGTTTGTATAGGTAGGATATAAACAGGTAAACATTTTTCCGAGAACGTTATATATGCCACCTTTATGTCATGCAACAGTAAAAGTTATATTCGCATTGTGATCATGAATTCCTAATACCCGTATATGTGACCGCATGAAAAGTTGTTCATTATTAACCATAAATATATAAACCTAAACATTGTTTGCATCTTTATATACTTATTTGTTGTCTCCTTCCTGCAAAGATGACTTATAGAAAATCAATACTCTCTACAATATACGTGACTGCCAATGCCTAATAAACCTTATTACTATACTCCTAGAACATGCCTGTAATGCATAATTTTCCATGCTGTCATGTAATAGATAATTATAAGACATACTGTAATTTACTGTAAGGCTTAGATCTTGGCAGTTGGCAAAGGGATTTCTGTCTTCATTAGCAAAGTTGGGGGCTCCGGTAGGGTTCCATAAACAAGGGTCATTATTTATTGGAAAGTCAGTCTACCTTACAAGTGTATCAATTAGTGAGAAGGGGAAACAGTGTATTTTATTTAATAAATATACGATAACTTTGAAAGAAATACCTATTTTGGTAATTTTCTATTAAAAGGAAAGTATTTGTTGATCAAACAATAAAAAAAATAGGGAAACTTATTAAGGAATATGTTACAAATTTCATTATGTTTTTTCGGAGAAAAAAAAAATAGGTTTTCATTTTTTTCAAGTTCTGTCTGAAGATGTGTACCAATTCAAGTTCGATATTTTAAAACATGTGACAACGTTTTGTTTTAATGCTTGCAGATTATTGTAAGTAATTGTAAATTGTAAATAATATTGTAAATAACATTTGTCTAAGATTGAAAACCGAAAATGCATTTCAGTGTTATAAAGTTTAAGCATGAAAAAGTACACTTTAGGCAACTTATCATTGAAAGTACAGATTCAATATAGATGGAACACAATAATTTTATTTGATCTAGTAATATTATATTCCCATAATGGTGATTGCATGAATATGAGAATGTCATTTGACCATTCTTTTGGTAAGTATTCTATAATAATCTAATGGATTGATCACCTTCATCGGTATGACCTTTTCTATTATAAGATATTGTTTGTAAACACAAAGAACTCACCGAGTTTTCACTTTTCCTGTGTTTTATCATAATTATCATCTTTAATATTATTACTATATAATTAATTTTTACTTGTAATATAATAATAATAATAATAATAATGTAATAATAATCATCATCAATATTATTATCTTGATAATAATATAATAATAAAATAAAAATAATAGTCAATATCTATATAACAAAATAATAATAATAATAATAATAATAATAATAATAATTTTACAATTATTATTTTTATTATTATTAATATTATTCTACATTCACTGAAGGAAAATTAATTTCTTTCAACCCCACTGCAAACATCTTCATGGTCTAGTTGGGACCCCTGCTGCGCTAAATGCCCTCTAATCTGTTACATAATCCATGATAAGCAGCAGATTAGATCGGAGTTGTCTATTGGATTGGGGGTGGGTAGTGGATCTAAGCCGTTAACGCGGTTAAGTCATGCAAATCCAATCGAAAAATTTTATGCATTCTCTAGCTTTTCTTTATGATAAAGGTAATGAATTAAATCTCGAAGATATTTTCAATTACCGTCCCGAAAGCATATGAGCCGCACCATTTGAAAACCAACATAGTGGGTTTGCGACCAGCATGGATCCAGACCAGCCTGTGCATCCGTGCAGACTGGTCAGGATCCATGCTGTTCGCTAACGGTTTCTCTAATTGCAATAGGCTTTGAAAGCGAACAGCATGGATCCTGACCAGACTGCGCGGATGCACAGGCTGGTCTGGATCCATGCTGGTCGCAAAGCCACTATGTTGGTTTTCCCATGGCAAGGCTCATATGTACAAAATATCATTTTAATTCGAAGTTCTGTTACCTCGAGGTAAAATGATCGATCTCTTGGGCTTCCAAATACTTTCAGACAAGTGAAATAAAAAAAGAAATATCACAAAGCAAATATGATATATATCGTCTAAGTCGACATATATGAACAAAACAGTAAGCTATTTATATATATATATATGATATATATAATAGAAAATATTAAAAGTTACTCCTGGACAAGTATATAATAAATAAAAAAGAAAAACATCCAATGGGTTTCCTCTATCTGTATTTCTGTCTACCTACCGGTTTCATGTCATAATCATCAGGGCAGACATATAAAAAAAAAAAAAAAAAAAAAAAAAAAAAATTTTTTATATGTCTGCCCTGATGATTATGACATGAAACCGGTAGGTAGACAGAAATACAGATAGAGGAAACCCATTGGATGTTTTTCTTTTTTATTTATGATATATATATATATATATATATATATATGATATATGATATATAACGTCTAAGTCGACATATATGGACAAAACAGTAAGCTATTTATATATATATATATATATATATATATATATATATATATATATATATGATATATAACGTCTAAGTCGACATATATGGACAAAACAGTAAGCTATATATATATATATATATACATATATATATATATATATATATATATATATATATAGATATATATATATATTTGACAAATATCACGAAGAAAATGCAATATATTTTACCTTACACAGTGTGTGATAAAAAATCACAACAAATATAATATTGTTTCACCATATTGTGTAAATGTGATAAAATAATATCACAAAGAATGTTTAATATATTTACCAGTATATAAGTATTAGTGTGATAAAGACAAATATCGTCGCGTGAGTGGAACGATGCTCTATCTACCATTTTTTAAACGTGGCGAAAATCGCTTCCAAAGTTTAACTCTCGTCTGGTTTCTTTATTTCTGGGCGAAAATGATGATAAATATATCTACTTGTTCCTTGCGCTTAGCTCTTTCAGACTGTAAATGCTTTTAAATACATTTCGTTTTTACTTTTCTGCATTTATACATTTTTCACTTTGGAGATAGAGCAAATTTGACAAAAATAGAAAAAAATGTTAAAGGTGTATTGCTCTATCGGGAGATAGAGCACTGTGAATTTACAAAATTGGACATAGAGCAAGATAATATTTATTATAATTGTATATTGAAAATAGTGCGAGAGCTCTTAAACAGTAATGAAAGTCACTGTATTCATTTTGAAATTAAAGGAGGATTGGATTTGGTTTTAGTATCATCAAACTGACACAATATTATAGGCCATATTGCAACTTTCAAGATTTTCTTTGAGGAGGAGTACTCTAGGTGCATTAGTTTTGGCACGCGCGGATACCTGGGTATATGACTTTCTTCGTGTCAAATGGATGGCTTCCTCGCATGAAAAAGCGAGGTTTCAAATAGTGGTGAGGGGCAGGTGTTCAAAGTCAGAAGATTTGGACTGATTTGCCAATGGTTTTACCATGCTGTCCGTATTGTTCAGAGTTAACTGAACTGCTACGCTATAGACATAATTGGCTATTAAACTAGGCACATTGGTCCTACTTATTTGCAGATGGGTATTCGTAAACCATATCGTAGTATTGTGTTAAACAACAACAAAAAGATTTTGAAGTTTAATTACTCAGTAACCACAATAATTATTGTCAGCAATGAACAAAGATCTAAAATCTTTTTTAGTCGTAACTATTCTATTTGCCAAATACAACTAGCTTTTCATTACGCTGAGTAAGATTTTCCGTGTTTTGTTATCAGTTGGCATTAAGTTTGACATAATACTAAGCATTATAACAATACCTAATGACATTGTCTTTGCAACTAAATATTCTCAGTAATAACTGTATTCTTTCACAAAACGACAGTTTTTATATTATGTTCAATTTTTGCATGTAACTGTACTTGTCAGTCATACCAGTTCTCTTTTACACAACACAATCAATGTTATATTCATGTCTCTTTTTGCATATTAGTATAGGTGGATTGTACGGCGTCCATCGTCCGTCTTCTCCTCTGAAACTACTGGTTACATTTATACCAAAACTTGGTCAGTAGAATTTTGGGATAGATCTCTATCAAGTTTGATCAAATGGTTAATTTTGGCCCCTTTAAGGGCAGCTACTGCCAGCTAGAGCAAAACAAATAATAGGAAAAACATTTAAGGAATTTCTCATGAACCGCTTAATGGATCTTTATCAAACATAGTCTGTAGCATCATTATAACATCCTCTCCCAAACTGGTTCTGATGGGGACGATTGGCCCCTTTGAGGGGTTACCAGAGCTAAAATTAGAAATTCCCTTAAATGATTTTATCTCATGAACCACTCAATGGATCTTCTTCAAACTTGATTTGTAGCATCATTATAAGAATCTTCACCAAAATTGTTCTGTTAGGGGCATTTGGTCCCTTTCAGGGGCTGTTAGAGTTCAAAACAGAAATACCTTTAAGCGATTACTCATGAACCATTTGATGGATATTCACCAAACTTGGTCTAGAGACCAGTATACGGTCCTTTCTCAAATTTGTTTGATTAAGGGCACTTTGCCCCTCTTAGGGGCAACTAGAGCTACAAATAGAAATACTTTCTGGTCATGAATCGCTGGACGGATCTTCATCAGAGATGGCCGGTGGCATCATTAGAGGGCTGTCTCTCAATTTTATTCAAACGGAGACTGTTTGCTCATTCTAAGCCTAAAATCAAAAATACCTTCTAATGAACCACTCAATTGACTGTTATCATTCTCGGTCCGTAGCATCATTATATTGCACCCTCCATTTATTTTAATTGTGGGTTGGGGTGGGGGAGCGCATGGCCCTCTAAGGGGCCACTAGACCTAAAGCTACAAATGCCTTTAAATGACTACTTCTCAACCGCCTGATGGATCTTCATCAAACTTTTATTAGGTCCTTTAACTAATTTATTCAATTAGTGTGGCCTCTTTTAGGGGCTGCTAGAGTTGCAAAATAGAGATACCTTTTACTAAATTCCTCTCTAACTCCTGAATGGGTCTTCATAAAACCTTGTCCGGAGCATCATTATAAGGTCCTTTACCATGTTATGTCTTATATCAAATTTATTCAAATAGGGACACTTTGGCCTTTTAGGGGCCACTAGAGTTGAAAAAGAAATAACTTTAGATGATTTCTTTCGATTGTTATGTGCTTTGGTGCGTGACAGCAAAATGATAATAAAAATTAATGAACAGGTTAAAGGATTTTCACCAAACCTAGTTAGAAGCAAAGTCAGATGGTTAAGGCTTTCTTCAGTTGAAGGACTTAGGCCCATTTAGGCCTCTTGTTAACTTTTCACATAATTCTGACAATTAAATTAAGGCTCAAAGATATTACATCGCAAATAATATGTCCCGGTCATACCTTTCATACTAATCTTATTGTATATATTCCATTTAGTTTCTGCATGTCGTTCTCAAATCTGGTGGCATACATTTCAACTTAATACTGAGTATCATAACAAAAATTCATAGCATTTATTTTGCAACTAAACATTTGCAGTCACAGCACACATGTTTCATATTCGGTACAGTTACATCATGTGATACTTTAATAGTTTTGTGGCATTGATTTTGATTCACACCAACCATTTGTAATAAGTATTGACTTTTTAAAATTCTAAGAAACATGTATATCTATTCTCTCTCACAAACACAATCGTTATTTATATTCCTCACGTACTTTCATTTAGTGACTTGAATTCCAGCATTGCATTCCTTGTTTGATATTTGTCCTTGTTTTTTAAGTATTTAATTTTCAATTTTCTCTGTTGTCAAGGGTTGCAAGTAAAATATGTTCTGCTTTTGGTTTTATTTCTACTGCTCTTACTATCACAAATGCTTCTCGGAAACATGTTTGCAAATACCATTGTTATATTCAGTGGTATTTCTTAAGATACAGCTTCAGAATAACGAAAATAGTTTCTATCCGAAATACACATCAATACAGGTCTGTTGCAAATCTAGCATGTATTTTCTTGCCTATAGCTTAACTGACAATGCTATGTGTTTGTATAAGTAATAAAATGATAAAATAACCTGTATAAGCAATCTCACCTATGCATGTCGTGTAGATAGGTATTCTAAGTATATTTCAAACATGCTACAACTATGTCTATCCGCCATATTTTGTTGTGATCACATGCATATAACTGTACATTCTATTGGTTAAAATGGAGTTAGAGCAATTCTGGATTAAGTTAAATGGAGATAGAGCACTCCTTTACAAAGTCTAATGATGATCACAGCATGTTAGTTTATGTGTATGATTGGTCAGAATAATTTTAAACATTACAGTGCTTTAAGTCCTGGAGATAGAGTACTTTAATCGTTACTGTTACATTCAAACAGAGGACATGGAGCAAAGTATTACTCACGATCTTCCTCTATGACGTCAAAAGGTACGTTTTCTTGCTCCAGAACGATAGAGCTTGGCGAGACAAACAAAATGATGTAAAAATCTCATTTTTTCAAAAAATGGAGATAGAGCACTATAAGAATCAGGCGACGATATGACGATGCAAATATGATACATACATCTTGTCACCATGCATAGTGTAAGGGTGATAAAACAGATATTACAATGCAAATATGCAAATGTAATATATTTTCACCATACATAGTATAAATTATTTTCGTAGTAATTATACATCCTATACATATAAAAACTGACTAAGGAAATTTGGCAATAAGTTCCACTTGTTTGCTATGTAGATTACCTGTATACCACCGAAAGCATAACCTGAAAATCTTGGTAGCTACCATTCATGCTTTTCGCAAACGCTTCTTTTTACATAGAACAAAAATCTCGATAATATTTAGCTTAGTTTCTTTTAGTATGAAAGTATCAACAGCATACCCGTTGTTGTCAACAGCCAGTAATATGAAATGCCTCCTAAAAACCTTTTCAGCTAAACTGTATCCAATGAATAATGCTTTTTGTCAGGAGTTGTGTGCAATATTTAACTTATTTAGTTTGTTTTTGTTTTAACGCCGCTTTTCAACAGTAGTTCAGTCATGTAACGGCGGGCAGTTAACCTAACCAGTGTTCCTGGATTTTGTACCAGTACAAACCTGTTCTCCGCAAGTAACTGCCAACTGCCCCACATGAATTATCAGAGGTGGAGGACGAATGATTTCAGACACAATGTCTTTTATCAAACACGAAGAACATACGCCCCGCCCGGGGATTGAACTCGCGACCCCGCGATCCGTAGACCAACGCTCTCCCTGCTGAGCTAAGCGGGTGGGATTAACTTATTTAGAGTCTCTCAGATTTTTGCAATAAAACAAATAAAACGGAAATTATATATCAATATATTTTATGGAAAAAGTAATGCCTGCTAAAAAGGCCTACGAAAGTTGTATACGCGATCGATAGTTTAAACAAATTCTACCTTTTAAGTTTAGTAATCTTTTAGCTGAATACTGTAGGCTTAAGGTATATGATGATAGCGTCTTATATGTATACACACCAGAGTAACACTATCATAAAGAAGCAAATGGAAAGACAAATGCTTTCCTACGGAACTTTTAACCGCAGGCTGTCAAACTTCATTTAAGTTATCTTTATTAATTGGATCTCTATGTGACATACTGAAAATTTAAAGACAGCACCAGCTGTTCCAATGACTCATAAAAGACAGATATCTTTATCAGTTAGCAACTTCTACAGAGAACTTTGCCAACGGTCCGCATAGACTCAACGCAGTAAGGTACACGTGACCTAGCGCATGTTTATGGATCAACTCACACATTTTGCTGAAACTAAAGGCTTTAAAGGCTATTCAGAACTATTATTTACACTTTATCAGATAAATTAGGTATGTATATACATGCAAGAGGATTTCATATATTGCAAAATAATTTAATTTCAGATTTGTGTATGATTTGCAGGGCTTTGTCTTACAAATGTTTAAAAAGAAGTTTTCCAAAGTTTAAAACCATTCATAATTATACGCTAGGGATAACAAGTAATGTTGTCATTTATTGATGGTAACACAGACATTGTACAGAAGGAAATAGTTAAACGCAATAAATCTGTAAGAACATTTAGAAGCAAAGAAAGCAGCAAAGCAAAGCAAAAAAAAAAATAGCAAAGTTTTAACTAGGTTTAATTGAGTCTGTTCATGAGAGGTAAAGAAACATGCAACACATGACTAGCAAAGAATCAATTATTTTGCTTGACTAATTATATGCTTCCAAAGCTTCTAAAGGATCTTCCAATAGACTTTATTTCAGAACCTTATAAAGTCCAACTATTAATTTCATGATTTCAGTGCAGTGCCCCGAACATTATCAGGTTAGTTCAAAGTTCCTGATTTAGTTTCGCTGATTATTATCAAACTGGAACTAATTTCACGTTCTTATTTCACGATCCTTATCGAGTGGGTCTAATTTTGCTGATATTAATCAAGCGGGTACCCATTTCAGGGTTTGGTTTCTCTTGTTATGAAGTTAAAAACGCATGTTTCAAAATAGTTGAATGTTGGTAGAACTGATAGTTTACCCAGTCTTTAATTTCCAAGTTTTTTTCCTTGCATAAATCTTGTAATATATCAGAAAGAAATCATATAATAATAACAGTATTATCAGTCATACGACTATTTAAGTCAGTGGATGGAAGCATGGTTCTATCATAAGAGACTTCTTATAGACTGTCCACCACTAAATCTAGCTGGGTTTTTTTATACATTGTATCATATCAAATCCGTTAAATTAATAACATATCTTCCGATATTTATTTACTTCGTATCGCTTCTTTCAATATCTCTTTCCGAGAGAGCCACATTTATCTAGCATGCGATAGGAACATGACGATTTCGACAAAATGCTACACATACATACTGTAATCCAGTACACGATCCTATTGCGAAATGCATGAGGAAAGGAAGACATATAAGGATTATTTATATTTGGAATACTTTTGACTTGAACTGCGTATATTTTTGTCTTTTATAGATGATAACAATTATCTGCTTACATAAACCACTCATAAAAAACTCAGTTGCTTGCGTTCTAAGTAATCATAGGATCTTTCCGTTCGAATAACTATATCGCAGAGTGACAAAATAAACCTCAATTCGCAACAGATATTGATTTTCAAACAAACTGTAACGAAATACAAAGAGCACAAAAAGTAAAGAGAGCTATTCTATATGTCATACATTTCATAACGGCAAAAACTCAGGAGGTCTGACTGATTTATAAAATAATGATTCATCTGGTCCGACGTATCTACGCTTTTCAGTTCACGTAAGAGAGAAATGGCGAACAAAAACCTATCCAAAATAGTTACTGTCTGACATGGTATATAGTTGGCAGTGAATACTATGCCTACTTTGTATGAAGATATTTTTGACAGTCTGAAATAACTTCGACCATGCGCACCATAAACCGGTTTAAGCTTCCCAGTGGTGTTTTTGCCACTGACCGTTCCAAGGCGGTGCCCCACTGTGTTCCTTTGTTTGTTCGTTTTGTCCTTGTGTGTTGACTTTGTGTGCGCGCGTGTGTGTATGCTTATTGTTCGTCTTGTCCTTATGTGTTGGCTTTGGGTGTGGGTGTGTGTGTGTTGTTCGTTTTGTCCTGATGTGTAAGCTTTGAGTGTGTGTGTGGTGCACGCGTTTGCGTGCTGGGGGGGGGGGGGTCGTTTTGAGGAGGCTGCGCTTTTGGTGCGTGGCACTCCCTGTTTGATATTTTTCTTTGTTTTTAGCGAGCATGGAAGGTTGTAACTGTAAACTTGAAAGTACAATATGGAGGCTCTACGTTAAAAAAAACAATCCCAGACAGAATTCAAAACAATGTGCACGTGAGGTTGACATTTGAGCATTTTACTGTATGTGCTTTGTTGATTAAGGACCTTTCTTTCTAGTTTTCCAAAATCCTTTAAAGGAGTAGATGGAATGATCATAAAACACATTCAGATTTATATTAGAGCTTACCATATTTCTTTGATTCAACAGAAATCTTGCACACCGTCTTATTATGTCAAATACAAATAGTTGTGTCATGTTATGCAATACTTCCTGTGATGGAGAAGCTGGCTGAAAATATAATGTTGCCTGTGGACTTTATATTGCATCATCCGACCTTGACCTGACACGCCTGAAAGTTGCACCTTTTCTCGTTGTCTCAAATTTTCAGATTGTTCTTTTTTTCTGTGTCACATGTCATGAGTATTGTCCATTACCGATGTATAAACTACATGTACTTTCATCATTTTATCGCTTCAATGATCATTATCTAAAGTCGCTTAAACATAAAAGTAATGTCATTCTTTGAGGTATAATACCAACGATATGGTCATACATGTACATTATTTGTACCCGATATTATCTACAAAGATCAGCAATATTTATCATAGGAATACTTTGATCTTCTAAATTCTTAAACCTTGAAACAATGTCAGTACAAGATAAATAGAATGATTTGGGATGGAGAAAAAACTCATTCTCCTCAATAACTGCCAAACAAGTCCACAGTAATTGAAAGCGTCAATTCATATCGACTTCATATTAACTCGTAAATGTTTGGCATAATTCCATTATTTGCTTCAATTTGCTTCAATTTAACAATATTCCGTCGTCCATTTAGTATTTGTCTCATCAGTAGAAAGTAATGATTAGGAAAGAAACGTTGTCCAATCCGATTTGTCGTCACTTATAAAATGCAACATGATCAGAAGTTTAAACGAGGCTTAATGCCAAACCCAATTTTGAAAAGCGTACTTATAGAGGAAAAATGTTGATAACCGAACATAGAAAATTGTAAACGAATCGTTTATGTGAAACGCACGAAACTATTCAGCATAACAGCTACTTTTAAGAAATATATCGACCGAAGGAAATATTTGAAAATATTTTCTTTGGTTTTATACAGCACAATTTAGGGCAAGTATAATAAAATCTTCTGTCTATTCTAGCTGGATTAGTTGATACAACTTGTATTCGAGTTAAATATTGCCATATCTAATATAAACTTTACTAAATTAGTGATTTCATGTTGTATTTGTTTATTGAATGAGGACTTTTATATTCGGCTGTTAGACTGTCAAATGTCAAGAAAGCCAACCTGATGGCTTATGATATCACAAATAAATAACGTTTCTGTGAATACAATGTATAGTATCAGTTAAAACGGGTTGTCTTGAAAATCAAATTTTGATTATGATTTGAACCACTACAGAGAATAAGGAGTCATTTAATGGTCTTACGATTCATAAATGTAAACTTTCCCCTGATTTCAAAATTAATATTAAACTTGGTGTTTTTGTAATGTTAAACACCAATGAAGCTCAGCCAATGTCAGGATGCAATAGAGCATTCGTCGATACCCAAGAAAACGCATTGACTGATTCAGTTTTACAGGACAGAGCTCTGCGGGATTCAGAAAATGAATATACAATTACTGAATACTCCATCAAGGACAATTCGAGTTCATCGAGTTCATCGACAGTCCTTTCTAAGTCCAAGTATTCCAATAAAATTGCTGGAAACAAAAGACAAGGTACTTTTCTCTGTCTTCCGTATCTTTAACTTCTTGTGATGGTCACAAGTTAAGGAAGGGTATAGCGCACTAATCTAGTTTTCATTAATTTTGTTTTGCACTTTTGATTTACCATCTGTATTCGTTAAGTAATATATCAGCTACATCTTCGAGGGGGCGAAGGTTTTCTGAACTACCATTGTTAGATTCAGACTCTCCACGCACCTTGTCTTGTTAGTCTACTATATTGTCAGCATGCCCTTAGTTTTACAATTCAAATAATTATCTTTGATTAATAATAAGCATGCCATATTTTTTACCAGTTGAACTCGTGGTGAGGACTCAGCACTGGGCTCACTTTGAAATTTTAAACCACTGATACGAAGTCTTAATGGCTTGCAAAGAACAGATGTTAACTTGTATATATTTTACATATCACTAGTAAGGATATAGAATCAATAAAGACACAATAGCTTGTGAAATTATTTATTTGCTTGGAATAAAACATCAAATAACAAAATATTAACAAATAAATGTAATGCTTAAAATGCAAAATTGCAAATTAATAACAATATACATCATTCAACACTCAAACCTATGAACATTTCATGGTAATTAATGTGCCGGACTTTGGCAACCCTAAGGTGGTTGTCATGGTTATAAACAATAAAATAGGCACAAATTCTTTTTTCCATGCATGTAACATGGTGTATTTTAAGAACTGCAGGAAGTCAGTTCGCTGTCATTAAAAACGATATCGCTACGGACGGGTATCTGTAAGCCAGCTGGATGGATTCCTCTCATAACAGAAGAAAGAAGAAACCCCTAGGGATACATCCAGACCAAAAGAAACAAAAAGCAAGTGATTCGAAGTCAACAACCGACACGACTAGGTACGAAGACCCCTCATCTCCATGAAATATCTAGCATAATAGTTTCAAGCCAAATAAATTATGTATTACGGTATTTGATTTTATAATTTACATTTTTATCTATTATCTAAATAATTCGAAAATAAAATTATTGTTTAAAACTTTGCTGACTTTGCATTGGACTTTTTCGAATTATTATCATTTGTGTGTATCATTGATATTATCATCATTAACATCAGTGGAATATATATCTATTTGTTAAGTCTTTATTGCAGAACCAACGAATTACTTTGTTTATCAAATATATCCCCATGACAATATTTAGACAGTTAATATGAATTAAATATGAAGATCGTTCCATAAATACAGAGACTGATGTCATAACTTCGAAACTAGCCAATAAAGACGTCTTAGCTTGATATTAGTTTAAACTTGGAGTCTCTGCTACGTATGCACAAAGTCTGACACTGTAACCGTGCAGTATGTTAGAGCTATGATTATTTGTGAATGTAAGACGTATATGCTGCGCGGCCCACGTCAGCGACTTCTCCATAACGTCAATTTTGTTTAAAAATTTTTCGTTATTAACTATGTTTTTAGATCTATTACAAATATAAAGAACAAGTTCTGTGATTGAAACTCAGTAAACTATATGACGAATAAGGATATTCATTTTGAACAAGTTATCACTCTAAGTATATGGTAGCCATACATTTTACTGAAACATGTAAATATTTGACTTCTTTTATCATTAATTGCACTGGAAATGATAAAAATCTATTTGTAGGTGTATTATGACTTTTCAAGATATTGGAATTAAATAAACGATGATTGAGTTACCTTTTTAAGATACGTCAAGCAAACCTCTTGTTTTCTACAGTAAGTTTCTGTCGGTGTTTTCCAAGGTCTCGTACTACTTAATGTTTTGCTCAGATTTCTATATGTTTTTGTACAATGCTATAATTATTATATAATACCGTGTACAACCACCCTAGACACCTGCTTTACTCGGTTGAATTTATATTTTACAGAGACATCACTATAATATTATAGTAATATATTATAGAAGTTTCATGAGAAAAAATCTGTATAAGTGACAAAAAAATCAAAATTGCGATAACAAAATTTCCATCAAGAACATTCTTTCACCTTTCAAATCTGAATAAATTAAGTAATTACCTTCACCTTTTCAAAAATTACACTGATTTAAAGTAAGTCACTGCAGGCATTTTAAGACGTGACGTCAAGAATGTTATGAAAGCAGTATGACGTCGCCGTGCAAAGTGTGTATTTTCAAGTCATTACTGCAACAAATTTTGCGTATCACTTACTAAGCATCAAAAGTTTGAATATTTAGGAACAGTACAAATGATTTTACTGAAAATAACTTAACCGTATATTTTTGTTTCCATTGCGGGCCTTTTATCTACACATTTCTATATTTTCATGATGTATAGATGCTTTGGAATTTTCGTTGCAATGACAATACAAATAATATTTATTTGTAAAACGTGGTAGAATTTTATTTCCCCTTACATAAATGTTTTACAATATACTTGATTCTAGTTTCTGTCAAATCTTAAGAAAACAATGATTACCCAGTATTTTAAACTACAATTATTTATATATGTACTGGTTAAAATGGTACCATTTATACTAAATTGCACATAAATGTGGAGAGGGGTGGGGTGGGGGGGCTGTAGAGCCAGTCTACGTTTTTATTGAATAACCCTCGTACATTCGCCAGTCTACGTATTTATTGAACAACCCTCGTGAATTCGCCAGTTTACGTATTTATTGAATAACACTCGTACATTCGTCTTCTTACATGTCTTAAAGAAAATAACACATCAATTGATAACACAATTGTGTACAATGATATGTAAGATGTAAATATTATGGCGTTAGAAAAGGTGAGAAATTTATAAAATGTGACATTCAAAGCAACGGAGAACACAGTCACGTGACAAAACATTACATTTTCTTTTAAGACCACTCCCTTGTAATGTTAAGTTAACAATAACATTATTACAAACATTTTATGTGATATGTAATCGAAACATAATGTTTTAATATTCTATAACGTTAATCATCTATGAGACAGTTGTATCTTTCTATTAACAGAATATTCTAATTTGAATCTTCATGTCATACTGATTATTATTATTTTTTTGGCCTAAAATGAATATATCACTATATAAATATACCAGTTGTGACTGAAAATGAGATATTCCTTTTCAAACTCTATTTGGTAACTGGAATTTTAAACGCCAGCATTTTTGAAATATGACGTTTAAACTTCATATTGGTTAAGTGACGTCATTTGTGCTGTCATCTTGTTTCCAAAAGACATCTATGCTGATTTTTTTCCTTTGAGTGAAGAAACAATTTCCTACTCTTTATGAGTTAAAATAGTATGTTTGATAACGATTATTAGCTTTGCATACAGAAATATTTCTTTGGCGGAGTAATATTGCGTAAAATAATGCTCCAGTTACTTTCACCGCTGTATTTCTTTCGATAACAAATTACAACAAACACTCAGTTGGGAAAAGATTTACAACTTTAGTCTGTCGTACATATTCTGTAAATAGTTAGTGAACAAAATAAAAAATACGCCATCATTAAAGAGTTATTTGAAGGTGTTACTATGTACTCCGTAAACACAAAATACGGCAGCAACAACAACACAGGTATTTGTTAATGGACGGCATATATTTGAGTCGCAGCACGAGAAAACCAACATAGTGCCTTTGCGATCAGCATGGATCCAGATCAGCCTACGAATCCGGGGATGCGCAGTCTGGTCTGGATCTATGCTGGTCGCAAACGCACTATGTTGGTTTTCTCATGGCGCGGCCCATTTGTACTTTAAAACATTGCTTTTCTGATGATATCTGACGTTATAAAATAGCCGAAACATTTATTTGCAAATTTCATAAAGATCAGTTGAAAAGTACAGCCTCTATCGCATACACAAACTGAATTTTGACAGACAGACAGACAGACAGACAAAGACGACGGACGCCGGACATCGAGCGATCACAAAAACTCACCTGAGCATTGAGCTAATAATGGAAATATTCCTACTCACTGTAGAAAATAACCACAGAAAAAACTCTATCTGACCTACTTATACACTAAATCTCAGATTTACTCACTCCGGTAGAAATTCCTTTCAGTTTTAGCAGTGTATAACTACCTTTTGAGAGTTGCATTTTTAATTGAGTATAGTACTAAAAAATAAATTAAGGTGCTAAAAAAGAGTCCATGAAACCTCGTGTAAAGATAATGTGAATAAATAAATATACGCTATAATCAACAATAAATGTTCCATTATATGCACATTTGTGGAAGTGAAAGTAGCATGTATAAAAAGCAAAGAACAATGAAATCGCAAAAGACCGTGTGCAGTGAAAATGTTTATATATGTCTGATGTCATTCTTTCCATCAACTGAAATAATCAATGTTTAGTTGGAGGCTTCTACAGTTTTTAAAATACTGATGTTAAATGACCAGGTCATTCATGAATTTTATTAAAATTATATACAAAAGAAACCTACCCGTTTATCTTGAAAACAGCATTTAGCGCGGAAACGTCTTTTAACTGAACTATTTTAATAGTTTCTAAAGTAGTACATTATTATACAGAATGACGAATATACTTCAGGTTGCTAATTATATATTTGTACTGATTGCAGCGAATACTAAATAATATACTAAAACAGCGTTTTGACTTTTCGAGAACACAATATTCTGATTTCCCTGATTTTTGAAAGCAGTTTCAAAAGTCGGATTTTTAAAAAGAAAAAGTCATAATATAAGTCTTAATTACTATAATCAAATAATAAATTCTTAGAATAATTACATATACAGGAATATGCAAAAATCTCCAGATCAAATCACGAAAATATAGAAGTAAAAAAAAATCTGTATGTCTTCCTCTTATTTTTATATTTTAGATACTAATAATTTAACAACAAATGAAACAATACTACCAGAAGCATGTATATCCTGCATCTTCTTTAAAATGTACCGGTAAGCATGTAAATTTTACACCCGGGCCTATAAAAATGTCACTTATAAACAAATGGACAATATCAAGCACATAAACATTGATGACACATAAACCCATTTAACCAGTTTGTGTTATCTAGATTAAGAAATAGAAAAAAACGGATTTCTGCTGATAAAGTTATATAAACTTCATATAAAAGTGCTAAAGATCAGTTGTCTTTACAACAGAAGTGTCCACTAATGGTCCATATATATTATTTATCACAGTAACTTCTGAATCTATATCTATCACGGTTTCATCTTCTGTTTTAACACTGTCAGTAATAAGACTTTCACTTATATCTGTAAGGGAATCTGGAGAAACGTCAGGTTTTAATCTCCGTAGCTTTTCATGAGAATTGACTAATGAAATAGGACTAAGCTTATCGTCAGTATCAATGAATTCAGCATGTTTTGTCAAAGTATTCTGTTCTCTATGACGTTTTTCTTTCTTTTCTAAATCTGATTGTACCGTCTCAATTAGGCTAACATGTCCTGAGTCTGCTCTGGAATTGTCTAAAACTATCTCTGTATGCGTGTCTTCATAACAAGTATGATTTTCTTTAACAGAACTCTCAGAAGGACAAGACAAGTGTAAATCCTTTCCGCCGTTAAACCAGACAGATGACGTACACGTTTCAACCTCTTTTATAGGCGGACAAATTTCATTCGGACAAATTCTGTCATTTGTCATTTCAATTGATTTCTTTCCCAAATCAGATGTACCTCGTGATGTTGTGAAACCATTATGAGAATCACATTTTGTTCGTACATGAATTGTTCGTACTTCGTTTGGTGTTCTGGCGCCGAATTCTGTTTCTAATATGTCATAACTTTTCGCTTTCGCCGACATGTCTGATCGTTTAGGTTTCGGAGATATTTCTACACAGCTCTTGCTCTTTCGTGATGACTGCAATGTTTCTAGAAATATCCCTGTTTTATCATTACAAAATAAATCGTTCCTGTCTGAATATTTTGGTCTGTCCGGCAGATGTAACTTTAATGCAGGCATACTTTGATCCTTATTCAGGGTTAATTTTGGAGTGACCTTAAATGTATCAAAAGTTGAACTTTTCCTTATCGCATCCTTATCACAGACTGTGTCGTTATCACATACCTCTACAATTCTTCGGAGTTCTAACGGAGATTTACAAGTGTCAGAATGAACTTCCTCTAGTCTACCCATAAAATTCAGTCCATCGTCACTTTTCTCCGCTATACTTGCATTTTCCCGCTCTATATCTGTTTGCAGAACATTATCAGTAATATTCCCGTAAGATCCCGTCAGATCACTTTCAGTGAAACTCACATCATCACTGTTGTCTAAAAGTCTATCTGTTTCTTTATAGCCCGTTCTTTCATTTTCACGAACGTTATATTCACTCTTAGAAATTGGCATTCCTATCTGAAATTGATTTCGAATATTTTTCTTTTTATTTCCATCACTATGTCTGCGGCCAACAAGTTCATGTGGATTCAACAGAAGTGGAACTTGCAAACTGCTTCTACGTCTAGGATTAAATTCCTCGCGCCTTTCACTAAGGTCATCTTGATTACCGCATTCACTTTGCACATGCAGTAACACACGATCATCAGATTTAGTTTCTCTTAACTTTTCGCGAGCCGACCCTTGTTTAGCTTCGTGCTTAACTGTGCTATTCTGGAAGTCAAAATTGAAATGTGTTGATGAAGGGCATGGTGTGCACGGAGAAGCTGGAGCCAATGACTCTAGGGGCGACATTTTAGAAGCGTTTGTAAGGTGTTTTAGAATTTCACGCATGTTTCTATCAATTGAAGAAATGTTTTGCCCAATTCTTGTAACTTTGCGCTCTAATTTACTTATCGCTGCCTTTGTGCCTTCAACTTCGTTTTGTAAATTTTGGACATGGGGAATGATTTTGTCGATGGTTTCTGTAAAAACAAGACAAACCATAAATATGTGAATTGTGCATACAAATTAAATTATTTCGTTTAGTAAAAAGAAAATAGATATTCCTAGAGAATACAGTACCGAGTAGACGACAACAGCACATGTGTTCATTAGCGTCAGTCATCGCCATGACCTTCCGGTCAAAAACAGATCAACAACAACAAAATGTATTTCCAAGATTTTTTTATGTTTTCATACAAACTTGCATCGATACTACTTTAAGTAGATCACAAAATCTTAATATTCTTAACTCTTCTATAAACAGAAACGACTAGCTTTAACTTTTAAGGTGTCAGTTAGGAAAATTTGGTGATATCCTACATGTTTAGCAAAACCTGAAATGCAAATCAAATGGATTTCTTTTAAGCTTTGAGAATTCGAAAGAGTTTGTTATTAAAAACGATACCTGGTAACTTCGTGTAAATCGATTTGAAATTCAAAGAAATTCGCAGTGATATATATTCAGTCATAGATATCATTATTGAAACTGAAACAGAGGTATTAAATTTGTAATTTGTACAAAAACTGGAAACAAGCGCCTAAATTTAATCACCGGATACAAATTTAACAATTAACATCATACCAGGCTGGTGGCCTAAACGCAGTTTTCTCGTTTCCTTTATCGACTGTCTATTCAAAAGTCCACTAGTCCTACGAATTCCCCATGGTCGTATACTGGGCGGACTGAAAAAATATCTTCATTTGTTAAAATGTGGATAAAATAAAATAATTGAATGTACAGAAAAAAACGTACATGAAAAAGTTCAGGCAAATAGTTTAACCCGTTTCGTGGCCTTTCCTTTGCCTCAGAGGCGATGTATTTACAGCACAGGTAAAACTGGATTTTCTGGAAAAGGTCATATCTATTAATATTGCCACTCGGCAGGTTTGAAAATTTATTGGGCATTCTAAGTATATTTTAAGAATGTCTTGGAAAAGATTTTTTTAACTAATATTTCAAATTGATCCATTTGTAAGAAAACAGTGTTTTATTCAGAATGCTTACCTATTTAAAGAATCGACTGCGATGTCACCATTTGGAAGTTTCTGGAATAATCTCCCAGGGGGAGGTAGAAGCGGTGAGCTCACCGATTGGCTGGAAAACGGAGGTTCCATATCGTCCTCCTCTGTAGGTTTTTCCTTCTCCTCTTCGTCTTCGTCATCAGAGGGAGACAACTCATCATCTTCGGAGATCGAAGGTAGAGTACATACCCTTGTTTTAGGGCTGCTGGTAGTCTCCTGCAAGCACAAACATTACTGAACTCGTGTCTGTGATGCCTAATTTATACGACATTAACTTATTCCGAACGTTGTATCTTTACCGAATGCGGAGAAATAGAAGAATATGTTTTTCAAGTGATATTGCATATGTAATTTGAAACGGACATCGTTCCATAGAAGTTGCATATCTAACTTAAAGCAAAGTGGATGGCTAAAAGTTATACAAGCAAGGGCTTTTAAATAAAGCAATTAAATTTTGGATTAAATGCGATCTCTGTAAAATGTCTCTTGCTATTTTTAGACAAAACCAAAAAAAAGCAAATGAGAGATATATACTCGAGATTATACTGTGATTAATCAAAAGGTAAGTATAAGCAATTAATGTACATTGTAAACAGCCAAGACGATTTACAAACAGAGTTCTTAAACTGTAAAAAAGTTTAAAAAATCGATCCAAACAGTTGCAAAATAAAATCGATTTGATATATTTAAACCATGCTGTATGTAAAGTATCTTAATTTGCAATTTTAATGTATATGTATTATAGTTAAATATCATCTTTATTGTCACTTCCATATATCTATCAATTCCTAATTGAAACGTACTTCGTGGAGGTTAAAGCTATAATACTACATTAAAAGGTTTAAGGTCAAGTATCTTAATTTATCAAAATTAAATTTCTGACCTGCATGTGATTTCGCAATGATTATACATGCATAAACTTAAAAAGATTTTAATATACAATTATCACTTCTTAAGCATATTTTTAAAACGAAATAATTATGTGATATTAATAGCATATAATTAAGCAAATAGCCAATATTTTACAGTAATACTACAAATTCTTGTAGTTTACTAAAATCAGAAAAATAACGTTACACAAATTAATGATTGGTAAAAACTATTACTCATTGCACTGAAAAAAATCGATGAAAAAATTATTACTCTCTAACTTTTTTTTGTTTGCAGAGGGAAATATGAAATAAATGAATATTCAAATATGGTACAACACCCCAATTTTCTAATGCGCGCAAAAATATGAAATGTAGGAAGTATTTATTTAAGATATTTTCTCACACCACATATTCATTACTTATTGCCGTTATATTTATTGTATATGATTAAATGACCACCTGTAAGACATTTCGATTTTTTGTATTGCACGCATCAATATATTGGCTAAGATCTAATTTTAAAGTGGACTAATCTTGAATACGGATGTAAGATTTTTTTTAAAGTTTGCGCCTTTATTGAAATGTATCTCCGACAGAAGATTTTGTAATGTTTAAACGCACTTTTTAATAGTGCGCTTAGAAAAGTTTAAAAGAAAAACAAGACAAAAACAAGAAATCAAAATGAGTATGCCAGAATATAATGAATCTTTGTGCAAAAAAGCAATACAAAAAAAACGTGATTTATATCGTGAACTATATCAGTCAAATATAAACGTGTACTATATCGGTAAAATATAATCAGATTTTAAAATAATTTTAAAGAACTTATTAGTAATGATAATATAATGCTGTAATAAACGAACGGCCTGCATAAATGAAATGGTACTTTTTCTTCCAAAATAAGTATTTTCCTATCTACCTAAGGTAATACATTTTTCACAATTTGTTTAAAATTATGGAAACAATGCATACACCATCTTTCGCAAAACAAAATTTACTATTGTGGCATTCCCAAATATGGGCGCTAAATTATATGAAAAGCGAAATGCCTATAGAGTATCAAACAATTATGAATGTGCATGATTTAGGTCATTTTTGACAGTAAGATGCAGACACTAGACCAGTTATGACAATCGGTATTTTCCGTTCATTTACGTATTCTCTGTACGCGAGTTCGTCAATTTCCGGTTGTTTCCGGTTGTTACGAAAATAATGTTTTGTCATGGCAGACGGACGCCGAAATCACATTTTTAGAATTCGTATTCTGGCGGAAATTGCCGAGTCTCTTTCATTTATCCACTCTTTAACTCCAATATTTTACGTCCTGACTCTACGAGTATATAGTTTTTTTCTGCATAATTCTACAGATTACTCGGATGTTTTACACACTATGGAAAGAGCTGTTAATTTGCTTCAAAACTAACATTTGGAGGCATGTGGCTGTTAGCAACACTGGAAGAAAATTTAGCATTTCATTTATTGTGGCATGTTTGCAACAAATATAGTTCACCTCATTACTTCGTTTCCGAAGTACAGCGGAAATTACCGACAACCGTCTCCTTGCAGACATCCATTATAAGGAAATAAATTTAAACAAGATGTAAGGCAAGTTCATTTGTTTGAACTTAATTCACTCAAAATCTCCATCTTCTGGATATTAAGGTATAAACCAAGTTTGGTGTGATAAACTAAGCTAAATACCTAATAAGTTATTATCACAGTACGTATTACAGGTTTTGCACTTGAATAACTCGGAATCATAAGTAAGTGCTAAACAAGTTCAGTAGAACATGTAAACACTTTGCAAGAGTTTGCTTGTGAGAGTCTTGCTGTGCACACGTTATATGTAGTTACTGGTTACGATAAAATAGGGAATTTTGATCGGATTTTTAGCCGGCGAATGCTTATATTCACCAGTTCAAGAGTATTATTTCGATAACAAAATATATATTATTAGATATATTAAAACCGTCAAAAAATAACAAGTTATTTCAAAGAAAATTTAAACTAAATGCAGAGTTTGTTAAATAACCATATTTACATTTAAATTGTTTTTCAGACTGCAATCAGACAACAGTTAATGAGAACTGACCAGCAAATTAATGGAGAAAGCAAGCGAACAATATTTTCATCAATGAAAACAGGGAAATGACAAAAAGATTTAACTTGTGAAAAAAGGAACGTTTCTTGGAAAGCAATAGGATCTGCAGATTCATACCCAAACTATCTGTAAAACCTGTTTGTATTAACCATTAGCCTGCTGACGGCAAACGATTCTGCCTTTGCGACCAGTGCAGACCAAGATCAGCCTGCGCATCCGTGCAGTCTGATCATGGTCTGTACTGTTCGCCATTCAATCAGTATCTTTTTAGTAAGCACCCCTTTTAACAGTTAATGGTACTGTCCAAATTGAAAGATGGACAAGTTCATTATAGAAATTTAGCAGGGTAAGGGTTAAATACTTAAACACATTAACAGAAGTACTATTGGCATGTACATATTTTCCAGGCAGCGAACTCGCTATTGTCTTATACAGTACTAAGCTTTGTTTTGAAATTTATCAAAATTGACCTGCAATTATCAAAACTAGCTATTAGAAAGACTGAACTACTTGGCAAACATTATTGTTGTTATCAATTTTTGAATAGCATGATCATTGCACAGCTGCTGATCTGTTTCTAAAAGGTTGTAATACCCGAAGCTCGGCGCTATCAAAACCCGTACATTCAAGTGAAGTGTACATCAGAAATTAGACTAAGTATATTTTCATAAACTCCTTAATCATAAACTCCTGTAATTCCTGTAAACAGCATGTAAGACTGTGCGTCAAGTCAAATCTATAATCCTCGGTGACGTAATAAGCCAATTTAGCTGCATCATGTATTAAGCAATCGTTTGATGTATCTTTGAGACTTACTTCATCCGAATCCTCTTCTCCCGTCTGTCTAAGGTTATAAGTGAGATCATTGTGAATATCCTTGGCGAATTTCTCAGCAAAATCTGGATAAAGCAGCAGTACGTCTGTGAGGCCTGTAAATCATTATGGTGAAATATTTAGTCTTCCCTTTCATATTGTGTGTTCTAAATTGGTAGGAATTGGTAGAATGTTTTCCGTCTTTATTCATCTCATAAATAGGACCATTCATGATTACAAACAAAAACCAATTTGGTCTTATAGTAAATACTAGCAATCATTAGAAGATATCGGAAATCAACTCGATATTCATTCAGAATTCAGAATATAAAATAGGAAAAAAAATTGTGAATGTTGTATAAGAATCGAAATGTCATATCCAAGACAGTGATTGTTTCTTGAAATTAAAGTATTGTCAGTCAGTTGCTATGCCTTTGTGATATCATTCCTTTATGCATCTGTGCACCAAACAATGAGTTTATTCACAGAAAAATTTTTGAGTTATATTATATTCTGTATTTGTTTTGGGTTGAACGCCGTTTTACAACAGTATTACAGACATGTAACGGCGCGCATCTAACGAGTGTTCCTGCATGTTGTGGTTGTACCAATCATTATCTCTTCTCCGCAAGTAACACATAAATCAGGTGTAGAGGAAGAATGCTTTCAGACACAGTTTTCTTTTCATACGGAGAACATACGCCTTGTCTGGGGACCGAACTCAAAACCCAATGATCCGAAGTCCTACTGAACTAAGCAAACGGGCTACTTAGACCCTCTTAGTTACCTAACTGAAACAATCACTATTTAGGTTAATATATTATTTCCTACTTTGAATCTCGCTTACCTTTAAGATTAATACACTGCAGTTCACTATATGTGAGTGATCTTACATCATAGTTGCACACACTAATTGGGTCATTAAAATCAATGTCTGAGCCGAACAAATCTCCCTTTCCTGGAAAAAAGCGTGTTAGACTAATCAAAAGTTTATACATGATATAAGAAATCATAACCGACCAATCAGAGAGCTGCATTTTCGTGTAATGCCGATTTCAGCTTTGGCAAAACGAAATTTTTACAATGAACTTATTGTGACTTAAAAATCACACTCAAATTCATTTTTTACCCACATATGCCCTAAAGGATACTATAAACTGCAAACTTTATAAATGTAATACTTTGATTTTGATATAACATTTAAATTTTAAAACAAAGAGTTTATTAGAAAATCCGAATAAAATGTAACCAATCAGGATCATTTCGCATTATTTCTGACATGTTAAAATATTCAATTTAATTACATCTTGGAAATAGGATAATCGAATTTAGAAGACCAACTGCAATATGCATCTAAATGTTACGGAAATTGAATTCATTTTGTTTACTGTCACAATTGTTTTTTAATAAATACAAACGGCATTTGCTTACTGTCAACTTTCTTTCAGTGTTTACAGATAGTCATTGAAGTATTGAAGATTTGATAACATGATGTTCTTGCATTTCTGTGCTTTTTCGTATGTGTTTATTTTGGTGTAAAGAGCCCTCAGGATATCTTTGCAACAACAAGGATAACAATGACTTAAAAACTTCTGTCTGAGCTTGAATAGTAGTTTACGGAGCATAGAGCAATTTATGTATGGCTGGGTGTTGTGATATTTCAAAAATATCTATGTACAAAAATCATCAGAAAATATTGTCCAGTTGGATTTTTTTCAAACTGTGGTCCAATCGTATTTTTTGAAATACCTGTCCAGTTAAGGCAATAAACCATTTTCAAAAGCTCGCGAATGCGTGATTAAATTTAACTGAATTTAATTTTATTAAGCCAGATGTGGTTTTGTAATGCATTTTATCATTACGTAACTATGATAATTAGATCTTTTAGAATCTCTCTTTGGGCTTTAAAAATATCCGATAGGACGCCTTATTTCCAATGGGATTTAGGAAATATAATGCAATTGGACAATTAGTTTGTACATAGATATTTTTGAAATATTACAAAACCGTGCCATTTATACTTCCTTGAACCCTGAACTACCATTCCAAATAAGGCATGTGTTTCTAAGTCATTTAGAAGTGGTAAAGAAGATTACCAAAATCCTAGTTTTGCAAAGGTATCCTGGTGGCTGTTCATACACAAACGAGTTCTTTCCAAATGTTTGTATTTTTTATGATAATACGCGTATGCAGCTTTAAATTTTATGCATGTCAAGTGTTCACTGTTAAGTTCTTTCTGTTTTATTTTGATTAATTCATTTTCTTGTAGAACGCAGATAAAAAGTTTATTTTGTCTAAACATAATAGCCTTTTATTTAATTGGTTTAATTGCATTTTACTCTTGGTATAATATAAATGATATACTGACCATATGGCTTTAGGCCAATGTAGAAAGTAATAAAAGTTTTCGTTCAAATAGAAATTCGGAATAACAGAGTTCAACTATAGCTATTACCTTTTGACTTTCAAAATACTGATTTTCATCGTAACCGATATGATTTAATACTTTTCGACTTTCAGAATTCTACTGACCTAATATTGCGACAACCATATCCATCTTCAAAATCTCCATTGAGCCGCTGACCAGCAAATAAAGATAGTTTGAGGCATCACCTTTGTGCACTAGAAACTCTCCCGGTGCACAAAACGACCTTCTTGTATGCAGTGCAATAGACCTGAGACAACCTTGTGTGGCTTCTTCAAAGATAGGTAGATTTAGAACTTCTTTGTGTAAATGAAGCCCTAGCTCTCCTTTCATTTCCTCGGGGAAATCTTTTAGAATCTGAAACCACGAGAAATTTGTTACATGAAAATTAACTTAATTTAAGGTTTGACATAAAAATCAACAGGGATAACATATCCCTGAGAAACATTGAGAGCTTCCTAAAACATTACTGCGAAAGGAAATTCAGTGAAAGAAAAACAATCTGCTCTCTTTCCTGTCGAGATCTAAATATGAAATTTTAATACGATAAAAACAAGATTAATGGGGGAAATCAATTAAGATCAGCTCGTATTTTTTTCTGATATTTTTTCTGATATTTCAAGATGCGTTTTTGAACATTTGAAATTATTGAGCTATTAATCCAATTTATTTTAAGGGAGAACTGATGAGGAAAGGAAAATTGAAACACATATTTTGAAAAGTGAGACAACAAATTCTTTCGAAAAAAACAAAAACACAACAAAAACTGTTAATAAAATCAACAGATGTAACTGAGATCTTGCGAAAGCAAAACTGTTAGAAATTGCTGAATAATCTAATACTTTAAGAAAAGAAACACATTCATCAATTATCAAGTGAGACTCAGCTGATCACATTTCCAGGATATGACGTTTTTAGATGCTTTGAAAACCCATAAGGGCTTAGACTTTTCAAAACAGATCGTTCATTCAGGTTTGCGATTTTTTCTTCCAAGTAAAAATAAGACTTTCATTGGTAGAAAACTCAACAGAAATCATCGGAAGGACTTTCTCAGTAATATTATTGAAATACCCATTACGAACTGAAGCTAGGTACAAGTTTTATAAACGCACGACCTTACCTCATTTGATTCAATACCATTATTGATCGACCACATGGTCTGAAAATACTCCTGCATTCGCTGTTTCAGGGGCTTTGGTATGTCATACGCTCGAAAAAAATCTAAAAAGAAATTAACAATGGATTTTTTTATTTAAATGAATGAAACAAATGATAGCCTATCCAAATGTAATTGCATTGGAATATTCTATTACATAATTTCGTAAAATGTTTAATCTAAGAACTTCCTGCAATACTATTCAAAACCTGAAACTTTTATCATAATCTAACAAAACAGTAATGGATATCAAACTTGTAAACCGCCTGGAAGAAAAAGCTCTTAAAGTAGCATTAGTGTTTTACCTTTTAAGTCTTTAGTTTTGGAATGAAAATTAGCTCGTCTTTGGTACATACGCTGTATTAATGCCGTCACATTACCGAATACCACAGCGTGCATAAGAGCTGAAGAGAAAATACTATCAATGTAAAGGCTAACAAACTAGAACAATAATATTTTAACTATGTGTACTATGTATTGTGAATTAGTTAACTAGATACACATACTATTCAGACCCATCCGGCCGTCCATTAAAAACAGGGACGAGGTCTAAAAGCATTCAAAGAAAACAGATATCCCTGCAGCACTCCACATGGAAATGCAAGATTTAACATATATACCTAAATAAGAATTCAATTGAAAAATAAGAGGATAAACGAAGAAAGAACACAGCTGGGAACCAACTGGAATCGGTTACTTGCTTTATGACCATTGACGATTTTAAACCTATCCTTTTTCGATTTTGAATTCTTATTACCGAGATAGCATCGTTTATATATATCTTTTTAACTGGAATTTAGAACAAAATATCTCATTTTATATTTACTTCTCTTACAGTATGCATGCATGTCACATACCTCCTATGATCATGGCACATATAGAAAATATTTTTTCTGAGTTAGTATTTGCCGACACATTTCCGAAGCCGACACTTGTGAGGCTACTGCACGTGAAATACAACGCAGATAAGTAACTCATCATTATATCTGGTTTTACTGTCTCATTATCACTACTGTTATTTCCAACGTGACGGTTAAGGTCTAGCCTCTCACTCAGCTCGTACAACCAACCTAAAGAAAAGACAATGTATTGTCAATTATTTTTGATGTAAGATAAATTTCTCACTATTCACAGAAATACCAAATATTTTTAGTGACAAGTTACGGGGTGCTTTGTCAAATATTTGCATTTCTGTAATGCTTCAAAATATATAATGTGATATCTTAAATTTAGTATGGCAACATTAAGCAGCGAACAGGACGTAAGAGCGTTCATACCACGTGAGCAAACAACACTGTTTCTTTTTCATATACGTGTATTGTTTAAGAAGTAAGATTTGTTCCCAAAAAGAATTGACAGTCAAAATCACTACAAATTAAATGTTACTTCCACATTGTACTATGTTTAAAATTATGAAATATTATGTATGCATTTTTAACATATATTTTCAGCAAAATATTTTCCTACCAGCTGTTGTGTGGTGTTCGAACTCTACATTGCCAATAGCATACCAGGCACAGGCAAGCCAGTGAGCCAGGAGGGTAAACATACTCATCAGAAGGGCGAGCACTAGGGCACTGTATTGTGAAAATCTATCTATTTTCTGTAAAAGTCTGGCTAAACGGATCAAACGAGCGACTTTGAGCAAATGAACAGGGGCTTCCTGAAAATAGATGCACAAAGGTTTCATCGTAATGTTAAGCTATCTCAAATTTCTTTTTCTGAGTACATTGACTGAACATAAAATGAATTTTCTGAGTCTTCTGTATGGACTGCTGTCCGAAATAAGGCATATTTCAACAATATTAAACACAAGCTTTATATATTATGGCAAGTTAATATATTAGTGTTTTCAACAGTGAAACCTAAATTATAAATCTCATGTATCTGCACGGACAGTAAGTATATCGCCCTAATAAAAATGGAGTAGTTTTTAATGCTTGAAACAAAAACGTATTCGACGGTTGACTAAACATAATAGATATAATGCAAACATTTTGAAGACTGTAAACATGAAATGATGCTGTATGAAAATTGTATTAACATTTAAAGTTGTGTTCATTTGTTTATTTTTAAGTCTCAAATGCTAACCAACTAATTTTAAATAACAAACAAAAAACAAAAACTAAATAGTTATGTTATACAGTTCTATAAACTATTGTGTCACAAGAAAACATAATTATATAATTTGTATCGGCAACCAGTATTTCAAACAAGAACGTTCTGTAATGATTAAAACCGTTTTTCCTGAGGATAAAAACCAAAATTGAATTGGCGCGACTAAGAAACTTTTTCTTGTTTCTTTAATGCCTTGAAATCTTGAAATATATTCTGTGAAAAATCTTTTGGAAGCAGAAAACGCAAAATAAAATATTAGTGTAACAAATTTGGTTTGATCGCACCTGTTCATGAGTGGTAATGCAGAGTAGAACACCACTCAAGCAGCCTAGCACCGGCTTAAGAGGCATTCTGTTAGAGTAGATGAAAACGAACGTTCTCAATGACCCCTCAAGGACCAGAAATATTATAATATTACAACACTGAAAATTAATTACAACTTTAATACTGGGAGGGTCTTTTAGCATGTTTTTCTATATGCTGTAAAATCAATAGACATATATTTGTTTCAAATTTCTATTAGTCACTAAAAGAGACCGCTTACGTATCAAGCTACAGTAAAAATTTATTTATGAGGATTAAATCTTATCTTTTCATAGGAACTCCCAGTTGTTCATCCTAGACTTCTCTATAAGCAACCCGCATTTTGAATGGCATAATCAAATAAAGCAAATTACAAGAAGGCTGCACTTAAGAGAATTACGTTAACTTATCTAATTTCATGCCAGGGAAAAAAACATTATGAAACAACTATCTCTACTCAGGTGGCGAACTTTTCCATTATGGAAATGAAAAAATTTTTTTTCAACATGCTTAATGAACAGGGTATAACAAAAGAATTCCGCATTTCAACATCCACGTTGCAGGTTTTTGTCTCTAGGGAAACATATGTTTTAGCACAAATTTTATACACTGTATACATGTGTTTATACCTTAATATTTTACAGCATGTGAAATTGCACTTATGTATATAAAACAATATAATACAAAACGCATTCCCTCAACAGTTTCGTTGCTATTTATCATTATTTCTTGACTCACTAAATTAAGCAACAATGAAAAAAGTTCATACATTTATTACCACGAATCACTTGCAACATATTTAATATTAAATGATAATTATCGTAATATTATGGAGATATATGGCCGCTATATGGTTCAGTGAGTTCCCAACAGTGGCTACAGTTGAACCGATTTGAAAACCCTACCAGTCTGGAAGTTCGGACCCGCCTGTCTTAAATAGAAGTATCTGCCTAATACTGGTGCTATAATATATTAATAATATATTAATGTTATCATTACGAAAACAGTCAGCACTGTATTTTGTTAGCAACTGTACGACACTCCAAAGCACTAAAATAACGCATCGCAACACCATTTCAACGGTTTCAGAAAAACCTGCATACGGACACGTGCATTTCCACCACTACTGCATACTGACAGTGCATTTCGACCCCTACTGAATACGGACACGTGCATTTTGACCACTACTGCATACAGACACGTGAATTTCGACCCCTACTGAATACGGACATGTGCATTTCGACCACTACTGCATACAGACACGTGCATTTCAACAACTATTTGAAGCAAACATAACACCAAAATAGCAATCATGTAGCCAAAAATTTAGGGGGTACACAGGATACGCCAAGTACAATGTACTATGACTATGCGAGCGAAATCCCTAGCCCCTAAATTGCGTTTTAATGAATCTGAATTTTGAAAAGCACCAGTTATAATTTACTTTTTGTAAATGATAATGTTACACACTATTTGGTAATCTAATTGCAACCACGTATGTACGTATGCATTCAATATTAAGAGAATAAGGCAGATTCTGTGTATATAACTTAACGATCTCTCACCCTAGGTATCCAGTAACTTAGGAAATGAAAATTTTTTGGTTGGATGTCTGTTGAAGGAATCTACTGGAAAAGGCGATGACGTCACAATGCAAACGTCATATTCGCTAGACTCGGCAATTTCCGTAAAACGATCTTACCGTTATGGTCAAGGGGAGATAATAAATCTACACGCGTTCCAAGAAAAGCTAAGCCAATCTGGGTAACAACCCTTGTTCGCAAAATAATATTCGTTATTGGCATATACGCCATAACGATAATTACTATAAATACGCTTAGTTGTAATGAAAATTAGTATACACCAGTAATTTTATACATATATAGGAATAAACGGGAGATTTAATAATATTGTTGGAACTTGTTACCAAAGCCTTTACCATTTTCTTTAACTTGTATATTGTTATTGGCAAACATGCATTAATGATGTACATCAGTTATGCAAAAAAAATAATTTTAGACCAGAGATTATGCTGGTTACTATACACGCAACGTACGCAATATTTGGGAATATATAGCATCGGCCATCATTTTCATTCTGCGATTAGATATATAGGAAACTATAATTTGAAAATACCATCGCATTATTTTCTAAAAATTTACCCATGACTTAAAAGGTCGTTACCTTTCATCAGAGAAAGCATACTTCTTGTGACGCTATTTAAATTCACTGTAGCAGAATTCAGAAAGAAAACAAAAGCAAACTTGATTATTTCAATCTTTCAACATTTCTGGACATAGATTTGCTGTTTTTTTTTCTTCAAACGCGAAATTCAAAGAAAACTTTCAATATGAAAAACGTGTTTAGACATCGGTTACACACAATGGCAGTTTTTACTTGTTATCATTTTACATTTTAAAGGATTAAGGACAAGTCTAGATATATGCTTATATATAAACTGCATGAATATATACATACTTCTACTGCAATGTAAAGAAGTTTTTATGAGGAATTTATCACCATGGGTTAAACATGTATATCATATAACAAAGGGTAATGTAGAAGTAAATATATGCTTACCGTATTAATGTTGAATACATATAAGAAATCAAACGGAATGGCAGCAAGAAGATCTAGTAGGAACCAGCCCTTTATGTAATTAAGCGCAATTAGACGAGCTTCGTACACTACTTGGCCACTCTTGTTTACAAACGAGGTACGGAAATTGAACAATATGTCTAAAATAGAAATGGAGGTCGACCAATGTTTAAATAAAGTACGCACATGTTGCAATCAATGTTATTATCAAAGTGTTTTTAAAACTACAATATGTACTTTCTACTTTTGCTTTTTATTTAACTGAATGATACATTGTATATCGAAACTGACTGTTTTAGAATATCATAACGTTTCCTTTTGTCTTCAATGACATTACGTGTGATTAAAACCGATAAATTGGCATTCAATTCAGAGAATATTTATGATACAATTTATCAAAGTAATATTTATAATATCATATAAGATATGCAGTAAAACGTACCAAACATAAATAATATTTCAACAACAACATCTGAATGAATGGAATCTCTTCGGTTATTCTCGCCACGTGTAAATGCGGCATTATATGGCACAAGTATAGCAGTGTAAAATGTACACAATAAAATCAACCAATCCCAGCCGATCTTGAAAATCCCATAGTGTATTAGGATGAACTTGGACTTTTTCACTTCTTGCACTTTGTATTCTGGCATTTTTGCAGACATTGAGCTAAACTGAAAAAAAACAATGAAGAAGTAAACACCAATTAATCGTTTTACAGTTAAATGTTTATTTTACGTTTAAAGAGACGCTGTAAAGTTCTATAAAGCAAACTAAAGGTTATAATTAAAAAACGGATTGTTTACATCAATGTCACAAACCCCAGCTTTTGTAAAAAAATTGCAGTATTTCAGAGGAAATTTTAAAATGTAGAATAGCTTCTACTGTGTCATACCTATTTGGATAATTGTTTTTATTAGATGGTTTCTCTTACGTTACTCTTTCTGTACAAAGAGCTAAGTTAAAAAAATTGCTATAAGTACAATAAATATGATGATAAAACTGTTCGTCTAAAATAGATTTTTGAATGGTATAAATAAACAACGACCGAGGTAGCAGTTTCATTGACATCACGTGACCAAAATTATACTAAAACCTTTGTATACAACTGAATATTATTGCCTTTTCATTAAGATTCAACTTGCTGATAACAAGTCGGTATCCCGGGAAGACCGCTAAAGTGAACTGTACACCGTTACATAACTAAAATGCTGATTAAAATGACATTAAAACAAATAAAAGCATGTTTGCTTCTTGTTTTGTCATAGATTAAGCAATGTTGGTTTTGTTTATCACAAGCAAAACATGTTCAGCCGAAAAATACTGCCATTTTGTTTTCAAAAAGATTATTTCAGAATCAATTATTTATTCATCCGTTGCGGTTTCAGCGAGAGCTACATGATACAGGCTTCAATGAAATTAACAATGTTACGTTCTTTTTTATCACAAAGGACAGTTTTATCGGAGATTCTAAAATAAATCCCTGATAAAAAATTTCTATAATTATAAAATAGTGCCTTTTCTGATATTCTTCTCACTGCATTTTAAAACATGGTTGTCAAGTGCACTTCTAGAAATTACGCAAGAGGTAAATAAAATCTGTAAAACATCACTTAGAAGCATAGAATGCAACCAATAAAGAATAATAGCAGACTCGGCTTGACTGAGTATGTTCATGAGAGGTAATAAATGACGACTTTAACTGTGATAAAAGGTGATTGTTTAAAGAAAAAGGAAATTATAAATGCTATTGTAAATATTTCTGTTAAATTTTTCATTAAGAAAATACACAAAAGTCAGTTATTCGTCGTAAAATCCAACTTATTCATTCAGTTCTGATTAACAGAATATTCTGAAAATAATTCACCAATGTTAAGTGACAACTGCTATCGAGGAGAGGTCACAAAATAAAACAAGACACAAAAAAATACACACACGAATTTTGTAAGCTGCATAGTTTCAGTTTCAGTACGGCCAAAAACTCATCTGTTGATGTAATGGGAATCTTCGTTGTCATGACCTCGTTCAGAAATGCCAAAAGCATTATTTTAGACAAGCTCGTAAATGAGGAAATTAACAAATTATACCTTATTTAGTTGCTGCAATTTCGTTTTAGCACGATTTGCTCTGTTGTGCTTCTCAAACTGTCCAGAAAGATGATATAATACTGCCCGGCTCCGGCGGCGCTGATTGGAATATCCGGCAGTCCCCGGCAAAGCTGCCGTAGATCTGCCCCGACGTGCTTGACATCTCCGGTACGCCTCTGCCATTTCCTCTGAAAAAAAGAAGAGATTAAAATGAATCGTAAATCTTCTCGACGTGTGGGCATGGAAGGCTGATTATGGACCATTGGAGAAATGTCAGTTGTTTTTATACTTATCTATCTCATTTACTTGATTTTTCAAATGAGTCCAAGCATTTTTACGAGTTTGTCTAAAACGACTGGTGTTCTGAAAAGCATTTGTATATAAGTATTTAATGATTAGGTATATTTAATGAAAGATATATGTGTGTGTGTGCGTGTGTGCGCGTGTGTGTGTACTTGGAAACTGATCATAAGAAATAACTATATTAGTCCTTTATTTTTATCCTTATTAGAGGCTTGCAAGTTGTCGTCTCTACAAGTATTTGAAAAGATCATGTGACTCTTTTATCACAATAAACCCTGCAATATATGTTAGACACTTTCTTCCTTTCTAGTGAGCTATATCTTCGTGTTGTAACAAGCAATATGCGAGATTGTGTTTATATGTAAGAGATTTGAAAGACACTTTCAAAATTGGGTAGGAGATATACTTTAAAAAACATTATAAAACAAGATGAAAACCTTGAAGATTTGAGCAAAAGAAGTCTGGTAAAGCGTATTATTTTACTTTAAATTTAAATGCATATTGAATTCAATTTAACGACTCCAACATATTGACATCAAGCTATTATATGATTACCCTGTAAGAAACAAAAAACTATTTCTATTTTTGACTGTGAAGTGTTGTATGGGTTGCTGTATTCTTTGAATATGGCTTTTCCTTTGGACTTTAGTCCTTGTCTTCTTTTCTGAAAACATTACTGACAACATTCTCGAAAGGTTTCTTTGACATTGCAGCATTCGAAAATTGTATCGCAAGAAATTATTTACGTTATCAAGTTTTGGATCTACTCTGATTGTCTACGGACAGATCTGAGGTATTGTTAATACAAAATTAATTATTGACTGCCGTCTCATTTGGAACTTATCTATTTACACGGTCTGAATATTTAGTACAATGTCTTTCAAACTTTTTAACATATTCATAAATAAACACAAAACCTCTATAATGCCAATATTCTAAGACATTTTGTCCAACACTGAGAACACTACAAAAACGAACGGTTCTGAACGCACGAAGTCAGCATTTTATTTCTGACTTGTGATCACCATAAAACTTCTCACAATGTTTAAACAGTGAATCATATTGCATTTAATGCAATAGCTGCTCAGAGGTTTGCAGGCAATATTTTTCCAGACGAAGGTAATTTGTCAATTTATAGGCATTTGCATTGACAATGCGACGGGATTCATATTTTCTAATACAATTGTAAATTGAGCTGTGATATTTTTGTTCGTACTGAAATCAATTATTTCGTCTGGTGGTTTGTTAAGGGCTTGCATTGAATTAGTTCCTTCTGTCTTACATATGTCTAACGGCAAGTACACATTTAAGTTAGACAATTTCCAGGCAAGCGTCGTTGCCAGAGGCGAAATGTTTATAAGTAAAAGTTATTATGATAAAAGCTATATCTGTAAGTGTGTCTTAAGGGATAATGTTATATTTTCAGGGTTTTTTTCCAGTTTTGATCATCAAACTATATGAATGTCTTGTCAATTTAGTATCTGACAAGATTTCAAAATCATTTACCAGTAATAGAAAATTATTTTGCTGACAGTTTGTTTTCGTGAAACTTTGGCTGAGTATAGATAAATGAGCCATTTCATGGGAAAACCAACATAGTAGGTTCGCGACCAGCATGGATCCAGACCAGCCTACGCATTCGCGCAGTCTGGATCCATGCTGGTCGCAAACCCGCTATGTTGGTTTTCCCACGGCACGGCTCAAATATACTTTCCTTTGTTTCCCTCTCATGTAAAAGATACTAACTCACATCAACATGTGTAAATTGAATCTGTCATTTTGAAGGTATAAAAATACATGTAACTGATTTTATTGTTATTTGCTTAGAACACACCAAAGATGTAGTTTATACTGATCTTTTGGTTTAAACAATATTTTATTCAACAAATAGCATGTGATTACAATATATGTAACAAAAGCAAGGGAAATAAGCTTCATTTGAAACTCTTTCCCGTTTTACTGATCTTTTCATGATGGACTTCAATTTGCTGGACTTAATGCTGCGCATCTTCCATTTAATGAAGTGCGATCCTACAGGGTGGCAAACCAACGAGACGTTTCGGTATTGTACACACGGTGAAAATTGCTCAATTTCAGATTACAATTTTGCCGATAATTTCTTTATTACTTGACAGATTTTAATAAAATAAAAGATCGTCGAAGACAGGAAAATGGGTGCTGTCCTCACTACAAAACCTCTTCCAAAAATTTTATATACCTTTTTCGAACACTTAGCTCAAACGTTTTTTCTTTTTTTGTCACGGACAAAATATACATTGAAATTTGAGAGGAGTTTTGAAAATAGTACTGATTCAGACTGGTAGACGTTTTGTACACAAAAGTTTTGGGTAAATCCATTTCTAGGCCAGAATCAGATTTTCAATCTTTAACAAACCTATTGCGAAGAATAATTCTTTGCCATACGAGCAAACTTTTCAACACAAAAATATAATTGTGTAGCGGAATAAGAAAACTGTTGCATTATCAAAGCAACTGCCTGCCTTTAGACTGACAAATCACCATTTTATAGAATAGGTTTGTCTGCAATTCTCAGAGGGACCCTTATAGTAAACGTAATGTAGCGTACTTCAGCCAGGGGGGTCAGGATGCCTTGATGAAATACACTACAAGATACAGGACTACTGGAGTTTCAATACACCAGCAGTAGTATTACTTCAATATAGAAGACGACAACGATATCAGTTTTAACACTCTGTATTAAATGCAATAATGCATTATAACTGATATATATATAACATACAAATACTTAATAGCAATCCTAAATCCTAAAAATAATCATATTCATGAAGTGCGCCGGCTCTCAAATGGGCACAGTTGCCTAAGTAAATATATTAAACCGTATTCCTAAAAACCAAGATAAAATCCTAAGTTTAGGATTTTATTTCCAAAAGTTCGTACTTAAAACTATTTCGTATACAAGTATACCTATACTTGAATTTATATAATACTAATTCAATGAACCTAAGATTGGATAATCGATATTTAGGAAAGATTCCTAAATACTTACTAAAATTTGGATTAAGGAATTGTACGTTAGTTGTTTTGACCAATAATGATTTGAATAATGGCGCCTTCGCAACTGTTCTTCCAAAGTGAGGCAGATCGCTCTATTTATAAGCTTTGACCCGTTTAGGAATTTAGGAGAGATGTCTCATCCAATCAGATTGCACATAGGAATTTTCTAAGCCAATCAGAGTTGGGTAGGAAATCTCATCCTAAAATACGCTAAGCGGAATCTCCAAGTAAAATTACGAATAATACGACATACAATAAAATGTGAGCAATAATACACAAAGACAATATATCTTTTATGGTATTAAATCAAATGATGAGTAACATTTGGGTAGATAAAATGTAATTGATGCAATAAAATGGACAGTTCCGGTGACTGAAAGTTCCAAATTTACACCGCGACTGACCTAACAAATAGTGCGCACTTCTTTCACAAAAATGAACAATAATGTTTCAGTGACAGTTAATAATTAAAATATGTTTCAAACATCCTATCAATGAACATTACACAAAATGATACAAATATGCTGCATTAGAATATGAAAATGGATGTATTTCTACACACTGCAGTAAACAACATGGCAGCCTCCATAAATTTCAGGAAAAGTTTTAGGAAGTTAATATTCACACAAAATACAGATAAATGGATGGCGTAAAGTTAATAAATGGTGACAATTTACTTAAAGTGCAATGTACTCCTTAAAAATATGAAATAACAAAAAGATACATGCATAAACATTGGAGAAAACGTGCAAGATAATAACTGACATTGCAGGATAAAAAAGGGTAACTGTCATTCTTAAGAAATACAAACATCATTATGATTTAACTTTAAATGAAATAAATCATAGCTTTTAGCATTGATATAGAATACATAAAACATGTGGTACATAAATCCTACAGTAATATAAATCATTGATTACACATTGTGATTGGTATCTTGATTTTCAGATGGTTTTGTATTTATGAAGGGTAAAGCGTTACATGTATCGTTTCTTGTTTTGCTGTTTTAACGGATTATAAAAGTAATTAGAACACAGTACCTTGAAATATCTACCAGACTTTAAAATTAGGCTGACTGTTATCTATGTGATTTAAGTAAGTTTTTAAGTAAGTTTTATTGCAAACATTTTTTGTCAGGCTGGATACCAACTAACTGAAATTGGTAAACTCCGCCTTAATTGACTGAGCAGATAAAGCCCGCAATTTCATAACAGCCGGATAGTGTCGAAATCGTGTTAGGAGAATATGTTATAAAATTGAAAATACCGATTGCGTGTCCACTATCTTAAGTCAGAATACCAATTGTTCTTCTTTTCACGGTCAATGACAAGTAGCTATATATAAAACACAACATTTGATAGCAATGATGATGACATAAACACGCTACAAAGCTAACTGGTTTTCTTGCATTTTCTAAATTATTGACAATCATGCGAGAATACCATTTATTCGGAATCTCACTTTATCTCTTTGTAATGAATTCTAAATCAGTTAAATGACCTTATATCTTATTCAGGTTCTTCTCAGTTTCTATAAATCTGCCAATGTCAGTTTGATGTAGTTGCACCATAACTCTTATTTATTATGTTTCATGTTAGATAAAAAAAAATAATCTGCATTTCGCTTGCATATGTCTAATATTGTATTTGTAGTAACGAAAATTAATTGTTTCTTACAGTAATATTGACAGACATTGATGATAGTTGTGCTTGGGGCATTTTCAAAGTAATTGAAAACGACCGTTATAACTGATATATTTTATTTGTAGGATTCTATTCGAAGTTACTTGTAGTAAACAAAATCTCACTATGAAACAGTTAAACATTTTTTATTTCTTGTTGAGATGTTCAGCTACCATGTGGCAACAAAGTGTACACCATCTAATGGCAAGGAATACGTTAAATTTAGCTAATTTTACTGTTATGCATTTCAGATTGAAAAGCACGCAAGGATATCACCTAATTGTTCACAATCAGACTTGTTATTATTGTCATGGTGTTGCACATCTACCATTTCGTGATTTTATCTTCTTTTAGTTGGTTTGTTAATCGATTTTCTAAATACACTGTCACTATCAATTGGACGCGATTGTAACATGTTTTTTTCTTTCCTTCTTTTGTGACAAATTAGTAAAGTCAATTAGATCTATTTAAGATTATATGCAAAGTGTGCGTAAATTATCTTTCATCTTATTTATTTATTGATTGTTTCTTATGTATTTCTACTGCTTGTATTACGTTTTCGTTGTCTTAGAATATGTCGCGTTATTAATAATTATTAAATTTATCAAAAATTTATGATACGATTGCTAAAGGGTCTGAAGATCTTATCTACAGTTTATTTATGTATGCCTCTTTAAATGATTTTAGATATGCTTTACATAAATGATTTTAGATATGCTTTACATGTTTACACACATGATTTTAGATATGCTTTACATTTTTACATAAATGATTTAAGGTGTGCTTTACAACTGGCGTTTTCAATATAACTTCTTCTCGGCGATATATGACATTTTGTGTCGATTCGCCGTAAAACCCAACTCATTCACTCACTCACTCACTCACTTACTCACCTTATGTTAGAACAGATCTAGTGGCAGCAGATGCCCAGAAGACACATCATAATTTGCGTCCATATGACTGTGTAAATTGGATACAAATACAAATATATGTTAAAGCAAAAAAAACGTCGATGTATATAATTGGACACAAAGTGTCACTTACAGGATCCTTTCATGCCACCATTCCCATATCTTATATGTTAAACTTTACTTGATGTTGACATCATTACCTTTATTAGATAAAAATAATAATAAAAAGAAAAATAAATACAGTGCAAGTTATTCTTTGTTTTTCATCCGTAATGGAAGTCTACATAGTCTCGAAATTACATGTATATAAACCAATACGACAAAGTATGGTGGCTGATTTCTGCCATCTCGTTCTGGCGTGTTGGCGCGTTTGCAGAGCGCCAAGACGCCAACACGCCAGGACGACAATTATACGCGCCAAGACGACAAAATCCATATTTGTCGTTTTGGCGCGTTTATTTGTCGTCTTGGCGTGTTGGCGCGTTGGTGTTTGCAGGGCGCCAAGACGCCAGCACGCCAGGACGACAATTATACGCGCCAAGACGACAAAATCCATATTTGTCGTTTTGGCGCGTTCATTTGTCGTCTTGGCGTGTTGGCGTCTTGGCGCCCCCGCCCCCGCCAACGCGCCAACACGCCAAGACGACAAATGAACGCGCCAAAACGACAAATATGGATTTTGTCGTCTTGGCGCGTTCATTTGTCGTCTTGGCGTGTTGGCGTCTTGGCGCCCCCGCCAACGCGCCAACACGTCAAGACGACAAATGAACGCGCCAAAATGACAAATATGGATTTTGTCGTCTTGGCGCATATTATTGTCGTCCTGGCGTGTTGGAGTCTTGGCGACCTGCAAACGCGCCAACACGCCAGAACGCCAGGACGACAACTTCCCAATTTAGCGTGTTGGCTCCCCCGCCAAAACGACAAAGGCCTTGTTTGTCGTCTTGGCGCGTATAATTGTCGTCCTGGCGTCCTGGCGCCCTGCAAACGCGCCAACACGCCAGAACGAGATGGCAGAAATCAACCACCATAATAAAGCGTGTCACACATCAAATCTAATTTAAATTAGTAGTCAAAATTGGTTAATTCATCTTACATTAGTAACGTTTCGTGTGCTAATCGAGATTGGTTATCTAAAATAATCATTGGAACCGACGTCTACAAAAATAGCTTGCAAAGTTGAATGATTGACATACACGCAAGAATAACATTTGTTTAGATCATTTCACAGTCCGACTCGATATATTTTCCATGATAACTATCACTATCTCCTCGTTGCCTGATGTAAAGAAATTTTGTCTTCACAAGTGAAAATGTTTTGCTATCAACCCTGAATGATATTTATAGCTTACATGTATTTACTGATCTTAAATATAAAACCGATATTCAAGAAAAACCTGGATTCCGATTTGGTGGATTTAACAGTTGCTACAGCTGTACAAATTGTCGATAATTGCTCTACATGAAATACTTGTAAGAGATCAGTGACCAATTTCACGAAAAAACTTAAGTAATTGCTTAGCTAAGTCTGTTATTTCAAATGCTTGTTTTTGTCTTTTATGCATCATCAGTGCTGACTTTTTCATCCATAACAGAACCGTATATGTCTATTTCATTGATCAAAACGCAATAATTCTGAATTTTACAGAAAATGAAGTATAGAAATAAGAAATATACTTAAGCAAATACTTAAGTTCGTTATATCATGCTTAAAGAGAAATATCATATTTGCGTGGCAAAAATAAGTACTGCAGACAAATACTACTAACCATAGTGTATTTTAGCTATAAATACATTGTTATAGAAAAAAATCAACTTTAAATAACAATTACTTATTAATAAGTAATAACACGATTTTAAAATAACAGACTTAGCTAAGTAATTACTTAAGTTTTTTCGTGAAATTGGGGCCAGGATCAAGATATAAATGTAAAAAAATTCGTAAATTCAAAAATGAAAAGTATGTACTATGTAAGTACTATGCACCAGGTCCTGCTATGTATGTATAACAATGTCATCGCTTTATACATTAAAAAAGTGATACAGTGGAATACTATCTACTAAAAAAAAACCGATTTACAAAAATTTCTTGTCTATCAAGAATGCCCTTCTACACACTGAGTATGATTGCAAGATATTAATCATCGAAATCACAAAGATGTAATATCAACCCTTTTTCTTATTTATCTCTGCGTTTGTGTTTTTCGAAGTATAATTGTCTCTTGTTTGTCACACATTGTTAAATGTCACTGAGTTTTAAATGTATGCAATGTTTCACATAAAAATGATAAAAATAAGGTTATGATTTTCTGATTGTTTTCTGCAGACATAATGAAACTTACTACCCCTTCCTTTTTCTATATTTTGCATAAAATTACAATGTACACAAATGTACTTGTTGGATTTTTGTGTCAATCCGTCTATAATATTTTGAGGAGTATATTTCAACAACAATTATGTTGCTATCATGAGAAAGCACCGCTAAATGACATCAACATTATATCAATCGAAATTATTCAGTTGAAGAGATAATGAGTTTGATGTCTGCAAACAAAACTGGTTTTATTTAATTGTTTATGGCTGACAGACACGCAAGAATACCGGTCGTTTCATGCTCAGACGCTGCTGAATTTCTATAACATCAAAATGATGGTATCTCACATTCTGTTTGTAGACTGATAGTCCGCATCTCCGTTAGTCTGAGTTTCACATGCATCTTTCCTGTCATGTTTAATAGCAAATCACTAAAGGTCAATTAGTTATTTCAAACGCCATTGAGATACTTATATTTGTAATTTTTGGAAGTAAAATGATTCTTTTTCCATTTCTCTGGTGAAATGTTATTGACATAGGGTAATAGGCAGGCACTTATTTATAGATGAAGACATTTTTCTTGACATTTGTTTTGTTTGCTTGTTTGAGTTTAACGCAATTTTTCAACAGCTATTTAGTTATGTTACGGCGGGCAGTTAACCTAACCAGTGTTCCTGGATTCTGTACCAGTACCAACCTGTTCTCTGCAAGTAACTGCTATCTTCTCCACATGAATCAGAAGTGGAGGACGAATGATTTCAGACTCAGTGTCTTTTATCAAATCGTCAGCGAAGCGGGCGGTTTTTGAGCGAAGCGGGCGGTTTTTTCTTTACATTTGTTTGTTTTGGTTGCAATTGGGGAAATTATCACGACGACACAATTATAGGTTAAAGTCTAGGTTTAGATTGTTGTGGAAGTGCCTTTTCGGGAAATATTTTCGCACAAGCGGACACCTGATTAGAACAGTCAACCTTCTGAAAGCAAGCTGGATGGTTTCCTTACATGGCTGAATTCCACAAACTACACTGATGTTGGCAAATGATTAAAACATTGACCTTAACCACTCGGCCATGGAGGCGACTTTACAGTCGTATATGGTATCTTTTACCAGTATATATCACAATATTCTGATACGGACATATTTTTTTTCTTTTCTGACAAATTATTTTTTCTTTTCCTTATTGTTCGGATATTTGCAAAATGTTCGAGGGCAGCAATTTGAATCCATGTAAAACGTGATACATGTATACAAAAAAAATCACATCACGACAACGGTATGTAATAGATACAAATAAGTCAGTGTACAGGAATTGGATTACAGTATGGAATTTGTTATAATAATCTTGTTATCAAAAGTCATGTAATGAATCATATGCCTTTTTAATTATATCTTTTGTTGGATGTATCGCCACACCAACCCAGTTATAGGTCATAATGCGACTTTCCAGCTTTTCATGGTGAGTATTATCATATAAAATATATCTTCCGTCATGGGAGGCTACCAGTATAGAACCATCGGCCTTCTGAAAGTCAAATGAATATGTCCTTACATGAAAAAATTGTATTCCACAAGCAAGGTTTTCAACCTTCAACGTTGAAGGGCAATATTTTCGCAATCAATGACCTTAACCACTCGGAGACCCCTAAATGTCGTTTTAAGAAAGATGAAATATTGTTCAGTATTTGCAACTTGTTTTAATAAAATTTTTAAGCGGATTTTCTGGAAGCAAAAAAAATGCAACTTGATAAAACACATTTATCTATATATTCAACTATAATTCACACTGACCAATGATCAATCAAGAGTGTTGCTACAACTCCCACATGATATTTTGCTATTGGCCGGCGTCAAACTGTCTTCCTTTCTTCGTTCGTTTCGTCTTCACTATGTAAGTTGATCATGTAATGCTATGTGAGGTTACGGTTTATGAAATGTGTTTTATTTCATTTTGGTGTAAATCATCTACAGTTTCACCAGACACTTTCATATTAATTTCCTTGTTGGCTCCGGTAATGGTAAGTATATATGAGATTACGACACTTAAAACGTTCCTATTAATAAAAGATACACAATCATTGTGCGTGAGTTTTCATTAGAGAAACATCGCAGTGTTCAACATCAGTACTATCCGCTTTATCTACATTGCTATTATTTTTTTAACATCTTCTTCTCAACAGCACAAATACTACAGGTTTCTACTGAGCGGAGATTTTGAAGGGCATACAATATATACTCTGAATATATTTATTCAGTCACTCATTTTATCTTTTAAAATCAAAGTAAATCTCGGAATACGGAGAATGCACCACCATTTTAGAAACATTGTTTTTATGATGCGGCTAGCGGATCTGTTTAACTTTATTAATACATTACTACATAAATTCTTCTACTATTGCATCTTCCATGCTTACAATTCTATCCTACAATAAAAGCCTTACCGTCACTGTCAGGTTCGTCACTGCTGGTTTTTTCACCTTCAGTGTCCTCTCCTTTCTCAGTCTTATCACCAACATCTTTATGCGAGACTAGTATGAGGACTACCTGTGATTTTTCGTTCTTGATTGGTACAATATCCAGCAAACATTTGAACCTGTCTCCTAAAAATATAAGTAAAACACGTTAGAAGAGACGAACACGTTGATTTTGTATTGTTTTTTTTTTTTTTAGTTTTTTTTTTATTGACTGCTATATATCTTGCAAACACTTTGTTTTATATCATGAACATCATTATAAGCAGAGACAATCTTGATTTCTAGTTTCTGGTGTGTTCTCTAGTTTTAATTCTCATATTCCCCTATAATGTAAAGCAATTTAACCGTAATCATCGTTTTTGCAGTTGATTTCATAATAATATACCAAAGTCTTAATTTTAATCATAATGAATTAGAACTGCAGAAAACTACTGAGTTGAACCTAGTTATTTCCATAGTTGATGAATATTGTTTTAGAAAACGAAGTTTCATTTGCGTACTAACGCACATACCCCGAACAGCCATTTGACGACTATGTCGTCGCTTCCGCAGGCGAACTCGGCAAAAACGCTTCAAGAGAAATATTCAAATTAACCCAAGATTACAGCTAAGACGAAATTAGCGTCAGTAATATGTAGACTAAATTGCACCGTTTCTTGGATCATCTCATTAATAAAGTAGGAGATCATGTTCTCAGCTTAAACGTTTTCATTTTCTGTTCCCATTTTCACGCTAAATTGCTTTCGTTACTCGGTTGAGGGTTTTAATGAATACCTGATTTGCATACAGACTTGTCAGTTTGTGAAACAAATTACCACGTGTCTAATAAGATTTGCTATATGATAAACAAGTATTCAAATAAGCGAAATTGGTCTTTTGCCACATACATAGGCAGATAATGTTCCAAGAATGATATATGTTACTGTAGTCCAGAAGACAATTTTATGGTTTTCTTGCGATGAAAACCGCGTTCTGCAAGCACAGAACTATAACAACTAAGCGAAAAGGGTATTTGTCAATGCTGAAAGTAAACATTATATGAAAAATGTTTTGGTGAAAGAAATTTGTTGTTGGTATACATTGACCTTAATGTATAACCGCAGTCATTACTTCCGCGAAGCAACGTGCATTTTTTATTCGCATTTATCATGAAACATAAATTTTCCAATGAAAACACTAAGAAAGAAAGATTTATAATTTGTAACTTCGAAAGCAGGATTAGGTTAACTTTGTTGGCATTAACTACACAGCATATCAGTCCTAAAACAGAAACTATGCACACACTCGTACAAATTTAGAGTATATATATTATTTACATTTGTATTTCAAACAGTCATAAGTCACTGTTTAGTAATATTAATCGCTGATATCAATATTATAAAGAGTGTTTAGGAAAACTAGTGTTGTCGAATGATATATTATAGCATAAATCTTAAAAAGTCGATTGTAAGAGGCTTTATGTTTTGTTACATATAATCACTATTTTGATAGATTTTCTTATATTTTCAAAATCAAACTGGTGACTTTATATTAGAGTTTTGCCGTTGTTAAGATAGGAAAATAATCCTCTTTTCACTTTGCAATTAGGCTACCATAATTAAACCGGGATTATAATTAATACCGTGATAATGACACAGACGTCGCAGACGTGCTATCCATAATAAATACGTCCTTTCGTAATTTTACTTAATTAATACAAGAAACGGCGTTCATTTCATTTTCGTTTTCGATTCCACATTTAATTGCTTCCGCTAATCGATTGAAGTTTTTAATGAATTCCTGATTTTCATATTATCCTTATAGTGGAAGAAAATAGAAATTACCAAGGATCTATCAGGCTTTCGATTGCTATCTGTAGACAATTGAATGTACATCGTGCCACAACACTTTTTATTATTCTTAAGTAATTCTTATCGGATCTGGAATAATGATTGTTGGAACTGATATTCCCAACAATAATATTTCAATATTGTTTTGTTTTAAAGTGTCTGCAAAGTTAAAATCATAAAGTGTGTTTAATATAAAAATTAGAGTTAAAAACTTAACGCGATCACTTTACCACATTTCTTTACAATAATTTGCTGTGGCATCAATAATGGCTGCCGGCATGTCAATTCTCATGTGTCTGAAGAAGTTGGTGTTGGGTCCGGCTGAGTATTTTGAGGCAGGGAAATTGCCATGTTGGCTGCCGTATGGCAAACAGCGTCAGACTATATCAATAATGTCACACGGTGTAATTTGTCAAATAGACATTTGGGTTGCTAGTAGTCGCGATACCCGTTCCTAGCAACCATACTCAAATATGTACTTCTTTATATGTGTAAAGTGACAGTCAGGGTCAAGCCATCTAGCCACGCTAAATAATGGAGCCGTGTCAGTTTGAAAATCCAAACCTTAAACTAAATGATCGAATATAATTAATAAGAAAGAGTTGAAGACAGAGGTGCTGGGCCATTGGCACTCTCTTAACGAACCACATCACCATGCAATATCGCTATGTCTACACAGCCATACGGTATTCAACAACATGGTGCTAAATCTCTGTGGTCCCTCCAGGGGGATGCAGTGCCGGGCTCTTATCCTCGACAGAGTCCACCCACAGCTACTGGGGGTCCCTCCTTCAATCCACAACATGCAAAGAGAAGAAGGAGGAACATACCAAGGAGAAGAACCAATCCGCATCAACCTTTCAGGCTGATGCATCGGAATGCGGAGGGTGTCTTCAACAAGAAAGCTGAACTTGAGCATATCCTCCATGAGAAAGACATCAATGTCTGTTGCATTCAGGAAATTCACCTACAGCCAGAGAAACCCTTCAAAGTCAGAGGATACCAGTGTTTCCGCTGTGAAAGAATTGGCAGACGAAAAGGAGGCATCATGACATTGGTCAGGAACAACATCAGCGCTGTCCAGACCAACACGCATATGGATGACTCCGAGTTCCAAGTCCTGAGCCTCAGAAAGAACGATTTCAGTTTGAAACTTGTGAACATATACTCTCCAAGTGAAACCAGGTTCATCATTGTAGGAGACTTTAACAGTCACTCACAAAGCTGGGGATATGACCACCTGGATAAACGTGCACAGGAAGTGGAGACCTGGCAAGATGATAACAAGCGAAACCTCATCAATAAGCCAGATGATCCCCCAACTTTTTACTCCATAAGCTGGTGAACAACATCAACCCCTGATCTTGCTTTATGTACTGATGACATACATGGACATGTCAAGCGGGAAGTCAATGAACAACTAGGAGGTAGCGACCATCGCCCAGTCCAACTTGCTGTGGACCGTATAGCCTCTACTTCACCTAACATCCCCAGATGGAACTACAAGAAGGCCAGTTGGACCTTTTACCAAAGTCTGAATGATGAGCTCTGTAAAGACATCAGAGTGGAAGGTAGAGACATCAACCGAGTTGTCAAAGACTTCAACGCCAGTATACTTAAGGCTGCTTACAGCGCCATTCCGAGGGGAGCAAGAAAGGACTATAAGCCATACTGGAGTGATGAGTTGGAGAATCTACAGGCAAAGTTATCAGAAGCCAGGGAAGAAGCAGAAAACAATCCCTCACAAGAAAATAACCTCTCTCTACAGCAAGCCAAGGCCAAATTCCTCAGGCACAAACGGGAAGCACAGAGGAAGAGCTGGAGAAACAAAACAGCCTCGCTCAACCTAGAGCGAGATGCCAAAAGCTGTGGAGATTGACGAGACAGCTGAACGACGAAGAAACAGGAGAGGCTCAGTAACTTTGGAAGAGAATGGTGAACTGTTGACGGGTAAACAAGCGGCAAACACTTTTGCCTCTAACTACAAAGATGTTTCCAACATCCCCATCAACAGGGAACGGCAAAGGGAAGCCGAAGAGAAAAAAGGGAAAGGCAGACAAGCCAAGTGACACCAGAATGCATGAAGCAGGGTCTAAAACTGCATGAGCTACAGACAGCTCTTAGGCAGTTGAAGACAAAGAAGTCTCCTGGACCAGATGGAGTCACAAATGAAATGCTGACCCATCTAGCACTGAAGCAATTTGCAAACTCCTGGAAATTTACAACTACAGCTGGACACAAGGACTGCTTCCACAGATATGGAAAGAGGCAGTCATGATCCCCATCCACAAGAAAGGGAAGGATCCAAAGAAGGCTGCAAGCTACCGCCCAATCAGCCTATACAGCTATGTTGGAAAGACCATGGAGAGGATTGTGAATGCACGCCTGAAGTGGTACATGGAGACTAACAACCTATTTGCAAACGCACAAGCTGGCTTCAGACATTCCGCTCCACTGAGGACCAGACCACTTATCTATCGCAAGAGATAGAGGACGCCTTCAAGAGCAGAAAGTCGTGCTTACAGCATGGATTGATCTGCAGAGGGCGTTTGACAAAGTCTGGACTGATGGACTCTTCGTCAAGCTGATGAGGACTAGAGTAGGAGGTCACATGCTGAGGTGGATTAAATCATACCTCCACAACAGGAGAGAAAGAGTCAGTTTAGAACATGCCAGCAGTAGGAAGTTCCTGTTGCGTCATGGTCTCCCACAAGGCGGAGTCTTATCCCCTACACTCTTTTTGCTTTTCATCTATGATCTGGTGTCTGAACTACCGAAAGGAGTTAAGGCTGCTCTCTACGTTGACGATCTGGTGTTATGGTGTAAGGAAGAACATGCCACTACAGCCACATACAGGATGCAAGAAGCCATCATCAAGCTTTCAGCTTGGGCTGAAGATTGGTGCGTATCGATCAATACAGAGAAATCGTCCACCACACTATTCTCCCTGTCGTCAAAGCAGAGGGCGGGTAAAATCAAGATGGGAAATACTTCACTGATTGAAGCAGACAAGGCAAAATACCTTGGAGTGACCTTTGACAAACGGCTAACCTGGAAGCCCCACATTAGTAAAGCAGAAAGGAAGGCCCGTAGAAAGCTTGCCATGATGCGCAAACTTGCTGGAACAACGTGGGGAGCAAATGAGCAAATACTCAAGACAGTTGATCAGGGAACAGTGAGACCCCATTTAGAGTATAGCTCAAATGCCTGGTCCACTACTGCCAAAACTAACCAACAGGCTTTAGACAAGGTTCAGAACCAAGCATTGCGGATTATGACAGGTGCTACAAAGTCTACACCAATCTCCTTCATGGAGAAGCTAACAGGCACACAGCCATTACAAGACAGAAGACATGCAAAGGTTCTGCTTCAAGAAGAGAAGTTCAGGTCTTTTCAAGACCATCCCATGAAAGCCAAGCTAGATGGCTACACAAAGAATCGGCTCAAACGTAGCAGCTTCGTACATGAGGCAAAGAAACTCAACCGAGAGTTCAAAACTGAGCTGAGCATACCAACAACCCCCCTAGGTAGTGAAGACATCATAAACCCACTAGCGAATGATCTGTCTTCAGTGGCTGTGAGACTTGCTGTTCCTCGTCTTGACCGCGGGAAGCAAGAGGATGAAGCCATTCGGAAGAGCCTCACACTTGCTATGATCAATGAAGACTATCCTGTGGAATTATGGACTCATGTCTATACAGACGGATCAGCCACATGCGCCGTCAAAGACGGAGGAGCAGGAGTTTTCATTCAATACCCAACTGGCAAGAGAGAAACACTACATGCAGCCACAGGAAAACACTGCAGCAACTACAAGGCAGAGACTGAAGCACTCATGAAGGCCGTCTCAATGGTTGAAGACTCGGCAGAAGAAAGCTTCTCAGTCGTCTTTTTCACAGATGCACTGTCTGTCATGGAAGCTCTGATCAACAATAAAGCTCCTCAGCTAGCCAGGAGAATGCAGAGCCTGAGTATAACCTGCAAAGTAGCACTTCAGTGGATTCCATCCCATTGTGGACTTGCAGGCAATGAAGAGGCAGACAAACTGGCTAAGCTAGGAGCTCAGTCAGAACAACCAACAGAACCTGTGAGTTACAAGGAGAAAGTCACCATCATCAAGGCACTAACGAGACCAAGGGTGGAGGAAGATGCTTTTCATCTCCTTGATCGGTCTGAACAAGTGATGATGGTCAGGCTCCGCCCAGGGCACAACAAGCTCAATGCTCACATGTACAAGAAATACAGACTGACATCATCGCCAACTTGTCCATGTGGTGAAGAAGATCAGACTGCGGAGCATATACTTCAGAGATGTAAAAGGCACGACCAGGAGCAAGCTGCGACTTGGCCGATAGATACCTCAATCCACCAGAAACTGTATGGAGGCATTGAGGATTTTCGGCAAACCACAAGTTTTATCGAGGCTACTGGTCTGACAGTGTAGATGCGAACGACAAGAAGAAGAAGAATTAATAAGAAGGATGATAAATGTTCTGTAACCACGAATATTTGTTGGGTTATTGATTTGAAAAATACAAGTACGTGTGTACTTATGTCGTCATGGTTAATGGGTCAAGGTCACTGTCCGTAAGTTTGCATATCGTGTGTAAATTTAGCAACACTTCCCGGTTGGTCGTACTGTGTCTGGTTCCCTTTCTGTCTGACTCTCCAATAACTGCATAAAGCGTGAATAGTTCAAATATGTTCTGATGCTTCAAATGAGAACTATTTAGATTAAACTGCATAGAGTATATAATAAGGAGTGGCTATGTAGACATGGTCCTTGTTAGTGTAAACAACCTGATGAACGGACTGTTAACATTAATGTTAAAAGTACCATAGCTCATCAGCAAACTTAACAATGTTTACTAGTATTACAATGGTATTGGTATAAGTTGTGTTCTATGCGTCCATTGCAGTCTGATCAAGATCTACACTGTTCGCAGTTCAGTCAGTATCTTTTTGGTATGCACCCCTTTTGACAGAAAATGCTACTGTCCAAACTGAAAGGTGGACCAGTTCATTATAGAAATTCAACAGGATAGGGGTTAATTTTGATCATCAGTATAGCTGCTTACTAAAGCTCATTTCAGAAACGCACTGGTATTTGCCTTTTCCGAGAGAAGTCTTTAATTAAACCATTAATGCGGGACGATAGGAGCATTTCCGTTATTTATATGACATCAATGTCTATGAAATTGCAAGCAGTGTGGATCTGTGTCATTGATCATACGGAGATAAATTGATTAACGTAAAAAGTATGACACAATCTATTTAGGCAAGAGGAAAATTGTGAGAAATCGGACATAAATCACTGACATCTTCTTTCATGCGGCGGATATTGCTCTGGTGGTAATCTACACAACAAAAAAGTTCTGATTACTGAGAAATATATCCGTATCCGAAGGTTAGTTAGGTCACCTCTCCAATGCAGTCGAAATATCTAAGCATACGTATTGAATATTCAATTTGATAAAATTGGGATATTCAAAGAAACTACCTTTAAACTTGTATGAAAGCGAATTAACTATTACTGAGAAGAATTCATCAGATAAAAAGCAGACAGATATGATTAATTACTGTTTTAAATAAAAGAAACAATTAATGTATGTTTGGCGATAAATTGGCCGTCATATTCAATGTTTTTGTAACTTTTGGGTAAATAGGTCTTTTAAATGTGAAAAATATCTGAGTATTACTAACACGACATTTACGTCTTTTTTACACGCTAATTAGTTCTGGTTTACAGATAAATACCTTAACGTATATATTTTAGATCCACTGTCTACGTAGTAATGTATGTAATTATATGTATTCAGAATCTAAGTGAAAACTAAGAGTGCAGCAAAGGGTAGAATCTGTCTTTCAGTTAACTTATAATACTCATTTTTTTACAATTCCAAGTTTTCTTACATGTTTCATTATGATAATTTCTGCGTTAATTGCAAATAGTATATTTCTACAGTTCAACATTGTCTGTACATATATCTAAAATAGGTAGTATCTACTTGAAGGTTATATTTTTAGATCCGCTGCCTACACAATAGCACGTAATTGCATATAGGCGGAATCAAAGTGAAAACTAAGAGTGCTGCAAAGGGTAGAATCTGTCTTTCGGTCTAACATTTTGGCCCGACCCTAAATATTTTTATTACATTGGAATTTTTTTTAACAAAAAGTTGTAAAACTACACTTTTCCTGCAAAAAACATGGTCAGTGATGTTAGAAATCAATATACTGGTGCTCTAAAGGCATTCTCCCCTTATTTGTATTCATTTTGACATAAAAATCATTTCCGAAAAGTCCCACTTAATAAAAAAAATCAAAAAAAAAAAAAAAAAAAAAAAATTAACCGACCTACCAACCCTAATTTTTTAGCATGTTACCGGAAACAGCAATCTTTTTTTAGGCCTAACTTGTAATACTACTATTTCTACAGTTCAGCGTTTATCGCAACTTTTTTTCATTATAATAATTTTGTGCTAATGAATATTGAGAGTATGTAACGCCCGATATAGATCAACAACACGTTTATCAATACCAAGATAAACTTAAAATGGAAGCAAAATATAACTGAAAGGAAATGCACTCAGTGTTATCGACAAAATCTCCAATTACAATAATTGAGTAGTCTTGCATCTATTGAAGGGTAAATTACTTGTACAGATATCACATTGTCCGTTCTAGATAAAGTGTTCAGGTATTTCATGAAACTATCCCTTTTTATGTTGAATGTACCAGTAATGACGCTCGGTTTGGCCGGTTCCATGAAAGGTGAAGCAGCCACACAGATTAAGCGGAACTATACAGAAAGAGCGAATAGACTCCTTGGTTTCAATAGACCAGAAAATATGACAAAACTGTGTCCAAGCAGATTAAGACATTCTACGACAACTATACGGCACTTTACGTTTAAAAATATAATCTAAAACAGATAAACTTGGAGTACAGAATGTAACCTAGCAGGATCGTAGCAGACTCGGTTTAGTTCTGCCCACTGTTTTCTCGTTTGGGGCAAACCCATTACTTTATCTGGGGACCAAACGCCGCTTTTCATGGAATTACATGCCACAACACGTGTATCATTAAAGGTTCCATGTGCACCGCCGTTTGAAAACATCTGCGGATGTCTCTAAATTGCTTTTTGTACTTTTAGCATGTGTAAATGTTGAGTTCTGCTCAACCCGGAGCTAGAGGGCGTGGACGATAGCATGCATTTCCACTACCGTCCAATAGGCTCAATCAAACCGAGCCTGCAACATTTTTTTTTTGTTGTGTTGAGCGACTTGTGAAGTTTCCACTTTTTCTATTTAATCAGTCAGTTAATGAGAAGTAATGACGTGTACAGTTCTCCTCATGCCTCCTAGCATCGGCTTAAGCAGAACTCTGTTATGCATAAAGATTGGAAGGGTCTTCATAATCAAAAATGCAACAGAGAATATAGTTGTGTTCGTTTTACATCGTCTGACTAATGTTTTTGACAATATGTTGGCTAAAAAGATTCGAGTAAAAATATGGTAGTTTCACTTTACAAATGTTTTTAATTCACACGTGACAAGTTTTATGTGATAATAAAGATATATGTGCAATCATCATGAAAGTCATGCATGTCTAAGTATTCCAATTTGGAAACATGTGCTGTAAGTCAAGGCGAAGCGTTCTGAAAGGTATGTAAGTCTTTCACGTGATAATATTCTAGAAACAGAATCGTAATTTACGTGTCTATAATTTATAAGTTATTTCAAATTGAGATTCATAGGGCTGCTAGACAAATTTGATTTAAATTGTAAACCACTTTCTGTAAAGGATTGTTTCACTTACATAATGCCTTAACAACAAAATCATTTATCTGTCTAGACTATCCTTTAGTTTTTTTAAATTGCTCTATAGAAATATTGATGGGCTTGTACATATTTTGTGTCTATCTCTTTATTTAGCTATATATAACTGTTCTGCAAAACAGGGGCTCAATTTCAAACAGCGCATGCACTTTGTTACTGAAGTAAACCAAGAACTTGATTATACGTTTTAAATAAAATATTGTGAGTATGAAGTTGTTAACAAGCGGTCATTAAGCAAAAATATAATATATAATATAATTCTGTTTTCGGCTATGTAAGATTTTGCCAGGTCTGGCTCCCATTATGGGTTTGCGCCGAGTGTGATCTGCTCTGTCAAAATCCATTCGAGCCGAATGCATCTTCGTTTATCAATGTACTGCTTTAATGACCGTTATACTACATTTTCTAGTTTTACATTCTGCCAATATTGATTATAAGTTTATGCGAAAGACTGAAATGTGTTCTCTAACGAATGACAAGACGACATCATAAAGCCGTTTCTTACGTCATATTTGATCTTACTTTCGTAACTTGGGCAAGTAGTCAAATCATTTAATATTTTTCCTTACAGTAGTGAAATACAGGCTGTAATTCCAGCAGAATGTTCGTAGGTATATTATAAAATAATCTGTTTTAGTTTATACTAATTTGTTTTAGCTCGATTGTGATGAAAGCTTCAAGCTTATTGGAACCACTCTCGAGTCCGCTTCCTGGAAAAACCAGTACTGGTGTCATATGAGAAGTCATGGTCGTGACCCCAGTGGGGCTCGAACCCACGACCCCTGGATTGAGCGGCCGACACCTTATCCACTAGACCACCGCTCCCCTCAAATAATCTGTTTTATGCCTGTATGAGTAACATTCTGCCTCTAACATAAAGACACCTAAGAAATAATGTCACTGTATAGATAATTGGAAGAAAATGTTCAGTAGCTGTTTCAACTTATCAAAACTTGTATATAAAACATGTTTAACAATAAAGCTCAATTGCTGCATCCGCGCAGTCTGGTCAGGATCCATGCTGTTCGCTTTCAATTTCAAAGCCTATTGGACTTAAAGAAACTGATAGCGAACAGCATGGATCCTGACCAGACTGCGCGGATGCGCAGGCTGGTCTGGATCCATGCTGGTCGCAAAGCCACTATGTTGGTTTTCTCATGGCGCGGCTCATATGACTCCTGTTTCTAAATGTCAGGCGTTTACTGCTGTCTACGAAGCTGTACTGTGTTGTATAGAATTTGGGGTAAACACATATCTTTATATCAAAATGACTACTTTTGCCTGGCGAAATCGGTCCAAATTTCTAAAATGGATCCAGGAAAATATAAAGTACTTCGAGTTCTTTTTTACCAGTAGTAATGTAGACTTACTCCTTAAAGATTGCACAATGTTTTCCGAAAAGTTTGCTTATTTAAATGAATGCGTCAGTCATCAAAATACTAGCTCTTACGAAATCAGTTACATTAAAAATATAAATATATGAGCCGCACCATGAGAAAACCAACATAGTGGCTTTGCGACCAGCATGGATCCAGACCAGCCTGCGCATCCACGCAGTCTGGTCAGGCTCCATGCTGTTCGCTAACAGTTTCTCCAATTCCAATAGGCTTTAAAAGCGAACAGCATGGAGCCTGACCAGACTGCGCGGATGCGCAGGCTGGTCTGGATCCATGCTGGTCGCACACCCACTATGTTGGTTTTCTCATGGCACGGCTCATATGTCGGAGAGTTTGTCTGAGAGCCTTGGCATAATTTCCGTCGGTATCCACACCACTGAATCATGCAAGATATTGGAATAATATTTGGTTACAACTGTTTTTACAGACCGATTGTGAATATTTTTTCAGCTCATGGCCGACAACGACGTCCATAGTTACATTCTTGGTGTCTTATTTCTGTCTGGATCCATGCTGGTCGCACACCCACTATGTTGGTTTTCCCATGGCACGGCTCATATAATTATGTATAACTACAAACAAAATAGAAGCAGACACACGTTTCTGGCCGTTTTTGTTTTCCGTTTGGACACCCGGATATCTAAGATTGTATAATATACTCAAAATGCTATTAATCTCAGATTGTAAAAGTGCAAAAAAATGTTGTTTTTTTGTGTAGATTCGTAAACTGTTGACATAATTACTGTAGTGACATGTTCAAACTTTCGCAATAAATTCGTATCATACTCGAAAAGATAAAACGACTCTGAAATATATGAAAAAAAAATCGTTTTCATAACAGGGCCAAACTATACAAAAAGAAGGAAATATAGTGTGGGTGATCAAAAAGAACTCAAAATACATTTAATAATTTGTGGTTGCTTATGTATGATGGTGTATCAAAGCCGAAAAGATAACAACAAAAAATAAGTAGTTTAATGTACAAAAAACATTTTGTATGCTCAGTTTTGCAATGCCTTATAAATTGCATTTTCAATACATTTACACATTTAAAAGTACTTTGTCACAGGAATAGGTCGTGGTTTTATTTCCTTAGTGTGAATTCATATTCGCTAATGAACGTTGCACACTGGCGCTTAATGCTTTTAAGACACTGATGAATTGCATTCAACACCAGTATCAGTCATTATAATGCTCAGTAATGCTCAAACTACTTCCGATAAAATCGTTTAAATGAAGCGATGCACTCAGGGAAAGAAGGACAATCTAAATAATGCAGTGGATTATTTTTTATAAAATTTCTCTATCAATCTGTATAGTAAATCTGCATTCAAGCGCCTGTTAATATGTTTAATGTTTCAGATGACATGAAAATATTTCTTTTCTCTATAAAATATCGCTTCAACGAATTCTGAAATTGCATATTCTATAACAGAAACACATAATACAGTGACATTTCCCTACTGCAGAATGCATTTTGTTTGTGGCATTTTTTTACTTCTAAATATATCCTTTTTTCTGTGACACTTTCTTACTTGTAAATATTCCCTTTTCTGTAACTTTTCCTTACTTGTGAAAAAAGCTTTTCTGTGACACTCTCACTCACTTGTGATAAAAGCATTTCTGTGACACCTTCTTACTTGTGATACTTGTGATAAAAGCATTTCTGTGACACCTTCTTACTTGTGTTAAAAGCATTTCTGTGACACATCTTTACTTGTGAATGACACTGTCTTACTTGTGAACCACACTTTCTTACTCGAGTATATATTTATGTCCTTTTTATAACGAGACATCATTGGTAAAAAAAACATCCACACACCCTTTTGAAATTAAGTTTATCTTATCTTATGAGTATTATATAGAATTCGTTTAATCGGCAAGCGATATAATTGAGGGAAAATTTCTCTGTAGTATCATTTCTTTACCATTCTTTGCCTATAAACCGTTTTTCTTTAAAATTTCATTAAATAGGATAGTATTTGTTTAATTTTTAAGTACACGGAAATAACTTCTTAGCAAAAGGTACCAACTGAACGTGTTAAACATTAAACTGGATAGTATTCGTTTAATTCATTAAGTACATGGAAATAACATCTTAAAGGTGGATAATCAGATTTTGGCCATGTAACGGATTTGTTCGAAACATTAGCATCTGATCATTTACACTCTTTATGTTCACTTAACACTTAATACAAATTCGATTTTCACTGGAGATATTTTTAAAATTTCATTTTCCTATCCTGGTTGCCCAACCAAGATAGAGTTATTTTATCATAAGTATAAATTTGATAAACATACTTTGCCTAAGGAAATGTATAAATATTAGACATATTGTAATATATTTGTAAAATATTTGCATTAAAAATTATGTACTTAGATGGAATTCATTAGAAACGCAAGTTTGAAAAATTATTATTACCTCCCTTTGCCTATCTAGATAGATTGGAAATAAATGAATTCAGAAGCTACACTCAGCTTTAAAACTTGTATTTTGGTTCAGATTGTTCAATAGTTGATATGTCTATCAAATGCAAATGTAAAACTAGACATTGTATCGAAATAAAAAGAAATACCCAGCTTTTTATATACTTTCATATTAAGGGGAGTAATTACAAAATTTTATAAAAATAATAAAATATACATTTCAAATAGGAATCTAACTCTATGTAATCGGTCTTTTTGTTCCTTAAATAATTCTCTACCAGAATATACAAAAAGTAAAAAATGTCATTAAATGTTAATTAAATGTGATTGACCACCTTTAAGGTACCAACTGAAGGGAAAACAGTATCAAACGGATAAGGATGGTGTTCTCGAAATTTAAAGGACAGTGACCATTATCGGACAATATTCCGAAATAAGACACCAAGAATGTAACTATGGACGTCGTTGTCGGCCATGAGCTGAAAAAATATTCACAATCGGTCTGTAAAAACAGTTGTAACCAAATATTATTCCAATATCTTGCATGATTCAGTGGTGTGGGTACCGACGGAAATTATGCCAAGGCTCTCAGACAAACTCTCCGACATATATTATCTTAATGAATGCACACAAGTTAAGACTTGTTCCAAGAAAGTTGTTGTAGTTAGTTTTCGGTAGTACTGACCTGATAAAATGTATCGTCATGTTCTACAGTTTAATATAAGACGCTGTCCCATGTTTATAATTTGACAATTCTATTTATTATTTGCTGAACTACTTATAATAAAGACAAAAAGTCAAGGTTGCAAGATATTCCAATATCAGACTTAGTCCATCTTGAAAACTGCCTGTGTTCTGTTTCAAGTATTGCGACATTTATAGAGCAAAAAGCTGAAAAGTATTTTTTATCTTCAAGTTACTAGATAACAAGAAATGAAAGAGTTTTGCCATGTTTGAAACGTTTTATGTATATATACGTAGCTAAGTCATATGTTCAATTTAAATACGTATGACTCTAGCTGCAATTTTAACTGATCAGACTTTTTGCCTTATACATGTGTGTCAAATTTAAAACCATTTTCCAAACTACAGACGTTTTCCGCCACTGAAAAAAAAAAAAGATTAATAATTCATTTGAATTTAAGAGAAGTGACAGAGAAGGTTATAATTCATGACTCCTGCATGGAAACCATTAAAATATTGGAAATACAGGAAAGTTTCTATGGAAACGACCTAGTTCTTTTGTCATTAAAATAAATCTGATTTACAGTGGCAATAATACACCTGTTTTCTCAAAAGTAAGCGGAAGAATATACTGTTTATCGAAACCTATACACACGCTCCTTCCGGAAGTAAAGTGACACTCTTTTGTTTTACTACTTGCATCCAGTAATTATCAGAGCATTTAAATTTCAGGAACATATTTAAGCTAAACCAAGATAACAATTTCTTATGCATTGTAGAACTATTTTGTATGCATTATGTAATTTAACTGTCTACGTGTACAACTAGGGTGTAATATATGTAGATGTGCACTAGTAAATTCTGTGAATATTTGAATAAGGAAACTTCATATACTGCTATTATGATGAGACTAGAAACATTATTAGATATAAAAACTATTTTATGTAAAAAGTAAAATCGGAAATGACAAATTCTAACGTTGTGGTATGTACATAATGCAGCAGGTGCGCTGATATTGCGTACAGTCTTTAAAGAAAACTATACATACTTGCACGTCAGTGGAAGAGCGAGGGTTTTACAATAAGGATTGTAAGAGTTATCATGATTAAATAGATATCTAGAGTCGAAGGCGCGTATTACGTTTCAGGTCCGGGCAACTATTTCGTTCAGTAAAAAAAATAATAGTCAAAAGAAATTGTTAATGCGCAGTTAACAAACACGATGAATTTCAAACTTGTATATGCACACGCAAAAATAATGAAACCTTATACAAGTAATAAAAGCTTCTGCTAAAAGTGTGTTATATTAAGAATTTAGACACGTCAGATGTTTTTTTTTTAAATAAAGCATCAAACCCTTGAAATACACGTATGGAATCCAATCCTCACTTATAAATTAAAACGACTTGATCGTTCTCTTAGATAAACCTCATTTGTTTCGTTAGATTCCGGCTTTCTGTAGTCGATTCAGTACAGTACAAGATATGATAAAGCTGGTGCTATGAATATATTTTCATTTATCATTCGGCGCTAATCTGATTTTGATGTAAAATTGACGTCATAATCTTTCAGAATGGAGGCAACTTTCAATGAATAAGAAACAAAATTGAACCAAAGACTGAACGGATTTGTCTTCATATAATAATTCATAAAAGCAGCTAAACCACTAAACCATGTGGTCTAAAGAAGATAAAGATAAACCCTTCTGGTAACAGATTAAAAGATCAGTCAGTTTTATTAGATAAACGAAAACCAATTTATCAAAAGTCCCTTAAGTAGGTAATCTGTTCCCTTGATTTACGACATGTAATTTCCAGCAGACATATGGAAGATACTGTCAACGTCATGATCTATCACACAAGGTTAAAGACTTAACCCTTAGACTGCTGGCGGCAGATGATTCTGCCTTTGCGACCAGTGCAGACCAAGATCAGCCTGCACATCCGTGCAGTCTGATCATGGTCTGACTGTTCGCTATTCAGTCAGTAAATTTTCAGTGAAAACCCCTTTGAGTAATAAGTGGTACTGTCCAAATTGAAAGATGGACCAGTCCATTATAGAAATATAGCAGGGTAAGGGTTAAGACATATTCTCAATACATCAGCTGCAATCTAATTAAGGGTATGTAACAGAGAATAAGGCATTTATCTGTTACTGTTTCTTAATTTAAGAAATGTGTTGAAAGTAGTTGTTACAATAAGCTGGAATTAAAGTCTCGCGGATCATATCAAGATAACGGAGTCAAACCAGCAAGTTTAATTACAATTATTTAGAGCTGGTAGTTATAAAAATCAGTTGTCCGTCGGAAGTCTCCATTAGTTCCACGCCCCGCCCCATCCCTCTATTGATTTTGATATTTGACATGAAATGAACTGATAAATGTTAATATTCAAGTTTGGTCTATTTGCAAGGAACTAGAAATTTCTTTATCAAAAAATAACTAAATGTATTTTTAGCTTTTAATGACGTTCGGTGCACCCCGTACGGTGCAACAATATCCAACTTGTGATCCGTCTTTAATCTGTTATACAAACACAACGAACAACAAATCTGGTATACTTGATGATATACTATAAGATATCTAAATACCCTCTAAATACTAACTTCGACAAATCAAACAAATGTTTGAATATTTACAAACCAACACTACATGTAAAAGGTACTGAAAAAAATCCTTATAGCCAAAATTACGTTCAGTTGTCACGACCCTGACATACTGATCTCTTGACTACAGGCTGTCCTATAGATATTACCTCTAAATCAATTGTGTTGCTTGACACAATTCTCCATATATCATTTAACCAACTCAAGAAGTTAAAACTTTGCATTCTTGATTTAACACGTCGCCATAACTGCTTTAGTAAAGCTTCCTAAATGTTACTAATTCTCAGTATTGCACTGACACTTTAATCTGTTCAAAATATTTCATTCAACCGTCTGCTCAAACGTTTAAATTCTTGAGATCACCTAAAAAAATTCTCTTTTCACTTCAACGACTTCTAAAATTGCCAATTCTTGATGAAAAATACCTTTGATGTTTCCATTGTTGAAATTCCATGGACAAAATCAATACTGGGCACTTTCGCAACGGTGGTAATAGCTTCTAAAGATCGCGTAATGGCAAATGAAAAACGGAACAAATATTAATTCAATTTTAGGAAGATATATAAATTTTACTAAAACACTTATACTTTGATATCATCCATCTATAATATAATATAACAAATAAATAACACGACAATTTACTTATATCTTAAATAACTACAACGTGACAAAACACGTACTCTATATTTCAATGATATGATCAAATAGTTAGTGAAGATATATGAGCCGCACCATGAAAAATCCAATATAGTGCATTTGCGGCCAGCATGGATCCAGTCCAGCATGCGCATCCGCGCAGTCTGGTCAGGATCCATACTATTCGCTAACGGTTTCTCTAACTGCAATAGGCTTTGAAAGCGAACAGCATGGATCCAGACTATGCTGGTCGAAAATGCAGTATGTTGGTTTTCTCATGGTGCGGCTCATATTGTATTCCTGAACACTAATTTTGGTATTTCAAATTGAGTAAACGTTACGTCCTGACTGACATCTTACGTTAAATTGGCCTATGATTAAAATGTACTTGTTGGATTTCTGAAGCAACCCCTCTTCTATATATTTTCCACTGCAGCTTCATTTTCGTTGCTAGCCTACATTGCGATGCATGGCTCTCTGGCTGTGTTTGGAGTGCATTGTGCTTCCGGGAAATCTTCTATAACCTTTGTTTTGTTTTGTAGGTGATATTAGCTTATTAAAATAGTTAAATTAGCTGTTATACCTTAGGATATGAAAAGCTTCTTGTAAAAACAAGGTAAGAAAATGACTGCTATTCAATTTGTACACACAGATACCAAATGCTCTCAAGCCGCGGTATTAAGTTTTCAAATTAATGGTGACATACCCCCTACCCAAAAAAAGAAGGCAAAAATGTTCGATTAATCGAAATCGAAAGCAGAAAGTTTAGAATCAAACTTATAAATTCTTATGAAACATTTAAGAAACATAAATCCGATACAAAGAAAACACATTTTATTTATTAACGTAGCGATACAATAAATAAAATTTTAATTAGTTTTATAATTATGGTTATATTATAAAACAAAAAATGTGTATCTGTCATTAAAACGTGGACAAAAATGTAATGTAACTCATGGACATTTTTAAAACAAACAGCAATGTACTAGAAAATTATTCTGCACAGTCCAACACTTTCGTATACCATACAACTTAAGTTCTTACAATGACATTGTTTTACTTTGTCCATCCAAAAACATAGCTGAGAAATAAATGATACTTATGAAAGACAAATTGCACATGGCTACATAATAGCTTAAGACTTAAATGGAGAGACGTTATTTATAATTCTGATTACGCTATTAATGTGATAACATCTTACAATATTGGAAATGTCATATGTATTAGGAGTATTAGCCCTTTGAACTCAAACTGAACTAGAAAAATGTCAATTTATCATGGGAAATTTCGCAATTTGTTTTTTAAAGTACGAGTAACATAAATAATATTTCATTTATAATTCAATTGCAAAACTGATCGTTTATGCTGATTGTTTGCAGACATGTTAAAACGAGTTCATAAACGGGGTAGTTTTAAGTGCAGAAGTACTGATAACGCTTTGTATTAAAGCAGCTCTTCTTCAATGTTGCCATACTGCCTATATCTACAAACTCATTATAAGGAATTTCTAAATCGTTGGTAGGAGCAAGACATAGTTTAAGGAGGTAAAATAGTTATCAAAGTGCATCCAGTTTCTTGCCGCAATTATCAACACAGCTTATTTCATCTTCGATAACTGCATTTACAATCATGGCAAAATTGCATTTTCTCCATGGGGTATGTGCAAACGTTTTGTTTAAGGAAATAAATGAACACCATAAAATAAATTAATAACATTTAATTGTTTGCATGGAGAAATGTGCATGTAGAAATAGCACAAGATAAGATTTAAAGCCTTTATGCAGAACCGAATTATTATCATGAACTTAGAGAATGCATTTGATATTGTTAGCTAAATAAAAGAAGAAATAATTGACTAGCATATTAAACTGAATGGACCTACCGTCTTTCTTGTAAAAGAATAGCTCTGTTTTAAGCTCAGTTTTGTTTTCAAGGGCATCCTCGATTTTTCCTTTTTCATCCACAAGCGTTTCATCCCCGAAGAGGAATTTGCATGCGCAGCTCCGACCCATGACTTGTGACCGTGGAAAGCCAGTCAGTTCGCAAAATCCGTCTGAGCAGTAAACAACTGGACAGCCGGACGCTTGGGCGTTGCCGAGGACAAAGTTGCTATCTGAAAATACATAATTTATTCTTTTGAAATGGACTTGTTTCGGCGATCACCTGTAGCGCACTTACATTTGCATATAGAACACTGTAAACATTTTAAAAAGCAACCGGACGCCTTGTGTGGTTTTTGGTACGACTAAACTTATAGCGAGTTGTTTGTTATATACCTACACGTAAATTCCGGTTAACGGAACGTCATATCCGGTTATCATACGCACTTACAGCTTTTGGTCTCAATTACAGGACTATGTAGTCCACAGCCTGTCTTACCGTTTATAGCAATGAATATAATAATGGGGGATACGTAACCAAAAACGTGATTAAAAACACCTAGAGATGAAAAACATGCACATAGACTTTTGTGAAAAGCCATTCAGTAGTTTATCACAATGAACCCTCTATTTTCTGATTTTTGTTAACTTTACTAAAGTGCTGTTTTGCTTTTGGAAAGTCACACTTTCACAAAACCAAGGAAGCGTGTTGTTTGTACTAGTTTCTACGGTTCGTTGTATTGAACTGTATGTCACACCAACACAATTCATGTCCTTTAGCGCCTATGAAGTGTTTGGTAGGGGAGAAAGACAAAACAGTATCTGGAATTACTACTGCAGGAATGAGCTGTAACGTCCGCAGTTTGATAGATGACTTTCCCATAAGTGTATACGCTCGAGTCCTTAAGGGTTAACTTGTATTTGTGCCTGGTGAAATCTATATAGTTTTGCACTAAATAATTCTCCGAACACCCTATCGGAACCGTCACATTACTATACATATATTAACGGTACCTTGTCCTGTTACATTTTCATAATTGTGGTAATTCCTTCAACTTTGAATCTAATACTTAAATGGACAGAGAAGCTTTGATTCTGAAAGCCTAAATACCGGACTTCAAAACCCTAAACCGATAATACACCAAAGTCATTTATCAGAAAATGAAGTTAAGCGAAACATAATCACGAAGCCCGAGAAAACGGATCATTACAGCACTTTGATGATCAAAATCAATTCATTGTTAACAATGTTCATAGGACGAACTGAACTATAAAGCTATAATCTTGATTAGAGTAAAAACGTCTTTCTGACATGCTTTTCTTATTGAACGTGCTATTCATAATGCGAGTTTGAAAAGCAATAACGTTTTACTGACTTCATATGGTCAACGAACTTTCAATTACTTTAGACATTTAGCATATTCTTTAGACATCAAAGTCGAAATTACTTTTGGAAGTCCATATTGAAAGGTGATTTTGTTTCATGAGCATTTTTGTTGACTGTGTTGGAAGCCTATAACCTAGACTTATAAATAGTTAAGACGACTAAGGAAATTATGGTCAGTGTATACCACTGCCTGAGTTCAACTCTGTGACGTGTGGGTCGGGAGAGCTCTGCACTATTACAGGTTTTTGTAATGTTGCAGCTGAGTTATTTGACGGCAGTTGTAAAACACATTCTTCGACTGATATTTGTCCCTCTGGACGGTATTCATCACCACAAGGGTATGAGACATGAGAATCGAGTTTCCGTTTCAATGCTAAGCGCAAAACAAAGAATTAATGGAAGTATTCTATTTTGCCGCTAGATTATTGTGTCTAAAGTTTCAATATCTGCAACATTTCTTATAATAATGTTTGTTTGAATAACTCTTTCTATCTTCTTAACATATTGTTATTTCTTAATCAAAAAACTATATTTTATGTTTTGACTAATAATGTTTCCACCATATGCTTATCAGTACAAGGAAAAGTCGTAAAAAGCACTGGTCCCAGACCAGAGAGAAAAATCTACTGTACATGCTATACCCTATCTAAGGACCATGGTCAAGATCGGGTTAATTTATCTTGCATCGTGCAACAGTCACACTGTCTCAATATTTCATATTGAAGATACACTCCGCATATTTCACGCTTCCGTCAGTGTTACAGAAAAACCTCCGAACTTCCGTAATGTACTTCCGGTCTAGAAGACACGGTCGTGTGCACATGTTAGGCGAAATGTAAACAAACAAATATATTTACAGTTACACAATAAAACTCAAAATGATCAATGAAAGTCGTCTTAGAAATGATTCTGAATTTGGAATCATACAATGGTACACATTTGTATTTTATTCAAATTGCACATTTATATTGAATATACACATTCTAGCGTACACGTGTAGTTAAACGACGATTGTCATACATTTTCATATCAGCCAATCAGAATTATTTTGTTATCTAGACTGGAAATACTTTGGGGAAGTTCATCAAAGTTTTTTTTTTCTGTAACTTTGATGAAAATATAAAAACTACGTGGAGTGTATCTGCGATGATAAATATTAAGGAAATATGACCGGTACACGAGGGAAGATAAAGTACCACTTGTTCAATATGCATATTATCCATTCGTCGAACTGCGCGTGCGCGATAGGAATGGGTTAGCAAGCTTTCCCGTTCATGACCATGGTTCTTATAGTATATATAGGGGTAGCGTATAACATGTACACTGTTTTTTTTTTTTTGTTGTTGTTTTTCTGTTTTTGGTCTGGTGCCAGTAGCAAGAAGGATAAATTTAATCTAAAAATTAGATAAAGATCTTTAAGGTCAGGTTTTTACAGCATTATTTAAATACTAATGTAGTGCAATTAAGGAAGTTCTACATATTTCATTAATATTGATGGTATTTTGTTGTTGTCTATTTTTTAACATGCATTCTACAGATTTTTGCAAAATACCGTGAATGCGGCTACAGTTGAACAAAAACAAGAACAATTGCGTATATGTGAGTTTTTGATATAGAAATAAGTCAAGTTAAAATGAATTGAAAATAATCATTTTAAATACATATGCGTCTCTTTAACTATGCAATAACTTGACCCAAAACATAACGTTATTTATAGTATTGTTTTCTGATACTTTCTGTGGAGATGATTGATTAAATAAATACGCGATATCCTACTTTATTTTCCATGACTTAGAGATCTCTTGAAAGACACAAAGCAAAGAAAATGATGTATATTTGGTTCACACCATCCTACAAGCTTGATTCGTGACGCAATGTATTGACTAAACTTCTGTAGATTTGTCGGTTAATTACATCGTGTTTGTATCAGTTTTGCTGAATTGTGCTAAGCAAATATTTTCCAGCAAACTATAGCATGTAATCATTAACAATTTGGAGTACCCAAATATAAAAGAGCGCCATTGTGCAAAAGCCACAGTTAAGGTATCCGATCCACAAATAAGCAAGTCTATATAACAGTGCTATTAAAATATAACAACTATTGATGCCTGGTAAGCTCATATAATTTTGGTATCATTTGAAAGCGTATTGTCTACTGAAAAAGAAAGTATAAATTACATGTCAACTATATGTTATAGAACTTTTCTTATTTAATTTATAGTCTTCAATGATAATTCATGCGAAATCCAGTTATTACAGTGTAAGATTTGTCATTTTAAAGTCAAAAAACATGACTGAAATGACTCTTGCATATTTTTATGGTCATCTCATTTACTAATTCTAATTCACTAATTCAGCAGACAAACTCTTTCAAATGATAAAAAACACACGGGGTCACCAGGCATCGAAATATTACCTATTTATGGCTTGATCGGATACCTTAAGGACATGTGACCGTAATGAATCCGGATCAGCCTGCATTATACATAATTTCCTGTTTGAGCAATATGAAAACATTATCTGAAAAAAATGATTATTAAATTATTCTGCCAGGAAGAAAACCCTGATATTTTCTCCTATTATTATAGCATTATCTTACAGTCATAAAACAAAGAAAAGGATTATTAACTTTCTTTTATAACCGATTATCTGTAATCTTGAAGAACAGAACCGAGTCCCTTTGCAAAAATATATTCTTGATTTTATAATGCTTAGCAAGCATTTTCCTTGCATTCTGAGTCATCCGTTGTATTTAAAGTGCATTTGCTTTTTAATTTCCCCTGGTACATAATGATAATTTATCATTCTTCTTAATTTCATAAATGTTTAAAATGATTACTCTGTATTGCACAAGCAACTTATTTTTTTGAAGGTTGAATAATACATGAGTCGTCTCTATAATTGCATTTCTTGATATATTAATTTTATTTGCCACAATGCCAAAACCTATTCATATAAGGAACGATATAACACGGTAATCATGTATTTACTTTTTAATGTAATTTCTTACATGTAACTGCTCAATAGCGATCATAACAATGCCATACTGTATACAGTCTACAGCAGCAACTATCCGGCATTTAAATGCGTTTCTACATCAAGGATACTTTTATATTGTGCACACCTTTACGCTGGCGGCAGTAGAAGGCCTAATTGAGAACTGTAAATCGCTTTTCTGTTTAACATCAAAATGTGTTTTATCACGGTCACAGAGTATCACATATTTACAGGCACAATACACTAGTTGATGGAATTACTTACAACGCATGATTTTTTTAATGTTACCTGTTACTTCATATCGCAAGTAGAATTACTGTTCCTCTGATAGCAAATGATTGAAATATGGAACAGTTACCAGTTAGATTATACATTACAAAAAAGATATTATAACATTTAAAATTGTGTACTAGACAATGATACGTTATACATATGATACACTGCAAAAGTCATACTATTTGTGCGGTTTCTTGTAAATGTCGGTATTGAAATTGGACAGATCACAAGAGAAGTTTCAACAAATAAAATATGGTACAGCAGAGACTGAAATTTGACGTAGATACCTTATGACATATCTGTTTCTGAACATTTTCATGATTAAAATCTATGCTGACAAACCAATACATGCGGTTACTCGTTTACTCACCAAGGAATAGCGTTACAAATATTACATGGCAAAGCGGTTTTTCTTTAAGAGCTCAGTGTAGTACTGTAATTCATGAGGTATTGCTTTTATTATCACGTTGCAAATTTTACTGAAGTTTTTAAATGACAGTGGGTATAAAATATTCTTTTTTCTGTATAAAGCACTATGTTTCCTATTTTAAATGCTACATGTTTATTTTTATATAAAATGCTAGGTTTTTAAAACAAAAAAGCTTTTTTCTGTGAGAAATTTTATATTTTCTATAAAAATGCAAAATTAAATAAAATAAAAGCTATTTTTTTCTATATAAAATACTTTCTTTTCTAGAAGCAAGCAACTAAACAATATGGATGTATCAAATAGAATTCTAGACAGCATTGTCTTTTATCATGTTAATAATTAATAATTTACATGCGTGTCTTAAAAATGTTTTCGTGTTGAGTCTAGTGATAAAATAAAATAGTCATGAATATTCAGTTGGCATTGCTATCACCAGTGCTTAAAATAAGTTTGATGAAATAAAATTAAAAGGGAAAGGCCAATTGGACATTTTAGCGATGAAGAAAAACTACCATGACAACCGATACTCGCCATTGTTTAGCGGCAAGATGTTTGGTTATTTATATTCCGTTACGCTTTGGAAATGAACCAGCAATTATGGTTATTCTTGTGTGTGTATCTGTCTACAAAGACATTTTATTTTGTACATTTATGGATCGCGGTGCATAATTAAATTCCGTTAATGTTGGTTTATGATATTGTAATGTTATCAGTTTTAGGTTTGGTATTTGCAGACATTGATTAAGTGAACAAGTTGCAGACAAATTCCGATATTGCTTAAGCATGCGATCATAAAATTCCTAATGTAAATACACGAATGGGGTCATTAGGCATAGGATCTCATAAGGAAGGTTATTTACGTTCAAATTGTCTGTAAGAGGCTTTGTTAAGAAGATGATGACTGGTAGTTTGAACACATTTGCTTCCAAACATATCATAATGTATTTTGGTTCCGGGATGGAAATTACTTTCATATAACTTCTATAAAAGTATTCATGCTGAAGTGATAAAAATGGAAATTATAACTGAGAAAATAAAAGAGTAATTCTAAGGTTTGTTACTTCATAACCTCAGATCCCCTTTCTAAATCTTAGTTTGTTTAGTTTTGCCCCCTTTTTTCGCGTTTAGGGCAAACCCATTTTAACTAGGGACAATATGCCGCTTTTCAAGGAATCAGATATTAGTGTATCATTGAAGATAACATGTGCACGGCCGTATGAACAAAACTGCGGATGTTTCTAAATTGTTTTTCTTCTTTTACTTGTAGCATGTGTGGATCTATTAAACTACCGTCCATGAACAGGCTCAATCAAACCGAGCCTGCAACATTTTCGTTTTTATCGTGTTATGCGTCCTTTGGAGTATTTCTATTGTAGATCAAAATCAGGTCATATACACAAGTACACTGTAAACTTGTTTTGACTTTTCCCAGGTATAGTCTATTTCATTTATTCCACATAATGGCATTTAGATAAAACTGATAAATTCTTATTAAATCACCAATACAAGAAATATCAACCTTAAAAGGGAAGTCTACCAAATGCTAACTTAGTTTAACACACTCTGAAAGGTTACTTGAAAATGATAAAGAAATGATGACATTTAAACAAATTGAATTGTATAGGCAAAAGGAGCAATGCCATTAGTGTTGGGTCTATTGCAGATTTATGCACTGTCATTTTAGATAATATCAAGGCTTAGCATTGTCATTGTCAAAGATGATCGATTTAATGCTTTATTCTTCAAAATATCTGGAACGAGTGAGTGTAACTTAGGCGTTTTCGATAGTTTTAGAAAGTAAACATAAAAGGGGACGGATAGCTCAGTTGCACACTGCCTTCAATCTGAGTCGGGTTCGTCCGCAGTATGGAATTTTCGAACGCTTCAGTGTCCACCTAGAGGTTACGGTCAGACCAGGAATCCTGCGTGTACGTGCTAACATGGCACTAAAACCAGGCTTATCGCAACGAGTAGTAATTAGCCGACAGCTGTATCTGATTTGATCTCTTGGGCTTGTCACCTGTCTTGTCAATCGCTGTGCTGTATGTAGAATGATTCGCCATGTGTGCTGCAGTTGCTGTAAAGGCCTGAAGTTTTCATGAAGGCGCTATATAATTGGTTAATATATTTAAAGGGCCAAGATGCCTATGTCGCACTGTGAACCACATACGTGTAACAGTTGACCTAGTGATTTCATGAAATAATATTTTGCCAATTATTAGATGCAAAGTGTTTTTTAAAAGTATTTTTAGATATACCTAATGACTAGTTTATCAAGATGACCCTTATTCAAACTTGACCTAGATTTTATTAAGGCAATCATTCTGACAAAATTTCATATAGATCAGTTAAAAAAAAACAGTCTCTATCGCATACGAAAGAATTTTCTTTGATTTGACCTAGTGACCTATTTTTTGACCCCTGATGATCCATATACAAACTTGATCAAGATTTCATCAAGGCAATTATTCTGACCAAATTTCACGAGGACCAATTGAAAAATACAGTCTCCATCGCATACACAAGGTTTTTCTTTGATTTGACCTAGTGACCTAGTTTTTTATCTCAGATGACCCATATTTAAACTTTTCCTAGTTTTTCTCAAGGCAAATATTCTGATTAAATTTCATGAAAGTCAAATGAAAATACAGTCTTTATCACATACACAAGATTTTTTTTCTATAATTTGACCTAGTGACGTAGTTTTTGACCTCAGATAACCCATATTCAAAGTCTGTCTAGATCTTGTCAAGGCAATTATTCTGACCAAATTTCATGAAAATCAGTTGAAAGATACAGCCTCTATTGCATATAAAAGGTTTTTCTTTGATTTGACCTAGTGACCTAGCTTTTCCTCCTAGATGACTCATTTTCAAACATTTTCTAGATTTCATCAAGATAATTATTCTGAGCAAAATTCGTGAAGATCAATTGAAAAATACAGCCTCTATAGCATACACAAGGATTTTCTTTGATTTGACCTAGTGACCAGGTTTTTGACCCACGATGACCCATTTTCGAACTCGGTCTAGATCTGATCAAGGTAATCATTCTGACAAAATTTCTTGAAGATAAGTTGAAAAGTACAGCCTCTATCGCATACACAAGCTAAACGTTGACAGACAGACGGCAGACAGACGACGGACGCCGGACATTGAGCGATCATAAAAACTCACCTAGGCATTGTTCTGGTGAGCTAAGAATCTAGGTTTGCGTCTCTTCAGTTCTACAAAACAGCTCTTTGTAGTGTAATAGAGCATGATAAAACTGTCTAACCTAGTTATAGACTGAATGCCTTTGATATTTGTTTATCATTTGGAATGCTATCATATTTCGTTTGGGTGTTTGCTGCATTAGGCTAAATAAATATTTTGCAGACAGACATATTTCCTATGCATTTCCGTATTAAGTTCAGTGTAATACTTCGGGTCAATAACCGTAATAAAAAAACAGAAATCTATAGAATAGAACATACGATAGATAATAATAATACAGACACAGAGGTCATATGGTAGAAGTATGTTAGCTCCAAAAATGAAACTGCACAGTCACATGAATTAATGTTCTACCATTTGCGGACAAGGCAGTACATGTAAATATTAAAATCAAATATTGAGTAGTTATATTGTACTTTTATAAAGTAAGTATAAGTTTTGTTTATTGTATAAACATTGAAGTAAAATACTTTCAAGTGTACACATTTTTTTGTGTAGTTCAAAAACATAACAGTGGACAAAATATATCAGATGTAGCAAGGTCCTTTTAACAGGGTTTTGAAGGTGTGGGGTGGGGCGGGGGGTAAAATATAACAGCAGTTTTGAGTATAATCAGATTTAACTACACTATTAATTTCTCGGACCCAAAATTGTTGAAGAGTCAATGACAAAAAAAAATTAAAATACCAATTTTGGTTCAAAAAAAGACCAACTATATATCTGTTTAATGTGCTTAATCTATTGAACATGATTGAGCCGTGCCATAAGAAAACCAACATAGTGGGTTTGCGACCAGCATGGATCCAGACCAGCCTGCGCATCCGCTGGTCTGGATCCATGCTGGTCGCAAACCCACTTTGTCGGTTTTCTCATGGCACGGCTTATATATTATTTTTGTTGTGTTAAACGTCGCACCGACACAATATATACGGTAACTTTCAGCTTTGATGGAGGAGTAAGACCCCAGGTTCCCCTACCTTTTATTTCATCACGGGCGGGCAGATGGGTACAACCACCGACATTCCGAAAGTCATCTGGATGTTTTTTTTCACATCAAGAATTCAACGCCCCGAGTGAGGCTCGAACAATATATATCAAAATGATGTAACGGAATGAAATGATAACACAAAAGAGAAGTAAAACATTTAAACGATATTTTCAGTAATCATTTTCCTCATATCTTGAAGCAGTTCAGTTCGGCTTTATCACGTGTTTCAGTATACCTAAAGATTAAGACGTAGTCAGTTAAAAAGCTCACATGAGCTTATGTTGTACTTGTTCGATGTCTTGCCGACTTTAAATAAATCTTATCTTATCTTATCTTATCTTATTAATAACTGTCTGCTTCCAGGTTAATCAGATAATCGTCGAAATAATTTGATATCTTGTAATAACCATCCGATAAACAGACTAAACACAACAACCAAAGCAATCATACAGAGTTTCTGATTTGTTTCGATAACGTGTTCTATTCACTTAGAAAGTTAATCTGGGTAGTTATGTGCCAAAAGTTAATTGTTGGCCGGTATTACAATCATCTATTCTTATGAACCTAACACAATCTTAAAACTGCTAATCTTCTAATCATATTGCGTAATTGAGTAATGAGTCCAGTCAGTGTGTATGTATAATAAAATTCAAAGTAATAAGCCGATGTTTGGGACACGAGAGGTGTAGCACGTTTCATTACCTCTGGTAAACTAATTTAATCATATCGACTCTATTGTTATATTTTTTTGGCGATGTTCTAAGTTTCAGCAACATCTCCTTGCTATACTTCATGCGAATGAACACAAATATAAACGTAGATAAACAATAACCATTTAAATAATTCTGGTTTAGAAGGTGAGGGAGGTTGGGCGTAGAAATGAGTTAATAAAATCAACTATATTAAAAGCAAAATACATTTAATTTTACCATTAACTGGTAGGGGCGAGGTTTGTCCTATTTGTCCAACGATAAACGCCGTTCGGAGTTAACCGATTATAGCAACAGTTTCAAAGGATATTCTACCAAAGGACCTCGCGTTAATGTTTTATTTACAAACAACATACATGGCAGAAAGGATCACAGGATCACATTAAAGCATTTTTGTAATGAAAAATCAAATAATCATAAAAACGTCAGAAAATACGCTCTATTAGAGATAGATGATGCATGTCTCATTGTAACATTTCTTATTGCAATGACTTTAACGACGCTTCTGACAGACTCGCGATGGCACTCTGTCCTTTCAAACACTACAATGGCGCGTATGTTTATCTTTCACCTATTGAACATGTTTTTTTTTCACGCGTCGGTGTGTCTCAAAAAGAGATAGGTATATACTGAAAGGGCGGTTAGAGCACACTGCGTTACGAGGGTTCGGTCAACGAACTATCTCTTAAAGCAGAATGCGCCTTAACACTAGAAAACGAGCACTTGCAAGGTATAATTCTATTCAATAGTTCATGCCTACATGTAAAATGTATTTGATATCTAAATATCTACTACACTCTTTGACTGAAAATATTCACTAAAGACCACCACATACGTCTTACAAAGTGAATGGATAGTGTGTTGCTGGCTAGCCACGAACCTTTTCAAAGTCTCAGTTCCATTTACATAGGTTACTATCATAGTTTGGAATTTTGTTTGAAAATGAAACAGAAACACTAATATTTGACTTACTTGATCAAAGAAATATAAGCGAATTCAGATAGATGAATATTAATTCGAGGATAGGAAAATTAAATAGCAATAGGTTAAATACATATTTATCAAATCTAAAATTAAATGATATCAAATTATTACATCGGACGATTAATTATAGTACTCGCTGTTCTGATTGAACTGAAACTTGGCTGTGAGAGTTTACGCAGCAGACTGGTAATTGTTTGTGAATGGCTTTACTACAATTGACCTTACGCCAGTGTTGATTGACAGGTTCCAACTGACCAATCAGATAACAGAACTGATAAGCCTTGTTGTTAGCCGCCATTTTGTCCGTCAAACTTAGTGCCGGACTCGCCAGTCAAAGAATATAAATACCACCGAAAAATCGTCCAAAATGGTAAAAAGGTGACGTTACGACACCTTTACATCAGACACAGGGAAGAGAGTGTAATACTAGAGCGCTTCCCTTTTCCAAATCCACTCTCAGACCTCGAATTGTCAACGATGTATCAGGCTCTGTGGACGTCCTCAAGAATAGTTGAACTTAAAAATCTTATAAGAGTGTTTAAAAGCAAAGCAATTCGACTTAGCACTCATTGCGTTATAACGTTTTAATTATTTCATTTAAATCAGTGTAAAATTCTATGAAAATTAACTTTCTTATTTAACAAAAGTGCCTAGTATTCTTTATTCAATAGTAAAAATATTCCATCAGTTACCAGAGTAACTGGTATGTACTGATAAAACACAAGTATTTGATGTTCTATATTATTTGAATGGTAACGTGTAAATATTATGCCTTAATGTACCGGAAACATGATTTATGCATTTTTTAAGGTTTACATCAATCTCCCACTGGTGTATGTTAAGTCATATCTGGGTGATAATACAACAAATAATAAACATGATAAAAAACTATGATTAATATAAGATTATTTTTAATGAGTCTAATCAACAATTTTCCAGGCGCTCAAAGTTTTGACTTAGCACTCGGTGTGTGCTTTCGTTCTAAATTTCATTTTAATAGACAGCGTAAACTTCGTCTAAAATTCCAGAAAAAATAGCATATTTCGTATAAAGAAGATATGTTCTTAAACAAAATATTATACATTCATTCTGTATACTTTATAAAGAAATTTGGTAGGCTCAAACATTGTTTTAAGCTGCGATGCGCCGGTATATGTCTTGAAATATGAGTATGGACTATATCATCGCCTTGGACTATATCTTATTTATTTATCATTTACACGTTTTAATTCTAATAAGAGAACTTTCTTTACTTATACTTAAAACACATCATGTCTAAGTATTAGACATTAAATGCTATGTATCTGAATAATGTTGAACAATGATATGAGCATCTTAAATGAGTTCCGGTATTTCGAAATCCGACGTTTCTTAAATGACACAAGTGACAATTTTTACATGTAAATTACCTTATTTAATTTATCTAATTATTTTGAAATAGGATTCAGAATCCACAGTCTGATTTCAACCTTAATTAATAAAAATCAATGTTCTAGTCTGCTTAATATAGTCATACCCTACATGATATCCGGGAGATCGAAATTTGACGTTTCTATTATGAAAAAGAAACAGACAACTAAAAAAAACCCCACAAAATCAGCTATAATAGTTTCAGAGATTTCCGTCTTTTTTACGTGTTTTCCGCTCGGCCCCCTGCCTTATTTAGTTTTCCTTATACTCGGATGCAGTTCCCGGCTTTTAACAACAACGTATCGTTGTTTTTTTTTTTGTAGAATTTATGTTTCGCTACAGAACATCCACTTATTAACGATTGTGTTTTGTCTTTTCACTTTAGAAATACGTGTGAATTGAGGTAGCGTACGCCGAAATCAACTAGAATGTCCGGCAAAATATTTCTGCCGTCGCCATTTGATTCCTTTGTTTGTCGGGCCTAGCATGAATTGTTCCCCCTGAAAACTGGTAGGCGTGGCTACAGGCTATCTGGCGTAAGGTCAATTGTCTGAAAAACTGTTCGAGTGAAATGTAATATTCTGTTGTAGAACTCATTATTTCATGCCTCCTTACCTCAGTTGCTGGACCTTAATTATCGCTATTGACTAGTCTACAGTTCAACACCAGACTGCTAGGCTATATCATAATTTGAACAATTAGTACTTTGAAATTCATTTTTTGATGTCATGCAATAAGACACTTGTATGGCTTGTCGTATAGTCTTCGGACTTTGGCTGTTAACGCTATGTTTAGACCTAATCCCTAAGTTAATGGTATTATGTTTTGCTATATTTAAATCTCATTTTGAGAAAGAGTAACGATTGCCCTCTCAAACCGTTGCTTATTTACAATATACATCTCCCATAAAATAAAGTAAGACTATGTAATTTTTGTTTTTGTTTTGTGCCTTAAAGGACAAAAACTCAGTGCTTTGGTTTGAACATTTCCTGGCTTTGGTGTGTAATATTGCGAAAATATAAGACCCGCCACTTTGCCTTCCGGCGCACACTGATCTACACCAGACAGAGTCAGGATAGCAAGTGGGAACAAATTTGCCTACTTTCACACTTTATACGTAAGATTCAATGTATTTGTTGCCATTCTCAAGTGAAATTATAACGGCTCATACCCAACAACGAATTAACGAAGAATATGTAATTAACTGCACAATTCATTACACGGTAACTAATGATATAATGATACCGTGTCTTATTTTCATCAAATAATTATAGGACAAATTTTTCAACATGTTGTTGGCGGAGGAATACACCTGGGACATGTTGTTAATAAATGATTCAAACAGTAATGACTCGCAACTCGATGATCCTATAGCAAGTGATGTAAGAGTCAAGTACATGAAACTGAAGAGATGTAAAATACCCATTAAAATTGCAGTTGCGTTCTTTGTTATATGTACAATGTACGAGGTCGAATAATATATTTTACAATTCATTTGGAATAAAATAGCATTGGCTTCTTTGATACTACATGTGCATATCTGATTTGTTCGATTTATTGCAATAAAGTACGTTATTCATTACAAAATTATTTGCTTGCTTCACTTCCCGTGGGAGTTTAACTACATCGAAGTGAACATAAATCCGTGGGCCAAACTTGTACCGACTATTAAACTAACCGCCGGTTAAATATTAGACCTGGTGGGAAACACAAGTATGATGTTTTGATTTAACTGTCAAGGTCAAGACATTTTAGTGTTCAAAATTCTTAACTCATGCATTTGTTTTACTAATTCTTCTAATCTGTAGAAATGTAACCTTAAAGGTTATTTTACCGTTACATTAATCACCTGTTAAAAGTTTGAAAAACTGGATCACCAAAATTTTGGCTCAACTGATTAAAACATATTAAGTCCAGCATAATTGTTAGGAGAAGTTTCAAAGAGCATTCGGAAACGAGTTTCCTAACGAAGTGCTCTTTTTGCCGTAAATAAATGAGCCGTGCCATGGGATAACCAACATAGTGGCTTTGCGACCAGCATGGATCCAGACCAGCCAGCGCATCCGCGCAGTCTGGTCAGGATCCATGCTGTTCGCTAACGGTTTCTCTAACTGCAATAGGCTTTGAAAGCGAACAGCATGGATCCTGACCAGACTGCGCGGATGGTCGCAAACCCACTATGTGGGTTTTCTCATGTCACGGCTCAAATTATAATTTGCTTAGTGACAGCACCAAACAAATTTTATGCTTGATAACATCTTCTGTTATTTGCTTTCAGGACTTAATAAAAGAATAAAACAGAATACAAATATAATTTATTTAACAAAATTGAATTGAAACTATGAGTAAAGAATAAGTAGTATTAAAATGAATCTAGACCTAGAAATACAATACTACAATGTAGTTGTTTTTTACATATTTTTGTCTTTGGTTACAAGTAAATGAATCATTACTGGGTACAAAACATTTATGGCATTGAAATGTTTATTAATCAAACATTCAGATAAAACAGTCCGGTTCTAAGACATTTTCAACATGCGCAAAATCATAAACACTAATAATATTGTATTAATCCAAACACGTAACTATCAGGGACAAGCAAAATATATTAGCAATGACCGATTTCTGAGGTCAAAATAATACAACCGTATTATATAGTTACAAAAGTTGTATTTTGCTGTATTTAAGATACTGGCGGTTTATAACATAGCATGCAGCCCGATAGCAATAACAGCACACCCTTCTGTCACTAATAATATCTGTAACTATCTTTAGAATCTCTTACTGAGAAAAAGAACCGCACACGACCTTTACAAAACCGTTAACAACAACAAATAGATCGTATTCTCAAGTCAGTGTTCCAACAATAAAGATTGTGAAATACTTTAAAACTAAATGTAGTTCTCCAATAGTGACTTTCGCATTCAATTTCTTTAAACATCTCCTTCCCAGGGTCGCAGAAAAAAATGAATTAATGACTGTGAAACGAAGGCAAATTCTGTATTCTTGATTGAACTTTTAAATAATGACCATTAGTCTCAGACACGAACATAGAAATACCATTAACCACTTAATTATAACTACGTGCATGCTAACTTAGAAAAGTGTAGAAAATAAATAAGACAAAATGTCCAAAATCAAGGCTAATTTTTATAATGTTTATGAAAAACTTTCAGTTTGCATGAAAGAATAACATAAAACCACAATGTCAGCATTTCTGTCAACAATCTCGATGCATCTGAAATACTATTACTTCCAGTCATTATATGAGCCGTGCCATGAGAAAACCAACATAGTGGGTTTGCGACCAGCATGGATCCAGACCAGCCTGCGCAGTCTGGTCAGGATCCATGCTGTTTGCTAAAGGTTTCTCCAATCCCAGTAGGCTTTAAAAGCGAACAGCATGGATCCTGACCAGACTGCGCGGATGCGCAGGCTGGTCTGGATCCATGCTGGTCGCAAACCACTATGTTGGTTTTCTCATGGCACGGCTCATATCATTTCCTTTATAGGAGTTATAAAATAGCACAATTATTTGTTTTCATTAGAAACAAATCCCAGGTGGCACTGAAACAATGTTTTACCATTTAAGGAGACGGACAGTAATAAACAAACTTTTTCAGGCAGTCATATTCATAGCAACATTAAAAGACATCATCAACATTATTGATTGAGGTTTAGTATTTCAAGATGTTTATGTTAACGTTTTTCTAAAAGCAAAGAAAATGACCTATCTTTCTTTAATGAAGTGTTCTATTTCTTTAACAGGTAAAAATGTCTTATTTAACGTGGAAAGTCGACGAAGTCCTCAGCTGGAATTGATGGAACAACTTGTCGACAGTTGAGCCCACGGCAGGTGTCTTTTTTACCTTCCTAACATCCAGTCTAGGCTGATACTGCTGGGAAAAGTACCAATTTAAGTCAATAACCCAGCACTGAACACTAGTCGGGATATCAGCCGCGACCAGAAATCGAACCCGGACCGCTGGCGTTGTAGTCCAAACAGCTAACCACTGCGTCACTGACTCTCTAATATATGGAGGTTCCGCCAAGATGCATGTAGTATGATATACAATGTACTTTGAGGGACTATTACGCATGGACAATCTGTGAAATTAAATCCCAAAGAAATGGTAAATATCAAATCACTTTATGTTCTGTAAAGGTCGTCGAAAATCAATTATACTATTTCCTTGATATAATCTGATTTGCTAGGTATCTTTTAAATTTTAAATTGAATCGTTCGTAGTAAAAAGACTGAATCATATAGGTTTCACTGTTGTTCCTTTTGCATAAAATGGCTGCCATTCATATAAGTTTCAATAAAGCATCAAGCTAAAATATGTATTTATTTAGTAAGGTGCGGTCAAATTAATGTCATGACAAGTTGCGAACATCGTGACAGTATCATATGAAATGTCTAGGCTGTACCTGACAAAATCCAAGGTACAACAAAAATAATTAACGCTAAGCCTTACATTTTGCGAAAAAAATTCAAACTGACCAAATTATAGGTAGAAAAGGTTGTTTTACATGAAAAATTAACAACATAGAAAACATGTATATTAATCAACGAGATAACTAGCAGTATACTGATATATACATCGATTTCCGGAAAAGAACTGCATAAACAGTCCACACTTTCGGACAATTAAACGCCTTCAAAGACTGTTACACAGCTTCGTTTGAATGCATTTGCAATAATGTCCCAGTGTTGTAAGTTTATATAATTGTGTGGAACGTAGTTTTTAGCAATTTTGTTTATTTTTATACTTTCAAATGGCATTCATTTTTAGCATTTTTAGTAGTGTGTGTGATGTTTGGGTGTAGGGGGATGGGTGTGGTGAGGGGCAGCAACTTTTTCAGAATATTTTAGAGTAGTTACATTGTACGGGCAGTACAAGAGATGTAATGGTCAGGTAGATTGTGATTCGTTTATCAAATATTACTGTGTTTTGATAACATATCAATTAAGTATGAATTCCCAAACAATCCAAGTGGTAAATATTAATATTCAGATAACATATTTTCACAACTACATGTTTCTAAAAGATTCTTATTTGTACAACATATACAAATTTCCTTATTACGGTAGAGAATTTCCATACGGTTCGATATGTGACAAAATAATCAATGTATTTTCTGTGTTTTTACAAAAGAATACTAAACACGAATGGGAAAATTGCATAGAGGTAATTAAAGCAAGTTAATGACCCAAACTATATCATTAATGTGGAATTGACTATAAGCAAACAAAATACACCAATTGACCTATACACAGACATCATCAAAAACACCATCAAGTCAAAATAAATTAGAAACACATCGCATGGACATAATAGATGTCCTTAAACAAAGGAATATCCTGCAAGCATTGAATCTAAATAGTCTAACATCTAGAACATAAAGATAGAGACAATTTCTTATTGTCAGACAAAATATCTTGGCAATTTATCGATATCTGCATTTTATTTGCAGTATAGTAACGCGATACAATATTTTCTGAAACTAATTATGATGTATTGTATCGAATTTCTATAACCGAGACAACAATAACAGGTCTGACCCACAATTTACCAGAGTCAGATGACTGGCAGACAATAGCAACATTTGAAGATTTATAGACTTTTAAGGACTAACATTCCAAAAATAGCTGGTATGTAAAGTAGATATTTACTATGCAATAATGTTAGGACGCTGCAGGTATCTAAGCATTACAGCTCTACACAGAGGCATCCGTTGTCGAGTGGTTAAGGTCGCTGACTTTACTTGCACCTCATCGACTTAGGTGCGAAATCTCGCCTGTGTTCAAGAATTATTCATTTAAAAAAGGCATCAGGCTAGCTTACGGAAGGTCGATGTTTCTACCCAGGTGCCCTTCCCTCACAAACTAAAAAAAGAGATGAAAAGGGCGCTATATGGCCTAAATTAGTCGATGTGACTTTTAACCCAACACACGCAAACCATCTTAAAACGACATAGCACGTTCTGGCAAATAGCAAATTTAAAACGTTATTGCCACAAATATGCTAAATAATTTAAGTGCCGTTCTCTACGTTCATTTATAATTGGGAATCAACGTTTTTTCTAAAGCTGTCTCTAGTAGGTTTTGCACACCAGCGTAACAAATTGTAGTCTAAATATTCTATATTATCAACTGTTACTGACAGCAAAAATTGGGATTATTCAATATTTATGTTATGTTTAAAGTCATTGTCATACTGTAGCAATATTTCTATTTCTCAAGTTAATAATCTCATCGTCTCAAGATTTATTTTGTTCTAGAAGCTTTGAGTTAAGCCTAAGGTGTATTCTCATAAATAACATTTAAGTACTTTCCAGATACAGCAGAACAATGATATACAAAGAACATAAACTGTCTGCCAAAACGATGCAAACAGAACTGTGTATAGATATGTGACGTAGTCTGAAACGTGTATACATTTTTTACTTGTATCCTTAGAAAACGTAATTTAAACCATGATATCACACGCCATTAAGTTTGCAGATCCTAAGAAATTGTATTTTAGCCCTTAATCTTGTTGAAAGTATAATCATAACATATGTTGAAAATAATACTTTTAAAAACGAAGACAAAATCAACAGGAAAGGCCACGTGCAGAGAATGCAGCCGCCCATAGTGCACAGTAACAAAAACTAATGCAATAACAGTAATATAAAAATAACAAACATACACAAATATACATAACGATGGTAAAAAAAGTAAGTAACCGCCTTGCAATTGTCAACCTAAAAAGCACCACAGAAGAGCTTTCTCTAGTTTAGTGGCCAAAATGTCGAAGTAAAAAAAAATAACCATACAATCATTGATCTAACAGAAACAATACATCAAAATACCCATACATCCAGTCAAACTGGCATTATAGGAACTACAACCCGAACATTTAATTTCTGTTCATGAGAAAGAAATCCCTGGTGGCCCTGAAACATAATATTTTACCTTTAATTGTCACAGGAGGGATCATAATAATTGAACCGACAATAAAAGCCATCAAGAACATATTGATTAAGGTTAAGCGTCTCTATGATTTATTGATAGGTTTGTCTTAAAGTAATGAAATGACCTAGATATCGTTTAGATATTTCCGACCTTGCTGGCATAATAAATGTGACAATATATTCAGAACGGGAAAACTATTTTTAAAAAGACCTTAAATATTATTGATTATATGGTTTTATTTACCTTGTATGATTAAAGTTAAAGCTTATGACCTTTGTTTAAGTTGATTAATAAGTGTACTAATTGATAGAGTGATCGAATATACTGTTGCTAAATTTAGGTCCTGCTTGAAGTTATCGTGAATTTCATTCTTATGGTCTGGTAAACAACAAGTAAAAATACCATTCTAGTACACGTTACAAAAGTTGTTATGCAGCAAGTGGAAAGAAAATTACATTCTGGTACACGTTATACAAAAGTACGTTTCTTTTCGGTATATGATGAAATCATGTCATATAATTTGCTAACACTTTGAACGAGACCCCATCAAATACATCGTATTACCTAAAAATATGTTAACATCAATTTATTAGTAGACATTAATAACATGGCTGACCTTTATTTTGCTAGAGCTATATTTCTAGAGAGGGCCATATGATACTCACTTTTAAAGTCTTGTGTTCTAAATATAGTTGAAATTCTAATTCATAGACGTTAGTGTATGTGTTCACACTTGTATAAGCATCTATTAGGGCTCTATGCAACATAATAGCCACGCCCAAACAGGTGATGTCATATCTTTCGACCGCTAATTACTTGATGCATTTTATTATTTTCTTCTTGTGAAACAAGTATTCCTTGTATGAGTGTACTTGTTGTCGCCACGTAGTCGAAGTTAACCATAATTTATGAATGTTTAAAATAATAATGTCGTACTGAAAATGTGTTGTCACACTGGAACAGTAGATGACGTGTTCGTCGTTTTTGAGCTTATGTCTTTATACTTTGCTGACAATAATGTTATTTCTTATGAAATAAATCCTATTTAAAACAGAAGACATTATATGTATCTCGGAGGCCTAAAATCAGTAATTTAAAAGTGTTCTTAAGTTGTATTGTCTTAAGGGTCGTTAAAGACACTTGCAAATCACAACAACAACAGAGAAATACAATGACATTCTGCCACTTGATCATGAGTTGTCTGCCAAAGACTACAAAATAAATATTTATGTGACGATTATGTCCAGACATACGAGACATCAAGTGAACTGCTAATTAGCTGTCTGTCTAATTCCCTTATTTCTGTTGTTGTATATTATTCATGTAATGACTTATAAATAAAATATGTTTAAACCAAGTGAACTTCTAAGATATTCTAGGGACTTTTCCTGGTTTAATGTATTTTTATCAAACGCACCTAAACAACACAATGTTACACATTGATCAATGATCTAGAAATTATGCAATTGTGCTTTGACCACTTAATCTAGAACCTCCTTCGTAGTATATGTGCGCACGCTTTAAGTGCGACGTGGGTCATATTAAAACGCTTCAAGAGAACGGTAATGGTATGTTCCTCGCTTGGCGCTCAACATTAAGAGGATAGTTCAAAATAGGATAGTATGCAAAAATAAATTAGTTTAATTTGTATAACTTTGCCGATTGAACAAAAAGATTACCATTTTCATCAAATATTGACAGACTTATTACGTTAAATTTTGTTAACCGATTTTGAAATTTCTCCTGATGCCTTAATGTTTTAAAGGACTGGATGTCAGAGGAGTTTGACTTTTATCCTACCACTATGCATTTATCAGGCCGATATCTGCCTGCTATGTAAACTTGAGCTTTACACAGTCAATGCAGGTTTATACCGTCAATGCAACTGACGGACTACTTTTTCAAGTATATGTGCTATAGACAATGTAAACTGGGCTGTGTTCGAAGCTCAAACTTTTCATCATTTTATGAGGACGGCCACGTTAAAAAAAAAAATTAAAAATTGGTTCACTCTATCCTAGTAAACCTCCGTACGGAATGGTACGGTAATGGTTTTTAAAGACTGTGTGAATCGTCCTTGACTTTGTTTATTTGGCGTTCACTCGTTTTTAGTTAGAAACTTACACAAATAACCAGATTCAAGCAGTCGTTTATTGTAATCATTGGATCTAAACCATTCATGGTGGAAGGCATTTCATTATCTCATATTGTCTTGTACGAAACTGGAGTAAATTTAAGACTGCGGGCATTTGAATTCATCTCAAGCGTGGTTTTCGGCTGTATTTTATCCGAGTCAAAACCATTCTGCTTGTTTTGTACGCGAATGCCCTGTTAGCACCGATGATTTATAATACACAGAACTTCAGAAGGCAAAGTATGAGGCAAGCCTCGGGCGGATAAACCTTTCTCCAACTCGGTGGATAAACTTAAGTTAAGAAAGACAGTAACCTAATATTCTCTATAAATGTTCTTTTATAAAATTGAAGTTTGGTCATGCAATAAACAGTAAACCAGATTTTTTTTGTTTCTTAACTCTTTTGATGAATGCTAAATAAAAAAAAGAAAATAACATGCATGGCTGAGACGGGAATCAAACCCTGACTGCCTCTGCAGTTAAAACTTGCCTACCATCTCGACAAATACACCAAGGAGGAACTCACACTTAACGTTAATATCAACCTGCGTAATTAAGGCAGTTTATCTTTGTTACCCCATGACAAACTCTTTTCAATTTTGAAGGAAAAAAAAAAACAGTAAAAACAACTATTTCAATCTCATGTGCTTCCGTAAAATCTTATTTGTCTGTCATTGAGTTTCAAAGCTTTTTTTTTTTCAAAAACTATAGCAAAAATTTTCTGACACCTTAAAAATTCCTTGTTCTTTGTTGCCCTACGATCTGGACATCAGTACAAAAAAGATGGACTCTCGAACAACTTTGCATTTCCCTTGAAGTTCTTTTCATTACTGTTTATCCGTTAAAAGTCATTGACTTAATAAATAGTTACTCATTTGTTCAAGAATGCCATATATAGGCTGCTGTAACTTAATTTAACGCATGAAAAAAGATTTGTCTTCACATTATACTTATAATTAGCCCATGCCTTAGTATAATGGACGTGACAGTCTCATTGATTTTCGTAGCATCTTTCCAGAAAACAGGGACATAGAAGAAAGGCAATCAAGACTTTGTGTGGCTGTAGTTCTCAGAATACACGCACGTATGTACTTAAAGCTTTATGTGCCTAAGATCGACTTCGATAGTATTTTATAATATAACATTTAAATGCCATTTCTAAGTGAGATGATTTCAATGCAAAATGAATTTCATGTTTTATTTCATTTGCTTAAACCTGTTTTGTCTCACGCAACAGTTTAGGTCTGTTTTGAAATAAGTACATAATATCTTAAAAAGACAACAGATAAACATAATGTTTTGTCAGAAAAGCGAGATACACATTAAATAGTTAATTAGTATGTTTACTTCGCCACTTATTCTAAGTCACTTTTAAAATAAAAATATTTGCATCTTAAATGGACATTCTTGCATAAAACCTTTGTTTTTTGCCGATTTTTGGCATGCACAAACAGGGAAAAACGTGTACAAACAAGGAGATTCTCGTGAGCACGCGCTGTTGGTGAACGTTTTGAATATGCTGTTGTGGGTCCAACGTAAGCAAATTATGGATCCCGAATCAATTTTGGCCGAAGTCGAAAGGTCCGAGATTTATGAAATCTTTTCATCTGCATATTTATTAAAAATATCATTTTTCAACCTAACTTTACTTTAACTTGTAATAAGCGCTACCTCTCTTGATACGCGACTGAATTGACGTTCCTTATTATTGTATTATTACGCGTATTAGACTCAAAGTAAGTTTACACGCCGCGATTTAATCCCTGAAAATGATAGGCAAACAACAATTTACAAAAATACAATTTCGTTTTCCAAATTAATTTGAGTCGAGAAAGTTGACATGCTAACTTTAAATCTTACACTAAAACTTTTAAAAAATGTTTGTGTCTACTTTACACATCTATGCAGTCTACTGATACAGTGATGGTGTGTAATGTAAAGCATAAAATGACGAAGCGTAAAGTTTGAAAGATTTTTCCACAGTTAATGAACTTTGATGAACAGAAGGTATTTATTATATATTTTTCAATTTATTTGTAGATCTCACCAACCATGCTTGAGTTTATAAATCCAATCTAAGTTGATTATATCGAGTTGGAAAAATATCAAATTTTTTGTGTTATCAAACTTTGATCGCGATGGGGTGGGGTGCAAAGCAAAATTTTCTAGTTATAGGCCTAGAGATTTCATTCTTAACGACATGAAGAATATAGGTATTGATACCAGTTTCTATTAAACGATAATATTTACATTTAAAAGCGTAAGGGCAGACTATTAATTTAAACCAAGCAGAATTGTGTTCTGTCGGCACCTCACCTGCAAATTGTGTAAAAGACAGGATGCCGTGTAGGGTTATGCCCTTTTCTCTAATTCCGAGCCTCTAAAGCTAAAGTTCTACCGATATATCGGAAAAAGGGAAGTCATGCTTATTTTACATATATTTAATATTAAAGAAATTACCACAACAAGAATTGTCCGTTCGACATGTATAAAATACAGCATGTTTCTGTATGCCCTGGAAATGCATAAATAAAACATGTGTCCATAACAACCTGAAACGGCTAATGTCAGCTGGATAGTCTTGTTTTTTCGATATTTCCAGCACTTAAGTTGTGTTTTATGCAAGAATAGCGATAACGCACGTTTGTTTCGTGAAACAACATCTGCAGAATCCCTCGGGCTATGTTGGTGCACTCGCCCTACGGGCTCGTGCACCAACCAATCCCTTGAGATTCTGCAGATGTTGTTACACAAAAAAACGTGCATTAACCCTACAACAGTTAAACATTATGTTTCGTCAGAAAAGCGAGATACACATTAGATAGTAAATTAGTATTTCTACTTCACCACTTATTCTAAGTCACTTTTAAAATAAAAATATTTGCATCTTAAATGGACAACAGTTAAACATAATGTTTCGTCAGAAAAGCGAGATACACATTAAATAGTAAATTAGTATTTTTACTTCGCCACTTATTCTAAGTCAATCCTAAAATAAAATTAAAAAAACTTGACATATTAAATGGACAACAATTAAACATAAATTTTTGTCAGCTAAGCGAGATACATATTAAATAGTTAATTCGTATGTTTACTCCGCCACTTATTCGGTCAATTTATAGATGGAGTATGTTTCATATAGGAACTGTTTCAAACATGTATGCATGTTAACTGATGCATTTTGCTTATAATTTTGAGTCTTTCATAACGATATTAGAGAAACTTTGGGATACATTTTTTTAAAACAGCGATATAAATAAATAAACACCATGATGTCCAGAACATTTTCAAAAACGATATAACATAATGAGCGTTCAATGAAATGATTCAGGGTACCGTTTGAATAACTATTCTTCAAGCACGAAGCATTACAGTTAAATGAACTGAAAAGTGTATAGTACATACAAGCATCCAGCTGGAAAATATCGAAATTATAAATGCATTTATTTGCATTACAGAAAATACTGAACACGTTTAATAAAATAAATGTCAATATTTACAGAGAACTTTAGAATATTTTGTATCTACGTGTACAACATAGACTGTTATTGCACAACTCTTATGCAATATTTAAAACGCATCGACTATGTGCAGCGGAAAAAAAATGTGTTAATGAATTCACAGCATTATGTCATCTATCAGGTAGTGACAATGACATCTGTCGCACTGAATAGGATAGAGCATTAAGTTAATTATTTGAAATGATTTATGAAAAAATTATGAAGCATGCTTAAGCAAAACACCTACACAACTCTATAACATGCACATTTTCTATTCAACATGTTGATAAGGAGCATATCATGCGAGCTTTTAATTTATCATATATATATATTTTAATCCTGCTTACATGCTTAAAACTCTTCTTCTCTCAATCTGCTTGCCATTATCAAAATTACGGGTATATGTAAGTAGTTTGCATGTTCATCTAAATATGAACCGCTTTCAAAAAATTGTGTCAAATGACTGCAACTGATCAATATTCCTGACAATACAACTGACTGCAAATGCAGTTTTAGTTTTATTTATAGATACTGATACTTCAAATCCAAAATATTAATTGCTTCAAAGCATGTGTTAAGACGTTATGCAAGTCGACAGTTGCAAGAAAGTATTTTCTTTGCACCAGTTTAATCTATCGTACAAACATTTCCTATTTTTTTTTAGAATAACAGACACAATATTTCATAGATGCATGTAACCCTGTCGTACTTGCATTACTGTTACTGGGTGAAACATTTCTGTGATGCTTAAAGATTATTTACCTCGAATTTCTATAGTAGGGACAAATTCATCAAAATTACCTTTCACAGAACCGTGAATGAAAAGCTTTTTTTACTATAGAGTGCTTGTTTTTATCAATTAAATTAGTTTAATTTTGAAATACTGAGACGGTACTAGTGCAATAAATGCGTCGTTATGAGAAACAGTAACAATATAAAACTGATGTAAATACACAATTTATGGTGATAAAGTTTAATGTGATACTGTTCTAAAACAAAATATATAATATAATTTTATAAAACATCATTATAACAAAGGAGTAATGACTCTATAAAACACAATGAACAGTCAAGACATAAATTCAAATTCTAAGACATAATTTCATCTAAGAAAGAAAACTACTGACATAATAAAAATACCTACGGATTTACACCAAAATATTAAAATTAAAAACAGACATTATCGCAGTTGATTTTATATTATCTAACAATACCGTCTGACTGATGCGTATAAAATATACTATAGTAATATTATCTAAAACGATGGAACGGTAATTTATTTCTATATATTTGATATACTTCACGAGTGTTTGAAAACAGATGCCACGTAGAACTCATCGAACTCAAAGCATTAAAATTGGTAACAATAATCTGTCTGTTCTTAAAAAATGACAAAAATCTCGAGGCGTTCTCCTTTAAGAACGCCATGAATATTGAAGTGACCTAATCAGAAACAAGAGTAAAGCAATGATCCTCGCATTACACTCGAACAACAAGGCAATGTCCTGGGTGAAGTGTAAGTGACAATTTCATTCAGTGTAGTGATAAAATGATGCATTTCGCAGAAATATGGGACATAGGAAAAAGCAATAAAGACGTTGTGTGTCATAAGTGTTCGCAACATAAACAGCTGTCTTTCATTAAGTACATGTCATACGACAAACTGAAAACAGCAAGATGTACCTAAAGGGCTTTCTTACCAACGATATGTTTAAGTCACATATGTATAAGTGTACATTCATTTACTACAAAACTGTTTCAGTCACGGCTGGGAAAGAACTTCCGCAAGCCATCTGAATGATGTCCTGATAGAAATGAGGTTGACATTGACGGCCTCGACGTGCACAGTGACGAGGAACATACATGTACCAATTTAACCATTCGGCTATTATAGTGCCTTTTTACGAATGTGAAAATAAAGTTATTTCCTCTAGAAAGATAAGTAATACAGTAAGTGAAACAATGTATTAATGTACCAAGTGACATATATGTTTTCTTCAGTACAACCAACGTCTAGACCAATGTCATTTTGTTTGCAATTAAGAAAGCAAATTTCTTTGTTTGAAGTTGTAAACAAAACCTGCTAAAGTGATAAATGATATTTAGGCTATTTTAAGTATCATAAACACACAGAGGTTTTATGAAGGTTAAAATGTCTGCAATACGTTAAGTAAGTCAACAAGTACATTGTCAAGAAAGTAAAACATTTAGTAATATTTTTTGCCACCATATTTACTTAATAAATGATATTTAATTATGAGTTTAATACATATAACCTATAAAATTTTAATGTTTGTTTCTTCTTATATACAACTGCAATTTATAACAAAGTTTAGAAAATATTTCTATAAAAGCATCAAAAATACTATATGATTATATTAAATACAGTTTTAAGAAACACTTCGTACGTCTGTGCATAATGCATCCATTGCCGTAACCACAGCCTGCAGTTATTATGTATGAAGCATTAAATTATAATTGCTCATGCAATATTTTCATAGTATATGAAGCGAAAACCAAGACAATTACTGTTTTTGATATAATTTACTGTCGCGTGGTGAATAAAATTATTATTTATTTCCAGTTTTACATTATGCAACAATGTAAAGTGTACTGTATTACACATAATTTACTGTAGTGGGCGAATAAAATTATGATTTATTTCCAGTTATATATTATGCAACAAATTTACAGCATTACACCAACGCATTCTTGTGTTTATAAATACAGCTATATACTTAAAGGCGGGATGTAGCGCGTTATGAAATTTTATTGCTTAAATCTTCAAGGGTCTGTATCTGCTTCCTCATTTAAAATGTATATAAAAGCTATACTTGTTATGTAAATGTTTTAGATGTGTTAAAAACTACTATTTAAACGTATATATCGCTGTTTACTGAATACAATTTACTGATGTTATGAAAAACAACTTAACTTCTGTCATGCAGCAAAATAAAAATCGCCAGGTGAATTTCTAATACAAGTATTAAAAAGTAATCTCAAGAACAAATTTATTCACCTAAACACCTAAATACAGCTGAAACTCGATGCCTCGAACTCGTTTACCTCTAACGTCCGGCTATCTCAAAGACATTTTCGATTTGCGTCCCAAACACGCTCTTGCACAAAATATCATTTAACTTGAATTTCGGTTATCTTAAAGAAAATCGCTCGATGCATTGGAATTCGATGTACCGGGTTGCAACTGTTACAGTATTAGTTTCATGCATCATTATAAACTAGACATTGTCCCTTTCCTGCAACAAAGGGTTTAAAAGAATGTTTTTTGTTAAGATGATAAATTGTAATAAATCAATATTCTCTACAACAAAACGTGACTTCAAAAACCTAATAAATCTTACTAATATCCTCTTAGAACATGTCTGTAATATATAATTTTCCGTGCTGCCATGCAGTAGATAATTATCAGACATACTGTAAATTACTAAACGCTCTAATGTCGTGCAAATTCAATCGCAATTTATTGGGAAATGAATGTTAGATAAAAATATACATAGTGTTACGCTTTCCCTATCTTTTCCGTATGATGCATTAATTTATTCCCGGAATATACCATAATCGGTAAACTCTTTGATTTAACTATATTTATGTTTTTAATAATGAATTGTCTTTCAGGACACCCGCCTTGATGACCGTCGTTATTGGTTCCTTTTCACCTTTGACACATAATGCAAGTTTGTTTCTGCCGTATATTTTGTACATTGATGAATGTCTTTTAAATCAAATGCCTAATATAATCCGGACTGAGACAGAACCAAGAACATTACGTGCAGGATACGTGGATTGTTTTTTTTTTATTTCAATAGATTGCCTTCTTATACCTTTTACAGGTCGAATCAAACATAAGGTATACTTACACTTCAATAACTTTAATGTGCATGTAGAAGAACTTTAGCAATATATCTGATACATTGACAGTGGAATGTCAAGTTTAATTGCTGAGATACGGGCAGAAGAAAAGTTATGCTGAAGTGCTAATGTTGCTCGTAACATTGCCAAAATGTAAATATTACGCCGACGCTGTTTAGTGAGGACCATCAAACTGTCTGGGTCATTAGCTTTTGCAATCCAATATTATTGCAAAGAACACATCATGCATGCAACATCTGATGATTTAACATTCTAAACTAACTCCATATGTTGACTTTTTAAAGACAGAGTCAAAGTTAAAAAATAATTTGACCAGAGTTTTAAACCCAAGCGATTGATTTGTTGCATCTGAGCACGCTTTCGAAGCTTACAAATGACAATATAAATAAGATCTTTCGACTGAATCTATGGAAGATGTTTTTCGAACATCTTGTTAAATTAAAAACAAACTCTTCATGTTGTATTGTTGTATTAGAAGAATGCATTAAAAGCGGTACCAGAGGGCATATGGGACATTACACTAGGTTACACCAGGTCTTTAATTCCTACGAAAGTTTGCTATGATTTGGTTAGTTGCATTACTTTTTGCCTTCAAATGATCATCTGAACATAAATTTTGTATCATATTAAAATTGTTATATCATGGTTTTGGGACTTCTGGATAAGATCGTTTAGATAACATATAATTCTTTTATCGATTTGGGTAAAGACATTGTAAACCAAATACAAATATTGCTATGTTACTTGCCGATCATACCAGTGGCATTGAAATAGCTGCCTCAGTATTTACATGGTGTTAGTTTGTAAATGATACATGCACAACAGCAGCTAATTTTACAAACATGTGACCTTTTCCCGCTGAAAGACACCTTTCTAAATAAACAATGCAGATCTTTGAAAATAGCACAGTGGTATTTTAAGAAACAATCCTTGCAATCTTGAGGTAATGAAGATTTTCACCAAACTTTTATTATAAATTCGGATAAATGAAAGGAATATTTCCATTCCGTTTTAAAATAACGGTTTTATTAAACTACAAGACGTGTACGGAAGATTTACGCTATGAACGGCATTTATTATGTTGCCTAATTGTCGATCTAAACATGAAAAAAGAAAACGAAGGTAATAGATTTTGAAATGACCTAATTAGACACAACGGAAAAATTGTTATCTTTATAATATACTTATAGCGAGTCAATGGAAGAATTACGTGACAATGGCATTGATTTTTCCTCCTACAAAAGACATCAGTTTCCGAAATCTAGGACACGGGAGAAAAGCAATAAACTGTAATAATGTTCACTGACTTTCTTTTTATTAGCGTTAGATATCAAAACAGAAAGAACTATACCTCATATAGAAAAATAATTTCGTAGAAGAGCTTTAGGTGGTATTCTGTCTTTATTGCTGTACACAATAGCCATAATTATCATACCTTCTAAAAAAACACTCGGTTTTGTTCAAATTACGGTTACTTGGTCCCTAATGACAATCGGCAATTTACGTGCGATTACGTAGCTTCCGTTTGCGATTTCGGAATACTTCGGCTTTTATCACAGCTGCACAGTTTATAGGGTTAAACATGATTTAATGAAGAGTATACGTTTCGTTTGAGCATTTTCTACAGACTTTGTGGACTACCTGCGCAGAATAACAAGCAAAAAACTATTTGTAGAACAAGCAAAGTCCTGCTTTGAAACGTGCTATCGTATTAGTGCTCTTTGTGCAACATTATATACGTAAACCAGTTTGATAAATGTCCTATTTGACATACTGGGATATGTACCAGACACTTTAAACTTCTCTACGTGCCATTTAGCAAAACGGATTCTGAAACGTGACACAATTTGAAAAATGCTGTTATTTTTGTGTTTATGAACGTGAAATGAGAATACACGCGATCTTGCTATTAGTCTTATCCTTTTCTCTGTTGATTAAGATAAAAAAAATCCAGGAAAAAATACTGCTATTAACCGATATTTTCAAATCGTGTGTTCTACACATTGAAAAATGTTTTTCGTCAAAAAACTTATATAAATTTATGCAATTTGACTTAAAATACATTAGAAGATTTGCGTAGACACCTGTTTAATTACAGTTGAAACTCGATATCTCTAACTCGCATATCTCACCATTCCGGCACTCTCACCATTCCGGCTATCTCGAAGACACTTTAAGCCCTGTGAAAAAAAAAAAAAAAAAAAAAAAACAAACAAACAAAAAACGTACACAAAATATCATTTTAAGTTGAATTTCAATTGTCTAAACATTAAACACTCACTCTATACCTAGTTTCAACTCCCATTAACGGTCATATATATTTATAAAACGTTTAAAATAGATGCTTTAATGTGAAATCGAATTTTATACTGATTATTCTGTAGAATTCAGATATACTCATGGTATGCAATAGTAATATACAGCATACACACTATTACGGATATATCATTTCCCTTTAGGCTTCACTTTATTGATAACTCATTGTTTACTGACCTAGTTTGGGACAGCATGTCAATAAGTTGTTTAATATTCTATTGTGTTCCAGAATGGTCTACCACAATACTGACCTATTTTTAAGACATGTCAAAAAGTTGTTTATATTCTATGAAGTTCCATAATGCTCTACCATAATAATGATAAATAGGGTGTTACAATTATTTTTAAAATCTGGATTGTTCTTGGTTTTCCAGAATCGTCTTTCTATTTTTTGTGATACTTGAAAGTTCTGGAATCGTCCATAAACCTTCACATAGCAACATGTCTGAGGATGGGGTAAAATCTAACAGTTAGGACTTACTGAAAAACTTTCCTGTATTTCTTAATAAAAAAATATTACCAGTTTGGATATTTAACATTTAAAGGATTTACACTAATATTGTGGATTTGAGAAAATATCTTTGAAGATAGGTTTTATATTCTTTGGACATACTCAATTCAGTTTGGATTTATGAAAATGTTTGTTGGATTTTTAACAGAGGATACAAACTCTTGTTTGCATAATTTTAGATTGGATTGTACGACTTTTTGACATTTTATGGTATTTAAATTGTTACTTTTATAAATAAAGTTTTGTTATTGTTATTAGATGCTGGTTTGTTTTTCTGTTACTTTTACCTACTGTAACAAGCAATTGTTACAGTTTTACGTAACAATACATACACATGATATGCAACAGTAATATACATTGTATGTACCATTTATTTTCAAACTTCTGGTAAAATATTTATCTATTCAAGTATATTTTTATACTTTTTATACATTTTCCAATTACGAACAGTCAAAATGAAAATACAAATAAAATTATATTAATTGTTCGTGTGCCTTTTTCCCCTCTTTATTTTCTCCTTTTTAAAAAAAAAATATAGTGAAACAGAATTAATTTGCATAGTTCTACATATCAGATTTGTTCATTTATTCCCATTCTGTATTTATGTAAAAATATCTTTGACTGTTAAAGTAATTTTGTTTGGCTCAACCTTTTTCCATTCACTCAGTAAACTTTGGTTAATGATCTAGGCTACAAAATGTTTAAAGTACATTCTAGGAAATTGGTACGTAATGTAATTACACCAGAAGTTCTATGGAGGGAGATAGGCCGTTAGCTGCAAATTACTATAATTAGGACGTAATTGATTCTTTCATCTTTTAATAGTTACATAGCTGTTACTGTTTACTCCAATCTCATTTATTAACTAACATATAAATTAAATGCTATCCAATATATAAAGATTAGAAGCATAAAACTTATAAACTGGGAAGTAATATTATACGGAATAATAAGGAATAAACAAACTGAATTGAGGGCACATTTCAACATGTTCAAAAGGATTAGTATTTTTCACACTTCAGAAATAAGAAGTGATTATGCCAAGTTCTTGTTTAAGGCTGACTCACACCAAGATCCACATACATGAATTACATGATCTCATTTGTTGCTGTACATTAATAAAACGACTGGCGTAGTACACTCATTGTTAAGCAAACACACTTGTTGTTAAGCAAACATGAATTGAACGATTGAAATCTGCATAGGATAACAGAGGAGAGCAAGCAACTGGCTGAACAAAATTACTATCAGTAAGGCTTTTGCCCTTTAGGTGTTGAGTTCGTATTGATCAATTATGAAGCTCATGAAGCCAGTGTGTCTTTCCTCATTTCACAAGAAGCTTCACAGGAAGCAGTCATTCCAACTGTTTTGTCATTCTAGTCCAAAAGTGCTAGGAGAGGACCAACATACGGTTACGACGCGAAATTTAATATTGTAACAAAAAGGAAATTATTAAGTAACCTTATAAGTTTCGTACACGAGACTACTGTTGCCGGTTTGGCATTGAAGCGGACAACAATTACACGCGTGTTGTTACGTATTTGTGCAAAAACTGAAAACAACAAAACGCAACAGACCGACTGGGGAAATCAGATTCAAATATTGTACCATGTCGACCTGACATTTGAGCAAATCAAATTGAATATCCACAAATGTTATAAATAGACAAAACAGACGTTACATAAAATTCGTTCTTTCGAAGTATGTATCTTAACAGTTGAATTCGTTCTTTTAAAGTATTATCTTACCAGTTGAATTCGTTCTTTTAAAGTATTATCTTACCAGTTGAATTAGTATAAACTGAGTTCCTCTTGAATTATTGTGTTCTTACAAGTTTGATATGAGAAGTTGTTAAAATGTCCAAAATCCTCAAATGAAACTAGGAAAATAAGGAATATTTGTTCGATTTTCTAGCTTTTCATTTGTAACATTTATATTTGTATATTGTATAAGAAATAATCTAGCTGAGGAATTAAATAACACAGTCATACTACCACCTACAAAAGCAGGGAACTAAATAATTAAAGAGATGGTGACAACTGGAGATGTCAGCTGTAATTATCTTTAACTCAATAATTGATTGCGTCTACATGCGTATTGTACGAAGTATGAAATGAGCTTTAAGGTCATCCTCCAAGTCTATTTAATTTATTTTTGTTCCAGAATCCTTTGTGGGTGGACTCTGTTGTTTGCTATAGACTTCTTTATTGACATAGCAACACTATAAACGATAAAATATTATGACACCGACGGAAACATCAAAAGCAGTTGTATCTAATGTGTCAAGTGTTAATGGAATATGTATGACACACAACAGTAGTCCCGTTATGTCAAATACATTCTGTATAGCACTTATCCAAAGTATAGTTGATATACTGGATTTATTTAAGATAAAGAAGTGGAAAACCACAGGTCGCCCAAGTCGTTTGAAACTCGATATCGCGAACTCGTTTATCTCTATTAAAAAACTCCGGGTTTCTTTTTTTTTCGAAGAAATTTTCAAGCTCCGTCCCGAAAACGCGTACACAAAATATAATTTTAAGTCGAATTTCCGTTATCTCGAAGTACAATCGATCCCTTTGAATTCCAGATACCGAGTAACAAATGTATTTGTTCACCGGTACAAGTTTAAGGTCGAGCGAGACTAATTTTAAGTTTATTTTTCACATCAGAGCATATAATAATTATGCATTGTATGAAAACAGTGTGTATTTAAGTGTACAGCATACTGTATATCTAAAAATAGAACTATATATCATGTTACTATCTCTATATAAAAATAGAACTATATATCATGCTACTGTCTCTATCTAAAAATAGAACTATATATCATGTTACTGTCTCTATCTAAAAATAGAACTATATATCATGTTAATGTTTCTATTTAAAATTAGATCTATATATCATGTTACTGTTTCTAGAATCCAAGTATGAGATCAGTGTATTTTTTGGAGAATGAAATGATTTAAACTGAGACAAAATGATCTTACAAAATAATGCTAGTTTAAGAAGTTTTGCCTTAATTTTGCAATTCACAAGATCATCTAGTTTGAATGAACTAGGATGGATAAAATAGTATTTTGGCATGAACTTTTCTCTACTGACACTAAAAAGTCACATTCAAATAGATACAAGTCTGATGAGTAGAACGTGATAATTAAATTATTGTTACAATAACCCACGCCATGTACCCGGATAATCTTAACTCTGTTCAGCGACCCTAACTAAGTGCCAACATGGCGGATGTAAAGCCGATACAACTTTGTTTTCTGTGTAATTACGATGTATAAAGGAATGTTTCTGTTGTTATTTCTATCTCCATTGATCAGGTGTATATTTATTTCAAAATGCATCATGTTAAATATGTCAACCCTTGTGTTTTCAGGTGGAAAAACGACGAACAAGGCAACTTTTTCAATGAAAACGTTTACAAAAAATCTTTAAAAATACATCTATGCTTTTGATGCCTCGAGTATTTTGTTGTTTGAAAGCAAAGATATACTGCTTTATAGGCCCGTTTACACTATGTTATTAACCGACTACATGTTGACACAATACATGTTCATATGTACTGACAGCGAGAAAAGGGATAAAAACCTAACCTTGAGTTGATAAAAATCGAACTCAGTTTACATGAGGAATGGTTAAAAACCTAACTTATACGAAATTGCGTGACGGATAAACACCTAACTGACTAGTATTCTATAGAAATGAATGAGTTGACATGTACATGGTGTGATTATTGTAAACATTACATTATAAGCAGTATTGCCGGTTTAAGTTCCGTGGACAAGTGAAAAATGTAAGGATAAAAATCTTCATTAATTAATTTGTCATTAATTTTACAAGATGTTATATGTATGCCCACTACAGTCAAATATTTTTTCATAATTTTAGTATTATGTAAATAGCAATGTTTGGAAAAATCTGGATAAACCCTCAAAAATAACTCGGTATAAAAGTCAAAATTATTATATTTATATAAAAAAAATATTTAATACCACCGATGTTCGAAGTTCTGTAGTCCCCACCCTCCTCCCCCCCCCCCCCCCCCCCCCACTTGTCCATAGTCAAATTTCACTTGCTCTAATTTGTAATATCAAACCTTCATGAAAGCGCAGATAGACTGGGGATCGAGTTCTTTATTTAGGACAATGAAAAGAAAAGCATATCACAGTAACTGTGGTAAAAAAATAAGCTGTTGAAATATTTGCCTTTTAACGTTTATGAAAGTCTGAAATCGCGTAAGCAGTGTTCGGGATCTTTTGAGGTCATGCCTGAAACACTGCCCACGCAATGGTGCAAAGCCAGGTGAATTCAAAGAAAGACTCTTAAAACATTCCGACTTGTTTTAGTCATACTTGCGATCTCTGTGTGCTTTTGATTTTAATTTGGCTGACTACTGGCTCAAGTATTTCCTTTCACAGTGACTTATTGTCTCAGCAGTTGGAATTCTACTTACAAACTTGTCATAATACTTTTTTAAAGTTGTTTACGTTTCTGATGTCTTTAAATGTCCTTTTAGTTCTCTGTGTGTAACCCTTGTTTTCCTTTTTTAGTTTTAGTTACAGAATGCTATATGCTGATGATGCAAATATTTTTCTTCAGCTACTTTAAGTACTTCTTATGTTCCCTTTAGCATGTATATGATTTCTTCTTTTATGTTTTTTTAAATGCATGTTGTAAAATGTGACTCTTCTTATTTTTGTGTAGTGTCAGCTAATCCTTTTTTATGTTGCTTTAAATGTGCTAAATCTGTATGTGGTAAATTATTTTTTCCTTTTATTTGCTAGTACCTATGTGCTATTTTGTTTTAATGCGCTGTAACATGTATGTGATAATTTGTGATTTGTTTCTTATCTACTTAGAGCCAGATGCTTTATTTGCTTTAATGTGCTTTAACATATTTGCATTTTATTACAGCTGATTTACTTATGTCGAGCTTATTTACATGTGTTTGCCGGAAAATAGCTTTAAGCTAGTGTTATATGTTTATACATATCCGACGTTAAATAAATCTTCTTGTATCTAAATTTTCCCTGATATTTTATCATAGTCACCGAGTTACAGTGTGCGCAAGACCTAGTCAAAGCACCCATTATCTTTATCATCTCCATACACTTGAACACACACAATCTAAATGATATTTTATGTTTTCTCATTTTATACCTGAAAAAGTATGCTTGTCCGCGGACACACATAATGAAAAATGCACTTGTCCGCCGGCAAAAAAAATTCACGAGTCGGATAAGTTGGACATTGGAATCCCATACCCTTGCAGGGGTGGGTAGATCAAAGAACTTCGAGCATCAACAGTCCATAAAAAAGCACAGACGAACAGCCGTTTTCGTTTGGATAGGTGTTTATCCATTCTAAGTTCGTATTTATCCAGCACTGTTTCCTATACCAGTTAGGAATTATCCGCAAATTTAAACCCACCTCATAATCAATACAATTTTTAAGCTATAAAAATCAATTTCAAACTTTGATACTGTTAAACATTGTAAAAGAGATATTTATGGAACTAATACATTTAATAAGTAAGGTCTTACAGCAATTTCTGGTACTTTAAAACAGTTAGAAACATAAAACATGTTCATTTTGAAGACTTTTTTGAGTACATTTTAATGAATTCCAGCCACATAATGTGACATTTCGATTGAATTATTTAGTACACAAAACAAGTTATCAATACAGGATATTATGAATATCAAAAGTTTTAAGCTAACATTGCATACTCACATAAAAACATGAAAAAAGACAAGGAAATTAACTACATACATCGTCTTTCTGTCAGCCATGTTGGCACTGAGTTAGGATTATTATCCGGGTACATGGCGTGTAACCAGTCTTGTTGTGTATCGTTTTACTTTGTCTCTGTATTTTGTGTGTTAATGTCAATAAGCGACTTATAGTATCGAACAAATATAGACATGTAACGTTTGGCAATAACCATATTGGCCAAAACAAATATCCTCCTTCTAGATATTGTCTTTTATGTAAGTATTACAATAGTAAGTGTCTTGTTATTAAGATAGTAAGAAGGTAAGACAGCGAACAAGCAAGGAAGCAAGGAAGGAAACAGAAAAAGTGGAAAAGCACAGGTCACCAATCACCACAAAAACGAAAATGTTGCAGACTCGGTTTAATTGAGCCTGCGAAATGAACATTTTTGAAATAGTCAAAGGATACGAAATAACCAAAATGTGGACGAGTTGACTGTAGAACGAGTTGACTAGAGAACGAGTTGACTGTAAATCGTATCAGAGTGGCAGAGTCGAACTCTGCCGCAGGGAATTCAGGTTTATAACGTTTTAAAAACTTTTTCCATAGGAGCCTTGCAACGGATCTATGCAGCTTAGAGCACCTGCACAACCCTTAAGAAAATATTATTTATTCCATTCTGAAACCTCCACCAATCAAAATGTACAGTTTAAATCAGCTGTTATATACATATAAACAGGAAGTAAAGCTGAAATCAATACCTGCCTGCGGCCGGAAAAAAAAATACTCTGAATTAGCGCTCGATGTTCTTTATTTATCATAACGAAATATTTGCTTTTGCGCTTTAGATGCGCTCGGCGTTTTAAAGCACTTAACACTGATAAATAAACCGTGCCATTATCAGAGACCGATATTTCATGCTTCTGAAGAGAATTATTCCACGTTTATAGATATTTGCTAGGTCATTAGTTTAGCCTTATCTCCACCAAAACAATGCGGGACATCCGATGAAATCAGCAAACTGCCTACACACACTGTTAACAAGCATTTAGCTATTGATTTGTGACCTAACAAATGGGTGATCTCTGGTTTATATGACCTCAGTATGGGATGGTTACTGATCATACAGAATACAGTTTATCAATTAAATGTAATGTATTGCACACTCACATTTTTCAATTATCTGAATTTAGAGCTCTCATTTATGTTTATTATACCAGTCACGATTTTATAATAATCTGTTTCAGTAAATAACATGTCTGCTAATTTCACAGTGAAAAATAGTGCGGAATTTCAAACTTGGTAAGGTTTTGTTCTGTACCATTTGAAAAGACATGAAATAATCATAATTACTTGTTTGACAAGTTAAAAATATTCTTCATTTGTACTGTTCCGCTCGTTCATATGCTACACATTTGTTGTTCGCTCTAGGAAAACTATTTCGATCTGACTCTAACCGGCAACAAACAAACTTTACGCTATATATTTCTTTTTTTTTTGTATATATTTTTTTAGCTAGGGAAAATATTCACATTCATTTGCGAGTATAAAATCTCGTATTGATCCTGTTTTCCATAAATGTAATATAATGCTTTAATTGATGTTTTCAAATAGTTTTCTGATAATTAGTTGTATCGTACAACTGTCACGAACATGTATTGATTAAAGGTATGGTTTTCTCATCAGTGAAAGTGAAATGTTAGTTTTCGAAGTAATCTTAAAATTGGAATCTCAGTTTCTTTCATAAGCATTTAAGATATCTAAATGATAATATCAATTCAGTTCAAGGTCCACTTTACAATACCTATAAACCACAAACCGTTAACGTAAAGGTCTCAGTAAACGATATGACAAACAAATATGGCTGTTCATTTAGAATTCTTTTACTCACTGCATGCCCCTGTATATGGTTTATTATATTATCTGTTTGTTTTTTTTTACATTAGGATTTCTTTATTTTTTTGGCAAGAATTGTCTTTTGTTACCATAACGTCTTACAGAAATTTATTTGACAAGGATAAATTTTATTTACACTGTGATATAACATTTATAGTATGTCGGGGATTTAGAGGTCGGTTTCGTTCACAGTTAAAATGGCGAAAATGGAAACTCTACAACAAAAATGAAAATGTTGCACTCTCGGATTGATTGTTCATGGTCGGTAGTGGAAATGCATGCTACCGTCCACGCCCGGGTCGAGCAGAACTTATTATTTCCACATGTTTCAAGTACTAAAACATAATCAATTTAGAGACATACACAGACTCATCAGTTTTGTATTTGAAAGTGAACGTTCCCAGGTGGTGTCCCATTATGTTTCTTCATTGTTTGTTTTGTTCTCGTTTCCAATACACTTTACTATGTATTTGCATTTTATCTAAAATGTTCACATTCATACAAAAACTGCTTTATGGTATCTTTTAAAACTTTAGAAAACTGCTATTACACGTTGGTCTTCTTTTATTTATAAGAACAGATTACAGAATCATTTTAGAAAACTTTCCACATATCCATGCCAAAAGGGAGCTCCAATGTAACATATAATAGCATATTCATGTTTCGTATTAATAATATAAGAATCTTTCACTGGTTGAAGGTGCAGATGGAAATATCTAGCTCGGGGGTAACTGTTTTGGCGGTAACGCGGTTCTGCCGAGTTACCGCAATACAGTTACCCGAGAGCCAGATATTTCCATTCGCTCCTTCAACTAGTGATAGAATCTTTTTCTTGCATGTCTTATTTTTCAATTAATAGAATAAATAAATTAAAACGCATGCTATTATTTTAAGCACTACTTTATTATAGTAGCGTATGAATTTACGCATTCATTCATAAAAAGCAGCACGTGAGACATCTTATACCACCCCTGGGGTGTAAAATGAGTTTTTCCAGCACCGGCAAATGCACGGGAAAATCCTGTCCGGCATGCAAGAAAATTTATTCTGTCGTTGTTTTTCGTATAAGTAAGGTTAGATTGAACATTAACTTTCTATTAACACAGCATTATTACCTCACTAGTTTACTGTATTTATAACAAATCATGTTTCTTTGTTGTTAGTATTTAATGGATCACTAATGAAACTATGTATTAACTAATTAAGGGAAAATGTCTTCATTCTAATATTTCTCGATAAAGGAATTCTAGTGGAAATGTGATGTGTTGCATCTATGGTCATCTCTCGTGAACATACTGTTTTGCCTAGTTGTGGTTTATGCTTCCAAAGGATCTTCTTTTCGATTTTATTTAGCATAAGTTCATACTTATACTAAACTGGTATGATATTCTCAAGCCTGCTATCCAAACTATTCAAAATTGTACATTAACATATGAAATCAACAACAGAACATCAAAACCGTTGGTTTGAATTTAAGTTTCCTTTGTACAACCTTGCGAGCCACAAGCGCAGCGTAACTGTGGAGGCCTCGAAAATGATTTTAAGACACTTATATTTCTTTTATTTTGCTATCATCGAAAACAAGAACAAGTCAAAGATTATATACCACCTAGATCAGATTCTTACAAATACAAAACACAAACAGATTTAACCTATTGTGAATATTGACAATAACAAGAGCCCTCACAAATCAAACAAATGAAATTGAAGATTCAAGGAGGATGCTAACAAGCTCTGGACTATTGATTAACTGTTACTACAATTTGATATGACACGTATGGTTGATGGCAGGCCTACACTCACGCAATGACTAGAGGACCTGTTTTGTTTATATGTAATAGCTTTATCCATATCTTATTTATGGGCATATTTCATCCTTCATTGATCCAATCTATCATTTAGTGAATTTGCTAATGGCATACCTGTGTATCAAACTTTTACATGGAAACTGCAACATAGTTTCAAAGATTCAGATATTTTCTATTTTATGTACGCCAATTGTATGAAAATCAGCGTCAGTAGCATTAGCTTCATTGTCCCGCTTTCTACGAAACGCTCAAAACTCGTAGTATGTGCTATATTATTTTTACAAGGATAAAAGCATATAATCTATAACTTTATGGTTTTTATATGACAATGATTGTTATAGGTACAGACGGTAAACAATAGTAGTGTTTAGATGACCGAGATTTGTGTTAATATCTTAATTAAACATTACTGAATCATCATCCAACAGGATGAATGAATTAAAGCTAAATGTTCTAGCATTGCGTGCATTTGCAAAATTAAGCGTGCCGACAAACAACGTGTGGACATACTATTCCCAGGTACCTGATTTTATGATTGCCCATACCTGATTGTATGGGGTTTTATTCTACATTAAACGTAGTTTATCGCAGAAATGATGATATTCCCCATTTTATTTGTAGTTGCTTGTTTTAAGAAGTTCACTTTTAATAGACATATCCGTGCTTACTGAAATGTCCATTGTTATAATGTTAGAGCAGATAGAACATGAATTATTATACGTGTGCATAGTCGGTTATTTGTGAAATAAATTGATGACAATATTCTGTCCATGAGTCCTCAAAAACAAACCTACCAGAAGGGTATGTACTCGAATATACTACATGCACGTACTGAATGAAAGTCGTATAATACATTGTTGTCGCAATCAGACAAAACATAACGCTTTTGTAGCACTAGATTCTATTTTCAGGTTTGTAGGGATACCTCACCGGCCATATCTTTGAACCACATTAAGCTGAGCGTATTCTTTCTTAGAGCTGTGCTTTAGTATAAGGTTGTGCACTACCCCTAAAGAACACAAATTTTGACCTTGTTGCATGATATAGGAATCAATGTCAGTCTTTTCAATCTGCCGACCCTGTCGACGTGTGAGCCGTGTCGACCATGTCGAGCTATCAATCTAAGCTAAAAACGGAGATTAGCTGCTAATCTATTGCACGTAATTTTATCTTTATAACCTTATGACCGCTTACGTAAACGATGCTCATGGTACCCGTTCAATCCTATACAGATAGAAGACTTAAAGCATCGCATTATATGAACAAATAGGGGGCCTCCTTGGCCGAGTGGTTAAGGTCGCTGACTTCAAATCACATGCTCTTCACCAATGTTGGTTCAAGCCTCACACCGGGCGTTAAATTCCTCATGTGAGGAAGCTGGATTACGAAAGGTCGGTGGTTCTACCCACGTGCACACCCTTGATGAACCAAACAAAACAAAGATGAGTTCTATACTGATGTTAACCCGATGTGCTAGGGTTCTTCCTCCATCACCAAAGCTTGAAAGTCGCTATATGACTTATAATTGTGTCGTTACAACGTGAAACCAAACAGAAACACATACGAACAAATAATACGATATTTCAATAAAGATGATTGTTTGGCAATTACGACACTTTGCATATGTACGAGCTCCGACCGGGTCACGACACTATCTCTTTATTAGATACCCGCAGAGAAATTCAGCCGAGGGGACTATTCCTTGCCATATTCCATTCATTGTTACCAACCTCTATTTACGGGTCGTCAGCGTAAAAGATCTTTCCGTTTGACACGTCGTCTTCTTGTTCAGTGATTACTGTCCATGTAATTACCATCCATGTCAACTAAAAGTCAAATACCGTTGCTAAAAGATGTGATATTTTCGGTCAAACTTAGACAGGTTGTTATTTTAAGTCCTAGTGCGACCACCTCACTTATTCCATGCATTTCTTATTGACTGTGTGTGTCTTGTTCAGAACAGATAAATATTAAGACAAGCAAAAATGAAAACTGAAGAAACTATTCCGTTGAACGATTTAAGCAATGGCAAGAATAATAATATCTGTCATGTGTTTACGAATCGGATAGAAATATCCGTCCCGAGGGCACCTGCGCATTGGGCGGTAACGAGGCTAAATATATAGAACATGATCAAGTCAGAAAAGTAGCACAACCTTTCAGACTGATTGAGTCCGATTGCAATTGTCAATTTTAAATGGAAATGCATACGCGTCTAAAAAAATGTACCGCTGCAGATATGCCAATTATTAATATTTTACAGTACACATGCATCCTAGAAGGTTCACGCATTATATGTGTTAATGTCTTTCTAAAATGCAATAGGACATCTTATTTGTCGTAATTATGAACATGTCTAGTAATGTTATTTGTTGTGTTAAAGGAACTTTCATGTTCTTATTCTTTCCAAGAAGAACAATTGTTTAAAATAGCGTAATGGCATCTACAATTAAAGCTGGCAGAAACAAAATAGTTATTCTTATATGGCTAACAATGCTTTAATCATCACAACGATGTTATGTTGACGTCACGTCAACGTGATATTTAGCGCCACGTACGCATCAAGAAATAGCGCTTTCAAATTTCATGAAATATTTTAATAAATAACATGTTTTAAACGAAATACCACATTGCACAAATGTTTTGATTAATTTATACACGTACTGAATTAGTTATTCGCTTTGCTGAATAATTCACAGAAACTTTGGGGTCAGAACCTGTCCATCCTCCCAATTCTCCCCTGCCAACCTTCAGCCAATATATTTTTGCCTTTTAAATCAAACTGAGCACATGTCTCGACCATACAACAACTTCTGTTACCATTTCAATATGTTTAAAAAGTCTCCCATATACTATCAATGCTCAGAAAAACTATTAACTTTAGAAATTAGGCATTAGCTTAGCTATGTTGATTGATCAATTAGCTTTCTAACTTGGACTTTTTGATATCTACATGATATATTTAAGTCATAAACCATTGACTTCACTGTCACTGAATAGAACACACTCGTAGGTCTTCGGTGAGACCAATATTTATACGTAACCAGAAAAAACAGAAAATCCATTTTCACTTTAGTCGTCAAAATCAACACGACTTAACAAAATAATTCCTACCTTTAAAGCATCATACACTAATGCAAGTGGACTTAACCTCTGGTTATTTGTCAGTAACAACAGTTCTAACAGATCAAATTAAACGAAGTAGAAGCTTAAGGCAGGCGCTAACAAGCTCTCTGATATTGATTGACAATACTACAATTTACATCAGCGGTATGTGCCTTTGAGTTGACACATATAGTAATTGGATGGACAGTACGCATGACACGAGACGACATTTTGTCATTAGTCAAACGGGGAACTTTGCACTGCAGTATATCACAAAATGTTGATTCTTTCTTTTTCGCATTGGTTTCATATTTGCTACACATTATTGTAATATAGATTATCTTCATCATATGAAGAATTTGTAGATTATGACATCACCTAGCTATTCTTTGCTGCATTTTCACTTCTTGTGGAGCCAGCGTGTTTACGACAAGGACTGAAGTATGTAAATATACCATGACGCCTCGTGAATATTGTCTGTAAATGTGTTATTCTACGCACATGCTCATGAATATTTCCCTGTTATTTATGTATAATTATGGGGAAGAAAGTTTTCAAAAGAAATAAAAATAAGTTCTCTTTCTTTTTATTGCAATCGGTAGTTGGACGATCAAAATAATCACTGAAAGTCAGACAATTTTGATTTCAAAGGAAGTGACGACGAATTAAGTGGATATTTGTATATTCGTGTTTGATACAAACGTTGGAATTGGTGAAGGAAGGCCATACAGCTTTGAGGTAGTAGACCATCGGCAAATTACGTATTTTTCCATATGCAATTTCGGCATTCTCCAGCTTTTACGGAAAGATATGTGCGCGTGGAGCTATATTTTTGTCCAACGAATGCCGAATTGTTTTAACAAGAATGCGTAATCACACAAGTGCTACTGCTACTTATTATGTCGTCAATAACAAACGTTATGGGTAACATAAGTTTTTCTTAAGAGTGTGAAAATCTATTTATGTTTGGTAACGTATAGTAAAAGTATTGCTTGGAAGTGTATGATATATTTATACGATAATATATTCATTTTAATGTCATTCCAGAAATGCACATACGTGATTGCCTTAAATGTCATTTCAATTTCACGAAGACGTTTTATTTAATGTTGATGACATATGGCATTAATAAGTCTCTGTGACATTCAGTCTAAATGAAAGGATTCTTAAGAAATATTTCTTCTATGATATGATGGGTTCGTCTAGATGTGCGAATTAAGTAACTGTTTTCAAGGTAAGGGACACGTAATGAAAATCGATAATTTCCACCTGATTCCGTCAGATTATTCTTTTTTCATTTTTCCGTTCTCCAGTTGTTATGGAATCCATTGCAATGGTCTACACTTATGACCAAAGAATGAAGAGATAGCAGACGAAAATACGAATTCGCAAGGATATTGCCGACTGTCATTACGGATACAAATGAGAATTATTTTCACTTTGAAAAAAAAAAAAGAATGCCCAACCCTAAGGATGTAACCATTCCCGGTACACACTATTACAAAACTTGATATTTTACACAAAAAAAAAAGTGCAAATAGATTTTACCATTATCCTTGCCAAACAATGGCCACAACTTTGGCGGGGACATACAACTAGTCAAATAACCGAGTGAAAATCATGATCAATTTTTGTAAAGAGAATGACTTTTTTCAGTATGAATTGAAAAGAAGTTGCTGAAGTACAGTACATAAAGTGAATACCTCATTTCCGGTATTTCAAAATTAATCGACTGAAATAGAAATATCTATAAATACGAAATAATCATAATCAAAAGCGGAATTGGCTTAGTGCAGTATATTTAGTAAGTAATTCGTTTTCAATATTTCAAATTTAATAACGACTGAAACAGAAGCATCTATTGCGATATAGTCATTATCAAAAGCGGATTGTACTAGACGAACTGTGGAATTAATTTAAAACTAATTGAATTCACTGATTGGCTTGTAACTCCGCTTCATTTTTTGTGAGTTTTTAATTAACTAAGCAGCACTTAATGACAGTTTTATTGCTAGCACCGGTGTCACATATGTGCTTTTTACTGTGTGATATGATCAGAAAAAAAGTTGTATGTAATATCCTTTATTAAATTAGCGATATCAATCAGTGCGTTTTAGATCATGAAATTAATAATAGAAATCGATGCACGGGTAAACTTTTAATGAGAAATAGAAAACATACGTGATAGGTAATATCAACTTTTTACCTTCCGTGACAACAATGGCATATAAATCGCACAATAAATTAACATTTAAATGCTGTTATATATATATAACCTGGGCAGCCGCAAAGCGATTCACTGTAATCGTATTGGACAGATACTCCATGTCAAAAAGAGGAAACTGTTTTGTTCTCCCTATCTCTTGAAAATGGTGACTGCCATCTAATGTGGCGAATATAAAAGCAGTAATAAGGGAACAATGTAATAATGAAAATAATAATAATTGTAATTTACCAGCAAATTACATAGAATGTAACAGTAATGATGGAACAACGTAATGATGAAATAATATTAATAATGATAATTGAAATTCGTTAGTACAAAATACATAGATTATAACAGTAATAATGGAACAATATAATGATGAAATAATAATAGTAATAATAATATTAATGATAATGATAAGTGAAATATAATACGAATTACATAGATAAAATAAGTTATTGCGGACCAGTGTATAATCAGGAAATAAAAATCATGATAACGATTTGAAATTTACATACAAAAACATAGGAAAAGCTGTCTTTGGACTAAATACAATACATCAACGTTTCCGAAAAGTTTACATAAAACGATGTTTATCTAACTGATGAGGAAATGGTAAAGTAACACAGCTGCAGCTGACTAATAGTGTACTGTGTCTTTTAAAGGATTTTTTTTTCGACCCAGTTTAGGAGGTCAAACGTGTTAGAGAATAGACCGGAATTAAGCACAATAATAGTTAACCTAGGTCTGATTAACTTACTGCAAACATCTCCATTCTGATAGTATGAGTTATCTCTCCTCTGTTCAAAGGTTTTCACACAAAAACAAATTTTTCTCTCAACCAGTTATGCGCTGAAGGTAATCTGTCTCGGTATTTTGCTTCCTGAATGAACCAATTACGTCTCAAACTGTTTAGAAACATTTAAGTTAGTTAAATTCAGACAAGGACATGTATCATAGTTATGTATTTGTGAACAAATGCAATCTCTGTGGGAACGTAAGCTTTCTGGTGCCGTCTGCTTTCCAGTGTCGTCTGCTTTGTAAAGAGATTTTCAGATTGAAAACGCTCAGATAATTCACAAATCATCTTCTCCTGTTTCGTGTCATAGTTTACACATTCACTTACTCCAGCCCGTGAAAAGAAATTCTTCTCACAGACACTCCATATCTAGCACTAAGTCTCACAGAATTCTACGTTTATTTACTGAGGATACAAAGATTTTCCACTTTCTTTTAATGATATCACGTGTTTACATGAAATAATATGAAGTTTTAATTATTAATGTAACGTATAAATCTGGACGCGAGCAGTGAAATCAAATTCAAATTCAAATTTTAATCAAAAGTAATAGTAAAGGAATTTAATTTGACTATAATGAATTTGCTTGTAATTTTGATACAAACTACGTTTCACGTAGCCATTTCATCAGATTCACTATAATTACAGGCAAGTTATATCGTACCTAATGGCATCCTTTTCATCATAAAGATATCGGTCACCGCAAAAATGATGTTGACGATATTGTCAAAGGAGACAAGTCGTTGAAGAAGTGTTAGATAGAAAACGAAGAAAATAAATGATTTATGGTTATTGAAGCCTTACAAGCTTACTCCATTAGAATGGTCTACTCTCACCCAAACTGCCAAGAAATCAGAAATGACAGTAGTAATAGAGATGAAGATTAGCTAACGTTTTGATAGAATACTAGTCCATTCGATACATTATGTGAAACCTTTTTTCTGTGGGCCAACACTTGCTTAACGCCGCTAATCTTGAGCCCACTTATTTGCGTGTGTCAAATGTGCTCTTGCAATTTCGGCAATGTAAATGACACTTAGCATCTCCACCATCTTGCAAAGCAACTATATACATATAGTTGCCAATGAGACTTCAAACCCCAAAAAGACACTATCAATGTAAAACATGTCCCCTTCCATAGAATAGAGCGTGAGCAAAACAACACAACAATTTATCATAATTATTCTTTGCTGATCTCCACAGAAGCCATTTGACGCTTTGCAGAACCGCTGGGACAATATCCTTTATCTGAGAAGAAATCTCGTCTGCGTGTATGTAGACTGTCAAATTGTAATCTACAAAAATCAAATCCCAAAACGATTTCAGCATGAAACGTAGGTCTTCCTTATAGAGACAGATCTGAAGACAGAAAATGAATTGATGGTGTTCAAAACTCAAAAAGAGAATAATGATAAAATTATTTGTCTAGACCCCAGTTTAAAGAAACGTAATGGTAGCCATGCGTTTAGCTGGTAACACATACCGGTGGTGTATTAAAACAACGTACAATGCAGTTGAAGCTCGTATTTAATTCCAAGAAATCGAACCTTTAACTTCGAGATAACCACTAAAAATTGTATTTCTTGCTGAAACCTAAAAATGTCTTCTACATAGCCGGAATTTCGAGCTTAACAAGTATATTGTCAAAACATGAGGACGTTAGTTCTATAGTAGGTATCTGTTCCTCTTGTACATGTAATTCTCAATGAAACAAACGTTTTCAAAACGTTTAGGTCGATCATTAATATCCAGCATAAACTCTCAAAAAGATGAAGAAGTGTGTAAATCTTGGTGTTAGTACAACTGTAGCACGAAGATCTAAACTTGAAAAACAAAAAAATTCAATTTACGTTTAAAGAACTACAAAGGAAATCATTTTTTATTTGATAAAAAAAAAAAACTATTTAATATTATATACTGCAAGATCTAATTTGATCTTTCTACAAGTTTTCTTGGTTATATGTGACAAAGATAAACACAGAAGAATAAGACTTTATATTTTCTAACCCTGACCTCATTCTTTACAACCTATTGAATGATATACATGTAATTTATAAATCAACATAACGTAGTGAATGACTGTATTATAAAACTGTCCGTAATGTTCTGAATGATATATTATATAAACACCACACATGAGTAAATAATATATTAACATATACATCATGATAACGTAATTACGTTATGCACACCATCATAACATAGTGAGTGTGTACATTTTAAAATTCATCATAACATAGAAATTATTTATCATATACACATTAATAACTTAGTGAATGATGTATTCCATTCAACATTCTAGCGGGTATCTAAAGTTCCCAATAAATATAAAGTAAAGTACCTTACTGGGTTTGTGAGCTAATATTACCAACTCAACCAACTTTGAAACCAAAATAGAATAATATAAGCATTGCATTAACATATACCATCAATGTCCCGATCTGTTTGGAGCCAGTAAGCTATAGAATATACAGACTTAAGTTCCTAAGGTTTACTATTTTTGGCTCAATTGTCATGCAAGAAAATGATGATATCTAACTGACAATCCTTGAGGGAATACCGTATATACCTCTTTCAGTGTTGTCGGCATATACGTGCAATCTGGACTTTCTCTTCATGACCTTTTGTTTAGCCAACATGTCTATTATTAAGATTGTTGTAGAAATAGAAGTATTTTAAGAGCGAATTGGGTGCAGATGAAAGTATTCCTTTAAGCAACTTAAAAGATTTAGAAGACGTCACTGTAATGCCATGTTAAATAAAAGGCATTGGTGAAGAATATTACAAAGATTAGAAAGAAATGTTAGAATATATAACAAACCATATAATGTTATTCTTGAGATAAAAACAAAAAACGTACTGTCTTGAGGGACCGGAGTAGACAAAGCATCAAGGGATATGTACCTTAATTAAAATTGTGAAGGACGAATACGAATGGGCGAGTCTTAACTTGTTTGCATATGTTCTATGTTTCCAGAAGATGTCCTTAGATTTATAAATCTACACAACAGCATCCGTTAGCGGTCGTAAAATGTCGCTCTGTTCTTGGACTAAGTTAAGTGTCGTTAATAATTCTGTATAATAAGTTCAGCTTAAACCATCACTATGGGTTTAAGAAGTGAAGAACATTACATTTAAATTTTTAAGTTTGCTATAATTTTGCTTTGTTTAGTTCTATGTTTAAAGAGGATCTTCTCATAGATTTGATTGTCACATATTTTCAACTTGTCTCACCAATTTATTCAATTAGTTTTTCCTTCTTCCATTTTATACTAGATCGAGACTAAGTAAAGCTGAAACCCTGAAATAAACAGCCAGAAAACATTAACATATGTCCATAGTCAGTGATCTGCAAACACCGAATTTACTTGTCCTTAATCTATGTTATTTTCCTGTTGTGTTTAATCAGATCAGTCGTAATAGCTGGCGTACTAGATTTTCTCATCTTCTATATTGTTACAGAATTACTGAATGAGCTCCATTTAATACTTATATGCTGTTTTCGTCCTATGATCTGCAATACAATTAGCGGGATTGATTAGAAGGTTCAATAACATCATTTAAAACTGAATACAAAGTGTGCAGTGTGCAGTGTGCAAGATCTGCACAATGCTAAAGGACAATTTATACTTAATTAGTTTCTAGAATAATAGAACATTTCTGAAAGCCTGACATAATATGCTTTGTCTGCGGTAGTTGAAGGTTGAACGTTCTGTTTAATACTGCATTGACGTCGTATATCAGTCATGTAATTTACGGTAACAGAAAACATATGATGGCTCGCAATGGTGCTATTGAAAAAATATTTTTTCACATTTTATCGACATTCGAAGAGTATGAAATGAGTTAGGCCTATTCCATTAATACAAACAGCCAATAAATACTACGTATACCATCTAAAAGGAAACAGCCATTAACGGGAACATTTTTCCTATTTTCTAATATATTTGTAAGAACAGACTGGAAAACTTGCAAAGTTCGGTGTTTTTGTAGGTGAAAGGCGTTTCTAGCGATCAACTGTATTTCCCCAACATAATTTACAAGACAATGTTGTTTTTGAATACATATACAGAAACGCTAACAGAAGTCATTATAAAACAATTCATGCATGATAATAATTATAAATATGATTTGTAGGTAAATTTCATACATGCACATACAGATGAACTTGTAACACACAAGACTCAATAAAAGACAATATCCTTATTTCACCTGAGGTACGTTCTATTGCTGGTATGCAAGAAAAAAGGCATGGCGATTACTGTTTTAATTTAAAATCTACAGAACTTAACTCATATAACGATGAGTAAATTAAAATCAAGACATTATTTGCAAATAATAGACCATTTTATCCAAGCCACGGTAACTATGCAAATTCCACGAATGTTTTGATTTTAACGCGCATGCGCTCTTTACGTGTGGCAAAAAAAACCTTTCAACGATAAGAATACCTACATAAAATCATTATTTTATTACGAATTGTTTTGCCACTATAAGGTTGATTTCTGTCAAGTAATTTATTATACAGTATGCTTTGATTAAAGACATGTATGTTTTTTTAATAATATCTTACCTGAAAAGCCTGCTTTATTCATATTTTCGTCAGAAAAGAACAAGCATTTCTAGTCCATTTCCACACTTCATATACACATAAAACATTTGCCCCACATTTAAAAAATGTCATATTTTTCATTATATCTATTTTTCCCACAGCTTCAAATAGTTGTTGTATATATGTTTCTCCGACCTGGATGATACCTACTAAAGAGCTATAAAAAATGTGTATTTTATAGTTCTTTGTATCTACATACTTAGGGGTCGCGGCTCCATGTCACTGAGGTTGCTGTTTTCAGTGATCTACCGGAAATCGTTACGTAACTATTATGCAAATGACATGATTAAACACAAAACACCGGATCCTTACAGGGGTGTTCCCTAATTTGAGCGGATCATAAAATTTACAGAAGCATATAAGGTGGCCTTAATGTGATATACTTTACAAAAGCATTCGATCATCAATTCATGCCATAAGAACGCACTCGGATTAATATATCAAGTGGCGGAGCCGTTTTGTGAATCAAAAATAAACATTTTACGAGGTACCTAGTATTTTAAGTTCAATAAGAATAACTTTAATGGACATTTTCATTTAAAACTATAAAAGTGTAGTTACAAAAAAAATCTAAGTTCATAAGATATGAATCAAATCACGGACTAAAACTACACACTGAAAGAAAAACACCTAATATAAATCTTTAATTATTTTATTAACATGCTAGAACATCTTCATATCGAAGATGATAAGTTTATTTCAAGTATTCCATTAGGCCCATGAGGATTTACAATCAATATAATGGCGAGACAAATAATACATTGATACAGGTTGTATGGTACTAAATCACTACACATACAATTACGTGTTAAATTGTCTAGCGAAGATTTACTGAACTACAGAAACGGCATAATAGCTTAACTAGCAACTGGTGTAACGTAGCATACCATGTTTACACGATACTATTTTAAAATGCTTATTCAACTAATTTAAATAATTATCACAGTGCGTATGTCAAAAACGAAGATGTATCGTGAGCAGAAGTCATTATTTGAATTTAATATAGAATAACTATGATAAACTTGAATTCTGCAAAAACAAAAATAGAACAGATGAAGAATGTAAATGCAAAACACCCTCACCACTACACGCACCCACCCTATTAAATCTGACCGCATCCGAACCAGTTCGATGTTGTCATATAAAAGCTTTCCAATTCGAAGAATCAATAGAAATAATGATAAAAAAAAACAGTTTTAAGATGATTTGTAACCTATTTATGTTTTTTGTTTACTCATTTTTTTTTCTTTGAATTCGGAATGAATATTGATCAGTATATTTGGATAAAAAAATCAAAGGCTTAACTTTATTAATTGAACATTTTATTTTCAACTGCGACATTTAATTATATTTCAATTATGCGACAGGTTGTAAGTTATGTGAGATCATGTAATAGTAGAGCAGCAAACCCCCAGTTTTAGCATTCAACATGGCCACCAAAAGTTACAAAATATGTTATATACCAAAATGTTTGGGAGGGTCTGAAGTTTATTGGACTGCCGGCATAAATTGCAAATTTTTGGTGCGGACCGAGAAATCCAAGATGGCGTCCAAGATGGCCGCCATTTTTAGTCCTTATACGTAGATTTGAAAATAAGGCTAATAAATATTTATGAAGAAAACACAAGTGACTTAACCACATACAAGTATCTAAACAAAGAAAGTATTAAATAATTGTTATATTCTCGGGGTCACTCAATTTCATTTCAAGGTCATACTTAAGGGCAAAAGGTCAAAAACGGTCAAAAATCACTGTTTCAGCTACAATCATTCAGTTTATTGTCTCCAAACTGAATGACGTAATTTGTCTTTTCTCATATCAGAGTAGATCTGTGTGCATTGCAGTTTCATTTGCACTATTTTAGAAGAGTACATTTGGTTACCATGGCTACCATAGTTGAACTAAATACGTTTCAATATAGCCGCTATTTCAGATCTATTTGGTGGATTCATATACAAGTTTTTAAACTGTCTTTGGAAAGAACAAATGTTGCATACTTACTTCTATTGTGTGTAGTAAGAAAAAGTGCTATAAATTTTGAACTGGTCAATGTCATTTCAAGGTCAAGGTCAAGGTCAAAATAGCGCAAAATTACTTTTTCACTTACAAATTGAGAGGATAGATCTGGTAACTGTAGTAATTCCTAAATGTTGTTTACTATGGCCGGAATTTAATCTATTAGGCAGATTTAGATATACTTATGAAGAAAACGCATGTAACAGAAAACCTTTTGTTTTTTCTGAAAGACAGTTTTTAACAAACAGAATATTCTGGTTCATGGTCAATGTCGTTGCAGTGTTTTAAGATGGCGGCTATTTTTGTCCTTTTAGGTCGCGTCGAAAATAAAGCTATTAAATATCAATGAAGAAAACACATGTGACCTAATGGCATACAAGTATTCGAAGTTAAAAAAAGTTTTAAATAAATGGTATATTTTTGAGGTCACTCAAGGTCATTTCATGGTCATACACAAGGTCAAATACGGTCTAAAATCACTGTTTCAGCTGCAACCTTTTTTCATTCTGAGACTCCAAAATGAATATCATTACTTTTTATTTTTCATATATCAGACTAGGCTTGTGAGTATGACAATTCATTTGCATTATTTTAGGGTAAAAATTTTTGTTACCATATACTGTGAAACCAAATGCATTTCAATATAGCCACTTAGTTTAGATCTAGTTAGTGGAAACCGGTCACGGCCATTTTCAAGGTCATATTCAAGGTCAAATTGTGAAAATTGCCTAAAACCACCTAAACCCTATACACATTTTCAATCTTTTAAATTGCACGAATTTTCATATTAAAGATTGTACATTTGTTTTAATATATATAATGATAAAAATTTTGCTCGTTTGGCTGTGTAGAAGTACATGATATTGTCAATAAACGAGGTGTGTGTTCTGCTTTAAACGGCACTGGTCTTATGGTTAAGGTGTCAGCCGCTCAACCAGGGGTCTCTCAGTACGAGCCCTACTGGGGTCATGACCATGCAAACTCATATGGCATCAGTGCTAGCTTTTCCAGGAGGCGGACTCGAGAGTGGTTCAAATAAGCTTTAAGCTTTCATCATTATCAAGCTGAAAAAAGTAAATACTAATGACACATCTAGTTTCACAATGGCCTTTGGGTCATTATGGCCAGAACGTCCACTGAAACCATATATTAACTTCGTGATCTTGACGTCTACAATTGTTACTTTATTCACCCAGTTGTCCTTAAGCGATTCGGGTAGAAATTGTTGATGTTCTGGTAATAATTTTCCAAACCTATCTCCTTTGGTTACTAGCCCAGCAGATAAGTCCCGCTGCTCAAAAAGGGAGACCTAAGTAATTTAGCAGACTATTGGCTTATACCATAAACTTGTATGTTTTGGTGAAGTTTTTGCTCACCTTACGTAACACAACATTCTTCATGACCTCCAACATGGCTTTTGTGACAAAGTCTTGTCGTCTGACTCAGCTGATTGTATTTAATTTAACAGATGAAATGACAAGAAACATTACTATTTATAAACAAACTAACGTGATCTTGCTCAACATAAGTTTAGTTTTTGAAAAGGTAAACCACACAAACTTCTAAAGATGTTTGCCTAAAATTTCACAAGCGGCCTGTGGCATTCCTACTCAACAGAAGTCAGTCTGCAGCCATGGATGTGAAGTTCCTGTAACATCTGGTCTTCCACCTCTATCAAGTAACAAGTCCGACGCATCGTTGATGATATTTTAATCAAACTTACACAATCTTTCTTAACAAGTTTAAATGGGGAAATGAGTGGGACATGGAGTCGAATCCTGCCAAATGCAACACAACAAAAACAACAAGAGCTGTTAGACTAATCCAAGAATTTATGGAAGACTGGGGTCAAAATATTACAAGAGATTTTCAGACAAAAGAAGAAAAATAGACAAGACAAACAATGTACCATTATTTGTGGATTTGGATAGGTCTTGCACTATATGGCAATGTGTAACCATGATGGTAAGCAAGGGTTCAACGTTTCAAAGCCATATATTAAACAGTTTAGACAAAATATGGAATGGTTTGCAAAAGTTAACTAATTTCTGTGTCAAAGAAGGGCCATAACTAAGCTACAGTACTTGTCCTAGTTATGTAGTCTTGCCTACATTTGTAAACTATGATGGTAAACAAGTGGTAAAAGTGTCAAAGCCATATGACAAACATGTTTGACAAAATATGGACTGGTATGAAAAATTTAACTGATTTCCAAGTCCATAAAGGGCCATAATTCAGCCAAAATAGTTGAACTATTGCCTAAAGATGGAAATTATGATGAAAAGCAAGTGTTCAAAGTTTCAAAGCCACATGTCAAATACAAGTAGTTTGAAAACTAAACAATATCCGAGTCCAAAAAAGGGGAATAATTCAGCCAAAATATGTAATAGAGTTAAGTACTCTTGCCTACAGATAGAGACTAATATAATAAACAAGTGTCCAAAGTTTAAAAGCCACATTTCAAATACTTTTTACAAAACATGGACTTGTACGAAATCTAAACCAATTTTCAAGTCCAAAAAGAACCATAATTCAGCCAAATTACTTGACAGAGTTATGTTCTCTTGCCTACAGGTAGAGACTAATATATATAAGCAAGTGTTCAAAGTTTTAAAGCCATATGTCAAATAGTTGTTAGAAAACATTGACTTACCATTAGAAATTCAAATGCAAATTTAACTTTAGGCTTCTTAAAACGAAACATCACAACAACCAATGAAAATGTCAAAACTATACCGTATAAAACTCTTGTCCACACATACATGCCATAGCTGGAATATACACCTACCATCTGCATCCATACACTCAAGTTAAAACACACAAGATTGAAATGGCTCCACATCCCCATTTGGAGATTTCCTGCTCTACTTTCTTACAGAAGACGCATGTTGTTTGAAAAATAGAAAAATGAAATTAAAAAAAACATCAACACTGCATTGTAAGCAATGTTTTTTATCTTTTAATCGTACTTATTTCATAATTACACACATTACGTTAACAGTTGTTTTCATCTTATTGCGCATTCTCACTTTATCTGATGTTAGACCCATAAATAAAATGTGTCTGAAAGAGGCTTTGGTATTACCACAGAGATATTTAGCGTAGAAATATTTTTCGGCGACGCCGTCTAAATTCGTTTTCGTTACCTATGCCACGTGACTTCAGTTTGCAAATCAAACTACTTGATAACGCATTATAGATAATTTATCAAAATGGAAGATTAATACAACACTCTGTCTGATTGGACGAGAGTGCCAATTTCTTTCACTCTGTTGATTGTGCTACACTGAGTGAAATGTAGACAAAGCGTTTATCCTAAACGACGCTGTTCACAGTTTTAAAGCTAACTTTGGCTCAGTATATTTAGCAAGAATATTGATATATCTCAAAATGATAAGTAAGTCTAATAAATATGATAAAACCCTGATCAAATACCAACATATATCAAATTAAAGAAAGAGCTGAATACGGTCTGCGTATCACATGAATAAGGGTGTGATAAGAGTCTTTTACATGTATGTAGAGAAGTGCTTTTTAAAAGATTTTCCTTGTTACAATTGTCGTCTGTATATGAAAAGGTTTCTTGCTTTTGTGACTTATTCAGATTGCATATTAAAATGAGTACTTGTTTGCTTTGATATATTTGTTATAAATTATTTAACTGATTTATTATATATGAATATTTTTCTTTAGTATGGTATGCAAATATTGAACTCAGTTGAAATCTGTTTCGTTATAATATATATGCTATATAATGACTGAATCTCATTACACTGAAATGAAGGTACGCTGTATACAGTTTATCTATGTGATATGACTACGGTCAAACTTTGCTTATGAAACAAAAATATTGAAATAATTACAATGGTATGTTTTGCTTGACCTTCACTTGTTTATAGGTGTGACGTCATTGTCCAAAGATTCATGAATAGCGAATATGCATTTGTTAAAGCGGGATCAGTTGGCCTATTTTAGAAATAAATAAAAATAATAAATATAAAAATCCTTTAATTGATTGTTTCTCATGTATTCTAATCAAACTTGATTTGTAGCATCTTTATTAGGCCCGAAGCCAACTTTGTTCAGCTGGACATTTGACCACTTTTAGGGGCTGCTAGAGCTAAAACTAAAAATGCCTTTATACAGCGTCTCATGAACAGCTTGGTGGATCTTTGTCATCCTTGGTCTGGAGCTTCATTATAAGGTCCTCTTAGAAATTTATTTATATAGGAACTTGGGCCCTATTAGGGACCACTATAGCTAAACGTAGATATGCCTTTCTTCGCATTAACCACTAAAATGTAATGGATTTTTATCAAACTCGATGTGTAACAATATCGTCTCCTGCTATTTTGTTACAAATGGGGATAGGGACCAATTTAGCTAAAAATATAAACACGTTTAATGACCTCTTCTCATGAACCGCTTCATGAATCTTCATCAAGCTACTGCTGTAATTATTCGTCTAAGGATAAACGAAACAAAATTGCAACCCTACGAAACCTTTGCGAAAAATTAAAAGAGAACCATTTAAATTGTTAAAGTGCGGTGTTTAGTTTTGCAATTTGAAAAATGTTAGATGAAAGATGAATGTTAGATGAAAAATTCATAAACTTCTTTCCGTATTACAATTCGCCGACCATCATTTTTAAAGATATTTCTTGTTTAGAGTTACGTTACAAAACAGCCTTATTTCTTTATATCTCGTGTAAACCCAGTCCTTGGTTAGCTTATTTTCTGTCTCGCTACAGGCAGTAGTTTTTCAAAATTCAGAAAAAGAAAAATGTTTACGTCAGTTTTAAGCGTTGGAACTTAGATAAAGCTTCAAAATGAAACATGCAGTGACTGTAATTCAAGATGTTTATGCAAGTGCTGTTTAAGTATTTTATAACTACAAAGAAAAGATGATTTAAATACAGGTATTAATATTGATCTTGTAACTGAATTCATATTAGTTTAAGTTTATTTGTTAATGTAGGAAATAAATACGAATATGTCTTTTTGGAAACGAAACAAGTTAATAGTTACAAAAATGATATAAATGTCATTTTGTATAGTTAAAAATGATATAATGGTTATTTTAACACTTTAACTTTAATATGTATGACCTAAAAATTATCTTGATAAACCTAAATGAAATTGTAAAACACTTAGGTCTATTCTGAAATGAAAATTTGTAACCATTTGAAAAAGAATGAAAACGTGTGTACGGTATATTAAAAAGTGTTTTTTTTATGTGTACTTTTTTCTATTTTGACCATCTGACCTTGAATGACCTCAATCACTCCCAACAATATAACATTTAAAAGAATCTTTTACTACAAACAATTAAAGGGAGTTTGTAAAATGTGTTTTTTACACACTTGTATGTGATTCCACCAACTATATCTTAATAACAGATATATCAGAACCAATTTTGTTTCACCATGGTAACCATGTTAGCCAAATGTACTCCTCTAAAAATATTGCAAATGAAATTGTCATGCACACAAACTTGTTCTAATATGAAAAATGACCAGTTATGTCATAGAACTTGGAGACAATGTTGCAACGACTGCAGATAAATAAGTAATTTTAGACATTTTTGACCTTTTGACCTTGCCTACGGCCTTGAAATGACCTTGAGTGACCTCAGAAATATAATATGTTTTTACACACTGTAAGTTTAAATACTTGTATACAGTTAAGTTACAGGGCTTTTCTTCATAAATTATTTACATCCTTATTTTTAAATTTACCTATTAAATCTGAAAGTGGCGGCCATCTTGGACGCCATCTTTGATTTCTCGGTCCGCACCAAAAATTTGCAATTTATGCTGGCAGTCCGATAAACTTCAGACCCTGCCAAACATTTTGGTATATGACATGTTTTGTAACTTTTTGTGGCTATGTTACTCATTAACTAAGCCATTTATTAGCTTTGCTGCTCTACTATAAGGAGATAGAACAAAAACTTTATTAATTCAAGGAAAAAAGCTTTTCTTTTCATTTTTCTTAACCTGAAATTGTCGTCAACAACATAGCTGGAAAAAATGTTTATTTATCCAATATCATCAAAGACAATGCGCATTAGTTAAAATATATCAGCTGTGGGTTGGCAAAGATCTACATATATTTTCCTTTGACTTTCAGTGGATATTAACTATAAAACAAAACTCATTATATACCGAATAGATTGAAATACAGTATAACTTTAACGCAATTGATATTGTGCAGTCATGTCTTTTTTCCCTAAGTTGAGTGCGCATGCGCAAAAAATGTTTCCCGTTGCTAACTAATTAGCTCGGTGTAAAAAGGTCTATAAATAATAATAATAACTAGAGCTATCACTAAAGGTGATGAATGTACCCCCGCATGCACTGACACAGTACATTGCAATTTGACGCACATAAGATTGCATACTTATGTAGACTGTATGCATATAGACTGTATGTATACAGTATAGTAACAAAAAACAAAGTCCCATAACTATGCAGAATATTTATCTAAAAGAACGTAACATGCACCATGCACAACTAGAGTTGGTACTGATCACTTGTGTGAAGTTTCATTAAATTGTGTGCAAGGGTTCGGAAGATTAGGTGCGCACAAGATTGCATATGCAGACTGTATGTACATAGTATGTTAACAAGAAACAAAGTCCCATAACTCTGCAATTTTTGTTGTTGAAAGAACCTAACATGCCTCATGCACAACTACTGTTGTTGCTGATCACTTGTGTGAAGTTTCATTAAATTGTGTCAAGGGGATGAGGAGAGATGATGCGCACAAGATTGTGTCTATGTATATAGTATAGTAACGAAAAACAAAGTCCCGTAACTCTGCAATTTTTATTTCTGAAAGAACCTAACATGCCCCATGCACAACTACTGTTGTTACTGATCACTTGTGTGAAGTTTCATTAAATTGTATCAAGGGGATGACGAGAGATGGTGCGCCCAAGATTGTGTCTATGTATGTAGTATAGTAACAAAAAACACAGTCCCGTAACTCTGCATTTTTTTTCTGAAAGAACCTAACATGCCCCATGCACAACTGCTGTTGTTTGATCACTTGTGTGAAGTTTCGTTAAATTGTGTCAAGGGGATGAGGAGAGATGGTGCGCACAAGATTGTGTCTACGGACAGACGGACGGACAGACAGACAGACGGACGGACAACCTGAAACCAGTATACCCCCCCCCCACCCCCGGCACAACTTTGTTGTCGGGGGGTACAAAAAGTATCATTTGAAAGTAGATTCCATGATAACAGTCTTGCAATTCATTCATAACAATACATTTAGACTTTAGAAAATTATTAACCCAAACTATTAATCAGTATCTTTCTTAACTTGTTAAATTTTCAAGTCAATATCGTTACATTTCACATATATCTTATATTTCGAGTCTATATCCAGTTATTGTTTAGTGTACAACATTTAGTTCCGACGTTATCTACTTGAATTCTGTTCCTCAGTTTTTCTGTACAACATGCCCATATTCTGTTAATCAATACTGTAAACGTTTATTTCAATGTTTTCTCACACTCCGTATCAAATGGGAATTTTTATGAACCTATATTCTGTGAAAGGCTTAATGCAATATCCTATTGCTGTTTCCGTCCACTGTTCTGCGTGCAATTAGCGCTACACTACCATTTATTTAATCTCACGCTCATATAAAATCTATGTGAAAACAGAAATCTGTTTACAGAGTGCACTTGATTTTATTTCTACCCGCTTTCAGATGAGGAATAGTTTGTGTGAAGTACAACACTAATTAATTTTAGGGTGTATGATATAAACCCGTCTGCTTGGCTTAATAGGGAGAAAGTGGATCTACGGGTAGCGGTGTCCTTAGCTCGATCTCCGAGTGAGGCGTATGTTCTCCGTGACGATTTGATAAAAGACATTGTGTCTGAAATCATATGTCCTCCTCCTCTGATTCATATGGGGAAGTTGGCAGTTACTAGCGGAGAACAGATTTGTACTCGTACAGAATCCAGGATCACTAATAAGGTTAACTGGCCGCTTCTATATACTTAACTGAAATACTGTTGAAAAAATAGCGTTAAACCGGAAGCTAACAAACAAACAAATGAAACAGGCGGCATAGAATATACATGAACATGCAGCGTTAATTCTTCTGCTGTAGAAAAAAAATCTTTTGAAATTTAAATCTTTGTCCTTTCTGAGTTAAATCTTTGAATTTAAAACGTTCACTAAAATCACGAGGTTGTCTTATAACATAATAAACTCGATCTGTGTTTATTATTTTGTTTATTAAATTACTACATGTACATTTTCAAACAAAATCAAAGAAGTATTTACATGTTTATATTTACATCTCTCTATATAACATACTGTCACTCTAAATTACCCAAGTAACTTTCGGATGTACCATAAGTTGATTTCATCATAATTGCAAAGTTTGAAATACATTTTTCAGCATCTGACTGCCTACAATGTGCTTATATCTAATTGTTTTGCAGTTTCAATCAATTAGCACATTCAAAGCCCATAAAGGGGATCCAAATAGCCTTCTGTTTTTAATAAAAACCTTTTTTTCAAAGGCCACCGTCTACTACAAAATATATATAAGGAAAAACAAATACGCGATCCTTTGAAAGATCATTAAAGCAGTCATTTAAGGTGATTTTACACTTATAATGAAAGGTTTTACTTTTTTTATTAGTATATATAGGAAAACTATCTGCTGTAAGTGCTGTTCGAAGAAAATGTCTCTTGGAATGATCTATGAAAAAAACCACAACGAAGCATTACAGAAACACCACACAAATCAAGCCTTTTTACTGTCTAGACTTTGACTAATTATGGAAACGGTATGAATGCTTTTATCTTACAAGTGTACACAGTGTATGATGCTGAATTCTGATATACAAAAGTGGTTCCATTGATTTTCCTAGGTAATGTGCAGGTAATATGGCACTTGTGAACAAAGAACTTCGCGAATTCAAAAGTTAATAATCTGGATATATAAGGTTACGTGTGACGAAAGAAAAGAAAATCGTTGGACGATTTGCATGTTTGATTGTTTGCTATAACTATCTATGGTTGAACCGGCAAAATGCATAGAGAACATTTGTTACATCGGTCGATTAGGCAAGTGCATAAACTGTCTGCTGAACAAAGACATTGACACTTCCTTTTATATCTGTAAAATACACGTATCATACAATAACGAACATATTTCGATATTCGCAATTTCTTGCATACCATTATGTAATATCAGAACGTACAAAAATCATACATGTTCGCTATAAATGGTTATGTGTTACATATATTTTCCGTCATACACATTGTAACTTGTAAGTGTATTATCATTTTAAGCTTTGTATGGGTTTTCGTCGCCATTTAAAGTGTAATACATTAAAATTATTTTTCAATATAAATTCACTATATCTTCGCCAAACACTGTGTAAGACTTCTTCATCTTGCCTTTTCCTAAAATAACATTTGCATCAGCGCCTCCACGTGTCATTAATGGACAGATACGTACTAGTAATATTAATAAAATAGTTACTACTGATATAGTAATTGTTAAAATCGTGACTATTCTTACTGTACACTTAAATCCTCTATGCTGATGATATTGTTATCTTTGCAAACAATTGTGAAGAGTTACAGCTAAACTTAAATCTGTTATATGACTATTGTCAAAGATGGAAATTGTCAATTAATTCTTCAAAAACAAAAAATCATGATTTTTAGAAAAGGTGGAAGAATACCAAATGGTTTACAATTTAGATATGGAAATCAAGTTCTTGAAATAGTTAACAAGTTTGTATATCTTGGAATTGTATTTACTACGGGTGGATCATTTTCTGAGGTCCAGAAAACACTAGCTGGTCAGTCTCTAAAAGCTATCTTTAAGTTAGAAAAATATTTACGTAAGTTTACCTTTATTACAGTTAAACATAAGTTAGATTTATTTGATTAATTAGTTTTACCTATACTTAATTATGGATGTGAAGTCTGGGGTTTTCATCACGGTAACGCACTTGAAAGAGTTTGCAATTTTGCAAACGTTTATTAGCAGTAAAAAAGCACACAGAATGACTTCATATATGGAGAACTTGGGAGAATGCCCCTCCAAACTTATAGATATTATGTAATAGTTAAACCTTGGTTAAAGATTTTACAGTCAGATAGCAAAAAGTACATAAAAATTATATATAATATGTTGTACCAAGATCTGTTAGATAGGCCTAATACGAAAAACTGGTGTTCTCTACTAAGAGACTTGTTATTCTCGCTAGGTTTTAATGATGTATGGTATTTTCAAACAGTTGGAAATTTTGAATTATTTCTTATAACTGTAAAACAACGAATCAGTGATCAGTTTCTTCAAAACTGGAATGGTAGACTTTTGAACTCTAGTAGAGCAATTTTCTACAGACACATTGCAAATTTTAGTTTTCAGCCATATTTAAACTTGCTTGATATTCCCAAAGTTAGAATTAGTTTAACAAAACTTCGTGTATCATCTCACAGATTATGTATAGAAACTGGTAGATGGAACAAACCAGTTAGTACACCGTTAATTGAGAGAAAATGTACATTTTGTGACAAACTTGAAGACGAGTATCATTTTGTTTTAGAGTGTGTACTGTATGCTGAATTGAGAAAACAATTTATACCATCATACTTTTGGAAACGCCCAAACATGTTTAAATTTTTAGAGCTAATGAAATCTGAAAACAAACGTTTATTAAAAAATTTAGCAGCTTATGTTAATAAATCATTTTCCATTAGAAACGACTTATTATATAGAGAACAAAATTAGGTTTATATGCTCGGTTATATGTTAAATTGTGTTTAAGTTGAGTTTACCGCCACGCACTAGTAACCCATAAAAGATCTGAATTTTTATGTGAGTTATTAACTATGTTGGTGTCTTTGTTTCGTTTCGGAAGATACCAACATAATGTACATCTATTCTATATTTTATGTATATTTAATATTTAAATTATAATTGATTAATATATATTTAGATAACTTATTTCGGGTTTAATCATAATTAAAGGCACTAACTGTACTCCAGCCATTCCCCTTTCTATACATGAAAGGGCAATACACAGCTGGTATTAATTTCAATAACACTAACTTATGTTTTCTCTGTTATTAGTAATTACTGTTATATATAATTTGGTCCTTTGTATTACGTTCAATATTGAACGTTTCCGAATGGTTGATACTGATATACATATTTTATAAAGTTGTATTTCTGTCCCTTTTGTGTTTGTTTATTTACAATATATATTTAATGTTGTTATATCACCATTATTGCATTATCATGCTGTTACTGTAGCAATTTAACATAAATAAAGTACTGTCCGATTTGTGGGATGATAGAGGTTAATAACAATAAAAGTTCATATTGTTATACAGAGGATATTGCATGGGTGTATTTTCATATTGCGTTTGTTAAACGGGTTGAATAAGATAATAAAACGCGAGGCTCTGCCGAGCATTTTGATAATTTTATTCAGGAAGTTTGATGGAGTCAATGTGGAAGGTCACGGATGTAATATTCTTTTAATCACATGTTAGCTTTTGCTATCGAAACATCAAAAATTCTACGTTCTTTTACTATATAATCAAGTTAATTTGACTAACGTCTCCTTTACTATAAAGGACGTCGACGTCAAGGCTTTATTATACTAGTGTTTTATCATTTTTAAATAATGGCTCTATTACACTTCCGCGACGTCAAACATGTGATTAAAAGATTAAAAGGTGTTACATAATGATGCAAGTCTCTGTCTGTTTTCATTGTTAAACAATCATTATGTATCAATATATAAATATATATATATAATATCAACTACCCATTACTGTCGCCATATATGTATATGTATGCCACATGGGCCGATGACCTACTGGTGTTTATAAAATAAAATCTTAAATCTTAATCTTAAATCTTAAAACAAGGATACTAAATTACCAGCTGAGATAATTTTTTGCGTGTACAGTGCAAACTCTGTAGAGCTACGCCCTGTTGGAGGTACACATACTGTTATGTGAGGTTGTTGTTCTGGCGAGGTAAGTTTGATAGTATATTTCAGCTTAGGAAAAATGTATTGATGTTGTTATAGAAAGGTTTTTGTTTAAGAGAGAGCCGCTCTGGAGAGGTTGTACTGTATATTAAAGCCATGCAAGAAAGCCTTGTGTCAAATTAAAGGTTCTAATGAGCAGCGCTCAATAATTTTACAGATTTGTCTAAAGTGTTAGGAATCTCTCAGACTTTGGCAAATATAACACGCAAGAAGAAAACTACAGACTACGTTTAATGGCAAAAAACAACGACTGACAATATATTGTTAATGATTAGATATCCTTAATTGCCTGCGAGCTTGCGTAGGTGAAAGCATAGATCTATTTCTAATAAAATGCTTTTAAAACCACACCGCTTTCATTATTGTCTTGGAACTGTGATACATGTAGAGTCTCATTTGCATATGCATACAGCAGGCTTAATTATATCACATATGGAGAAAGGCAAACACGTTCATCTCGTACAAAGTTTCGTGTTAAGCTGTCGAAATTAATTTCAGTTATCTCAATGAATTGTTATTGCTCTGTGATTAAAAGGCATTCTACGCAACGAAGAACTTAAAGACAACACAAGTTGCTGCAGTACCTAGTTATGTCACACATGTTTTCTCTTGTAACAAATATCTTTATCGATAAGCAACTGTAATAGATAACTTTATACCGGTGTAGGGAAACTGAAAGTAGAACGTACATGATGCTTCATTCAGTTATATTGCCGTCTGCTTCATTTATCTGACAGTTCAGAACTGAGCAGACAAAAAACACGAGTCAATGTGATATGGATAGCAAAATACCTGTTCTGTCGTGTTTCTGACGTATCTTAAAGCAGAGAATTAGATTTCCTACTTCCTACAACTAACCTAGTATATGAACCGCACCATGAGAAAACATAATGCGTTTGCAACCAGCATGGATCCAGACCAGCCTGCGCATCCATACTGTTCGCTTTCAAAGCCTACTGCAATTAGAGAAACCGTTAGCGAACAGCATGGATCCTGACCAGACTGCGCGGATGCGCAGGATGGTCTGGGCCCATGCTGATCGCAAACCCACTATGTTGGTTTTCTCATGAACCGTTCCGTACATTTCATAAACAAATTTCATATCTGAGAATGCAATAAGCCAAATAGACCGTATCTAATTAGTGACGTCACATAAATAATGTCGTCATTAAGCGAACATATAACTGTGGTCCCATGTTCACAAAATAATTTCAGTCTGAACTGAGTTTGATAATGAAACTCTATTTAGTAATAATGTTAAAATGGCATGTATTTAATGAAGGGTCTATCCAGTCTTGATGGTAATAAAATCTGTAAAAAGATCCTTTGGAAGCAAAGAATGCAACCAAGAAGAATAATAGCAGACTCGGTTTGACTGAGTCTGTTCATGAGAGGTAATGAAATGTGCAACACCTCTCACGCCCCCTAGCACCGGCTTAAGCGGAACTCTATTATACATATGCTGAATGGACTCCATGATCCCAAAGGACCAGAAAATATAACAACACTGAATCCAAGTACGGGGAGACTTTTTACAGCCGCCACACGGTATTTTAAGATTGCTGTTGTGATAGTTAATAAATAAAACCTGTAAAAAGATCCTTTGGAAGCAAAGAATGCAACCAAGTTTCAATTGGAATTTATTTTGGAAGTTATAGTTAAATTTGCCGTCAAAATTGCAATCTCAATACAGCTGAGATCGAAATATGTTTTGTGAACATGGGTCTAATTGTTTCGTCAAAAAAAAAAGAAAACAACTAAAAAAAAAAAAAACAACGTTTGCAGTTTGACTCCTTGTACAATAGTAGATTTTGTAGAATAACAAAGGTGTAAAGTATGTAAAGAAATATAATAAAAGAAATTTCGAAGACAACGTAAAATAAAATCGTCCTTTATCAGTGCGAGACACAGATGGTATTTTATTTGGAATACCATGAATACCATGTCTCACATAGGAGAATGATTGATAAAGATAATGCGTCCCCTATATTCACACAATGCGGTTAACCGCTAGGCATGTCCATGGGGATTTCTTCCGTAACATATAAAAATCTGCCTTGTCGTGAGAAAGTGTCGTTAATGCATTCTATGAAAATCTACAATATTATTCCCAAAGCAACATATTTTGTCCACATTTCAAGCTGGGAACGTCGTTTTCCATATAAAGATTTAAGTTGAGAAATTACTACAATGGTGTGCGGATTATATTAGAACTGAAAGTCTTTCTTTAACATAGAGTGAAAATAAATTGCAAGTAATTATATAAACAAGTGTACTGCGTTCAAGACTTACGACCTGTGGAGTTTCCACTTTTCTATTTCACAACTTCGTGAACTAGCCGCTACAGAGCAAACATACTTTTTTGGTATGAATATAAAACTCTTATTTGATAACTGTTTGGGTCATGACGTGTCAAAAAATATTCAAAGATTTTTTTTTCGATATCTAGATATTATTAAAAAGGAGGCAAACTTTATACAGCATTCAACTTACGTCCTCGGAAAGTAACATATGCTTCACTTTATCAAATATATAAACCCAGCAGACTGTATTTTTTTGCATAAGATGAGGCGGATTCTTTTACTTATGCATCCACTAGTGCTAACATACTAGATTTGCTGTATATGTATTTGCGTATTTCAATTTCCAGATAAGATACGAAAATTTAGAGGCATGTTTTTAAGAATATATGTTAAAGCGAAATATTTCATTTAATATGTTCCAGTATTTTTAGCAAACAGTATTTATCAATAGTCTAATCATAAAGATCTGTTTGATATATTAAGCAAGTATTCCTCATCCAAAAACAAATATGCGACATATGAACTTTAGGGAGACATATATATTTGGCTTTTATGGAAGCCTACGGAACTAGCCATTTATTGAAGTGCTACCAGTTTTCGAATTGTTATACAATACCGCCGTTTTACTTTTTTATACAGGTCTTTGTTTTCGATCGAAAACTTATAAATATTTCGGCAATCAACTAAATTTTAAAGTTATTGAAACAGTATTAAATTCATATTCTTATCATATAAAGAAAAAAGACCAAAATACATTTCCCAAAGTATTTGATCCCTGGACTTCAATTTTTAACGCGCATGAGAATTGCTAATGTATTACTTTCGTGACACAGACTCTAGAATGAGGAGGTATACAATGACATGGAAATAGTCCAGAACAATATTCACAATCATCCCGTTTGCTTCTAATAGATTATCATGGACGGTAGTGGAAATGCATGCTACCGTCCACGCCCTCTAGCCCCGGGTTGAGCAGAACTCCTCACTTACACAAGCTACAAGTACCAAAACCAATCTAGAGATATTCGCAGACGGCGGTGCACATGGAACATTTAATGATACATAAGCGTGTAATTCCATGAAAAGTGGGGGAAGGTCCCCAGTTCAGATAAATGGCTAGCCTTAAGGGAGAAAACAATGGGCAGAACTAAAGACACGGGAATTTAGAATAGGAATCTGATCTGAGGTTATGGTGCCTGCATATCACAGAAACTGCCAAAAGACAAAATTTAAAAGCATGCCCCATATTCAATAGGTGGTTAGACAATAACTAAAGCTATGAAAGGGGAAATATTGGAACCACCCAAGCCGAAGTGTTTAAGTCCATTCTCTTCGGTTACACTCAAATGCTTTACTGCGGTGTAATTTCTTTCTGACATTACACTCAGTTCCAAAAGAAAGTGTGCACTTAGTTTTCTGTTATTTTTTCTCGGTTATTTTCTTATAATTTTTGGTACCAAAATTTAAATCAATTCGTAAACAAATTGGTGTGCATTTTAGATTTTGAGTTGCAGTCGCTTTAAATGGTTGCTTTTAATCGAAATAGGACAGGTGTTTAAAATATTTAAACTTAAAAAGTGCACACTTTCTTTTGGAACTGAGTATATTGCACAAGTAAGTTTATAATAGCTTAATGAAAAGTTAAAACTTTTCAGTTCAACTTACTTTTTTACTACTCACAAATGCGTTTCCTAATGGACTTAGATCATTAAAGTTTACACAATTTCGCAATCTGGCGTACTTTGGATAAAAAGACACCGCCTACATTAAATACTTTAAGAAGAGTCATTTCTATTATTTCTCCTCTTACACATGACGTATCGATCGATAGATTATAAGTTGAATTAATTGTCACAGAGAGGTTTGGTATTTTCAAAAGTACAGTAATCTTCACAATTATACGCTTGGGATGAATGAAAATCATTCTTTTCATTTATTGATGATATCACAAACTATAATTTTACCGAGGTAAATCACAATGATCATGATGAATTTAATAATAAATGTAACGTTTAAAGGTATATTAGACTCAAATTTCATACATAAATACATGGACAATTAATTACTTCATCATGAAATTAACAAGTTTACGTGCATTAACAGTACTATGCATTAGGTTTAAAGTAATACACACTGCATACATGTATAGATAAACACGTATGCAAATTTTGATTCCATACCTCATGTTTTTATTTCGATGTAAATGAGATGTGAAACCAAAATTTGTAGTCCTGTTTGGCGCCATATAGCCTATACTGTGTTGTTGCGCCGTAAAACCCAAATACATAGATAAACACAGTATAAGAAGAGTACTTCCACTAAAACACTTGCTGTTTTTTTAAACAATCAACCTTTCTTGCATGACATTCGATTAAGAGTGTAGCTATTTAAGCAAACTTAATTTAAATATTTAGTAAAGTTAAGTTCATTTGTTGAGGCTTTTATGCATTTGAAGTAAATGTCAAAAGATGGAATATGGAAATAGGATATCTTTAAATCTGAACGTAAGCGAAGAAAATCAATAACCAGTGTGGGCAATGGTTGAAAATGTGATATTCTTTCGAAAACTTTATTTGAATGATTTTGCATTAATTTCAAAAATGAATATTACCTGAAAACGTTTAGAAAACACTGCTATCAATTAAAACCGAATTGTATATCTTACGAAAGACGCGCCTAAATTTATCACTCATTTTAATGCTGTACAAAGCAGAACGCTTTAAGTTAGTAATTATTTACGAAGCATGGACGTAATGGAAGACTCCGGTGTTTTTCCATGCACTCTCTATAAATTATACCAGTTTCTTGTCAGATGGTATGTAGTTACGTGGAATATTTAAAATAGGGCAATTTAATCTCTAGTGACCATCTACAAGACGAAAGCATTCTCTGTAGTTTGATTAATATGATGCAAAGAAAACATTCTTCGTGCAATATAATATAAAACGTAACAATTAACTGACAGACACTCCCTTTTCAAACAAAAGTACCGAAATATTAATAAAAATGCACAGTGTACTTAGAGTGACACCAGTGGTCTGTTTTTACTCATTTACCCAGTTGATTGCATGCAAGCATTTTTAGAAAGATTTGAAATATTACAGTTTATTAACAAATGCACACTAGTCTGCTACTTATCAATTTTGGTGTTTTTTTCCAAATTTTGACATTCTATCAGCTAGTGGTATCTATTTGTGTTCAGACATTTAATATATTAAATATTTGATTTAACATAAATGATTGCAGCACCGGCTTTTCTAGCTTAGTATAGGATGGTTGTTGCTAAAGACCGTAAGCGGTTGAGTGCATTTCAGATTTATAAATGATGTCAGTCATAAAGGGCAAAATTAGTGTTGCATATTCATTACCTCTCAGGACCAGATTCAGTCTAACTGGGCCAGCAATGAAAATTGTACGTGAATGCATTCTATTCTTATCTTCATATGGATTTAACTATTTATAATAATCCCGCTTATGTAGACTCAATGGGCCCTTAAGTAGGCTCCAAAGGGCGTGAGATTTATCGCCCATTTTATTACTTCTCGTGAATTGACTTTCTCGTTGCTTTAACTGGTTTGGTTCTATGCTTATAACTTTTCCTATTCCCATCTGAATAACTATATTGTATAGTAAGGAAAATAATCCCAAACTGCCGCAGGGAAAGAACATTTTAATGACAAATAAATATAGCACAAAGCTAAAATACAAAGAGTACAAAACAATAACGATATCTATTCTAAGATACAAAAGAAAATATCTTTTATATGTCTACAAAGGCAGGAAACGTGTGTGTCCGTAGGGAGGAATATTGCAGCGCAAAATCAATCTATCAATGAAGAAGCGTAAAGGATGTATAGCTAAATTTGGTTTTCTTGACTGGTCTGCAGTTTTTTATTGTACAAATTTCATACGTCCAAAGGTTTCAGAAAGTCAGAATTATCTTGCTGGTTATTTTGTGTTGACGCTTTTTCAAAGATAAAGTAAGTTAAATATGATAAATATAAACTTATCCGGACGAATACCCACCTTAAAGTTTGTAATTACTGTTGGTTTTTTAACACACGAAATACGATGTCTATCTTTCCTTTGCTGAAATTATAATTTGGTGCAGGTTAAATAGATATGATTAGATTGTTTTGACGTATGTACATAATTGTTGTAAGTATGTTTCTATATTTTTGTATATTATTTTGATTAAGAGAAAAGATTATTTTAATATACTTTTACAATTAGCCAGTACTTGTACTTACTAGTTCTCCGAAGTTTACAGAACTACCACTTTCCAACTGAAGGGCGAATGACTCTTGACTTATTTTACTATGTCTCCGGCTTGATCAATATGGCAACAATTTTCTGACATTACTTTGGCTTTGCGGCCTGTTGAGTTTCCGCTTTTACTGTACATATAAGGCAGTAGCAAATACCGTAATATCATGGCTTTACGTTGCCTGGTCACAGGCAAGAAAGCATGCAAAAGGTCGAATTAATGACTACATACTTAGTCTGACCTGCGACAGGCATAAATGACTAGTATGTTTTGAACATAGTTTCAGTCTTCTTCAAAACACTTTTTGTTTGACAGTATATCTGACCTTATTTCTTTGGACAGACAAAACGTTTCCGTAAAGTGTCCAAATGTGTCAAATATCTGTACAAACTATTGAAAAATCACACAGGAAAGGAAAGTGTATGACAAAAAAAAACATGTTTGCCTTCACGGCTTTAGATTCCATCACATAACCTTAAACTGACAAAATTTAAAGTATGCACATGTTGAGAATTTGTTTTAGATCTGGCCTTTGTTCTTTATAAAAATATCCAATTGCCCTATTACCTATATGCAGTACCACTGTAGGTACTGTACCACCGCTGTAAGTACTACTTAAATCTCCTCCCTCTTTCAATACTCACTCACTAGTTCTTGCATTTTAACAGCTTTATTATCAGTTGGAGAAAATGCTTTTTCTTGAGGAAACTATACACCAGATTATTTACATTGTTTTGCCCAAGATTTATATGAAAGGAGTGATTTATAATTCTTTTTGAAAGCTTGTTTAAAACTCGTCTTCATTCAAAAGCTATACAAAATATGCCTGAGCTACAAATTAACAAGATTAATTATTTAAACAATTATGACGTATGTCTTGTAGAAACAAATATATTGATGTCAATAAACGCGATTTATGTCTTATGATCTGTAACAAGATAACAATTTTACGCATTCTAGGTCGGTGTGTAATAGTTGTTTCACAAAACTTAAATTGAGCTACAGAGCTACCAGTTTTAAAGACCCTTGAAAGGACGATTAGCACGTTTACAAAGAAAACACCATGAATACTTCATCCGAAATTTGTGGTGTAAAATTTGAAACCATAACAATACCCGGGAATCTCACATCCTAATATCAGATTTTTATTGCAAACAGATTTATTTGATATCAAAGTTTTGTCACTCATATATAGAGGATATTTGTTTGTTTTGGTGCAAGATTGAAATATCTTTCACGTATAGATGCTATATTGGGCCATGAGTGAAAAGATCAGATATGGTGATCAAAAGTAAAAGGTAACTTGATCTTACATGTAAAACAAACAAATTTTCTTTTTACTTTATTTTTTGACTAAATTTAACCATTTTTTATGTTCTTACCAGTACAAAACATATTTGATATTTTTCACTGTGAAAATACCAGATAAATTTCACTCGAAAATTACGATAAATCACTGAAAACAAATGAGCCGCGCCATGAGAAAACCAACATAGTACCTTTGCTACCAGCATAGTTCCAGACCTGCCTGCATCCGCGCAGTCTGGTCAGGATCCATACTGTTCGCTAACGGTTACTCTAATTGAAACACGCGATGAAACCGGACAGCATGGATCCTGACCAGACTGTGCGGATGAGCAGGCTGGTGTGGATCCATGCTGGTCGCAAAATGCACTATGTTGGTTTTCTCATGGTGCGGCTCTATAATAAAATGAGCTGCAGATCCAGTAACTGTATTTTTGTTCAAAAATCCACATGCAATATAAAGAACCCTAGAATGAATAAAGATAAGAAGTTAATTGGAATCATTCTGATGCGTCTACATTTGCAAACTCAAAAGCCAAAAGTTCAGTAGAATAAAACATGCAAGAAGGTAATTAATGATAAAAATAATTACTGCCGATAAATCTTTGATTAATTAATTAGTTTCTCTAACGACCTACAGATTTGTAGTTTCCTTTTCATGTGTTATTAAGCGCTGACTAAATACCTATTCAATTACGTCAGCCTTAGATCTATAGTGATCTATTTCTTTGAAAGTCTGTTTAAAATCTTTTCCATTCATAAGCGATTTCATAAGGTAGAACAGTTTGTACAATTCAACACGGCGAATTTATTCACATTTAGGTGACGTTTGTGTTTGTAGATCATATGAGCCGCGCCATGTGAAAACCAACATAGTGCGTTTGCGGCCAGCATGTATCCTGACCAGCTTGCGCATCCGCGCAGTCTTTCAAAGCCTATTGGAATTAGAGTAACTGTTAGCGAACAGCATGGATCCTGACCAGACTGCGCGGATGCGCAGGCTGGTCTGGATCCATGCTGTTCGCAAAGCCACTATGTTGGTTTTCTCATGACGCGGCTCAAATATGTCTTATAGTCGAGACACGAGGAATTGCTGATAGATTATAATACGATGACAACATACATATTAAATTTTAAGAATTTTTTGTTTGGCATGCGAGAGTTGAAATACATAGCTCAAATCAAACCAGAAATTTAAAATTGGCCAAGTACGATTTTATTATTCATTAACTGTTTAAAACTTAGAAGTTCCATTTAGAGAGTGAACACGCATTTCCCCAAACCCCCATCCCGCACCCCACCCATCGCCCCAGTTCTACCCACTGTAAATGTATTAGTGTTATTTATTAGATCCGCTCCCAATAATACATAAAAAGTAATTACAAAGCTATAGGTTATTACAGGAACAAATCACGCTTTGTTTGCAGCTAACATAAATTCCGGGTATATGCAACATATTTTCAATCAATCAGCCATGTTTTATTATAGGCCTAACTATAGTAAAGGAACCAGCGTAGGAGCTATCTGGTCTAGTCGCGTAATGGCTGCCAGGTATTTGAACACTAATTTTTCACTTGGCATGGCCAGAGAGGTCTAAATTAAAGCTGAATTCTGTTAAATTTAATTATTGGTGTATTTTTGACATTTTGGTGGAAAACAATTGGAGGGGAGGTTGCATTTGGTGAAGTGAAATTCAATTTTAGTACGAGTAGTATTTCCAGGTCACAGTGTGATTCTGATGTGACTTTACAGTTATCAAATGTGACAAGAGATGCATGACCCTTAATTTTCTCTTTATTTTATGTCAGTTTTAACATAACTCTTTAAAATGAAGTAAGGATTTATTCTCTAAAATGGGTCTAGCTATGTTTGGTAGTTCATTAAAAAATGTCAGTTTTATATAGAATATATTGGGAATACTATTTATGCTATTGTAACCTTATAGGACTTTGATTTCGATTTGTTTTACATATTGAACCGTCAGTAAGAGGTTCATCAGTTCAGACTAATAAAACACGCGAGAAGGAAATTATAAATTTTCCTCAATGATAACAATAATTGATGGTGATAAATCAATACTGATTTTGTTTCTCTAATGACCTATAGCTTTGTGATAACTTTTTATGTATTATTGCGCGCGGTTCTTACACTAATACATTTACTTGGAGCGTAGCTTTATGATCTTTTAGCACTGGAAGTAAGCTACTTTTGTTCCTGGTATGATACAGCCGAAAAGGAATAACATGTTCTAAGCACATCAAAAAAATTGTACAATAAATTATAAACCATGTATATAATATTGTTCAGTTCAATTCTTGTTTGTTATATGTCGTTTTATGGATGGTAACTATTTACTGCAATAGACGCCTGGTATTGTATCTTGAAGATAATTATATCATGCCCAGTTTTCATGCAAGAAAAAAAATACTAAACAATATTTAAAACATAACACAGCATGTTTATGTGATTTTTTTTTTTTGGTGGAGGAAGACCCCAGGTGCCCCTCCGTGAATTATTTCATCACGAGCGGGCACCTGGGTAGAACCACCGACCTTCCGTAAGCCAGCTGGATGGCTTCCTCACATGAAGAATTCAACGCCCCGAGTGAGTTCGTCATGTGAGGAAACCATCCAGCTGGCTTACGCAGGACTATATTTTAAGTTTAAATTACTACAAACTAATTTAACATATAGGTAGATGCAGTATCTATTTGTAATGCCACTGGAAAAAAACTGAGAGCTTTTTAATAAAAGGCTGGGCAAGACTGAAAATTAAATTCATATTGCAAGTTTATCTATCTTAATGAAGATTTTCAAGACAAAAACAATATCTACTCATATGTTAGTGGAAGATGCGCGGGGAACATCTTTGAAAATATATGAGAAAATTATTATACATTAAAAGTTAGCTGACCGTATTTATCGTGTAATTAATCCGTGCCTCTCTTGGAAACGAGCTCTTCCATTTATCAAACTCTGCAAAAAAAGCTTTCTCCTTCCATATGTTTTTTTTTTTTTAAACAAAAACACAAAGATTTCCATCGGCCACTGATTTGACCTTGACTGCTAAAAATTACTACAGAACTTCTGAAGATTCACCTGAACAGACCCGAAGCAGTTCAAACGATTATTACTTTAGCTGGTTCTACAGCTCTGTGATATTAAGCGAACTATTTCAATAGATCGTTAAAAATGCAACTTATTATTTTCATAATAAAATCTGTTAAAAGGATCCTTTGGAAGCAAAGAATGCAACCAAGAAGAATAATAGAGACTCTAGCATGAAATGTGCAACACCTCTCACGACCCCTAGCACCGTCTTAAGCGGAACTTTATTACACATATTTTGAATTGACTCCATGATCCCAAAGGACCAGAAAATATAACAAAACTGAATCCAAATTCGGGGAGACCGTTCACAGCCGCCACAGGGCACTTAAAGATTGCTGTTTTGATAGTTAATAACATCTGTAAAAGGATCCTTTGGAAGCAAAGAATGCAACCAAGATAATAGCATGCTCGGTTTGATTGAGTCTGTTGATAAGCAGTTTCAGAAGCAGAAGTCAAAAACGTTAAACAAAAAAACGAACGAGGAAGACGGTACTGTGGTATTGCCATTGTACTCAGTAATTAAGAAGTTGTAACCTAGGAGATATTGCATCAATTGGGAAGATAATTTTACTGATAGGACGGAAGTACTACAAAGTCAGTTGAACGTTACTTCCGGAAACCTTCTCAGTAAATGAATTGTATTATTACTTGAAAAGCGTGAATTCGATGGAAAATGCAATTCTCTTTACAAATACATGAATCATCTTTAGTTATTTCAAATGTTTTCTTCTTAGTCTGACTGCCTAAATGCGTACTAAAGTGGATTTTACCTAGTAACTGTTTTTCAATAATAATTATTTATATTGCAAGTGGCTCGAACTGGGCTCAAGTGTCATTTAAGATCATAAAGTCCATTAAATGAACTACAAACTTCCACTCAAACGAGTGCACGGGCGTGACAAGTGATGCATATTTGTTTTTGCTACAATCGAACCAAATCTGCTGTGATTTTGCTTGCTTCCAAAGGTGATATCGTCACCTAAAGACTTACTTACGTCAGTTTAGCGATACGGCAATACATGTTCTGTACTGTAAACTATGTTCAACTTGTCAACTTTGACAACCCCGGCAACCAATTTAGCATCCGCAACGCTGAGTAGCAAAATCGACATTTGCAAAACAACATAAAATCTCAATCTGGTGCCTGATAAGAAATCATTTTCCTTCCTTTTTCAGTTTATGTGATCATGAATAAATAATTCTATAACAATTTGTGCTGTCCTGGCATCAACCGTAAATGACGCTCGACATGTCCCCACGGATTACTTCTGTATCTGAGAAGAAATCTCCTCTGTGCTGTGAGAAATGCTGATAATGCATTTCAAACAACCTTTCAGGAAAATAATAATCTTGGATAAGATCCGAAATAAATGAGATTTCCTTATCTAAAATAAGACCTTCATTTTTTTTCGGTATAAGATGTATTGAAAGAAATTACAACAAGCATAGTAAGATATTATAGCAAATGAAATAGCCGAAATATCAATTTCTTAACATCTTTTTATGTTTAATACTAGTATTAATATGGCTTGATATGACTGAAAGTTAAACAAAGAAACATGCCAAGCTCAGTATAATTTGCAACAAATTATGACGTCAAACTGCCACATTACGTCAAGTTCATTACTCTTCCAAGAAACAGGACCCAGTAAAATTATCAAATAATTTCAATGAACATGTAAGAATGAAAAACATCAAGGTCTTCTTGTGGGTCATCACCTAACTTACCACGGTTTATCATTCAGTTTCAATTCAGGCACATTTGTACTCCGTGATAAATCAGGCAACAAACCACTCGAAGGCATTGATTATTTGTCAATCAATTTTTTTCTTCAAATTGATAGTAATAGTTAAAATGTGGTGTGTGTTGTCTTTGAGGAAAACAAATTATCAAGATGACTTTGTTTCTTAGAATCAGTTTCTTTAGTGTTTTGTATGGACGTATATATTTTGCTAAAATACGTAGAAAACTGAATAAAGTGCGATAGATGAACGCGTCATTTTGCATGTTTTATATCATTCCCAGAACCAGAAGAAAATTAAATTGATCCCTCACGGAACTTATACTTGACTGCCTGAAACATAAACAGCTTTTATAACCAAATAATGTACGTTACACTAGTATATTTCCACTGCCATATTTCTATCCGACTGAATTTCGTCCGTCCATTCTCTGTTTGATTATTTATGGATTGTCATATGTATATTAAAGGCATTCATTTTGGGAGGGTTGTCGCTGAATTCAAATGGCCTTTGCAATAATGTGTTCGAAGTAGAAAGTGCAAAATTATAATCGGACAGGATTCTTTCACTTAACTTTGAAAAAGCTCTTTCCTCTGCTTGACTTGTACAATAAAATCCGAATGGCATCAATGAATATGCATTACATAGAAGTCAAAATGTTTTAAAGTCTTTATTTCCATTTTGAAAAGCAAGATTGTAGAATGATTGTAGAATGATTTGGAACTATTGCTGAATAATTTTCTTTTAATATTCTTTCAAGGCATCTAACAGATGCAGAGATGTACAGTATATAATGGACTTAACATGTCAATGATATGTATTATCCAAACATTTTCCTCCTTTGTTTCAGTACAAGCACAGTTTAAAAAAGTGACTGACGAAATAATCTGCGTGTTATAAAATATGTATCACATGTCATGCAAGTGCGCTGAAATATTAATGGATCATTTTGCATGTAATAAACAATAACATAACTAGATGGCGTGCAAGTCGCCTGAAATATTTATGTATATGAGCCGTGCCATGAGAAAACCAACATAGTGGGTTTGCGACCAGCATGGATCCAGACCAGCGCAGGATCCATGCTGGTCGCTTTCAAAGCATATTGCAATTAAAGAAACCTTTAGCGAACAGCATGGATCCTGACCAGACTGCGCGGATGCGCAGGCTGGTCTGGATCAATGCTGGTCGCAAACCCATTATGTTGGTTTTCTCATGGCGCGGCTCATTTGTAATGCTGATCAATATCTGGAACATCAGAGCTAATACCCCTAAATATCTAATAAGTCTGAATGTTGTTGTGAACCTTTGCTGGAACATGATGTTCTGGCAATATGTCAGGGCAAGTGACGATAGCTTAAGGCATTGTCGTCGGGGCGAAATATTATATCTATAAGCCAATAAATGCTCAGAAACCACATACGTTCATAAATCAGTTCAACAATTAATGTATGCGATGCCTGCTCGGTATGTCAATAACTGAATGAATCCCACGTGTATATGGTTATACAACGACTCCTTAAATAAATCGCTGGTAAATAATGTGTGCTATTGACTGATCTATAGTTCTTAGCAAATTTTCTGTGCTAACGTCAAAAGTGGAAGAACAAAAGCATGAACATATAGTTCTTATGTCATGATGTTATATATAAAAATATGTCAATTGCTTTTCTCAGTATTTGCTCTTGTGATGATTTTCTCAAATAGTACTGTTTTAAGAAAACGAGTCCTTTCTAAACAGTTTTGCTTAACTTCAGGTAGTTGATTTTATTGCCTTCCTATTACTGAATTCAATGTGGCAGTTTGCTATGCACATTGTATAAATACAATCAAGCTTTCGTACTAGTAAACGCGGCCTTTCAAGTTTACAATGCAGAAAATGTAGTTCAAGTGAATTTAAGATTGAAAATCAATAGAAAGGAGAGAGATTTTACTATTAAATTAAATTACTTTAGCTTGAGACCGAGTCATCTATTACGTTGTTTAGTTGCGTTCTATGCTTGTCCTCCTCATTTACCCTTAGCCCGCTACATTTCTAAAATGGACTGTTCTATCATTCAATTTGAGCAATACCATTCGTTATTCGAAGGGGTGTTCAATGAAAATTTACAAAATTTTATCTAAAAAACATATCCTTAAATGCAAACAGTTATATTGATCTACTGAAACTAATCTCTCTTCAAGATCGTTGTTTTTATTCAATGTAAATTTTGTCTATTATCATGCGGTATGGTCATAAATTATTGAATTGTCCTTGCACTTCAGATATAATGAATTGTAATTAAAATGTCCTCTTTTAAAAAAAAGCGTCCGCTTACTTGTTATTCCGCGAGATTGCTATTTACATTATAGATTGTTTCAAAATGTATTTTGATATTGTTTTACAGATGTCCCTGGTACGAATGCTTGCCATTCCTCTTTGAAACATTATTTAGAACCATTACACTTTTAAATGCGATTCACAACGTGTCAAAATCACAATGTAACATTATGAATTATTCAAACAGGATTTATGAAATGTAAATAAATACATTATCGTCGGCACACCAGGAAGAGCTGATGATTTATATTCTGTAAAACAATATGAGACCCTAATGATTTTTCGATACTCGTTACAACGTACTTATGAAACCGTTTGATAAAGCTATTTATATGGTAATTATTTTATATAATCGCGAAAACAATGGCTTTAATGCAGTATCCCTCTGTGTTCAACATTTTCCTGTCATGCCTGTTATAATGATAATACATGTACCTGTGCTCAAATGAATTAAAATTGTTAAAAATATATAAATTTGATCAAAATCTATAGTTACTCTACAAAAGTTAGAAACTAGTAACCAACTGATATGTAGAAAAGTTAACAAGAGTTGAACTCCGAGTTGTCATTGTTGCTGGTCTTTTTTTTTTTTTTTTTTTTTTTTTTTTTTTTTTGAATCATTCAGTCCATTTTAGTCTTAAGCCAGTGCTAGAGGACGTTAGGGGTGTTACACATTTTGTTGTCTCAAACACACTCTTTAACTGTCATTCTTCTCGATGATTTTTATCAATGTATCAAGAAAATCACGGGTTCATGGTATCACTCAATATTTTGCATACATTCAGAAACAGTTTATGTTGCAAATGTACACAATGTGTTAAGTTTTTGAAACTTATAAGTGAGAATTTGCGTATAAAACATTGATATTACAATTCAAAACAATACAAGGCAGGAAATATTTCATCCCATGCATCTGTTATTGTTTTTAATTAAACTTAAAACTTGGAATAAACATCAGATTTTCTGATTTTCGCATTTGGCATATTTTTTTCTCAGTGTTTCGCAGGAACTACAAAATTGTAACTCTGTAGACGTTAGGACTATTTAAGTTGCTAGCTGATATTGAAACAACATGAAACATTAAAACCAGTCATGCTATGGACATATAAGACTCTACAGAAGTATTGGAATTTAATCAAACGTCTGAATGTTATGATCAAAGAATTGTCTTCTGGGCAGCTGCACAACATTATACAGTCTTAAAACTGTCTAAAGGCAAATCTTTTAGTATATATGCTTTCACTTAATGTTCTTGCAAAATTGAAAACAGTAGAAGAAAAATCACAGATAAAAATGTGAATACCGTTTTCGTTATAACTCGAAATTATTAATTCCTCGTGTTATAAATGAGAAAGTGTTCTCAACTTCTGAAACTATTTTATCGGTTTGCTTTGAAAATCAGAAACAACCATTATTATTTCACGAACTAAAATGTTCTATGTGGAAGAACTATCAAAGAGCTACCGCTAAATCAAATGATACACGCAAGAACGAAATTATAGATTGCATTAAATGATAAAGATAATCACTGGTGATTCACTGCTGATGCACTTCTGAGAATCTTTCTTCTGCCGTGATGTACAGGTCAGCGATTGCTAATGAACGCAGTTTGTACCTTCCATCTCAAGATATTAGCTTTGACGTTTAGATACACGTAGTTTAAAAGAGAAACATTTGTATACTGTTTTAACTTTTTTCTACACGCAAGGAATTAAATAAGTGTCTCATGTCATTATTGGAAGATTTTATTCCAGGCCGATTTTCACAAGCTGCGTATTCATCACATAAGAATAGTAAATGGTACGTTTTGTGGCAGGCTACTGCTTTTGTAATTCGTATCCGGATAGGTTTTATTCGGATATAATACAGATATTCCAACTCTTTTGTATTTGACGTTGACTCTATTAAATTCTTTTCTTGATACATTTGTCCATCTCATCAGATTCTTTAAATCGCAGTCTGCCAGTATACTTGTGGTGACACCCCTCTACCGACTCGGCACTATTACTGATATTTTGTCCTAATAATGCATAAACAAACGACTTTTGACACACCTCTACATTTTTGCAAGAACAAAATGCAATAACAATGCTAAATTGTAGACAAATCGTGCAATACAAATATATAAGTCTTAACTCTGGAATCAACTTCAATTTATAACAAATGCACGTCATGGATTTTACATGGCATTCATAATATTGTAACGATTACTGAATGCATAAAGGGAAATAATTCCATTGATATGCAAATTGTAAACCTGTCAATTGTCATTGAGTAATGACAGTATATATGCACATAATCACCTTGGGTGATGACTAGCTTTTCATGACGAGATTTGGTGGCACTAAACGTTACAAATGTGGCAGCGGTGGATGAAGTCAACTGCCGACCGAGTTGCCTTACCATGTATCCTAGGCCAAATCTCGGAGAGATTCTCGAGGAAAGTATTAACGATTACTGAATGCATAAGGAAGTAATTGCATAATATCAAATTGTAAACCTGTCAATTGTCATTGGAGTAATGACGGTATATTCACATTAATCACCTTGTGATGAGCTAGCTTTCACTGACGGGATTTGTGTGGCACTGAAACGTTACAATATTAATTATATATAATATAATTAATTATTCATTAATAATAACACAGTCCAAATTTGACGGCTATCAAGCGGAACTTTAACCTACTGTCTTTTAATATTTTTCTAATTCCTGTTAATGTAAAATTTTTTCCGACACAACAAGACTTTAATATTATCTAGAGCATTTGATCTGGCGCATGCATATCATCTCGAGCGCACGATGTCTAATCTTTATCGCACGACATCGTATCTTGAGTGACTGAATTTTTATTTCGAGCGCACGACATTTTATCGCGAATGCATGACACCTCGAGAACACGATATCTTAGCTCAAGCATCTCGAGTACATGATTTATTTTGATCACTCGACATCTTAATTCGAGCAACTGATATATCATATCTTGTAACGAAATATTATCTTGACATAAGTTCTCTTGCGTTGGAGATGGAATGTCTTGCGGTTGAATTATTATGTTGTGTGCACGAGAAGATGCCATGCGCTTTAGAGGAGATTTTATTCTCTGCTGCTCGAGATAATACATGAAGTCATGCACACGAAAGAAGATCCTTAAATGAGATATATGGGTGTGTCCTAAACATTCCTTCATATTTACATACTTAAAGTAATTCAAGGTTGTCACAGAAACATAAAACAACCAAAGTTACCATATATCTATATTGCTTGCTTTTGCATATAACGCAAACTTATATTACGAGAAAATAACTTTTTTAAGAATCTCATCAATGGTCTCACAGATTAGATAATGACATAACAGACAATGATACACCATTATTATATCTTAATACTGTCTGATAACATAGCTGATTACCTTCAATCGGTAAGTTCTGAACAGTGACACGTAAACATTTTAAGGTGATACACTTGCAATAATAATCGGCAAAATAACCGTTATCTCTATATAGATGTCATTTGGCATTCTGTAGATACTTACGCAGTCTCGTGCGCCTTTAGCTATACGTCCGAAGAATGTCAAATTGCCTAACGATAATACGTAATCATACGGAAATTGCCGAGTGACGTCACGGGTCTGTTACGTAAATAAATTTATTTGCGTTATATCACCGATGGGTTTATAGCTCACGCAGTTACACTATTGGACTCTATGTTCTATATAAAAGGAGCAGCTGACTATCCAAGCCTATCATTACTACCGTTTTACTCAGTTTGGTATATCTCTTATAGGTTTCAGACAAAAACACCAAACAGAAAGAATTGTCAAATTTGTGTTACAGTGTTCTTTACTGTTGATGTTCTTATTCATATAGCTTACATATGTTGACGTCAATTTTGAAAAAAAAATAATGATGATACTGTTTTCTTAGGCAATGTGTTGAATGCCTTTTGCATGGTTTGAATGCTTTGGCAAGTTGAAAATGCCTTTGGCAATGGTATTGAATGCTTTTGAATGGTTTGAAATGCCTTTGCAATGTTGAATGCTTTTGGCAATGGTTTGAATGCTTTTGGCAATGGTTTGAAAAGCATTTTGCAGTGGTTTGAAATGCTTTGGCAATGGTTTGAAATGCCTTTGGCAATGGTTTGAATGCTTTTGGCAATGGTTTGAAAAGCATTTTGCAGTGGTTTGAAATGCTTTTTTGGCAATGGTTTGAAATGCGTTTGGCAATGGTTTGAAATGCTTTTGGTAATGGTTTGAAAAACATTTTGCAGTGGTTTGAAATTCTTTTGGCATTTTTTTAACGCATTTGATAATGGTTTGAAACATGCTTTTGGTAATGGTTTGAAACGCTTTTGGTAATGGTTTGAACGCTTTTGGTAATTGTTTGCAATGCTTTTGGTAATGGTTTGAAATGGATTTGGTAATGGTTTTTTACCGTTACATGAATTTTACTAAACTTATAAACTTAATATATAAACTTACTGTATTTGTACAGCTGCATTCGCAGTTAAATGTGCCACATACTGCAGTAACTAAGTTAAAATATCTAGTTTTAAGTCGAAGTACACATTTACACTGTGCTTTGCTGTACGCATGTTTTAGGTACAATGTATGTACTACATGTAATTTTAAACCTAACACACAGTACTACATATACACTCAGACATGTAAATTTATATTTACATAGATGTTCATATTTCACCTTTTACACTGAACAATGCTTACAATAAAGTCTAATTAATTAATGTCTATTTTTTTTATAATTATCCTGTGTCCTCATTTCTTCAAAGTGACAGTACATTCTCTGGATAAGACCAATAGAACACGCAAAAGGGAATTACAGATCGTGTTTAATGATACAATTAATCACAGCTGATAACTACTAACTGCCTGCTGCTTTGATGACCTTTCATAGAATGGTTACCTTTGCATGTATACTAAGAACATTTTTGTATTGCCGCTAATTGCTGTTTCCGTTCTAGTGCAGCTTGATTATGAAACCTCAGATTTAAGATGTTTAGCCATATAATATTTAGTTCACTGAACTACAGTTTGCATTGAATACAATATTTAACATATGTACGTACATACTCGAGTTTATAAATCTAGAACAAACAGGTGTATTAAAAATATATATAATCTAAACGTAAATCAAACCTTAATAATAGCATAAGAATTCAATGGGCATTAAAGAGTCACGTCTTCTTTATAGTCAAGTCCCCAGTCGTGTTTCTGCTACTAGCTTCTTTTTTATTTTAGGTTGTATCAGCTGTCTTTTCTTTATAAATTATTTTATTTGCGTTTCATGTACACGCCCAAAACATGCACGTTTATAAGAGAACTGAGCGCAGTCTACGAACATGTATTTTCCTTTCAGACCCTTTGTATTTGTATATCAGATTCAGCTAACGTTATTACAATGTCTAAAATAGGCTAGAAGCACAGATAATTGAATATGCGGTTCAGAAAGCTTTTAATACAATATCGTGTTAAACAGTGAATTCGAAAAAGGGATGAAAATTGTAGAAGTAATAATTATTCTTAAGCTACCGTTATAGGATTTAAATTCTTCTTTTGATTAAAAATGGCGTGACTTACTTCTTTTTACGACTACATTTGGTAAAATATATCATTCTTTTAAAATATAAATCCAGTACTTCATCGGAATAACTACTTTTAAGACCTACTTTTATATGAACATATTTTTTATTTTTCCTAACTATTACCATTTTCCTCTACGTCCATTTTAAAGACGTCATCACTATCTAACGAACAGGGATATATATAAATTACACTTTTTTCTCAAAACTGTATCTTTCATCTGCAAGCTTGATAAGCAGATAGCGCGAAATCCAACAAGCCTGTAAGAAAGTGAACATGTAAGAGAGCTGATAAACCTTTATCCTATTGATTAGAGAATTATTTACCAGACAATTACGCATCATTACATTGTATTAAAGTTCCCTATCGGCATCTCGCAGACAAGACTGAAAGCAAAAGCACTGATCTCATGACCGAATATACTTGATGCATGGCAATTTATGTCTGACAGTTCTTTTGATAGCGGCTTATTATTTGCATGCGTTCTGTTTAATGTATTTGTTCATAAACGTGTCGCCAAATTATATATAAAACAGAGACAAGATCTAAACATTCATAAATCAAATATTCTATGAATCAAAGCTATATTAAGGTAGTTCTGCACGTTTGAAAAACCGGAAGTGATGGCGTAACGTCATTTATCCGGAAAACGTAGAATAAAGCCTGGGTTCGGCGTACGGAAATGAAAATCAGTTTATAAATAAATCGAAACCTGTGTGTAAATTTATTACAATGGCACTTTTGTTATATTTCTAAAGTCAAAATATGATATTAAAACATATGGTACGTTAAAATATTAAAAATAATGTCTTAAAATCAACGTGAAATGTCCGGTTCTCTTTAATCATGGTCAAATATCTCAAAAATAAGCACACATACCTATACATTTTATTTCACCAAATAATAGGCCGTGTGTTTATTTACAACTGTGAGAAGTTTCATCAAAATCTACATTGTAGAAAAAAATCTATTCGCGAAAATGTTATGAAAAAAGTTATGATTTTCCCATAGACTCCCATTATGAAATATTGCGTAAGGTCCAAATTTTTCAAATCAGTCTAGCAAAAAATCAAGCACACGACCCTATCTTTTTTATTTGCTGAATTTTCTAGGTATATTCTGAAGTTTTGAAAAATTGGAGTTTAATCAAATTCTACATTGTAGAAAAAGTTTCGATCCAAACGTGCAGAACTACCTTAAATTTCATAAAATTAAACAAATTTTAAGGCTAGTTCCTTCTAATTCGTATCACGTTTCCACTGAGTTATTGGTGTAACTGAAAACCTTCTAGTAGAAGATGTTTTAAGAATACGAACTTTTTTTCATCATTCTCAGAATCATTGATTATTGAAATACTCACATTAAACCTACACCTGCTCCTTTGAAAATGTGAGTTCACGCAGTAAACACACGTTTACAGTTTTTCTACGTAATTAAGAAAGAAAAATGAACGCTTTAATTATATTTCGGAATCATAAAACCAAGTCAAGAAAGCCTCAATTCCTACTTAATGTTTGTTACCCTGGGCTGGTTGGTTTTGGTACAATAATGTCATACAATTATTGTTCGTTTATATTCCGTCATTTTAGAAATACAAAATGCTCATCCAAATATGAAATTAGAAAGTAAATGATCTCTTACTGTTTTACATGACGATTTTATTTTTATGATGTAACATATTGTAAATTCACATCGTATTGTGCATTGCGTTCATGATTTCTACTGCTGCTGTAATGAGGTAGATCTCTATTGTGTCCATGCACAAAGCAAACTTGATAATCAAAAGTTTTTAGATACTGGACACGGCGGATATGTGAAGTGTACATAATATATTTGTAAAATATATATGTGTTTACAATATGAATGTGCAACATTTGTTAGTTTGACTCATAGTAAAAAAAAGCGATTTTCTCAATGGCACTCGAATAATGGACTGCCCTGTAAATGGCACGTTATCTAAATATTACTAACACCGATCGAAATATTCTGAAACATATAAAGAACATGATCAAAAATCCGTTTTTTTTTTTAATCAACCGTCCATATATTGTTTATTAATGTACTAAGGGTTTTAAACGATTTCAAAATGTGCCCCACTCGACGCTCGTTTTCTTCGTTCAAACAAAGATCCAGAGCTCAACAGCACCTATCGCTTAATTCTAGTTTTTGATTGATTCTTTTATTTCTTCCATTCTTGAAGAGCATAAACAAATTTTAACCTAATTTTGTCTGTGTTCGATGTAATGATGAACAAAACAACCGAGTTTTATTAAAAGCATGAGCGAACATGTGGCATCTTAATGACGACCTTGTTTTAGGACTATTTGATAACATCAATCGCTGGACAAAACTGCGAAACAGTCTGTAGCAAGATTGTGCTTTACATAGAGTGTTAAATGTGATCTTCTCCGCTGTAAAAAAAGTATTCTGATGTCACAGAAACATAACACAGTGAATGTTTCCTACTAGAACAAACTGCAGAACATTAAACTGTATAGGAATTCGATAAATGTTTAAACTGATTAGAGAATAATCTGTCAGACATTTACACACCATAAATGATGCTTAAAATTGTCTAGTAATGTAATAATTATCGGCATGCGGCTTTAGTTTGGATTCAGTGAGCTTTTAAAAGAAATTACAAAGGAAAAAATGTAAATAACTTCCTTCCTTGACGGTTTTAATACGATAATAACAAGGTAGGTATATAGCTGATGGTAGAAAATAATGTTTTTTAAAACGCGAAATACAAGAAATACGCGTAAAAAATACATGATTAGTGAATAGTTGAGAGGCAATATAATATTAACTAAATACTACTAGTATCGACATTATGAATAAATAATTTTCGCAGAAAAAATGTAGCCTGACTTTTGCACATCTTTCACATTTTCCGGTGCAGTAGTAATTTAGATTTTATGCAAAGATACATGTCCTACATTAGCAGGAAAGATGAAGATTAAGGCACGAAGTGCAGTTTCCTGGGTATTAAAATATTTCCAATGCATTTTAAGGTAAATTCAACGTCTTATTATAACACAGTGCTTTTATTTAGACATAGCCTTGCATTTGAAAGCCATAACATTTTAGTCTCTTTCGACTTCCTTTGATATAGCTATTAAAATGGGAGGATCGACTTCATTACAGGACGCAAATTTCTTTGTAGTGAAACTTTCACTTTTATCTGGAATTAATCGTTAGTTCCAGGAAGTAAAACCAGGAAGAAAAGATGGCGCTTCAGTATAAGCTAACAAGATTACTAAGGATTTATGTCTTTACATCAGTTCTCGGCGTTAGAGATGAATATTTATTTTTGCAAAAGGGAGAAAAAAAGTTAAAAACTTACAAACAGATTTTTAAAGAATTTAACAGCTGGTTACTAATATTCGTGTATTGTTATATTGTTTCAATGGAAGAATTATCATACCTTTTTGTGTGTGTGTTTATTGTTTTTTGTTTTGTTTTTTTTGTTGTTTTTTTTTTATTGTTTTTCGTTTCTTTTTCTTTCAAAACATTAAAAATGTAAAAAAAAAAAAAAATGTTTTCACTTACGAGTTCCGTCGAATCTGGTTGCTATGGTATCCAAGAATGTGTTCTGTGGTGCGAGCAATCCCTTCTTCATTTTTATTTTAAATCCAAATTTCACGAATTTCCACAGAATTATCTCGAATCCACGACGATGTTTCACATAACACTGAATTAACATATATATTTGCACACACTGCATAAAAAGAAAATAATTATGAAAAAAGACCTGTCCTATATTTTCCCACCATTAAAACTGGAGTGAGGGTATAAACAGCACCCCTATATCTGTCGATATTCTAACCATGTTAAAGGAAAAAATGACAATTCGTATTTTTGAGCTGAAACTAGATATACACAAACCACGCAATAGCCCACGTCCCTTAACCTTACAATAATATATGTTAATTACAAGTCCACGGCAGACTAAATCACCGCTGCAACAGGTTTTGAGACATATACTCTTTAAACCGAGGATTGTTCATGACAAGTTTATCCTCAAGTTATTAAATCTGTCTATGTTAAACTTTAGTCGTGTCTGGCACTTGACACTGGTTCAAACAGATATCACGCATCACCTTATTAGGTAACATAATTCTTATGTCTGTGAGGTTCTCCTACCATTGTTCGGCATTCAATCTGTTTGCGGTTTAGCAAAACAAGATATAATACCAAACGAGAAAGGTCGCCAGCCTACGTCTGTAGATGATGCGGCTTTCTGTAATAGTTTGACATATGATATATCATGTCTCCCACCTTCTGTATCAGCAGAAATAACTTCAAGGTTTCATAGGCTTTACTAGCCGATGTAAGCTATTATAGACGTGCGATTCTTTTGAAGTTAACAAGTGTTCTATACGACTATTAAAAGCAATTAAAATTGTAATTAAAATCTGGATTTATTTGTTATTAACTTTGAGTAACATCATTGCACATTTACAGGCTGTTGCCTTTTCGTTAATTCCTGTTAATGAAAACATTATTATTACCTTATTGTTCTGATACACAGCATTTACATAAAATATCTAGCTTAATTACGCTGAATTTGCAAAACCAAAACGACGATAAAGAAATCGAAATTCAAACTTGAATATAAAATTCACGATGCAGTCACATATAATTCCAATATCCATTTCCTCATTTCAGTCTGACATTTTTATGCTGCTCTTTAAAACTGCAAGGATCACCGTAAACGTCATTCAATGGTGTCTCCAAACGAAATTTATGCCGATACTTTGTCGGAAAATCCGTACAATTTTATTTCCTCTTCTACATTTTCCACTGTTTTGACAGCTGTCAGAGTCTCATCGTTACAGCTTGCTCTTTGCTGTGTCAACTGCTTTCAGCCACCAGCAGTGTCTTCGAAATAGCAATACACAATACTGCAAGATGGCATCGTACTCCAATACTGTCACTAGCGCATGTCGCTTTCTCCCGGTGATATCACAAACTACAGCAACATATTGAATAAAATATCGCTTTCTGTGGGTTCCATTACTTGCTCTATCGGCATTTTCCTACAACAGACTTCCAGTGATAGCCAGTGGACAGGTTTGCGTCTGATCTGAAATGATATAGATAATTATCTCAATAGAGGAAAGATTTTTAAAGGAGGAGAATGTATCCAGGTTTACATTTTATATTATATATTATAATTATATTAAAGGTAAATGAGCTCATTTGCACCTAAAGTCTTTAACGTTTTTATAATGATTGTACGCCGTGACCAGATACTAAACTCGTTTGGTAGGAGTAAGGTTGGGCGTGCACCATAAACCGGTTTAACCTCCCCAGTGGTGTTTTTGCCATTAACTGTACCAAGGCGGTGCCCAACTGTGTTCCTTTATTTGTTCGTTTTATTTACATTGTGTTGTTTATCTTGTTGATAATACGGTAAGTGCGAGGTTGGCATGCCCTAAATGCGTTTAAACCCCCAGTTTCCTTTATTTAGGTTAGTGACCGTTCCAAGACGGTGCCCCTATTTTCAACTGGTTGTTTTGTATGTCTTGTATTGTCTGTTGCGTATGTTTTCTTGTTTGTTGTAAGCGTTTTTCCTCTGCCCCACTCCCCTTATTGCCCTCTCTTTTTCCTTGCGTTTGCGCTGCTTTTTGTGTCCCCTCCCCCTTTGCTTTTAGTGAGTTTTCGTGGCTCCCCTTTATTTTGGCAACCGAATTCCAAAACGGTAAGTGATTGTTTTTCCTATGTGTGTGGGTGCGTTTGTATGCTTGTGAGTCTATAACGGTGCTCTACTGTTTTCTTATGTGTTGCTTGTTCGTTTTTCTATGTTATTTAGTTGAACGTAGTTGTGTGTTTATCTTTGGTACATGAGTGTCTGCGCTATTGTGGTTTACGTTGCAGTGCGACTGTTTTTAAAGAACATGGAATTCCCTTGTATATTCGTCCTTGTTCAACTTTCCCCTTCGGATTCCTTCTCCTCCCCCCCCCCCCCCCCCCCCCCCTTGCCGTTCCTTCCCCTCCATCAATATTTAGCATAATCTAATATTTACTTGTTGGATGTTTGAAGCAACCCGTCTGAAATATTTTTCCATTACAACTTCTTTTTGTTGTGGGCCTACTATGTAAATGCCTCACTCTGGGTCTGGGTTTTTGGTGCTCTGTGCTTCCGAAAAATCTACCCTTACCTATAATTTTTTGTCCTCGTTTTTGTTTGCTTTGTATGCGGGTGTGTGTGTGTTGGTAGTGTGCACATCTGCGTGTTGTGAGTTTCGTTTTGGTGAGTCTGCGTTTTTGGAACATGGCATTCCCTGTTTGATATTTATCCTTGTTTTTAAATTAGTATTACAAATTAAAGGAACATTCTTTAAAATTCAATAAATCGATTTTTAGATGACCCCTTGCTGGTCTACGGTTTGTGCTATAGACCTGTCCGTAAGTGAACACTAGCGCTTGGCTTGTAAAAATTGTGTCCGATGTCATGTAATGGTACATCTATTGAATTGCTTGCCAGTCGTGGTCAAAACTACTGGCGGAGGTCAACAGTTTATATTAGATACTAAAAATTACAGCATTAAGTGCAGGTTTTAAAGTGTACAGTGTAAGGGATATGCATAATTATACATGTCTTAAAGCATAAGTGAAATATTGATTCAAATTAGGAAGCTCAGTTGTTTTTAAAGGTAACATACAGTTAACGAATGATTTGTGTTTAATATACTGGACAATCAAACTGACGTCCATATATTTTCATTATCCGTGCAATTCAAATGGTATATGTAGTAATAGCTGACAGTGTGCTGAGATCGTTTCATGATATGTATTTATTATTGTTTTTGGCAGTTTTAGATTTTTTTCTAATAATGCTGAAACTTAACAAAGTGTATTGGCTTAATTAATGTATAAAGTAAATCCTTTGAATTCTTTTTATATAATTTGAACCTGGCTGGATGCAGCGATGATTCCACGTAATAATAAGTATCAACAATCTTTAAGTGTACGATGTTGGCTTATATATGTATGTGTAAAGTTCTGCTTGAGCTGGTACTAGGGAAGGTGATGCACGTTTCATAACATGAGCCGTGCCATGAGAAAACCAACATAGTGGGTATGCGACCAGCATGGATCCAGACCAGCCTGCGCATCCGCGCAGTCTGGTCAGGCTCCATGCTGTTCGCTTTTAAAGCCTATTGGAATTGGAGAAACTGTTAGCGAACAGCATGGATCCTGACCAGACTGCGCGGATGCGCAGGCTGGTCTGGATCCATGCTGGTCGCATACCCACTATGTTGGTTTTCCCATGGCACGGCTCACATGTCAAAGAAGACGCAGCCAAACAGAATCTGCGGTTGTTTAGCTTAGTTGCGTTGCATAGGGCAGACTTTTATATCTATTTCCGTATTCAATATTGTGATAGTATTAGCTTTGTTAACAGCATTAATTGGCTCTACAATTCCTTCCACTTTTATTGCTCTACTTGCTGAAATGTCACAATCAGTCTGATGAATTTCCGTCTAAAATAGATTAAAGGCAGAGAAAGTCTATTTTCATATGTTGTAGTCACTTTTAGCTTCTTTGTTAAATATAGAACCAAACACTAGGCAAACTCAAACTTATGCAATTACGCTTGATTTAAAACATCTTTAAATTGATTACATGTGCAAATACCCTTTAAGTAGCGACTTTCATCTTTTGAAATATGTAAATGATTAGTGCTGTGCATGTATTAGATAGACACAGAGAAAAAACAACAGGATTCTGTGTGTAATCAACTATTTTAATACTTGTCTATCATTTTGACCTTTCTTGTTTATGCGGACAGAATTGAGTACAGCTTATTTATGTGTATAATATGTGACAACCGCTAGTTTTCGAAGTGACGATGAATTTCTGTTGCTATTTTAGATATAGAAGCACTGCATTAGCGCTAACCCAGTCTACTTAATGTTCTGTAAAAAGTCGGTAAACGCAAAATATATTGTAAAGTGTTTTAATGTTTTATATTTGTTAGATGTTGCAATAAACACGTTTTCTTACTTTCTGCGAAGCCATTCAAAATAAATTTTCAGAGTAAAGTAAGTTCGTCCCGCAATAATACAATTATAAGTAGGCATATTGAGGAAGCCATTCAGTTAGCTCATGGAAGGTCGGTGGTTCTACCAGGTGCCCGCCCGTGATGAAATAATGCACGGAGTGGCATCTGGGGTCTTCCCCATCATAAAAGACGGAAAGTCGCCATATGACTTAAACCCAACAAAAACGAAACAAACAAATTGTAATGTTAATGTGTAAGCGGAACAGCTATATATAAAGTAATCCATGTTACAAAATAGTTTGCAACAGGCTTAAAATAGGTCAAATAATTGTTTCACTTTTTACTCCGGCTTCGATGATATAAATCAACTATTACCGTTACATTTATTTTGTATTTTTACATAAATTGAAACGTTTTTCCTCAAAATGGATTACAGAATACAACATAGAGTATATGAAAGCGTCTATAAGTAAGTGAATGCAAAATAAAGTTATTTCGTACAATTAGCATAAGATGCATTTGCCTTGATTACTCGTACTTATATAAAGCATCATAACTATATCGTTCAAGTGACAGCATACAAGAGTATAAATTGAAACATTATATACGATGCCTATATAAAGTCTTTAAAAAATCAAAATTCTTACGAAAAAAGAAATTTGTCTCTCTGCGAAATAAGAACGCCCAATTCTATCATTAAAATATTTACGCAAAACTAAACAGCCGACAGAAGCAGGTTAACCACTCGTTCAATTTTCAATTTATTACTCCATAATTTAATGTTACAAAGAAGCACAGATTGAGAGATTTACAAACAATAACTTACGTACTGCCTTTACATAAAAGTTCAAGTTTTTCATTAATCATGAGCTTTCATTTGAATTCCTTTGCAAACTAAACAATAAATGTCTAATAACATTTTGGGTTGCATTGAAAACAAACATACCTTTACGATGCTAACGCTTACCTGTACATATAAAACACTTATTTATATATATAATAAGAATACTTCAAAACAAAAGCAGAATCTGTTTAAAGATGCTACTTTTTTCAACTCCTGTTCAACAACAAATGAATAAAATGTATCTGTGTTGAGAGACCATTTTTTATCATGTCCAAAAAAAGTGAACTAAACAGAAAGGTGGGATTGTACTCCAATGATGTGTTATGCCAAAGTTACATCCTGATCAATGAACCTAGCAGAATGCACTGCATTGTATAAAAATGAAATAGACATATTCACTTCGTACAAAAATATACTAGTAATTTATTATAGTATCTAAATTTCAAACTGTTCACAGGAAGTTGTACAATGAAAGGATTTAGTTACCACCGATAATTCTAACATATTCATGAGTCCACGATGAATAGAATATATATTATGAAATTCCAGTATATCTGCAGATTCACAGATTTGAAATACAAAATGTAATACATGTCAAAATCCAGGGAACACGATGCTATCGAGTCAATTCACTGACTTTTAGTAGAATGCCGGTTGAAGCGGTCGTTCCGGGCATGTGTTTATTTGCTGGAATATTATGATATTCTTTAACATGTTGTTTTAATTCTGAATATTTGAATTTAAGATAAATCAAATGATATTTAAGGGGGGTGGTCTAAAAGTGACAATTTGTCATGTCGCTGTGATTGCGTTTTTTATATACTACTTTTTCAGTATTCTTTGGCAGATGATATGGCTTGTAGGAGCACATGGGTTTCCAGATGCAGCAAGCATGCCTATTGTTACGGCCCTATAACTTTTAGGCTTGCTTTGTACATACAAGCATAAAACAAGAACAAGGTGATACTATGTATAACAGTGGACCTTTTAACTTTTTTAAGAGGACATTTTTTTAAAGAAATTGATGCAAAGCTTTGAATGACTTAGGAAGTTAAAAAAAATAAACTGGTCCAGATTTTGAGTAATTTGTTGCTAAGTCATGTAACTGTCGATTGAAGATAACCTTCGAAAGACATTGACGCAAATATCTTACTGTCATAGGGAAAAGATATTTCTTAAGTAAACAATGGTTACCATTAACCATCCGTACTTTTCAGTTCATGCCCGATATTTCAACGGTGCGCGTAATGCACGGTGATGAGGAACAACCAACTGAGATCGGGCTAGACTGTATTTCTGAATGTACAAATATTTCTGTCTGCAGCGTTTGCTCTAAAAGCAGTCTATAAAGTTTTCTTATGCATTTTCTAAGTAAATCATTTTGTAACCGAGTATTACTTACTTCTTATCATATATTTTTAAGATTTCAGTTAAATATTTCGTTTCATATACGATTTCATTTCGTGATTTTTATACGCCTGAAGGGACGTATTATGTTATACTCCCGGTGTCCGTCTGTCCGTTAGCAATTTCGTGCCCGCTCTTTAACTCTTGAACCCCTTAAAGGATTTCGAAGGAACTTGACACAAATGTTCACCACATTGAGACGACGTGCAGGGCGCATGTTTTGGATTGCTCGCATCAAGATCAAGATCACACTTAGGGGTCGAAAGTCATATCCGTTTGTTTCGTATCCGCTCTGCAACTCTTGAACTGCTCGAAGGTTTTCAAAGAAACTTGGCACAAATGTACGTTTTATGGAGACGACGTGAAGAGTGCATGTTTCGGAAGGCTCGCTTCAAGGTCAAGGTCCCACTCAGGGGTCAAATATCGCATGACTTTGTTTCGTATATATTTGTTCTGCATTGCGGTGCTCCTGTTTTTATTTGGCAGATCTCCTTTTTGTTCACTTAAAATATTTATTTTGAATTACTTCCCTTTTATGTTACTATAAATAGCTTAATTTGTAATTTTTTATTATTGGCCGTAGGGAAAAACCAAGACCACTTTTCTGCGGTACAACATGGATTGTTTTTTAGGTATTTGTTGACATATCTGTACCTGGTAATGATTCATGGGACTTTGATTTTGTTTTGTTGACTTAGAATTTTCTTTCTTCCCTTTGTTATTAAAAAAGATTCTTTAATTTTTGCTCCCATCCTTTTCTGATATAACACTTTGGGCCTATATTGCCCTTTGTTATTCAAGTCCTGAAATTACTATGACAGAAATTCGTCATTGAAAATATTTTTTGCTGTATTTTACGGTATCGGTACAGCATGCGGGTAAGAATTTTTTAGCACAATCGTTGTACCGCAGACACCGTAGACGCCAACTTTATTTTCCGAACAAACCGTTAAAACGTAGCGACTTGAGTATATTATGACATTAATGAGTGTTTTAGCTTTACATGATATCCCAAGTGAAAGTCTCAGGTCAAATATTTTATTTGCATCTATAACTATTAGGTACTGTTATGAAACAGCATTTTCTGAAAAAAAAAGAAAAGAAAAAAAACTAAATGCATTGTAATGATTTTAGCAGCAATGTTATGACCAAACAGACCAGAGACCAGATAATGTCCATAGGAATGTGTATGCTTCGAACTTCCCAACCATCGCATCTTATATTTATTCTGTAGAATCAATATACAAGAGGGCCAAGATGGCCCTAGGTCGCTCACCTAAGAAACACTCCATAACAGTGTAAAACATGTTTGACCTAGTGATTTCATGGAAACAAATATTCTGACCAATTTTCATTAAGATTCGACCAAAAAATTGGTCTCTTGCAATAAAAAAACCATTTTCTTAGATATGACCTAGTTTTTGACCCTAGATGACCCATGTTCAAACTCGACCTAGATTTTATCAAGGCAATCATTCTGACCAAAATTCATGAAGATCAACTGAAAAATACAGCCTCTATCACATACAGAAGTTTTTCTTTGATTTGACCAAGTGACCTAGTTTTTGACCTCAGATGACCCATATTCAAATTCGACCTAGATTTCATTAAGGCAATCAACCTGACCAAATTTCATAAATATCAACTGAAAAAAACAGTCTCTATCGCATACACAAGATTTTTCTTTAATTTGACCTAGTGACCTAGCTTTTGACCTCAGATAATCCATATTCAAACCGACCTAGTTTTCATCAAGGCAATCACTCTGACCAAATTTCATGAAGATCAATTGAAAATACATCCTCTATTGCATACACAATGTTTTTCTTCGATTTGACCTAGTGACCTAGTTTTTGACCCCAGATGACCCATTTTCGAAATCAGCCTAGATTTTAACAAGGTAATCATTCTGGCTAAATTTCATGAAGATCAGTTGAAAAATACAGCCTCTATTGCATACACAAGGTTTTTCTTTGATTTGACCTAGTGACCTAGTTTTTGAACCCAGATGACCCATTTTCGAACTTGGTCTAAATTTCATCAAGGCAATCATTCTGACCAAAATTCATGAAGATCAATTGAAAAATACAGCCTCTATCGCATACACAAGGTTTTTACGTGATATGACCTAGTGACCTAGTTTTTGACCCCAGATGACCCATTTTCGAACTCGGCCTAAATTTCATCAAGGCATTCATTCTGACCAAAATTCATGAAGATCAATTGAAAAATACCGCCTCTATCGCATACACAAGGTTTTTCTTTGATTTGACCTAGTGACCTAGTTTTTGACCAGAGATGACCCATTTTCGAACTCGGCCTAGATTTCATCAAGGCAATCATTCTGACCAAAATTCATGAAGATCAATTGAAAAATACAGCCTCTATCGCATACACAAGGTTTTTCTTTGATTTGACCTAGTGACCTAGTTTTTGACCCGAGATGACCCATTTTCAAACTCAGCCTAGATTTCATCAAGGCAATCATTCTGACCAAAATTCATGAAGATCAATTGAAAAATACAGCCTCTATCGCATACACAAGGTTTTTCTTTGATTTGACCTAGTGACCTAGTTTTTGACCAGAGATGACCCATTTTCGAACTCGGCCTAGATTTCATCAAGGTTATCATTCTGACTAATATTCATGAAGAAGAATTGAAAAATACAGCCTCTATTGCATACACAAGGTTTTTCTTTGATTTGACCTAGTGACCTAGTTTTTGACCCGAGATGACCCATTTTCGAACTCGGCTTAGATTTCATCAAGGTTATCATTCTGACCAATATTCATGAAGATTAATTGAAAAATACCACCTCTATCGCATACACAAGGTTTTTCTTTGATTTGACCTAGTGACCTAGTTTTTGACCCGAGATGACCCATTTTCGAACTCGGCCTAGATTTCATCAAGGTTTTCATTCTGACCAATATTCATGAAGAAGAATTGAAAAATACAGCCTCTATTGCATACACAAGGTTTTTCTTTGATTTGACCTAGTGACCTAGTTTTTGACCCGAGATGACCCATTTTCGAACTCGGCTTAGATTTCATCAAGGTTATCATTCTGACCAACATTTATGAAGATTAATTGAAAAATACCACCTCTATCGCATACACAAGGTTTTTCTTTGATTTGACCTAGTGACCTAGTTTTTGACCCGACATGACCCATTTTCGAACTCGGCCTAGATTTCATCAAAGTTATCATTCTGACCAATATTCATGAAGATTAAATGAAAAATACAGCCTCTATCGCATACACAAGGTTTTTCTTTGATCTGACCTAGTGACCTAGTTTTTGACCCGAGATGACCCATTTTCGAACTCGGCCTAGATTTCATCAAGGTTATCATTCTGACCAATATTCATGAAGATTAATTGAAAAATACAGCCTCTATCGCATACACAAGCTAAATGTTGACAGACGACAGACGACAGACGACGGACGACGGACGCCGGACATCGAGCGATCAGAAAAACTCACCTGAGCATTGCTCAGGTGAGCTAAAAACATACATTTGAAAAAAAAAACCAAAAAATCTTAGAAGGCAAGTTCTATAACTCATCAATTATAATGAAAAAGAAACTGGTTTATATCCTCTAGCCGAATAGATAATTTGACCGAGATATTGCTCATTACTTTTAAGACAATTTTGAGCCTAAATTTTGTAAATACTGGTTTATTATGGCAAATAAATTTAATTTACCTTGAAAATTCAAAGATCAGATAATGACTAAAATAATCAATTTTAAAAAAGTCCTGTTATATAGCGTCAGCAGCTCTAAAATTCAAATATCTGAAAACCTTTTTCTTTATTAAATCACTCACATTTGAAAAGGCAAGAGACTTTACAAACAAATAGTCTTTATCTTGTTATTATATTAGGTAAAAAGCACAAGAAATTAAAGTCTTTATACCATTAGACTATTTACGGCGGAACTCCCATGCAAAATAAACAATAAATTTTCCATAACCTTTTTGCTCGTAATAAAAACAAGCAAAAGTTAATGAGACATATGCTTACCTATGAAAAGTATACGCCTAGCCGAGAAGGGTTTATAAGAAGAGAAGCATTTGTTTGGAAGAAAGCTGCATAAAAATGACATAAAAAAAACATTCAAATTCATACACCAGATACACCCGTACGCTATACTCAACGTATCAAAAACAATTCTAGTGGAATACATTTAAGTCCAAATGAATATTAAGGATATCCACATCGGCGATGTGCATCTTTTATTGAGTATACAGCTTTTAGAAATTTCAATGAAAGATCACAGTCAATGAAGACGTCAAACGGGTTTGTATATAAATGTTAGAAAAATATTGTACGTTTCTCAGCATTAGCAGCACGTGCATTACCTGACTACTACTACTACTAGCGTAATGGCTCATTATTAATTGTCAGGGACGCAGTTCTGCGAGCAGTTTTAATGTAATTATACAAGAAAAGAAATCTTCTGTATCCCTTTATATGTTTCTTGTGTTAATCCGTCTAATTACTTTACTTAACCATAGTCTATACATGCACTGCTGTAATGTATTGTTTAACGGGGGATGTATTCTGTGAGGCGGGTTTTTATGTCGGCTCTTTCTCACTAGTTTAATTTTAATCTATTTTCAAAATAAACAAAAAAGACTAAGACTATGTTATCAGTCAGAACATTCTGAAAAACTATTTTAAGCACTGAGAATTAAAGCAGACTAGACTCATAGCATGTTTTATTCGAAATAATGAACAGTGACTGAGCCGATTCGAAACGTTCTTAGATTAACTAACAGCGTAATACCAAGATAAGTCCTAAATTTAGAAATCCTAGTCAAATTATCTGTAATAAAATTAGAACTTTAAACTGTATAAACAAATAACATTTGAATCGTAAATGTCTGATGAAAATGAATTGGTTTAGAAAATGTTCTTTTTGGTCTGGTTCTATCCAGATTATTCAAATATTTAAGTCTCGTAACTTTTAATACCAAAAAAATAAGCAAATAGATTGGAGTAATTATTCCTAGAATATTTTGCAAAGATTGAGGCATTTTAAAGCTTATTCTTATTCAAAGAGCTCAAGGCAATATGTTGGCATTAAAAACAACTATAATATGTTTTGGCATTTTACAGATTACTGAACTGTTTTCCTATTCAAAATAAATGGTACACACAGATTACATTTTGGCTCTGATACAATCTTTAGGGATGCTCACCTTTAAACACTATATTCCTCGAATGCAGTAAGAGGGTTTGCATATATACATGATGCTACCTCTGTAGGCAATTTTATCAGTTGAAGCATTAAGACTTACTTATCTATTTTAGGTCAAATTTGCAAATTCGTATGCGCATAGCTAAAACAAATACACACTTGATAAGTCTCAAAGTTATTTAATTGGTTTGTCATTATTCAATAATATTTATTTATAATATTTTCTTGTTGCACTGACAATATTGTCTTCTTGAACTAACAGTTTCAGGACATTCACACGGTGTCTGAAGGAGATATGAATCTTTCTGCAAATTGTGTTACGAGCCAATTAATCAACATATGTCGATTTCGAGGCCTAGGGTTGCGCACGCAGTTATTTAATTAATAACAACGGAATGCGTAGTCTACGCATGAGTAATACGTAAGGATATTTTCTGTAACCACCAATATAAAATTAATTTAGATATAATAGATCATTTTCTTTTATACACAGTTAGCTATCATTTTCACACCTTGAGGCAAATTATGTAACATCTATTATTATTGCATTACATTTTATATAAATCGCCGATCCAATGTGTTTACTTTTGACAATGCTATAATTATATAGTGCAATTCTCATGTGACGTAATAGAACTCTACTGAACGGCGTGTTGGTCAATGGCTTTGGTCCTTTGAGCCTAGGGAAAATACTTTTGACTTTTTGACCGGCAAGTCATTTAAAGTGCATAATATATTTGTAATCCTCACCACATGCGCAGTTTTTAGTTATGAGTAATAGAATCGTTAGTAGTTTTACAAAAAAATGATATAATTGACATTGTTCGATTATTCGCACGTGTTACATGTTGTTCTGCGTTCTGAAATGTCAAAGTAGTACGATATTAAAATATAAATTGCAGCATTAAAGTAAAATAACGGGCAGTGTCTTAATGTGAAAGTTCATACTGGGAAAATTAACTACGACTTTCTTTGATATTAAAGTAAACATTTTTTCTTAAAATAGACTCAAAGTAAATACGGATTGGAAACGATCTAAAATGTTTCTGATTTTGCATCATTGACGAGGATGTTCCTGAGTGAACAGATGGCTTCATGATACGCAGAAATAGAATCATTCTTTCAACAGCGAGTCACAAATAGCAAATTGAAATGTATGCTGAAGTCGGCGATTACGTTAATATATCTATTTCGGAATACATGTAGCAATTTATTTTGTTTGAAGGCATTAAGATGTTAAAATAGCTTCACAAAGTATCAAATTAAAACTTTGACTTGGTACACGCTAAACAATAGACTTGATAAACGTTAAAATACTAATATTTGTTTTGTTTCATGGATTCTGCGTTATACTGATAGAAGTTGGGTTTTATCGCGGCTTTTTATTTGTTGGATCAGTATTTTTTTTAGTTTCAGATGTATGCAATAGCTGCTGGTGTAGGAAAGTTGGTACACAAAACTGTTTTTTTCTTTTTCGAAAGGATTTAAATATCTCATTTTATTGCCAGTTAGTACTACATTATCAATTTGTTGGTATATATAGAACTGTATACAAATTCGAAATTTATTTTGCTTTTGAATTCTCTATTGTTACAGAAACTATTAAAATCCAGAAATATTTCGTACATTAAATCGGTATTTTGAATATTCAGAATAGGTGTTTAAATCGCATAAATGTTAAAATCAAATAAACAAGTACATATATTTAAACGGATGTAGGTGTAGCATTCAGTGCAATGCACTTTTATTTTAAGACATCGTTTGTTTCTTATTTTAGTCTATGTCCTGTGCAAAGTAAACGATTTTCCCACAGACTTTTGGTAAGTTAGAGTTAACAAGCTAGACTGCTTACTTGTTAATAACATACATCTGATGGGACGTTGAATTATAACTGTGAGATACAGGGAGGTTACAAAAAATATGAAAATAATTAAACACTGAGCTAACTTCAAACATGTCAGTTTAATTAAAACATAAGCAGTTCCTACCATAAGATTTTAGTTTAGAAAGTCTTGTCATTCCCTTGTATATTCGTCCTTGTTCAACTTTCCCCTTCGGATTCCCCCCCCCCCCCCCCCAGCCCCGACCCCATTTCGCCCCTTACCAATTCCTTCCCCTTTATCAATATTTAGCTTATATTAATATGTACTTGTTGGATGTTTGAAGCAACCCGTCTGAAATATTTTTCCATTACAGCTTCTTTTTGTTGTGGGCCTACTATGTAAATGCGTGACTCTGGGGCTGTGTTTTTGGTGCTCTGTGCTTCCGAGAAATCTACCCTTACCTATTATCTTTTGTGTAAGTGCTAGAACACCTGCAAAAGTCCTTATATTTATACATCTCTATGATGATAGAATTTCAATTGCAAAAATACACAGGTGGTTGATTCCAATGTAATTACAGTTGTTATGACGCCCGTAAATTATACCTGTTAGTTCCATGCTTGATTTAATTTTCAAATCATAAAAGCATGTTCCACATAGGAAACAAGGATATTTGTGATGTTTCATAATCTGCAAGATGTGTACATGATCAGCTGTGAAAAAAGAGCTTTTTTGTTTAAAATAATATACTAGCGAAGGAGAAAATAACCTCTCGTCAATGCCTTATAGTAGCCTTACAGGATTAAACGACGTGATCATGAAAGTTATGCATTTTGCCATACGCCGTGGCAAATGCATGCATATTTTCTACGCACAGCCTTTTATCGGTAAGAGATCAGTGTTTGGAAATTTAAAGAGACAAATACAAGATCATATAAAATGCCTCCGGGAAATTGTGAGGTTTTCATAAAATATAAACCTGTGAGTTTACACGGGTAAATAACTTTTCAAATGTTTTTAAATTTACATAAATGTATGGATGAGTAACTGAATATCTGGCCGGAGGATCGGCTTGATCAGAGCTGGCACACCAGTTAAGATAGTTGACAAAAACACAACACAAACACACTGAATGAAAACATTTACTTTAAAGCATACATTGTAACACTAGTTAGATTCTTCAACGACAGAGATTCCAATTCAGACAAACCAGGCACAAGCTGGAAATTTCTACCGGCCTTCCAAAATGCAGCTCGGTTGGCTTCAGGTCATGATGTCTCGAAAGAGTGTACAACTCTCAGAGGTTACTCGCAAGTTTTCATTCAGCGACCTTAATCGCACGGCAAAGGATAAAATAGGAACGAGTCAGGAATCTGAGACAATCTATTCTTAATCTATTTAAAGCCAATTGTCTTAAAATAGACTTATGGGAAAGATGCTTAGTCTAAATATAGATCAAATACTTTAATTCGAAAGTCAATTAATCAAGCGTTATATCTCATTACTCTTTCCCAGGGACGTTATTCTGTGAGCAGATTAAAGGTATTGCAAGGAAGAGAATTATTTGTATCGTATATAAAATTGTTGCAATTAGTGTGTACTAGTGTCAACAGAGTTAGCATTTTCATTCGCACACATTTTTTTTTAATCTCAATGATAAGCTCTGTATTAATCAAAAAGCAATCGTAGCAATTCCCTGTGAAAGCATATTTTTAATACATTTAAAGGACACAAGTTTCTAATATCGAAATGAACTTAATATTCTCAAGAAAAATATACATGGGAGGTACAAGAATGTCTGTGGGTTTCAAATAGAAGTGCTAGTTCTTTTTGATAAGGACAACACTTGATAATTTTTACGCGGTACTTCAGTTTGAATTAACATTGATATTCAAAATGCCTGCTTCAAAGAAAATAATTTCGTTTTAAAAATTGTTCTCTAATTAAAAATAGACCTAAACTAAAAATCTCGTACGTTTTCAATGTTCGTGATAAAAATAAAATCAACCACGACGTAGTTTATAAACAATTATATGCAGTATTAGTGAAACATACTTTCATATTAAGAAACATATGTTTCCAATATGTTTTACTTGAATTTCTATACAAAATGAACAATAAAACAATCATAACCTTTTGGCAAGAAGTGCAAGCAGACATAAAAAATTATGTTAACAAGCCAGATGCTTATCTGAAAATTTTTTTCTTCCGATATGTTATTAAATTATAAAAGAAAATCAGCGAGTGGTATCAGAGACTCAGATATATTTTATGATATAAGATATGATAGTTTTCAGAGATTTAATGTAATTTAGTCGAAACTACTTTCTTTGCCTACCATTTTATCGCTCTGGATATACGAACGATATTTCTAAATTAGGCAGCGGTATCCATTACTTATCCGTAATTTTCCATCCATGCCCAGTTATTCCAAGGTATGTGTGAGGCATGGCGATGAAGGGTAACCAATAAATATTGAACATGATCTTATGTTTGAATGTATGAAAATTGCCGACTTCAGCATTTGCTTAAATAACAGTCTACACAATTTGAATATGCATTTTATAACTATTACCTTATAACCGATTAGAACCAACTTCACTTCATTTCTTTCTTGTATTGATATTACGATTTCATTTCGTGATTTTGGTTATGTACTGAATTTAACACATGACAGAAATTAATCATTTGAAAATCAATTCCATTCTATTGTATTATATCGCACGGTACAGGTACGGCACGTGTGTTAGGACTATTAGCGCAATCTATGTTTCGCAGACTCTGGAGACACCCTCTGGTTTTTTTTTCCAACTATGGCATCTAATACCTTACAAGATATCCTATGTAAAAGTCTCAGCTGAAATCTTCCATTTACATCTGAAACTATAATATATGCAATCACCTTTTTCTAAATGAAAAATAATGTTTCGCAATAATAATAAAGAAACGGACTAGTTAAGAGTCATAGCTCTATCTGTGCGCCAAGCTTACGAATCGAATCTTATATTCATCCTGTGTGTAAAATATGTTGAAATATTTCACCAATCTAATACACTATCAGAACTGAAAAGTACTGCAATATTTAAATCGATCGGTTTATATCCTCTAGCCGAATGGATAATTTGCCCGCGATACAACAAAGGAAGATTCAAGGAAGTTATGAGGCTAAATCTGGAGAACACTGGTTTATTATGGCAACAAAACTTAATTTAGCTTTCAAATTCAAAGTTCAAAGAATGATTAAAATAACCAGGGCTCGTATTCATAAAGAATCTTAGAATCAACTCTAAAATATTTCTTATCTTATTTTTTTAGACTTAGCTAAGAGAAATTCTTAAGTTCTTATTCATAAAGCGACTTAGAAAAATCTTAGCGAAAAAAGTATAAGAAAATGTTTTTCTTAGTTTCATTTCTATGTCTATATTTAATATGAAATTAGGTGCTACCTATGATGCCGAAAGCCCGTCACAAGTTAAATTAAGCTTGATAAAGTCTATACAGTAAAGATGCAATTCATGAAAAACTGTTAACTGCGGTCATTGGCGTCCATTTCATTTTTACTTTTCTAAGATAATTCTTAAAAGTTAAGATAAGTGGCCACCTGTCTTAAATTTTAAGAGAAAAATCACCTACTTAAGATAATTTCTAAGCCGGATTTCGTTCTTAGAACAATTCTTAGGCAAAAATGTTTCTAAGACACATTTTAAGTCAAAAATGTGAAAAACTTAGAAAATGATGACTTCTAAGATATATTTCTATCTAAGATTCTTTATGAATACGGGCCCAGGTTTAAAAATCGTCTTATATTTCGCCAGCAACACGAAATTTCAAATATCCTAAAATCTTATTTCTTTAATCACTCACAGCTGAATAGGTGAGAGACTTTACAAACAAGTATTATTTATCTAAAGTAAAAAGCACAATAAATTAAAGGCTTATACTACTCGACTGTGTGCGTAGAAACTCCCATGCAAAATAAACAACAAATTTTCCGTAACCTTTTTGATCGCAACAAAAACAAGCAAGAGTTAACGAGGCATATGCTTATCTGAAAATACAATATTCCTGAAGAAGATGGGTTCATTTGTTGTGAAGAAAGTAGCATTAAAGTTACATAAAAACATTCAAATTCATATACCAGATACATCTAAACATATACTCAACGTATTAAGGACTATTATAGTGGATTGCATATTTAAGATAAGCAAAGCGCATCTTTTATCTAAGTTACAAAATCTGCTTTTAGAAATATCAATGAATGATTATAGTCAATCAAAGTATAAAACGAGTCTATATAATATATGTTAGTGAAACATTGTACGACTCTCACTATAAGCAGCCTGTGAAACAACTGATCGCCACAACTTCTATCGTAATTGCTAATTACTATTTGTCAGGGTTGCTGTCAGCAGATTGAATCTTCAGTATATCTTAATATGTTTGTTTTGTTTTCATTTGTTTAATTACTTTACTTAACTATTTTAAACTCATAGAACTTAAGTAGACTAGACTCATAGCATGTTTTACCCGACGTGAATAACAGCGACTGAACTAATTTGAAACCATCTTGACTTAATTTACAACGTAATACCAAATTAAGAACTAAATTTAGACATCCTAGTGACATTATCTGTATATGAAATTAGAACTTAGTTCCATAAACAAATCACATTTGAATCGTATCTGTCTGCTGAAGATGAATTGGTTGAGAAAATGTTCTTTTTGGTCTTGTTCAATCCAAATAATTCAAATATTAAAGTCCCGTAACTTGTAATACCGAACGAATATAACAAATAGATTGAGCTAAATATTTATAGAGAGCTTTATATATGGTGTTTTGCGACATTTTTAAAGCTACTATTTATTCATAGTATACAGTGCAATGTGTTGCTATTAAAAGAAAACAGTACATTAAAAATAATGGTACACACAGATTAATAGAATCATCATCTTTAAATGTCATTGAATGCAGAAGACGGGTATTCAATGCGACAGTAATATGAATGATGCCAAGTGTTATCTTTTCATTTACGAGTTAATCATTTTAGATCAATTTCGTATGTGCAAAACTTAAACAAACACACACACACACACTTGATATGACTCAGATAAAAAGAATCTCAAGTAGTTAAATTTAATTGGTTTGTCATTATTGAACATTATCTACTAAAATATTTTCTTCTTGCACTGATAATATTGTTGTTATTTTTTACAATGCAGGGCATTCACACAGCTGACAACAGGAAATTGAGGGACATACAAGTCTTTTTGTAAACTGTGTTACAAGCTAATTATTCAAACGATGAGATTCTAGATATGTCGTTTTCGAGACCCAGTGAAATACAATTTTGATGTGACGTCTTAAAACAAATCGTGAATGGCTTGTCGGGTAATAGCTTCGATCCTTTGAACCTCGGGCAAATATTCTTTGACTTACTGACCGGAAAGCTATTAAATAAGGGTGTAATACTCGCATCATGCTCTACAAATCTGTTACAATTGCCAAATAACTATAAGTGATAGTTGTTTAGTTTTTTTTTTGTTTTTGTTGGGTTTAACGTCGCACACAATTATAGGTCATACGGCGACTTCCCAGCGTTTATGGAAGAAGTATCTAGTGTTTTTATAGAAGAAATATATAAAATTATTATTGTGCGATACACGCTGCTCTACGTTCTGAAATATCGAAGAAGTTTGCTATCAAAGTATACATTGCAGCACAAGTAAAATATGGGACACTGTACATTTTTAGCTTACCGTTTATATTTCGTTTTTATAAAAGTAAACTAGGAAAATCTACTTCGATTTCTTTGATTAGTTTAAACTCTTTCTTAAAATAGACACCGAGTTATTCTAAATACGGATTTGAAAAGAGCTAAAATAGATCCTGAGGCTTTTATAGTGTGAACAGATTTCTTCGTGTTGTATTCGATACATGTACTGAGAATGGTTCTTAAAACAGCGAGTCACAAACAGTAAATTGAAATGTAAGCTACATTCGGCGATTACATGAATATATCTACTTTGGAATACATATGGCAATTTTGACTGAAGGCATAAAGATGCTGAAGTAGCTGCACAACGTATCAAATTACAACTTTGACTTGGTAAACGCTGAAATACTTAGGCGACTTTCATTACCTCTCATGGACAGACTAAATCAAACTGATTCTGCTGTTATTCCTCTTGGTTGCATTCTTTGCTTCCAAAGGATCTTTTTACAGTTTTTGTTAACAACAGCAATCTTTAAGTGTCGTGTGTCGGCTGTTATAGTGGCCCCGTACTCGGATTCAGTGTTATTATATTTTCTGGTCCTTTGGGATCATGGAATCCATTCAACCTATGTGTTATAGAGTTCCGCATAAGCCGGTGCTATGGAGCGTGAGAGGTTTGCACATTCCATTACTTCTCATGAACAGACTCAATCAATCCGAATCTGTTATTATTCTTCTTGGTTGCATTCTTCGCTTCCAAAGGATCTTTTAACAGATTTTATTTTCCATGATTTGATGGTGGCGAAGAATCATCAACTTGATCCAATACTTTTTGTTTTAGCTTGCAATGTATGTATGAGCAGTTGATATTGGAAATCGAGTAAACCACCAAATTGTTACCAACTTAAGAGACTTTGTGTCATCTCATTTTATAGCCAGAGTTAGAAGTACATTACCAATTTTATGGAATATTAAGATTTTTATATAAAATCGATATTTAGCGTTTGTTTTATTACAGAAACTATTAAAATCCAGAAAAGTTTCGTACATTAAATCGGTATTCTGAAAATTCAGACATCATATTAAAATCTCATAAATTTTAAAATCAAATAAATAAGTACATAGATTTAGTCTAATTAACGTGAAGCATTAAGTGCAATGCACTAGACTTAAAGACATCGTTTGTTTCTTATTTTAATCTATGTCCTCTTCAAAATAAACGATAAATTTTCCACAGACTTTTGGTTCGTGGGAGTTAACAAGTCAGATTGCTTACCTGTATATAAGACATCAGTTATTACTTTGAGATAATGATTAAACACTTAGCTTAGTTCAAACATATTCCTTTTATCATATAACATAAGCACCTTCTACCATATGATTTCAGTCATAGAAACTCTTGTATAAATGTTTGAGTGTTGGAAGACCTACAAATTTAAAGTCCTTATATTTTATACCTTGTCTAGTAGGATAAAATTTCAATGGCTGTGTTTCATTCGGCTAAAAACAGGTGGTTGAATGCAATGTATTTTACAGTCATTATGACGATCGTAAATAATGCCTGTTAGTTCCTTCCTTGAATTGATTTTCGAAACATAATTAAAACTGTCACAGGAGTTGCGATTAATACCCCCACAATACGACCTTGTCACAGAAGTATGGCAACCATAAGAAAGAAATGGCCACAAGGTGCAATTTAAGTTGTTTAAGGTGAAAAAAAAAACTGAAACGAGCGGTTGTATCTGTCAATTCTTTCATGAGTCCGGAATTCATGAGTTTGACACATTTTGTAGGCAAAGTCGAACATGGCCTGTATTTTATGATGTTAGACCTGTGTACTAAAACTATTTAAATTTGTCAAGCCTTTCATGAGTTATTGTCCGGAAACCATTAGTAAACCTACCACGAGTTATTGTCCGGAAACCGTGAAACCGACGGACCGGCGGACCGACAGACCGACCGACAAAAAGAACAAAACAAAAATTTCGTTTGTAGGGGTATAAAAACATGAGAAACAACAACATAAGAAACAAGGGCGATTATCAGACTTCATGATCTGCAAACATTTACATGATCAGCTTTGGAAGAAAGATAGCTATTGGAGAAAAATAGTATATTAGCAAATTATTTAAGAAAAAGGGGACAATAACCTCCTCAACACTTTATTGTAGCCTTTCAGGATTAAACGACATATGGGAAATATAAGTTCATGAAAGTTTTGCATTTTTTGCCACACGCCGTGAAAACTGCCATAGCCTTTTATCTGTAACAGATCAGTGTATTGAAAAGATATGTTTTAAGATAATAACAAATATCCGTGGGAAATTGTAACACTCACAAAGGCGCTTTATTGTAAAAAGTAAGCCTGCAAGTACACGAGTAAGTTACTTTTCCAATACTTATAGGGAATAATAAACTTCACATTGATATACGTGTAACTGAATATTTAGCAGGGATATCATCTTCGTCAGAACTGACACACCTGTTCCGCAGGTGACGAAAATCAAATATAAATAGCAAAAGTTATTACATTGAAAACTATCAAACATTACTATTGAATTCATAATTTTCTGCTTCTACATTTTCATCAGACTAGTCTTGTTAGTTAGCCTTTCAACGGCAGTCATTCCACTATTCAACCGCTATGGTCAAAATTCAAACAAACCGGTACTGTTCCTAAATGGTGAAGAAAAACAATCTGGAAATCACAACCGAACTTCCAAAATGCATCTAGTTGACTTCAGATTGAGTGTAGAGCCATCAGATTTAATTGGCGAGTTTTAATTCAGCGGCCTCAATCGCATTGAACTAATAGGAAGCAGAGACAATCTGTTCTGAAGCCAATCGTCTAAAGAGGCTTAGGCCAAATATAGCACAAATGCAAATTGACTTTCAATTTATCAAGCGTTATTTCTCATTGCTCTCTACCAGGGACGGTGTTCTGTAAGCGGAGTAAAGGTATTGTAACAAGTTAAAGCATAGCAAAAGTTCCTTCTAGGGCATATCTATATACATATAAAATGATCATCTTGTAAAATTGTGGTTGCAATGTCTGTTTTATACTGCCAAAAAAATTTCAAGTAAGTATTATCGCTAGTTATTTAACATAAATTGTTAAATCCAACAACAAATTAAATCTGTTACCACTTTCAGTAGAGTAAATACGGCAATAAGACATTGACCCGGTCAAGCCATTACGATTCGATGCGTGAATTTGTTGCGCATAATTAGGGGGTCGCAATGGGGTTTGTTTTCATATATTAACCATGCATTTCAAGGTAACGATAATATTTAGTTGTTTACATTTAAATTTGCTGATATATGTCTATCTGGTCGACTGATTGTATGTTATGTTCTTTAAGAATGGAGAAAATAACATCCTCGGGTTTAGTAATATGTAATCCACGGAACGCGTTCAGTCAGAGAGTCGCCTCAATTAGGAAAGAATAGTCTAACGTCATTAGGTTATTTCTAAGGTCACGGAGTTTTATTGGCCAGCTTGTAATGACAACAGCTTTCGGTATCAGTAGCTCAGTCAAGTGTGACTTACTCAACTATAATATTCCTTCTCAAGAGAAGGAATAATAAAGAGAGTAAATTATTTGTTTCGTATATAACGTTTTTACAATGAGTATGTACCAGTGTGAACTGAGTTAGCATTTTCATTCAGTCTTTTAACTAACGCACACATTGTTTGGTTTGAATCTAATGATGTATTTTATACACCCCATTAACGCAAATGCAATCGGGGCAATTCCTTGTGAAGGCATATTTTAATACATTTTTAAGAACAAAAGTTTTTCATTTCGAAAAATTAGTGCATGATAAGTAAACTAAACATGAATTAATTTCAAATATGAATAGGCATGTGGTTTCTCACTGCTAATTATACTTCTATTTTATTTAGCATTCCTATTCAAAATTCTTGTTTCAAGGAAAACAATTTCGTTTCAAAATTGGTCCGGAATTAGCAAAAATAGATCTCGTACATTGGCAATATTTGACATAAAAATATGGGTTTTAAAGATAAATGCTAATTCTTTTTCATAACGACTACAGTTGATAATTTTTACCCGGTACTTCTGTTTGATTTAACATTAATATTGAAAATACCTGTTTCAAAGAAAATAATTACGCTTTAAAATTAAAATTGTTCTTTCATTAAAAAATAGATATAACTTAAAACATCTCGTACGTTTTCAATATTCATGATAAAAATCAAATGAACCACTTCGTAGTTTAAACACAATTATACGCAGTATGAGTGAAACATACTTTCATATTAAAAAGCTTATGTTTCCAATATGTTTTACTTGAATTTCTATACAAAATAAACAATAAAACAGTCATAACCTTTTGGCATGAAGTGCAAGCAGACATATGTTAACAAGCCAATTGCTTATCAGCTTCTGATATGTTATTAAATTATAATAGGAAAGCAGCAAGCGGTAACAGATAGGCAGATATAATTTATGATATAAGATATGATAGTATTCAGAGATTGGGAGTAATTTTGTTGAAACTACTTTCTTTGTAGACCACTTTATCAGTTTGAGCCAGGTATATCCCTGTTTAGTGTGCCTTGTTTAAATATTTGATAATTTATTTAATAGAAAATGAATCTGCGCTGTTTTTATTGCATAAAACAGAAGAGTATACAAATCTTTTCACTGAGATGTTATTATTTCTATTTTTTTTTTGGAAACAATAAAAATAATAATTATTAATGTTCATTTAGTGAATGTGACATAAAAAATGACTGTATATACATGGTCTGCTAATTAAAGGCCAGTGAAAGTGGGTTTGATACATGTAACTTTATTACATAACCTCTCGTTAACAGAACAGCTGTTACTGTCTTAGTTCCTTTCAATGTTTTCACTTAATTTTCTTATAAGATTGCTTATAGTATTTTGTCAACATCACTTACTAATTATAAACATTAGGATAAGAGCCCTTACATCGATGTTTCAGACTTAGTTCGCTAAAGAAACAGAGATGCTTCTGGAATAGGGGTGTCCATAATATCATCCCACAAGAATTATTAACAGTTTCAGGAGGGACCTCTATAAATTAGTTTAAATACAACATTTTTTTAGCTGAAATGAAAGGGTGGAATGAATCGACCACCTGCATACATATATCGTCATTAAGTGATGGGCATATTTGTTAAAAGTACACGGAAACATTTTATTGAGGTCGACTCCCAGCATGTAAACATTCTAATATAATTATTAATTTCTCCATTTTATTTAGTTGTATAGTATACGCTTTATATGGAATTTTTATTACAAAGTGATGTTTACTGTTTTTACACCTGTAGAAATACTTGCGCTGATGCCGGTTTAGTTTCTAGAATTTCTTAAGATTAGTTTTCGTCCCGCAAAACAGATGTGGAATTATGATGTTAAGTATTTTAACAATTATTTTGACATCTGTAAATGAACAATAAAAACAGTTTACACATTTATGATGTAAACAATTTACGACTCCGTCATTAAAATGTCGACCATTTTGCAGTAAACCTATTGTAAAATCATGTTGTGCACTGAAATAACACTGTGCTGGATTTATGTATTATTTCAAATGTGAGTTTTATATTGAAGTTACGGCCCAGATAACTAATTATGATGTTATCTGTTTCTGCGGTGGTATGCATTGTCCAAAACGTGAGATACTACAATCTACCCTTTTTATTGCAACAAAAATTTGTCCCGGGCATTAAGGAAGGCTTAACAATAATGTAATTTAAATAAACTGAGCATGCGTTACTTGCATTAAGGTATTATAACACTCTTGTTTCGCCGTGAAGTCAGAATCTTTCCGAGCACTTTTACTAAAATCATGTTACTCGTGATTTTCTTAAGTACTGCTTTTATTTTATATCGTTCAGTTCTTCTATATGATATACAATTGTTTTAAGGCAACAGTCGAGTATTTAGAAAATAATATACTTTCGTTAATTGAATATAAAATCAGCCTTTATTTTAAACAATTAGAAAATTAGATAAAATGTGCAAAATGCAGACAAATGGTTAGATACAAAAGCAAAGGTAAAACAGACTTCACAAAGTATAGAAAAGTCTATTAACATCAATGGATCACATGCGTATTTCAATGAAACCATACCATGCGATTTTTGATACGGACGTTACATTGAATAGCAACATGTTAAGCTATTGATCTCTTTGTTTATTTTTTAATGCCTTAATACACGTTTACATGTGTTGAAGGTCGAATTGGGTATCTTTACCACTGTAACATAATAATCTGCTTACATTAATGATAATAATAACAATATACAAAAAAATGTTATGCATTGTATCTAAGCAAATATATGTGGCTTTGAAATTGTTTTTTTTCTGTAAGAATTTACTATATTTAAATATCTTGATGAAAATTCTTACACGATTTGTGTTCTTGATAAATGGAAAAGTAGAAACTGTAACGTGATTTAAAAGAGAAAAAAAATCACTGTGTATGCGTCACAATTATTATGTGTCGCTCAGATGCGTATAATTTAATCTCTCAGGCTTTGCCCCGTCGCATCTGAACTTCAAACAATGATTTTATTCAACGACAAATCATTGTTTGAAATATATTATTCATTTTAGTTTTAAATATTAATGTGTTTACAGCATCATGTTTCTACGGAAGAATAAAACATATACGATTAGCAAAAAATGTGAAGCAGATCGATATAACAAACAAAGATATTATATCGTTACTCTTGAATAAAGGTATTTTATCAAATTGAAATACTCTAATAGATTGTTGCTAGATATTGTCATTTTATTACCCATTCAGTAAATGCTATTTAAATGTTGATATCGATTACGGTCACAGCTGTACCAGTGGTTTGATGACGATTAAGTTTAAACATAATGTCCATCTTCAGAAGATCGTTTTGTGTAATTGACTGTTTAATGAATAGCGTCGTTTTAAATAACGGTACAAATTGAACTTCTTCAGTTCGTAAAGTTAAAAAGCCTTTTGTACAGATTTACGCGACAGTAAATATAATTATATTACGATGTCAATTATACAAAGTTTACAATAGACGATAAAAGTAGTATAAATTGCATGGATAGTTTCATTTTAAACGCCTCTGATACAGATTTAAACTATAATTTTTTTAAAAAGTAGTACAAATGCACATTATGTTTTTTTCCAAAATGTTGACGCTTATGTAGATATTTACGGCAATGATAATTTTAAGTTTTCCAACTTCAAGGATAACATTTCTAAAGGGAATAGTAAACAACAGTATAAAATGCAAAATATGAATTCTATATAGATTTGCACTGTCTGTTAATTACAGTACAATGTTATTTTGTAAAAGTACAAGGTTGTCATTTCTTCCCTGAAGCAATTAATACAGCGCTGACGGAGAACATGACAGCTGCTGTTAACGGAATAAAGTCACTACATCAAAATACACCGACGAAATTGAAAGTGTGTGTAAATGTTTGCTTCGCAGATGTTCGGTTCCATAATCAGCTGTCAAATCTAAATGGATGTAAAATCGATAGAAGGCAAGCAGACCATTGTACGGTGTATTGTTGTGATTTATATCCATACACAGACGGTAATATTATGCATTTCATATGTGTGTATTTGTATGTTTATCGTACTGTTATTGCAAATTAATACGAATAAAATAAGTAAATAAACGTGTATACATATCTGAGTTAAATCTCTTAAAGTCGTCGCTTTTAAAAACTTAATTTTTCAGACATTAAATATGAACAGTAGAAGAGAAAAAGTTTAAGGTCTAAAGATATACATTTAAAGTATATGAATATCATTAATACCCAAAGCTAACAAATCATGTTTTAACAACTAAGACTTTTTCAAGTGGTATACATGATGGTGATTTTAGGCAGAACATAACATAACTGTTATAATACAACTATTTTGTAAAAACAAACGAACAGATTACTCTAAAAATGTTATACGTGTCAACAATTTTGACTGTATTTAAGTGGCATGATATATAATTATATGTATATCACATACGTGTTTAGCGAGGCCATTTTCTTTTATACCATTAAATAAATTACAATTACACTTAGATATTTACATACATGTATCCTCTTTCATGTAAAGTAATAAGTAATGTTTTATTTTTGTTAGAAATTTTAAACGTTTTTTGTGGGGGGGCTAATCAAATTGTACAAATTATAAGATAATAACCGAATACAATTTTCAAATAGAAAACGTACACATAACACTAATATATTTTATAAAACTTAATGAGAAATTAGATGCGACCAAAAATCAATTAGATATTTAAAACCATAGTTTCGTTATATTTAAATATTATAGTATCATTTTATACCCGTTACACTATTATTGAATTAAGTTTAATGATGTTTAAAATTATTTCTATTATTTTTCAGCCTACAGAAAAAAAGATAAGAGCAAAACATACCTTTTCAATGTTTGAAATTAAACATTCAGAAATTTACATCCCAACTGATAATAAATTCCATACAAAACACACACAAACATCACATTTAGAACAAAGCATTACATTAATTCCACACATTATACAAACCAAACATAATATTGACAATACCATTGCTGAGAGTCGCACCGTGTAAATATAAATGACTCAAGAGAAACAATGGATCCACTCAGAACAATAAAAGCCGAAGCCTGCCGTTACTCAGTAACCCGGCAATACCAGTGACATTGATTATTGAAAAAATGCTGGATTTTGTGCAATTCAAGAATAATATCCAATAAAGACTACTGGTTATTTGCATGAACCCTCTATCATATCCAATAAACACCGTAGCAGTCAATGCCTGCGCTTAGTTTACCAATTAAACGATTAAACGCATTAGCTGGAATTACCTCTATGTGACATTTTGTTATCATACAAAAGGATGATCATGTAACATACTTCCTGTTGTTTTATCACAAATGATAGTAAAGTAGTCAGTTATACAGGTTTTGTGTTTGATTCAATAAAACTCGGTTTTGATTTTGTGTTTCCCGTAGTTTAGGCATAATTTAAATGGCCATTTTGACTGTTATTTGTCATGTCTCCAGGTGAATATCAAAAGTTCCAAAATGTTAAACCAGATAGCAACGATTCAATTAAATATTTTTTTTTGTGTCTCATTATTTACTTGCATCGGTCCTGTGTTAGTGGTTTTAGAGCGTTCTCAGACAGTACATAAATTAAGTACAGAAGAAGCGTGTTTATGTCAATTTAAACACAACGAAGCTGGTTGTTTATCTTTCGGAACTAAACTAAAGGGCACCACCGAATAATTTTGTCTGTGTGACGTATAGAATATTCGGAGTGTTTAAAGTAACTAAACGCTTTTGAGATATATATAGTTTAGATACGTATGTATTTTATATATATGATAAGGGTGCACTATTTCTAGGGCATGCTTTTATAAGAGATCGCTAAAACATAATTCGCGTCATCTTTATTGTAACTATCGCATGTAACTTATGAGCCTGTTTATTTTTATGGATCATATCGACTGTTTCTGGGAAGAATTAATCGGTGTTTTTACTTAGCCCTTACCTTGCTAAATTTCTATAATCAACTTGTCCATCTTTCAATTTGGACAGTACTATTAACTGTTAAAAGGGGTGCTTACCAAACAAATACTGCCTGCATGGCGAACAGTACAGATCTTGATCAGACTGCACGGGTGTGCAGGCTGAATTCGAACATGATCTACAGTGGTCGCAAAGGCAGAATAATTCGTGTCCAGCATGGTAAGGGTTAATATCTCACAGGATTCATATAAATCTTGGAAGAAGGTCAATGCGATGAAAACGGGTTTCTCTCAAAACAACTCAAATGAAAATTTATTATTCTTGAAATAATTTTCATGTCTACCGAATATGTAAGTTATTTTTGGAAAAAGAAACTCTTTTCCACACTAGAAATTTGTTTATAGAACAGACATTAGTTTGTTGATTTATAATGCAGCACTTTTATAGGTATATTTCTTTTCTTCAATGAAGTAAATTCCATATATACATGCTATTACATACCCATCTTAACATTTCGTTCACCTTCAAGTCAATATTTTTCCATATTGACACGCACATTTCATATCGAGTATGTGACGTCATTTATGGCGTCAGTTTCATGTATGCTGTTGCATTTAAAAGTTCTTTGACGATTATATTTTCATTTCCACGTAGACTTAATAACAGATTTGTATCATATATATAGTATTTTAAGTGTTGATGCGTATTTAATAAGATATTATTAGATTTGCATCGAGAAATATGCATCCGTTATTTCGCGGAATAATATTCCGCTGCAGAACTCATGCATATTTCTCGAAAAAAATCTAATAACCTATAGTTGCACTGCCTAAACTGAATGATAGACCAGCACATGTGTTGGTTGTAATTTAAAACAAAAACCTCCAAATTAATTAGTTATATTCGTGGACATGTGTTGGTTTCTAATAACTCTTCAAATACGAAAATACTCACTGAGATCGTGAAATGAATAAATGTATGTGTATCATAACAGAAATCAAATCAATTTAATTAGGTATATGGTTACCAAGCTGCTCAACAAAAAAGCGTTTCCATACTGGAAAGATGTACTGTAAATTAAGGCTGACAGAAAAAATAGTCCTCCCTTTGCACATCACTATAGGCAATAAAAAAAGAATATTTGACAGTGATAAAATGTATATTGCCAGGCATGGTATGTCCAATATAGGACAAAAAATCAACAAATAGCGACTTTTATAGTCTTTATAAAACATTCAGCACTTCCGGAAAAAAAGTTCATCATTAAATACTCTGTCAGACATTTATTCCTATCCTGAACAATAGTATTTTATATGTTCATACAATAAATAAAATTACTTATATATTGGCTTCTCCCGTGGGTATATTTCTATAGCGTTAGCAAAGGGCAAAACCATTCTAGGAAATTGAATTGACATTTCTGTAGGATGAATAAAGGCACCGTCTGCGGTATCGTATCGGTATGCAGCTTTTATGTTCATTGTTGATCATACTACTTAGAGATGTAACCGTTATTTTGAAATTATTAAAATGTATATTTAAATGCACAATATTTTTATCATTTTCATCGCATACATCTGTTCTGCAAGATGTTTTTCTTGCTCAGAACTACAGCATTAAAATGAGAGAAAGGCATGTCTAAGACTAAATACTTTATCGCACAGGGAAACTAAATTCTCATCTATCATACACCATCTCCCAGCCGCCCAGTTGCGACATCCATAACAAAATGTGGTATTAACAGTGGTGCTGTATACTATTGTCAAAAAAGTTAGAATTACTTATTTGCCTTCTGTACATATGCTTGTCTGACAGTCGCAAAAGTACCACTGTGACAGTGTTGTTTGCCAAATTGGCACAATAAACAAGATACTTTCACTTACTTTAAATAAATTATATAAGAGATCCGATCCGATAAGGAAACAAGTTCTACTTTATTTATTTATTTGGGTTTTACGGCGCACCAACACAGTATAGGTTATATGGCGCCGAACAGTACTACAGATTTTGGTAGCCCGCCCGTTTACCTCAGTAGGTAAGAGCGTTGGTCTATGGATCTCGGGGTCGCGAGTTCGATCCTCGGGCGGGACGTATGTTCTCCGTGACTATTTGATAAACGACATAGCCAGGAATACTGGTTAGGTTAACTGCCCGCCGTTACATGACTGAAATACTGTTGAAAAACGGCGTTAAACCCAAAACAAAAAAAAAAAAAAAAAAACAAAAAAAAAAAAAACAAATACATTGTAAAACAGATTTTGGTTTCACATCTCATTTACATCGAAATAAAAACATGTGGTATGGAATCAAAATTTGCATACCTGTTGGAATCACAGAGTTACAGCAGAACCAAGTGTTAAGACCCTATTAGTCGCCTCTTACGATCATGCAAGTGTAAGACAGGGGTTCCAATTCTTTTCATACATAGAACGTCCCAGAACCACCTGGGGCAACAAGTTCTTCAGCTTATATTTATCACCCTCGAGGCCGTATATCCGATCGTCATTAGCGCATGCGGAGCCCCAAGCAAGAGTTTCTGGTACCATTTTACACGTCATACGCATGGCGCGGGCACGAATTGAAGCTACGACCTACCGCAGTAGGAAAGGCTGTCCTAATACTAGGGAATCTAAGAAAAATATGCTTGTCTAGTACACAGATAATCTTAACTTTTATTCTTACAATATTTAATCGTAATGTGTGAGATTTTAATTAATGGCAAGAAAGAAATAGCACCTTTTGACAGAGACTATTAAAGACTATCCACCAAGTTTTTCAAACTCTTAGCTATAGTGGTGAAAAATTACCACCTATCTCCCCAATAGACATTTTCTACGTTCGTTGCGGAAATTTGAATTTCCACAAGCCAACTAGGTGTTCTTTTTTCAAGTACATGGTAATTAATACAAAATATCAAGCGGTGCTTTGAACATGCGGTGATGAGGGCAAGTTATAAGAAGGCAGCAATTTTAACCAGGCAGCCTCGGAGTGTCTGTCATTTTTGAAAGTTGTGCTTGCGTAGAAATAATTAATACATACAAACAGTTTCTATGTTAAAGTATACCATAACATGGTAGTATCAAGTAATTGTAACATTATTTCATCATCATCCTGTAAAAAAGGTTCGTCGAAACTCGTACACTTCTTCAATACCTATCTTACACACGTAGAAATATTTATTTACAGTGATATAAAACATTTGCTGTCATAAAATATTTGTAACAAATAGGCATATATGTCTGACGTGTCGCAAATGATATAACGAACAGTGTGTTATTAGGTATATTACATGAAATGGAGATACTACAATTATCTAAAAAGGATTACATATTTCCCTTGGTGCATACATAGTGAGAGCTTTCATTGATATTGTAGCAGCATGAAGTTATAGCTGTTCTTAAACTTGTTCTGGTGATTGTTATTAGCAATAAGATTATTCCCAACTTCATTATTAATGGAACAAAATTCGACGCAGATGTAATACATTAATACATAACCAGACTGAGTAAGCTTGATGCAGTAATAAATGGTATGGCAGAAAGCATCAATCATACTTTTTTGTCATGTCAGCTGAAACAATCTAGCTATGATTTGATTGTCTTAATAGCACAATATTTGAATCAAATTCATATAATGTAAGTAAGAAATACGTTTACATGTTGCAACAGAGATAGCACCGTATGGGGAGAAAGGAAGAGAGAACAAGGATAATATTAAATAATATTATCAAACTAGGGTTCGTATAGAACTAGTGTTGAAAATAGCGTTTCCAAGATGTCGGCGCTTTCTCTGATGTTTTTAACGGTATGAGATAAGTTATACTTTTTGAGGTAGCGAACGAGCTAAAGTTTGCAGGGACTCACAGCATTTGCATAACTACTGTTATGATAAACATTGTTATTATTTATCACGACTCCTTCTCTACATCACCGGTCTATGCTGGTTGTGTTATAAGACTGGTCTTTAGTCCCAACGCAGCTAGAGCTCGGCTAGAGGTCAGCTAGAGTTCGGCTAGAGTCAAAAGCAGGATAAAAATTAAATGAAGGTTATTGCTAAACATTTATTGAATGACTTGCCGTCCAATAGTCAAAATATTTGGCCGTCGCCCCTTCGGATCTCGGGCAAATATTTTTCACTATTACCCTGCAAGCCATTCAGTAAGTGTATAAAATGATATTAAGTTAGGAAAGTTAGTTCCTGTTACATGTGAAAACGATGACTTAACTCATTACATTTGTTCTCTTAATTAAAGCAGGTCAAGAGTTAGGGCCTTCGAGGCCGAGTGGCTAAGGTTATTGACTTCAAATCACTTGAAAGTCGCCATATAACCTATTATTGTGTCTGCGCGACGTTAAACCCAACAAAAACAAAAATAGTCTGATTCGGTCCCATGGGTATAGTTCCAATGACATTCTGTTTCCAGCAGCAACAATGTGTCAGTGAATAGCTTTAGCATTTCTGTCATGCTCACGGATCTAAAAATAGTTAGAGTTTTGGATATAGACCTTATTAATAGGTAAATCTTTGATCTGTCCATAGACTTATGGAATCTTTGAAATTCGAAAGAGTCGTAAAAAGCGTTGGTTATCTTGCTTAGAAATAAAAAAGTTAAATTATTTTCATATGTTACTAAGCAACTTTATCACTTTTTTTTTTTTGGCCCATTTTAAACATTTAGAAATATCGAGGGTATAAGTATGTGACATGTGTAAAGATATCCTAATAATTTGGGTTGAATAAAATCATTATTTTTTTTCTACATTTTTATCGACCATCTGGGACCGCCTGTTAAATTTTGATACAAAATATGTGTCATATTACTCTTGGTGGGAAACACTAAACAAGTAATTTTAATTTTACTGTAAAGACGTTTTAGTGTTCATAATCCTTAGCGCATGTGATTGTTCTTTTCTAAGAATTCTAAAATATCGAAATATACATGTAACTATAACAGTTGACCGACCGTTAGATTAATCGCCACTTAAAGTTTCGAACAACTAGACCGTGGTTTCCGTGTGTATTCTTTGTAATATTATTTCATCTAAACATAATGCAATTAGCATGACTTGCTGATTGCCTCACAACTAAAAGGAGACAGTACAAAACAGAATGTTAGTATTAGGTCAAATTCTTGATTTAGCTTCCAGCACGTAGGAAGGCGTTAATTATGGTACAGATATATAACAGTCCGGTTCTAGAATTACTGATTTTCTGACGACGGCATCTTTAACAGTCAATAATTAGCTGGTATGTACGCCTTGACCTTTAGTAAACTATATAATCAAAACTATAATATAACTAAATGGCAGTTATGGGACAGAAGCCGATAAAGTAGTTGAACCGTTGTAGCAGTCGCTAATGTCATTGCGTTCATTCTTCAAAACGAAAATATAGGTGACCGGAGACTGCCGAAATCACAGACGGAGATTTTTATTTCCAATCCATTACAAAAGATTTTTGTTCTAATAATAACCAACAATATGGTGTAGAAAGTAGTAAATCGTTGCAACGCTTTTGAAATAATACAGAAAAGTTACATTCTTCGTGCATTTTTACCAATATCTGACTTTTCTTTTCACCCACATTTTTTTTCAGTGTACATTCAATGCTAACTTGTTGGAAATGAACATGTTGAAAATAAATCGCCAAAACTGTTGGCGAGTAGCTTTAAGACAATGCACACTGTTTTTGATTTTCAATTTGTATTTGTTTTACATATGTTGGTTTTAAACAGGACGTAATAAAATTGCTTTGTCGTAATTTCTAACAACGGGCGGGGGCGCATGTTCTCTATGACAATTTGATGAAATACATTGTGCCTGAAATCATTCGTCCTCCAGCTCTGATTCATGCGGTGAAGTTGGCAGTTCTTTGCGGAAAACAGGTAGGTACTGGTATAGAAACCGAGACCCCTTGTTAGGTTAACTGTCCGCCATTACAAAAGTACTATTGAAAAACGGCGGTAAACCCCAAACAAATAAACCAAAAATCCCAGAATTGTCTATTCTTTTTTATATTATGTTCAACTTAATATTTACTGACGTATGTTTCGAAGGATATATATTATATTATAAAAGCTTACTTCGTACATGTTGAAAAAATTGTTTAACAACAGCAAGTAACTTCTTTGGGAGCTTTTATGTATGCGTTAAAGACTTGTGTTAGATTATCTGCAATTTCAAAGAATATTTAGTAATTTTCATCACTGTCAAATTACTAACAAAATGAAAATATTAAGAGATATTCTTGCATCAATTGTATAGGCAAAAATCAGGCTATTTTGTAAAAGGTATAACATATCACAAATAGTGCCCACTTTACAATCATATTGTTATCCTAATTTATTTTATGCTTATTGGTGAAATACTGGAAAATAGCAGTGAGATATAAATCGATATCACTCACAGTGCCGAACTTCTTTTTTTATCAGATAAATTATCTCCCTTGAAATATATTCTTTAATTACCTCCCTTTGCTGCCATTAAAATTACTGGATTATACTAATACTCAAGCCATACACGAGTCATGAACTGCTAGACAATCCTACATAGAACAGGCTAGCTATAATTAAACTTGCAAAAGAAATAATGTTACCTTTGTCAGCTTGGTTGCTAATTCATGTAGCTACAGATACCAGTATGTGTGTTTCCTCTACTTTTTTCCATTGGTTCACTATCGTGTGGTAGATTTAACTGGCAACAGCACATTTAGTTGGTTGTTGTCTTAGTTAATTATCACAAGACATCAACTCAACCTTACGTAATATGCCAGCATTTTCGTCGAAGTACTTTCCCACTCTAACTTAGCCCAGTTGTGTTCCAACTTCCATCCATTTTGTTATGCTATGCAGCTCCTAGATCAATATTTCCTAGCTATTTCTATTGAATCCATGATGATTTTTAATTCTGCAGCTTGATTTTCCAAGGACTTACGCATATTCCACAGTTGTTTAGATTTTTAGTGTTGTTTTTTTTTAAATCTGACCTTCAGCGTGTGTTTGGTAAACAAAGCAAGCTTCCGGTTATTCAACGAACTGACGGATTGACCCGAAAAGTTTTAAATATGCTTCTACTTAACTACCGGCATTTGTCAATGTCTCTGTTAGCCGCGGACTGTGTATTTTTACACAAAATATTTAAATGCAGTTTTTGTTTTTAAAAACAAAATGGCGTCGTGTTGATTTAATGAACCTAATCACCAATATTCGATATTAATGTTCCTAAGTGTCCATGGTAATTTAGCGGATGTATCATATGTAACACGGTAGCTTAAATAAATCCGAATTTCGTCATGAAATATTGGATTTATATGAATATTTATGCAGGTAATAAACAGAAAATTCGCTGATCTTCACAAACTAGCATAAAATAAAAAGAAAATTTGTTTGTTTGCAGTGAGATATCGAAATATATCATCACCGATAAGGGAGACAATTCTGAGATTTTCACTCAGGCTCCGCCTTCGTGAAAATATTTAATTGTCTCCCTTATCGGTGATGATATATTTCGATATCTCACTGCAAACAAACAAATATCCTCTATGTGCCCTAAACCTAATTAAAATTTAAGTATGGGCCTAACTTGAAATTGATCTTAAAGCCATACAATTAAAGAAAAAAAAAACCAACAAAAGTTGCTTTAAAATTATCTGACCTTTCCATAACAAGGAAGTGGAGATTTTTCATTTGTCAAAAAAGGTCGTTTTAAACATCTTGTTGGTACTAAAGACGTCTAAGAAAGGTCGTTTTAAATGTTGACATCTTGTTGGTACTAAATAAGTCCAAGAAAGGTCGTTTTAAATGCTGACATCTTGTTGGTACTAAAGACGTCCAAAAAAGGTCGTTTTAAATGTTGGCATCTTGTTGGTACTAAAGACGTCCGAAAAAGGTCGTTTTAAATGTTGGCATCTTGTTGGTACTAAAGACGTCCGAAAAAGGTCGTTTTAAATGTTGACATCTCGTTGGTACTAAAGACGCCCAACATAAAATACGTCAAAAAAGAATGCTCTTTTAAGATATTACTTTATCAGGAAGAAAGTTCAGACGGGAACAATTGAACATTTTCATGTAGAAAGCAGTGTTAAAATGTATGCCTGTTCGCAAACACATATAACTAAAAAGATGAATGGAGTAATATGAAATAAAATCATAAAGATTTTAAATGATCACTTTGTTACATGATCATCTTTGAAAATCTTTTAATTATTATTTAGTTTACATGTCCATGAAAGCAGTTATTAATGCCCACGTAGCTTTAGCGTTGTTTGATTTCTATGGACTATATATTCTGCAAGCAGTTAGTTCAGGTGATGTCATTAGCCGTAATGTGGTACTCGTTTGTTTCGGAACAAGTAAAGGTACAAAGTTAATGTTCATTACTACAAGTTTTATAATGCTGGAAAACGTCCTTCATTTCTCTAACATTCTGCTGTATGGAGTTGTATGCAAAAAGCACTTTCAGTAATGAAACACATGTTATAACCTTATACGGCAATATTTGAATGATTATTCAGCTCAAAGGTGTTAGCAGTAGTATACTAATGGGAGTTTGATATTGGCAATGTAGAAAAAATACGAAATTACTTTTTTCTACAGGGAAATTATGTGAATGATATCTCGATGCATAATTCATCTTTTCAGAAAAAAAGTTTATGTCTTATGAAATATATTTTTTTTTTGTTCATAGACATCTATGACATGTTAGATGTATTAAAATTAGTCTGAGATTTAAGTGCGTCTTTCTGTATCCTACAAGAGTTCCCTCCCGTGATTTCAGACAAAAGGAAATATCGCCAACTGTGAAATACTTCTCTCGAAAATTGTTAGGTCGAGCTTTGCTTCGGGTCGAATGTTTTTGATTGAGGAAAGTCTGTTCGGGTGCGATCCGTCACTTTGGAAATGCAATCGTTTTATATCCGATTACAGCTGAAAGGTCGACTAATAATGTTAGCATTATGGGTCTGTTTCACCATCACATATATGAGACACGCCATTAGAAAACCAACATAGTGGCTTTGCGACCAGCATGGATCCAGATCAGCCTGCGCATCCGCGCAGTCTGGTCAGGATCCATGCTGTTCACTAACGGTTTCTCTAATTGCAATAGGCTTTGAAAGCGAACAGCGTGGATCCTGACAAGAGGGCGTGGATGCACAGGCTGGTCTGGATCCATGCTGGTCGCAAAGCCACTGTGTTGTTTTCGCATGGCGCGGCTCATATATTGTTTGATAGTATTAATGCCTTTAAATTGAGTTGGAGGGTAAAATAATTTAAAAAAAAATATATAATATCATCGAGTAGAACAGACGACACACCAGTGCATCGAACTCAAAACATATCATGATTTTGAGGTTGGCCCTCTGAGCTGACAATGACGGACTGAGCTACAAAACAAAGTTAATGTCAAGACATGGCAAATAGTATTGGCTGTGACTTATATGGCGCTACAAAACCGAAAGTATAAAACGTTAAGAAACTGGCTATTGCATTAAATATATAGTCACCGGTCACTGTGGCCCAGTGGTTAAGGCGTCCGCCTCGGGATCGGGAGGTCAAAGGTTCGAGCCCCACGGGGAGCGTTCGTCCGGGGAATGTTTGTCATGGGACTCGTTCCGAAAAGACCGGTTCGTGAGCCGCGAGCTAGTTAAATGAATGGCTACCGACTTCTATCCGCCTGGCGCCTGGCATGGTGGTAGGTGTTGGGAGGTAATTGGTACGCACAATAAAGGTGTCCCATAAGCCAAGTTGGCTGGCCCTTTCAATAGGGGTGACACTATAATAAACAAGACCTTTACCTTTTACCTTTTATAGTCAATACATCAAAAGTATCATTGATCATATATGTCTGTTTCTTTCACGCTTGAACATAGAACTGAAATGCACCTTGAGACATTGCTTATTGTCATGTTTCAGCCTATAAACATTTCATTTTTAACATCCCTATGACAATGAAAAGAAGCATTTTACTGTTCAGTAAGATTACTATTGACCAACTAAAGAGAACTTTTGATAAATCTTTATTCAGCAATCAAAAATATGATATAAGAAATATTTTTAAAAATGTATGTGTGTTTTGTCTATCCATACACACAGCTGTAGGGTCTTAAATTGGGGGTAATGGACTTTTCCTATCTGTAAATATAATAAAATCTAATAATTCTATAATAGGTTGTTTCCCGTAATAACATTTTCGAACAGATACATAATTTGACCAAAGGAAATGCATTATTTTATTGCCTGTATGTTTGATTATTGTCTTTTCAGACATCTACATGATTTTGTCTCGGTAGAAACTCGTGACCTTTTCAAAGGCGAAGCAGATGTTGACACGGTATCAAGTAATGTGAACCAGTGAATTGATATATAAATGGAGAACAATGTAAATGATTTAAAACAAACCATTTTATTCATAGATAATGAAAGTGAAATTTTAAATCTTATACAATAAATGTAAAGGTCAGATAATCACATCGAGAGGAACTGCACCTGATCGCCAAGATTATTGACAATGAGACTTTGAGATGCAAAATAATACAAACAAATGTAAATTATAGTTTATCTAGCAGGAAAAATATAATACAATATATTGGTAAGGACGCAAAAATACTTTATCAATAGAAAGACGTTTCACATTTCATCTTTATGCTTAGAAATTATCCAGTCTATTTTTTTGGTTCCATTGCTGTTTCCAGTAAATCAGGAAAAGAATTTAATTTGTTGTATACGTCATATCGTTCGTTTAAATCTTACATCTTGCTTCTCCAAAACTAAATCTATTGTTTTATTTCAATCATTCTTGGAATTGATATCCGACCCTGTCACAAACAGTCTGATTGGTCCTTTACATTTAGCGTCTATGTTTGATATATTGTCCAAAAGTGCAACGCCATGTAATATCCCTACGTCTCAGACAATAAGCCAAAGAAAATTTCTTCATGGGAAAATACGTTCAGAGAAGGAAGTCAATGACTTAATGAACAAACACCCCGTTCAGAAATATAATATTCTGTTGAATATACATTCCAATAAATCATTCGCCTACTAAATACAAGTCCGTCTCAAAGTTTAACTGGATTTGTCTCATATTATTTGGCATACCCCTAGGTGAGAATTACGATGAAACAGTTATATTGTTTCGCAAAAGAAACATGCTGTTGCTTTAGCGATTGTATTAGATGAGTTTAAGTGGTATATCATATAAAAATGGCGATATTTTGCATGATTTATCGAACATTAATATCAGTAAAAAGTATCAGAAAAAGTCAAATATTAAATAGTGGGAAGCATGATATAACCCTTTTTGCATGTGACTGATGTACACCTGTTCCAAGCTATGTACATAGATCTGCGAAATATATCATATATGTATTACGTAGATAGAACGTACTTGTATTGTCGACAAAGGCTAATTTAGTTTTGGTTTTGTGTTACGTCGAAACTATGTACATAGATCTGAGAAATACATCATATATGTATTACGTAGATCAAACGTACTTGTATTGTCGAGAAACGCTAATTTAGTTTTGGTTTTGTGTTACGTCAAAACATACCTATTATGAAAATTAACCTCACATGAAATAAACTCCGAAAGAACTTAGAAGCAAACGTTTGGCATAAATACTATGTTTGGTTGTATAAAAATGATACTAAATACGTCAAAAAATAAAAAGAATTCAGTGTCATCAAATTCCTTAACCTGCTTTCCTGTTCAATGCGCAATATCCATTTCGTGATCAACATTTAGAAAAATATGGAAAAGATGGATTATTTTCTTGAATATCAAACCTAGTTGTATCTATTTAATATCTTATCCATTGTTAAATGCACTTTTTTCATATAAGGACTGCAAAGGTCGCAAGCAAAACGAATTATTTTTTATGTTTCTTGGTTAGAATTGAGGATCAATTATATATTAAGTTAAATATCGGTAAATTTTAAATGATTTATCCGTTTCGACTCATCTAAAACAATCGCAGAAGCAAAAGGAACATATGAGACAAACCGCTTTATTGTTAAATTTTGAGTCGAACCTGTATATATACGCCCAATTAGTTTCAAATGCACCAACATGTTAATTTCCATGTGCGCTTTTGTCGTAATAAATATTTCATTATCTGGTTTCACAGTATGATACCGTTCTACCGAAAAGTTAGGTTGTGCTTTTGTCGCATTTATTTTGCAGTTTAATAAACTATAGTATAATACGATATAATATGTTAAACTTCAATTCTTTACTTTTTGGTTGTATTTCAAATGTAATATTGTGTATTAAATAGCTTAGTCATTTAAATTATGATCTGTATGCTTCATTAACGTACGGGGGTTTGTATTATCTGTCAGTTTAAGAAGACTTTGGATTTATTAACTGTAATATATAGAGGATATTACATAAGTGTGTGTTCATATTGAATTTATTAAACGAGTGGAATAAAATATTAAAATGCGACTTTATCACTTTTGTTCAACTCGTTGAATAAATACAATATTGAAAGACACAAATATACAATAATGTTATTATATGTAAACTTTTCCTGCTGAAACATCAAAATTCCTTCATTCTTTACCCATTACATACTTCCCGTAAATGAAACACGTGCAAACACTATTTTCAATTGTAACATTATTACCCATGCTCAGAACGTAGATACTGAAACCGTTACGGCTGATTTCAAATACAAACTGGGAGTGAGTCTGGTTGTCCTCTAGGGTTCGTGTCATAATATAATTAGTTTTTGGGAAAGAGAAAATCCAAAATTTTCTAAATGCAATAGTAGGTTGGTTTGTGTTAAAATATTGGTAAGTTGAGAACGAGACAAACTGTTGCATCTTGACCAAGCGACTCTTTCTAAATTCTTTCTGTTATTGGTTCGGACATTTATTTACTCTATGGCTGCCTGTACACTGCTATATTTGTCGGTTATGTGCCCTTTGGAGTCAATGCTTCAAGTTTCAGCAATTAGATCATATCCACATTTATTTTATAAAGAGTAAACAAACAGGAACAGTTCAGTTTTTATTATGATACCAGATTCATATCGCATCTTTTTCATGATAAATACTGTAAAATCATTTAATTTCGTGGGCATGAAATTTCGTGGTTTTAGTCAAAACTACAATTTCGTGGGGATATGAATTCGTGGATTTCAACTTTTGAACATAAAATGAATGGGAATTTTACTTATTCGTTGAGATTAAATTTCGTGGATTAACTCAACCACGAAATCCACGAAAATTAGTCCCCCAACGAATATTAATGATTTCACAGTACTTCAAAGGTGCTTTACAAAAAGACTCTCAGCCACTCAGGGTGAAAAATGCATGATCTACTAGTACAGGTATGGAACGACCTGACCAGAGGCACGGAGTGGAAGGAATCTTCCACAATAGAAATCTTTTCAAAACGGACTAGAAGGAAGCATTGTCTTGTTATATATACTGCGGCATATAACACAATATCTAAATATGAAACAACTTTTATTTGTGTCTACAGTTTTCCAGGGTCGGATGTGTCCGTAGCTTCTGCTATTAATCATTTAGAATGAGTAATTAATATTGCATGTAAGTGATAATTTACTTAAGGTCAAACTGTATTTTTAGAAAGATTGTAATTAAAATAGATCCAGGTCAAATAAATGTCGGTACGTCTGGGAATAAATAAACTATAATAACGTTCATTAAGCTAGTATATTAAAGCCGTAGTCCCATTAAGACCGGTAACATCAAAGACCAAAAATTCTATGTAATGAGCATATTGAGATTAACAAACGGTAAGATATTCTTCATCTATTCTGGCTTATAAATGTATTATACAGGTATAACTACTAGTATATCGCATGTATCTCATTTGAGTTATGTCTTTCTGTCGTCAAGGAATAATAGCTAATGTCTTTAAATAGATATAACCGTACGGACTTTTCGTGTTTAGAATACGTATTTCGGGTCAATAAAGGTCACATTGTCTCACATTTAAGGTTGATATAATCGTAAGCTGCATTTGAATATCTCAATTTATGGGTGTTATCTTTATTGTAAAATCTTGATAAAAATGTTAAGCATTGTAACGTAAAATTTCTATCTAGTTTTTTTTCCTAAATAATCATTTAGACAAGAAATCGGATTGTAATATTTTAAGTAGGGGTGATTGGGTGAGGTCAAGTGTCACACAGACAAAACCTAGGCCATATATTTTTCAGCTTTCTATAAGGGCAAATAACAGGTGAATCTCCGGACATTATTCCTCACATGGTCGAGTACATTAGTAAACTTTCCGTCAGCCAGCTGGATGACATCCTCAGATGAAAAATTATACACCCAAAACAAGTTTTAGAATACACATCGATCAGTGGCAATGGCTTTAGTATAACAGTCTCTTTTGTAAATAAAATTAAGCTCCAATAATACTAATGTCATGTAAAAAGAGTTTAAAACTCGTAATCTACACTTTAATCAGGCAACAGTCTGGGCGTACGACAAACTTTTAAAAGCACTGTTAAATGTTTGCATTTATATTTGCATTGCGTAAAACATAATGAATTCCTGCTCTATTTCTAAATAATCAAAACATTACGGTTGCTCATTCTTACCCCCAAAGACAGCAAATAACGATCAGGTTTTATAAACAAAAGGAAATGTGCTATCAGTTTACAATAAAACCTGTCTATATAGACCACCCTTGGGAAAGCCAAAATGTGGTCTTTATTGGGAGGTGTTCTTTATTCACAGGTTAAACTAGAGCTATCACTAAAGGTGATGAATGTACCCCCCGCATGCACAGACGGACAGACAGACAACCTGAAACCAGTATACACCGCCCCCCCCACCCTACAATTTTGTTGTCGGGGGTTACAGATACACTGTATATGTTAAAATGGGAAACAAAACATGTGGTCTTTAGAGCCAGGTGGTATTTCAATTGTCAGACAGTTATTGTGAATTTCAAAAGCATCGGGGAAGAATAATTTAAAATAAAACTGAAATAGTTTTTGAAAATAATGAAATTTATAAAAGTAATGTAAGTATTTTTCATATGGAAGAAGAAAACCAAAATCAAACACGGTATCAAATGCAATGTCCTTCTATCTAATTCTATGTTCAGTACCTACACAATTACTTAAATATGTAAAGATTTATGTGTATAGATCCAAGATGACAAATTGGCAAACCCGTACTTTAAAACAAGAATAACATTATCATACTGACTAATATACAACACGTTAAATCTAATTCAAGTATAATGTTATAATGTACGCACTACATGTACGTCCGTTACTGATACTTAATCAAGCGACATTGAAAATTCAAAATTATACAAATACGTGTTTAATTGTTTGGTTTCCATTATGTGTTTTGATACACACTTGTTGTGTAACTATTCAGGACATTGTCATGTTTACAGAATTAAGACATACCCATTCATTGCCCAATTATATTCCAATTATTTCCTTAGTTTTTGTTTCCTCGAAATACGTTGAAATTCGTAGCCTGTTGGTAGAACGACCGCTTGGAGTAGGGTTGTCGTGGTGGTAAAATACAAAAGACTCGAAAAGTGTACTCATTAAAATGGACAGTGCATTGTCTTGTCTTCTTCTATCATATACCCTTATTTTAATGTAAAACAACTGGAATGAAGTAAAATAAGGTTAGTATAAACTAGAAAGTTGCTATAATTTATACAATATATCGCGTATAAACAGTATACTGTATACCTTAGAATCAGTATGTGATTTCTGTATTCACCTAAATGCCTTCCTTTATTTACACTTAGAGCAATTAAAAAAAAAACTAGATTTTTTTAACTATTTCTTATTATTTTAAATTCCAAGATTATGTTATACAAAAGCTGTTGCGTTTACGGGTAATTTTCCGGCGAAAACTATTGATTATAGTTGATTAAAGTGACAAATAATACATCATGCGTTATTTTAGCCTCTTCAAACAGGTCACTCATATATTAGTAGTTGCACATTACATAATTACGTTATGCCACAAACTACCCGTATCGAAACAAAACCTTTTTTAATATGTGCCAATGTACGGGTAAGGTACGTTGATTAGAAATATTGACTCAATATATATAGCCAGAATCTGCATTTTTCCAAATATAGCCAGACCATTTAAAGTTACAAAATCTTTACATTTTAAAAGAACCCCCATAAAATGACAAAAATGAGAACCCAAAAATGTAGGTTATTTATTGTCAACCCAGAGGAAAATCCTTCCGGGTCGAGACGTATTGGTTCAATTATTGCCTAGTTGAATATACAGTTCAGTATAGTACATACACATTTCTTACGTTTTGACCAACTTTAGCGCTAGCTATATATAGCATTAGGCTTTTTATCAGTTAGATTTTTTTTTTTGTATTTAACATGACTATTTAGTGCAGTCAGTTTTCAGTCCTTTGAAACTACGGATTCATTTATTTTTGTATGACATAGTGTGAGGGGTTTGCACATTTCAATATCTCTCATGAACAGACTCAAAGACTGTTATTACTTTCATTAGTTGCGTTTAATGCTCCCAAAAGATCTTATGGACTTAATTGATAAAATATTCATTACTATTGTAAAATGAACATCAAAAATTACTCTGTCAGACATTCGTTTCTTGTATGGTATACACACATAATATGAGTTGGGCTGACTCATACTTCTTTTTATATGTTCGCACAATAAATAGAATTATTCATATGTATAGCTTTCTCCTATGTGTACATTTCAATTGCGTTTGCATAGAGCAAACCATTCCAACAAATTGCTTTGACATTTCTGCATGGTTATATAATTATATACGCAGTGTTAATAACTTACCCGGCTGCAGGCCTTCGGAGCCGAGAACTTGTAAAAGAGTTTTTGTCATTTTTTATGATATAATATTGAATCTTTTCCAAAATAAGGGTTTTACATACTTTAATAGGGGAAGATGTTTCATCTAAAGTATTTGTTTTATTTTCAGCACAAATATTTTTCTATAACGTGGTTCACTAGTTTAAGATAAATGTATTAGAAACGACAGAAAGAAAGGACTGAATTCTTTTTCGTTAAACAAATCTGTCTGAACATTATCACAGAAAAAGTGCCATGTTTTACTTTATAACTGCTGATTCGACGCAATATACAATTGCATAAAGAACGGTTCAGCCATATACACGTAATAATACTTATAAAGGGTGTAAAGAAAGCTTGTTGTTATTGGTAAAGTAAACCAGTGGATCAAGCAATTGCTTATTCTTTGACATGGCTTAAGCACACAGCATGGTCACAGGTAAACAGTACGGGTCTTATATTCCTCTACATCTCAGTCAAGTGGTATTGGTATATGAAGTTAGCAATAGAGACCATATAAACTATCACACAGTACTGTTTCATACGCATATCTTATTATAACATTCACATCTATGAATACATTAATTGTTTTTTACTGGAACCCAGGAAAAAGACCCAAACATAATTGCCATGTTCTAAGATCGCATCACCTCAAGGCTTAGACTACTAAAACAGACTCCTTCTTGATGTGCTTTTGTACATGTACATATAATTGCTGTAAACAAAGCTACTTGGACAAAGTAAAACAGGCAGAGAAGAGGGCAAGTCAAACAAATAAAATATCAAATAATGGCATCGCTTTGGAACATTTATTGGAAAAAAGTCACTATGCACAAAACCTCACGATAACCCAAATTACAGGTGAGTTAAAGTAAAAGTCACCATTTTCTTCTTTGTATAGCTTATGTTAATGACAAAAGTTCATTTTGTTAAGCCTATAACGTTTCATGAAATTATATTCGCTAAAATCTTCAAAAGTTTTTACTTTTTTTATAACATTAAGAAAATATATTACTTAACTTTTTGGAAATGTATTTAAAGTATCTAAACAGATATAAGACACTTGAGCATATTACTCAAGACTACTAAAGGTGATTACGTGTATTTGGCATACCTTATTGTATATACGCGTTCTTCGGCGAAACGTATTGGTCAAATTGCTCTTTAACGCATATTATAAAACAAGCCTTATACCAAAGAACGCTCATCGGCATGAACTAATTAAATATACAGTTTGAAACATTTTATAATGGAAAGATTTTATCACATGTTTGTTTCGTGTTATATAACCTGCATAATCCTTAGGGGTACATTGATTGACAACGGCAACCCTTAGGATAAGCAGATGTTAAAACACCAAACAAACTTACGTAAACGCTTTTCTAGCACAAAACGTTTAAAACGCTAAATTAAATTAATATCATATCCAAACAATTTTACTAATTCAACTATTGAGGCACACACATTAAAATGATTGTTTAAATTGTAAGCAGTTTTCAAAGGTTTCTACCAGCCGTATCTTTTTAAGGGTAATCCCAAGTTTTATTTCCTTTGGGATCATGGAGTCCATTCAACATGTGTGTATTAGAGTTCCACTTAAGCCGGTGCTAGGGGGCGTGCGAGTGTTGCACATTTCATTACATCTTATGAACAGACTGCTATTATTCTTCTTGGTTGCATTCTTTGCTTCTAAAGGATCTTTTACAGATTTTATTAACTGTCACAACAGCAATTTTTAAGTGCCATGTGGCGGCTGTAAAGAGTCCCCCTACCCCGTACTTGGATTCAGCGTTGTTATATTTTCTGAACCTTGGGGATCATGGAGTCCATTCAACATGTGTGTAACAGAGTTCCGCTTAAGCTGGTGCTAGGAGGCGTGAGAGGTGCTGCACATTTCATTACCTCTCATGAACATACTCAGTCAAACCACAGGAACATGAAATGCTATCAATAATTTAACCAACACAAGTCTATATAAAAAAGACCCCCTCTATATAAAAAAACAGCAGGAATGCAACGCATTCACACCCCTCCAACCACATAAAAACAAGACAATTTCAAAAAAACAGAAGTCCGAGTGTGAACGGGTGGTTTCATTATCTAAAGGCAACAAAAGTATACCCGGAACTGTGCTTACCTTTTGCTGTCACCCTATTGACTAACATACAATCAACAGTTTAACAAAATTTTGTTTGTCATCGAAGCCATTGCGTGACGTCACAGGTTAATGTATATGTCTGCCGTGGAGTTAATTAAATTGCTGTGTAAATGTCTGTATCCGTTAATACGGTAAGGAACGTATACGGGATAAAGTACAATATTATGAACGCGTAACAATGTAGTTTGTCATAGCAGGATTGTCATTTACAACACAAATAACATTTAATATCACAAAACCCATACCGTAACGCTCGACATAGCTGACTGGCCATGATGAAAAATATATCAGTTACTCATGGTCGAGTTACTTCCCTGCTTTTGGGAATCTCGAGTGCGTTTCCATATTTGGGGTTTTCCAACATGATTTGTTTTAATATTTTTTTTTATTTAATTGGTAAATTAATTCTTTTTAAAATTGTAATATTCTTTACAAGAAATATTAATAAAAAATAATAACGTATATATATATTTTTATCTGACTCTTAAAACTACTTTTAATTATCTCCGAGGAAAAACATGTGACGTCACGCAATGGCTTCGACGACAAACGAAATGTTGTTAAAGTTAAGTTTTAGGTATATTTTTATTGCCTTCAGATAATGACACCACCCAATCTCACTAGCACTTCTGTTTATTTATGTTTTTTAATTTTCTTGTTTTCATGTGGTGGGTGGGGTGTGAATGCGTTGCATGTTGCATTCCTGGTGTTTTTTTTACATTGGGGGTCTTTTTTATTGTGTTGGCTTAATTATTGATAGAGTTTTAGATTCCTGTGATCAAACCGAGTCTGCTATTGTTCTTCTTGGCTGCATTCTTTGCTTCCATAGGATCTTTTTACAGATTTTATTATTTATCCTCGTCACAGGAGACTTCCATATGGGTGATAATTCTCTAAGTTTTTTCTTCTAAGTTGTTGATCTAAAATTGAGTCATATAAGTTGTTCTTGTAGTCAAAGGTTGCGTCGTCTGAACTGTTGCTGAAGTCTGATTTTGAATCGTCTCTCACTTGTAGTTTTCTAAGATTTTTATGTAGTTTTGGTTCATCTCATGATACTTATTATTGTTGACCGTTTTTTGATGAAAATTCCGTCATGTCTAGCTGATGTTGTGCCCTCCGCTGTTCTTGAATGCTAAAACGTTATGCCCAATGACACTCCATGTCGCCGTAGATGCTGCCGTTGCCAATACATCCTGCTCCCGCCGTGGTCCTTGATGCACTCACAGATTCGAACATCGGTTTTGTAGTCACATAATACCAAGGCCCTGTATGCCGGAACGCCAGTCTTCGAACTCCCACATGTCCGGGTGGTAGTAGAGTGCCCCTCGCCGATAAAACAAAGATAAAAGCATATAAAATGCCGGCTGACGTCGAACAAGGAATACGAATCCAGTTACTCCGGTAACAGGATGTAGAGTAATCAGTTGTATCTCGGGGTGATAAACTCCCTTCGGCTACTGGAACCCTTTATATGGCCGCTACCGACTATGTCAGTCATACATCACTAACTACGTCAGGCGTGACCTAGTCAGAGACCTATGTTCCTTCTCCAAGACGTGAACGTCTCGGCGGTTCCGGATAAGTGGGAAGTTGGACATACACAGAGCCTTTTTATAAACGCAACACATAGCCAAAAACTCCCGCTTTTTATAATGTATAGATGCACACTTTCTTAGCACGTGGGTTAATACGTTACTTACAGTGAACACTAATTTCATAATGAAGAAATGTATACTTGCAGAACTGTATGCTTCATAAGACACACACAACAAAAATAAAAGTCACAAAAAAGCCACAGAATTTGTTAGATTAAGGACTCTCAAAGCAGTGTTTACTAGGTGATTTTTATGGATGACAAGCTAATTTCCAACCTGCTTCATTATTAGTGAAATAGAACTTGATGTGGATGTATTAAATCACGGAAAGTAAATAAATGAGCCGTGCCATGAGAAAACCAACATAGTGGCTTTGCGACCAGCATGGTTCCAGACCAGCCTGCGCATCTGTGCAGTCTGGTCAGGATCCATGCTGTTCCCTTTCAAAGCCTATTGGAATTAGAGAAACTGTTAGCGAACAGCATACATCCTGACCAGACTGCGCAAATGTCACTATGTTGGTTTTCTCATGGCGCGGCTCAAATAAATGTAACCTTGTCAATATCGACATAATTGAAATATATGTTAAATCATCGTAGTGTACAATATTCTAATTCAATTAAAGTACTTATTAAAGTAAACGTTTTTGTGACCGATTGACTAAAAATCTTTTGTTACATATTTCTTTGTTTTTTTTTTTTTGTATTTTAGAGTTGCCATTTTTTGAATTATTGTAAAAGAATATACCTGAGCGTCAATAATACGCATAGAGCACAAAGTAAGTAATGAACCGACAAAGACATTTTAAGAAATTATGGTAACAGTCAATTTACAATGTATGACTGAATTAAAATCTGACATCTCAGATACCATTTTGACATATTTCAACTAATTCAATAAATAATTTTGAGGACGTGGATGGTCCATTGTTTTCCTACAATTCTCGTTGTTTCAGCAAGTTTCAGTAAATATTTCGGATAAAACACGATAGTGAAATAAGTAAGTGAATGTAAAATAACAAATACCATTCCTTATTGATATCTGTTACTTTAGTAATAAGTGTACGATAAAACAGCGAGCTAGTGCACATATTCCCGCTTACATGTTTAAGCGTTGACATAACTCATTATTATGATATTTCTCTCAATGAGTACATGTATTTCTAGAATTGTTCACTCCCATGGGTTGATTCTAATGCTATTCGTGCCAGGCAACAATTTCTTAGCAAATGGTTTTGACATTTCTCTAAAGTTCATAGACCTGGAAATGCGCTAAGTTATGAATAAAGACTTTGATCACTGTTTAATCATCGATATGCATCCAGACTTGCGGAGCCTTAAGCATTTAAAATTCCTTGAGTTTATCGTATGTTGCAAAAGCTATTTGCTGCAAATATGATTACCTTTTATCAACGAGTTAAAGCAGGGTTCATTTTTTTTTCAACGTACCGCCTTGCCAGTTTCGAATGGATTAAGAAAGACAAAGTGACGTATGTGTAATAAATAACACCCTATTACGTCTTACACACAACGCATTTAGTCTCGTTGACACGGCAGTCTATACAGTTAACTGTTTTAATTACATTTCTTTTCTTTTTCTTCGATATAAAGCTTTTGTAGCCATTTGCAGATATTTACAAAACCAATTCACGCTGTTTTTGCCTTATAACTTAAAATAGAAAAAAATACCATGTCAATACACGGACTGGTCTTTAAGCATATGCGAAGACGTTAAGTGCAACAAAGCTATTGATAGATATCATTTTAGTTCCATAATCACTATCCTTCTTACGAGCAACGTCTATAACAGATAATTATTTTCTGGTTTGTACAGCGCGACCTTAAGTAAATTACCAATTACCTGTTTTAGATAAATCGCATGGTCTTATAAATATAACTATAATTTGTAGTTTCATGGAAAGACTGCCTAACATAAGTAATACGCGCTATTGACAAATTATATCAGCATTTTTCACTTTCTTAGCTTAATAAATTGGTGCTGATTTGCGAGCGATATGTAATCATATAGTATATTTTTGTTTTAGTTTGCAAGCATTATTTCAGATGATACATAAAAACAATTTTACCATAGGGAGAAACATCTCATGTATTTTAATGTACAGATCCGTTTGACTACATAGCGATTTGTGTAATATTTTAGCATACACTATGTCGGCCAAAGTATAATTATTTAGAGAAATGTAATTGTATAACTTTTTGTTTGAATCCCGGGAATATAAATCTTACGATATGGTCACAATAAACGTACATTGTCAGTTTTTAATCATTATTTATTTATAATCATAACGTATGAACCAAAGAAAATATAACACGCTAAAATGTCACAAAGTACAAAACTAACACAAAATTGTATTGTCTTCGCAAGTATTCACACAGTTGGATTACAATGAATTCGAAAGGTTCCTAAGTATAAATTAATCAGAGTTTCTTTAGAGAGACGATTTCAGTGGGTAGTTAAATTAATTCAGTACTAATGGTATTGGAATGCACTTGTTGATGCATAATATTCAAACGAATAAACAGTGATAGAGGAAATACAATGACAGATGATCACACCATTTTAGGCTTATGTGAAAGCTGTAGTTCCCTAATTAAAACAGAAGCTGTGTACATACATTTTGTATTAGAAGAAATAAATGTTTCACCAGTTTCAAAGATTCAAACACATTTAAATATTATTGTCAAGGTCTCCACTGAATGATACTATCGTATGTATATTAATGTGAAAGGAACGTAAATACTATTTGATTGAAAATGATGACCTGGCTTTCCAATAAGAAAAATGAGTCCCAGGAATATTTTTAAAAGTTGTAATGTCGTTGGTGGTTTTGTTGTTTTTTTGGTTTTTTTGTTTCCTTTTTGTACTCAATAACAGATCAAATTGCCTGATATGGCTATGAGGTCAGATTGTTACATTACGTTAATATGAAATTTTATTAGATAAAGGAAAGACATGGACGAGCGGCAAACGACAAAGAAATGATTTACCATTTAGCAATGCGGTGTTAGGTATGACTTTTGCATGAAGTTTATAAATTCTATTCGTGAAAATGTTATCAAAATTGTGATTTTTTGCTATAGACTCCCATTCTGAAAACTTGTGTGAGGTCAAAAGTTTTCAAATCAGTCTAGCAAAACATTGAGCACACGGTCTCATCTTTTTGATGGGTATGTTTTGTAGTTTTAATGAAAAAGGTTTAATCAAATTGTACACAGTAGAAAAAAAAGATCTTCACGTGCGGAACTACCTTCATACCAAAATGTCTTGATAAGGTTTCGTTAGGTCAAGGTAACATTCGATGATATATCATAAAATAACTCCCGTTAAAGCAGATGCTAGGCGCGTCAGAATTGAATCCACGAAAACCCTGAGCAGAGTAAACAGTCAGAGTCACGTAGCAGGCCACACACAATTGACTACATTTTAATTCAATGAAAAAGTATCTTATTATCTAACGGCAGATATGAAAAAAAAGTGCAACTCGCGCAAAAAGAAGAAGAAAAAGCGTTGTTTCCCATGTGATATTAAATTACTGATAGCATCACATGTGCAGAAAATCAAAACAATGACTCTGGTCTGAGATATTAAATAACTTGGGAGTATGATACATTATTCAAGCTAAACCAATCGGAAACTTGCATTGTGCATTATATGTGAGGTATAATAAAAATAATACAATATAATACAATTTAAAGCTGAAAAATCGTCTTTGTGAGCATGAGTCTATTCAGCTTTAAGGTAACAGAATTCAGGTGTTGGGGAGAGGGAAGGGTGTTTCAAATTTCATTACCTCTCGTAAACAGATTCTGTCAAACCGCGTCTGCTCAAATTTTGCGTATTTGTGTCCTATGCTTCCAGAGGCTCTTCCAATAGATTTCATTAACAATTTTAATTCATCTTTTGTTTCATTTGACCAGCAGTTGAACGTGCCATTTAAAATGAAAATCAGCATGATACTGTATATTTCATCATTGTTAGTAACTCGAAGGCTATATATACAAGCACACACCACATCAAAGTAGAAAATGATGCTGTTTTACATTTGATTTGCCAAAATCGTCCCAGGTTTGTATCAATTTTAGCATATTTAGAAAGTATATTAACTTTTACAGGTTTTGAAAAATGATTTTGTGAATGAAATTTTATAAAACCTTACATCCAACTTTAAAATAAAATCTGGAAAGTAGATCCCTCGGAAGCACCGAAAACAAGTTAGGCCATTGTATCTCCCGTTTAATTTGAACATCCCGGAAATTCATACATCATGTTTTGCAGACGATTGGCTTTCTGTATGACATAACGCATTTTGACAAAACATTAAATATAACAGAAACGCTTACTTGCTTACAGATCAGCAATTCAGTAACGTGATTGCGTCTGAAAATAGATAAATGAAATGTAAAGCTTGGCTATAAATATTGAGTTGCAAGATTCCAAATGTAAAAAAAAGACATAATGTAAATACGAAATTAAAGATATTCCTGTTGCCCTGACTGCATCGAGAAGTCTATTTGATAAGACATAAATCACAAACAGACCAACATAAAACTATACACTGAAGTATCCGGTTTTGAGATTGACCAGCTAAGTTAGTCACATTTATTATTGTACTAGATATGTTCAGAATAAAATCTGACAGAAGAAAATTTGAAAGCATAGAGTGCAACCAAGTAAAACAATAACAATCTTGGCTTGAGTCTGTTAGGAGCGGTATAATGAAAAGTGCAACATCCCTCCCTGCTTAGGCGGAATTCTATTATGAAGATATTGAAAGAACACTACAATCTCAAAATAACAGAAACTAAAAACAAGTACTGAGAGGAGTAATTTAAATGAAGAAGTGAAATTATTCTTTTGGAGTTCAATGAACAACAGAATATGATCGGAAAATAAATCGTGATTCATGCTATTTCTTATGTTTACCATATATTTCGTTTCCATTTGTTAGAAGTTATTTTTATCAATTCGACATAATTTGTTACTTTTAACATTATAATCTGCTTCCAAGTCATTCTGCTCACCAGATGATGCACCAGATGGGAACTCGTCTGAGGAACATTCTTCTGAATTTATGCTAAGTATTCGGTTATTCTTAGAATCTGAACCGAACCTAACGTTGTGTCATGAAATTGAAATTATGAAACCTTTTAAAACGTTAAAAGTTATATTCCATGAAATAAACTCGCTTCAAAAGTAAGTCCATACTTAACAAGATGAAAGTTATGAACGTTTGCCAGTTTCACACAAGTTCGTCAGTTTCATTTTAAGTTCTGTCCTAAGCATAAACGTTTACAAAAACACATTTACTTTACTTGATATATTCTAGGACAAAGCTATCTTATTTGTGTTTGTCTCTAAATCTTACAATAGATGAATATACTTAAAATTACCTTATAATAGTGTGACAGGAAAGGCCGTACCGGCGACAGTAACCATCAGAACAAATCAACACCCTTTACAATATTTACAAATTTATTTACAAAAGATGATTATTAACAATGAATAGATATGAAAAGAAAAAAAAACTGATTATAAGAAAGAAAAAAAAAGTTCAGTATCTCTAGATACAAAAGTTCTTATACTTCCATTCTAATCTGACGTGACACAGGTCTTTAATGTAATTGTGAACTTTAAGTAGCACAAACAAAACAGATTTCTAAATTCAAAATACAGTCCCTTTAAACCGTGAATACGTTGATTCCGTGTTGGCTCCCTATGGTAGTAGGTGATTGCATCCCTGAGCTGACTTCAGAGGATAACAAAAATCATCGTCTTTGCGGTTTACGGCACAACCATGGGACGAAAGCTCTGCGCTGGGAATATCACATCCAGGCGAGTGAAGACAAGTGAACCTCGGGCATTGTACTTCCGGGTTATGACATCACCAGGTAAAATCGTCTGGCGGAAGAAGCTAAAATATATAACATATGGTAAGCACCATAGCAAAACAAAAAGTCAGGGCATAAAACTGCTCCTTTGGGTACACCATACCTCCGTAGGCTCCCATAAATAATACGTGCTACTTATACAAAACATATGTGCTACTAAGTTCAAACGTCACATGATTAAAATACGTCACTTATTACTTCCATATTACAAAGATTACTTACTTAAAAGACTAAAGTTAAAGTATGAAATGATATGAAAAGTATATGATGAAACATTATAGATACGGACATGATAAACTGCAGCTATTATTTACAACTACAAATTAACAAAATTCAATGTAAATCAAACGTTATATGATAGTTGGCATCCATATAATATCTAATGCCGTACACTACAACGGACATTAATTAGATGTGCTATAGACTGGCACACAATTACAAATTACAATAATATATTACATACACAGTACTAGACTTGCCATATAGATTTATACATAACAATACAATGCAGTAATGGCGTTCCATAATTAACAAAATGTTTGACATAAGTTTTTGAAACAAAGTACTTTACAATTATCACGATACAAATTTCAGTATAAATTTTACATCTTATATAAACGAAACATTTAGACTCCTCTTTCTAAATAATTTACAAAAGTCTGAAAAATTTAATAAATTATCCTGACATACCGAAACTAGCCAAAATCATGTGCCAAAAAGTAAATGTTACAGAATTCTGTAGAATGAACAAAAATTTACCAAATAAAAATCGTAATGCAAAAATCATACAAAAATCTAACAAATAAATTTCTTACCTCGATCGAGCATAAATTTCTAGCAAGAAAATAATTCAGACATAGATTCGTCTATAAAGTCGTAAGGTGGTGTGCGCAAGGCATAACTAGTCCAGTCTATTTAAAGGGTAATGTCCCGCCAAATACTAAATTTCATGGGATTCACGGCTAAGCCGTGGACTCCGACTATTTGTGTTTCCACGGGATTCACGATATAGCCGGGGAATCTAACTACTTTGGCGCGAATTTAAATTGACAATTTGAGGCCCATTATAGTGGTTTTGGGGATAAAAACACGAATTACTGAAGTTTATAAAATATCAACTTTCTTATTACTGAACAGAATTTAATGAAATTTACATGGAAATTTAAGTTATGAAATACAGAAAAACATGAGAGGTATTTCATGCGTAAAATCTGACATTTACCTCAATAACTCAAAAATTTACAAAAAGATGATGCAATACCTGCATTTATACTGCAGATACAATAAGGCCCGTATGTCAATTTGTGACAAATAGATGAATATACATAAAATTACCTTACAATAGATGAATATACTTAAAATTACCTTACAATAGATGAATATACATAAAATTACCTTACAATAGATGAATATACTTAAAAATTGCCTATGGGAAACACATTACTCCAAATTGCTTTAAACTTTTGAAATTTTTAGCTCCCTGCACCTTCTGCAAATGGCTTAATGATTGATAATGCTAAAAAGAAAAGTTGAACTATCAAATTGATATTCGGATGTGAACTCAGATAACATCAAATATTTTAGTTGGGCCAGAAAGGGAATTGTTTAAATGCATGAAAACAAAAGGTTGTATCATTTTTATCATATTTAGAAAGCATACACACCTATACATAGTTTGAGAGGTGTTCTACCTATAAACACCTTTCAATTGTTTTATGCATTCTTTCCTATAAATGTGTACGATATAAACTTGCTAAAACATAACAATAGATATGAAAAAGACTAGCTTTAGAGAAATAAAAACGATATAATAAATTCATTTCACATGTATGTTGAGATAAACGTTCCCATCATGACTTCAGCGATGCTTTGTTCATTAATACCCGATTAGTGGACACGTGTTTGCTTCAATAACTGTGCAACCTGGACTTGACCTTTTCCCTTTATCCGCGTTGAACACTTGCTCTTATAAAAAAGACTCATCAGTGGCCTGACCAAACGTAGAAAATGATGTTAATAATAAGTGGTCCTTGTGGTCATAAACTGAAGTATATATTTATTGCAATTATCGTAATTGAATATACCTACCTCCCTGGGTAATGGTTATTGTAATAGTTATAATTGATATTATGGCTGTATAGAGTTGGCTATTCCTTTCGCTAGCGTGTCAGTTACAGCGGTAATTAGTTAATTCCCAGCTTTATTAATATAGTATTACTCTGAAGGGTGATGTAGATGCTGAATTTCATATAACATACATGACGCAGAATAAATAATGTTCTTAAACTACTTTATGACTTTAGAGAAAGCTAAAACTCTCTTATTTAGATATTATTCTAATGCGAAAGTAATATAACATACATTTTGTATAAGTCATAATAAATATGTCACCAACTTTATGTCAGTTAGATAAAATAAATAATCTGACATCTACGAGCCCTACATGCACAAAATCTTGAGTAAAATATTAGCTGAGCAAATATGGCAGTTCCCAGTTCAAAACATCAGGGTGGGTAGAAGATGCTACGAATGTTTCAAACAAATTTAAAGTCTATACACTGTCTGTTTCTGTTTTAAGTTATTGTGTGAAAAGATATGATTCTTGATATATTGCATATGTATGATATAATCAATTTAAAACAAATGAACATACATAATGTGAAAGTCGTGAAAATTCGGCGGATTTCAAATAATTTCATTCCGGAACGGTCCAGCTTGTTCGTTATTGGGGGGCAGATATGACCCTTGGGAATAAATTAGGCCGGTCGCTGGTCGCGGCCGCCAGGTGGTCGCTATTCACGGCCTTTTTATGAACATTTTTCTACGGGGGTACCAGAGACCGGTCGTTGTCGACAGGTGGTCGCTATTCATGGCCTTTTTATGAGCATTTTTCTACGGGGGTACCAGATACCAGTCGTTGTCGACAGGTGGTCGCTTTTCACGGGTAGTCGCTAGCACAAATTTGACTGTATTAATAATTAGTAAGAACCTACCCATATAATTATTCTATTAATTTATACTGTCGACGCATTGAGGGGCTGGAACTCCTTTAAAAACACAACTGCTCATTTAAAAAAAACCTGACAAAACTACGTCTGTATTATTTTTTTGTGACACAACAATTAGTTCTCGTATCATGCAAGAAATACATGGCTGTGTAAAAAATTTCAACATTTCAACTATTGCCTTTACGCTACAATTTAATAATTTTAGGCTAAATCATCAACTTACATCCATCGCATGTAGCAGATTTTAATAGCTGCGTCACAGAAATTATATGATAGAGATATATTAATAAATCATGTAACACGTGCAACTAACATAAAAGGGTTGATATTTGATCAGTGATGCACTGCGCGCAGTACTTTAACAAAGCGATATTTGATGTGCTGCGCTTAAAGGGTATTGTTACTTGTATTACTGATTCATACCTGTTTACTTAACGTTCTCGAGTTCATGTTAAACTGGTAAACAACACTATGAGTTTCAATGAATTTTAAATTATTTTCAAACAGATATCTTATAGCAGATATATAAAAAGCACCAACATTAAAGTGTAAACATTTACTGAGCTGACAATAAGAAAATAAAGTCAAAATAGGCGAAGGTACTTAATTTGATTCTTTGCATGTCTAGTTACTGAAGATAGCTTGGCACAGAAATAATAATATTAAGAAGACCAACCCAAGACAATTGTATGAATACATTACTTTTACTATAGCAAGCAATTAATATCTAATTTCGTTTAAATTAATGGTTGGCAGAAATTGGTCACAGCTTCACATAAATGTCAATATACAAATACATATGATATAAAGTATATGTTTAAAATGCAGATGTGGAGGCCCTGTGAACAGAGGCCTAATACAGTATACTTGAAACAAACAAACAAACTTCTTATTACACAACGTTAAGATATACTGGTGGAGGCTGACCTAACCGCCACATGTCGAGAATTTGGAACAACGTTGAAAATTCTTGTCAACCGCCACCAGTATAGTGAAGCAAACCCTGCCTGAGAAGCTGTGCCTTAATAATTTACTGCTAGAAAGGACTGAAGCTTGAGTTGCAGAGTGAATGAAAACAAAATATTTCCAAATTATGATAAGTGCACCCAATCCCTGTTGAAGAGACCCGCCACGGGTTCGACGATTTCTGGTTAACGAAAGCATCCACCAATATATTGTAAAAACAAATGAGCAGCGAAATTATTAACGCGTTTTCTAGCTCTCTCAAATGAAAAATAAGTTAATTACACAGTGAATAACAATGATACCTTGATTGTCTTCAAAAGGAAACAAGTGTAAGATTAATGGTTTAACTTGCCGCCATTTCATACCACCCTGACTCTGACACAGTATAGTCGCATTATGACGCTGCATTACAAGATGAGATCCCTCAGCTGATTCTTTGTCGTAACGAAAATGGGTAGGACGCACTGAAAAGCTGAAAACATTTGTCAACAAAAAAGGGCAACAGATGACAGGTACAAATAAAACTGCTTATAGGCTTAAGATCTGAGTGACAACAGCTGACGTGAGAGGATTCTAATGTAAGAATTAAATGCACTTGAATCCGGGGCGCAACGCCCCATTCTTGTAATATCGTCAGCAGTCATGCTGCTGTTGCAGCACCTACTCTGAATGTAGTGGTTTATATGGAATGACAGTCAAAAATGTCTTTAGAACACACTAAACTGACAGCATATGACGGGTAGACCGTTTAAATAAACAAATAGATAGTTTGAAGCACTAGATGGTCGAACAACCATATATCTTTGATGAATGAAGAATTATGCGAAGTACACCAGTACTTACAATACTAACATCTCCCTCACATAACGCGTGACATTTAGCACTTATATTCGAGGAGTTTGAGTCCGTGTGTACAAGCTCACATATCCTTAAAAATCAAAAATGGTCAGGGAAAATACTGCTGAAAACTGTAATGCCTCAAATATAGAAGAGCAAATAATATTTGTCACCTGTATAAGTTTACGAAGTAAATCAAGCGTTATAGGTTGCCTGGTGTGAATTGTCCGATGCAACCTATCAAAACTGATAAGCATTCAACGTAAAATAAATCTTTAAATACGATGTTCAAGACTATTTATTTTACAATAGAAGAAATGTCCGAGATATACAGACATATTGTATGACGAGCTACATTCTTGATTAAAAGATGGGCTAAAAGTGGCCTTCTTCTCACTTAGTAACGATATTATTTCCTGTTCTGAGATTTTGTATCTGCAGCAATTCTAGAAAAAAGAATAAAATAAATATAAAATTAAAACATCATTATTGGAATCTGATATACGGTTTTTTATTTCTTTTTTGTTTGTTAAGGGTATGTTAAGGTATTTGTATATATCTATAAAACAGAACAAACTGGCCATACATTCCCTGAATTAGAGCCAGCCAAACAAACATAATTATCCAAGTAATAAAACAGCCTTTCGGATTTCCTCTTGTACTGGACCAGCTATTGTAATAAATTAGCAAACTTTTCCCAATGGCAGCAAGAGATTGCACACTCATAGGTAACGCCTTGTCCGTAAAGTAATCCACTTCTAATTTGAAGCCTAATAATTTCAAAATCATAATTATGAATCTCAAAGTGCGAAAGGCAGATTTGATGCCAACTTTAGCCATTTCGCAATATTGCACTTATAAAAAAAAAAAATCTACAAGCCTACCTCCCTGCTATATAAACTGCATAACTTATAGATTTAAACTACTCAACAAAAATCTCAAAATACTATTTAAGTATTTTCCCACAATATCTGAATGCGCATATAATAATTAAGTCCATATATTAAACATCAGCAAGTATAAACAATCGAGGATTCCTTCGATAAGAAGCAAAATCAACCCTGGCATCTACTTGCAAACGACCTTCTTCTTCCATGTGCAGAACTGAAATGACCCAAAAGGAGATTAAATCGCAACAAGTTTATTAATATACCAACAAGATATAAGCTAAAACGGGCCCTTACAACAGGATAAGAGCTCCTTCAGTAACAGGTTTTGAATAGTAATCATTAAAAACACATTAGTGACAACGTTGCATATATTTTGTGGCGAAAAAAAAATAGCTGTCTTCTAAAATTGTCAAACAATCAGCGAAACTTTCGCTATACATAATATAATACTTATCAACTTCAGAAAACCTTTTAAATACTTGTGATTATAACAGTATGCTTTATAATATCATTGCTCTGAATTATGATATTTTACGTATTCACATGTACATGCCCTAATACCTCATAAATCTGCGTGCATTCGAACTTTTAAAAAGGATTATGCACGTGCTGCAGCTTCAGAAAAGGTTACAAGTAAAACAACCAGGTGTATATACTGCAAGCTCAAGAGTTCGTGTAAAGCAGACTTCAGTTTAAAAGAACTTTAAAGACGTTATTTGTAAAAAAAAAAAAACATATCTAACGTGGCAAACAACATTCAAAGTATATCTTACATAATAGTCGATCTGTCAATAAGAGAGGACAGTCAAAGCTATTCGAAATCATAATGTATTTATATAAATGAAGCTGACATGTTCCGAGGCACTTAATTGCCTTCTTACGTCGTTTAGCAAATTCAGTTGTTGTTGAGTTATTTTGCACTAAAATGATCTATTCAGGAACGCATATATACAATGCAAAAATCTTGTAGCAGTATAATGAATAAATTGACAAGTACGCTTGCACTAAACTTCGTCTCGTTACTATGGCCATCTGCGAAGGAAAAAAAATAAGCCCAAATGTCTCAACAGTATCGTTAAGATATTCAAATTTAAGATAGTTGGCCGTAATGGATATAGGCATTACATATTCTTTGACGTTCTGAATTTTTTACGGAAACCATGTATAGGTTGAGCTACATTTACGTCAAATTACTTAGGAGAATATGTGATCACGCGGAACATCTTTACGACTCAGCCAGCTCAAGAGAAGTCGGGATTGCAACAAAAATTGTAAAGAGAACATTTGGAAACATTGAACGCAACAAGCGGCCAGGACTTTAAAAGATTCTGGGTTATGGCAAGTTGTAATTTGTTTTTGGTAAAGTTTATGAATACTTTAATGAAAGGTTATGGCCAAGTTACTTCGAAGACACATCGCATGTTTGAACAGTTGAACAGTTCACTTTCTTTTCTAATTGCTTCTGACAGAAAGCATGGTAGCCTTCATGATAGGCAGTTTGTGAAGACAATTTAGGCTGTTGTCTTTTCGGCTGTTTCGTAAGTCGTTTAGTATGTTTCATACAGCGATCTGCCTTCTGCAAAGGCATTGAGTACATTTGTTTATGGTTCCTTGCTAATCAGTCATAATTATTGGTTAATTGAAACTGCTTGTAAGTGATAATTTACTTAGGGCAAAATTGTAAATATGCCAGAAATAAATGCAGGATAGTTGGACGACGATACGTCTGGGAATGATATCAGTAACAACATTATAGTATACTATAAAAATGAACTATTAGGTAAATCAGATTTTTGTACATGAACTTATAGAAAATAATACAAATGTAAGGTCAGCTTTTCTTCAAAGCGGCGAAGCACACTTAATTATTCGTTTATTCTGGCATGCAATCAAATAATAAAAGTGTGACTGGAGCATTTGTCTTCATGACTTCATTATGAGATAAGGCACAAGTAAGGACTTTAGTAATTCAGACTATTCGTATGAAAAGGTACGAATGAAGACGGTGTGCGTTATGAAGTACGAATTAAGACGATTTGTGACATTTGTTTTATTCTCTTCAGTATTTATCGTTTAACAGCATTTGATTGTAAAGTTAAATAATATTTCGGTAGTAGGATCATCAGGTTTTTTTTAATACATTTTTATACTCTCAAATTTCTCTGACGATGATAAAGGGTTTAACTCACTGCAAGTCTGTATGTTTAACCTTAGTGTATTGCTTTGAACTCCACAGAAATAACAAACTAATTTGCTGTTAATGTTTTGTCACACCACAAATAACGTTTTGAATATATCAATTGAATAAAGCAAGTCTACTCAGCCATTCAATAATTGCGCGAAAAAAAGCAAACGATTATGATATCTCGCACCTTTATAATGAAAATAAATCTTTTCATTTTTAAGGCGCAATTTTATATAAACGATGGATAATCTATCAACGTCAGTAGACAATAGTAGTAGGCAATACTAGTCGCAAAAGTACAGTTTTACAAGAATACAACGACTTGAAGATTTTTATGTTGTCAAAGTATTTTTAATGAACAATGCGGACGATCTTGTTGGATAAACAATTAATACAAAAACAAGAATTATTTATTCATTCATAGATCAAAGCAATAAGAATTTAATATGTTAGAACTGCGTGGAATATTCCAGTCCTCCTAGAAGAGAAATATAGTGTAAGGATTAAGTCACTTATAATTCCTCTTGTAACTATCGTCGTTTTAGAAAAAGAAATAAGGTTCTCTATGCAATGTAAACTATCTATATTATTTCTTAATGCAAACCACACTTACCAGGAAACACATTGTAATATACAATACTCTTGTAAACACATCTTTTGATCAATAAAGAAGTACAAAGTTTCACTAGTCAATATGTTTCCCATATTTTACATTATACATTCTATATTTGTTTTATATTAATATAAATTTATTATGAAACCATCCCTTGATAAGGGATTCAACAGGTAGGATTTATATGTACACTGTCCTGTTAATCTGGATGTGTGGATATTCATTTACATATAACTGTATTTTATGCATATATTGGCTATATACACTCCAATACCTTCTGTCTAACAGCATAGTTTATAACGAATATATTTTATAAACCGCCTCGATAGCCTAGTGGTAGAGCGTCCGCTTCGAGTGCGGGAGGTCGTCGGTTCGATCCCCGGCCGCGTCATACCAAAGACGTGCAAATGGTACCAGTAGCTCCCTTGCTTGACACTCGGCATTAAAAGGGAAACTGGCCTCTTCTCTCATACCCTCTTGGCGATGGATACCATCAGGAATAAATTAGAGTTAGAGTTAGAGTTTATTCAGTGTGATTTTGTTTTTCTGAGATACCATACGGTTTTACATTCATATTCGTTATATTCTGAGGTAACACAAAAACCTGATTACATATTTCTCGACAATAAAAGCATGTTCTTTCTTCTTAATATGATATATCTCACAGGTCGATGTACTTAGCTTGCAAAACATGCAGAAGAGGTTATATTCTGCTTCCTGTTATTTATGTTTTGTTGTTACATCTTTCCAATGTTTTCATGTAAATCAATGTATTCATGACTGAAAATATCCTCAGTTACTGCAACATCGACACTTGTTTCTGCTATCTTACCGAGTTTCCTGTTATTAAAATGAAGCGAATTTGAGCATGTAGGCGCTTTAAAAATATATTGTTTTATATTGTTGTCTCCATCCTTTATAACGTACGATTTGTGCCTTTTGTGTGGTATGTAAATTTATTTAAATTGCAGAAGTTGTTATAGATGAATTTCGGAAAGATTGCTTCTGAATTTGAATAATTATTCCTTTTAATTACAGAAATAGATGCGCAAAATAAAATCTCCCAGACGATATAAATTTTATAAGTTCCACATTCAATAAGAAGGATTCAAGACAATCGGCACATTCCGTTCTATTTAACGTTTTTCCAATTGTACAAATTTAATTTTCTTATGACAATCAGTTTCGTATTATACGAAAGTATATTATCGAATAATATTCACCATTGCATTCTATTGCTAATACTTAGCAATTGAGGTTTATACGCATACATTATACATCGCTTATATCTACTAGGTAAAAATATTTGACCTGGGTCAAGTAATGTATCTGTTTATTTTGTTTTTGTTGGTTTTAGACATTTATGCCATATGACGACTTTTATAGGTGAAAATGGTATTGGTAGATTAAGTGTCTCTCAAGGCATTAATTTACTCATTGGCTGACACTTTGATATCACCAACGACCTTTCCTAAGCCAGCTTGATGGCTTTTTGACATAAAAATATACACATCAAGGACAGGTTCCAAACCATAGCACAGGCGCCTCTGTGTTCCTTTGTTTGTTCGTTTTGTCCTTGGTGTGTTGGCTTTGTGTGTGCGCGCGTGTATGTGTATGTGTGTGTGTTTGTGGTGTGCGCGTCTTCGTTTTGGGGAGGCTACGTTTCTGGTACGTGGCATTCCTTGTTTGATATTTGTCTTTGTTTTTTATATAATATAGAATTCAGTATGACAAAATCTGCTCTAGAGAAAAACAAAACCATTACAGATCAAGGTACTGTTATATAGTACATAAGTTATACGAGACTTGTACTCAGTTCCAAAAGAAAGTGTGCACTTAGTTTTCTGTTATGTTTTCTCGGTTATTTTCATGAAAACTTAATTATAATGTTTGGTTCCAAAATTTATATCAGTTCGTAAACAAATTGGTGTGCACTTTAGATTTTGAGTTGCAGTCGTTTTAAGTGGTTGAATTTATCGAAATAGGACACATGTTTAAAATAAAATTGCAAACTATTTAAGATTAGAAAGTGCACACTTTCTTTTGGTATTGAGTGTATGTTATGCAGGGGTGAGAAAACAAACCTAAAGCGTATAGATGTTTTCATTTAAAAGGTTTGTGATATATAATTTACTTATGAATGGTACAAAAGGTGATGGAAAAAGCACATATGAAATTCATAATTGAGAACATTGTTTTGATAGTGAAATGATAGGGAGTTTCATGGATTCTGAAAATGTATTTTATCAATTAAAGTCTGCCGTATACGTTATTTTATTTCTTGATATCTCAGAGCGATACAATACAGAAGAAATACTAGAAATGATGAAAATGACAAGCTTATACATTTAACATATTTTAAACGAAATGTATTAATCGAAAAAAGTCAATAAGAATATCCTTTAGAAGCAAAGAATGCAACCAAGCAAAATAATAGCAGACTCGTACTGATTGAGTCTGTTCATGAGAGGAAATGAAATATACAACACCTCTCACCCTCCCCCACCCCCTAGCACTGGTTTAAGCGGAAGTCTATTACTTAGATGATGAATGTACTTCATGATCCCAAAGGATCAGAAAAAAATAACAATACAGAATCTTAGTACCTGGAGACTTTTAACGGCCACCACAAAGCACTTAAAGATTGCAGTTGTGATATTCAATAAATTCGATAAGAAGATCTTAAAGAAGCAAAGAATGCATCCAAGAAATATAATAGCAGACTTGGTTTGATTGAGTCTGTTCATGAGAGGTAATGAAATATGCAACACCTCTAGCACCGGCTTAGGCGGACTTTTATTACCTAGATATTAAATGTACTCAATGATCCCAAAAATATAACAACAATGAAAGACTTATTTCGGTACGCGCTGAAAACTGTATAGTTTTATGTTAGTTCCTTTATATTGTTGATGATAATGCATGAAACGTTTAAAACAATATAATGTTTTATTCTTTTGTCTGTCAATATAAACTATAATGACAAACGATTGCTGACAGACATATTTTTCCTTTGATTTCATAAATCTATGCGTGCTTTTTTATTTCGATATAGCTAATGGTATTAAGGATTGACTTCAAAGGAATTGGATATTCTATTATATCAAAGAGGGCATATCGTCATCTCACAATTAATATTGATCAACTGTTCATTTGTGTCCATGGCGTTGTATGTAAGAACTGTTTACGTTGAGGTGACAATATATACTTGGCTTCCGCTTTTTGTGAAGTCCTTTTTCAAAGTGGAACGATACTTTGAAGGATGCTTTAAGGGAAATCAACTAGGCTTGTTTGTTTTGTTTTGTTTGTTTTGTTGAGTTTAACGTCGCACCGACACAATTATAGGTCATATGGCGACACTCCAGCTTTGTTGGTGGAGGAAGATCTCAGGTGCCCCTCCGTGCATAACTTCATCACGGGCGAGCACCATGGTAGAAACACCGACCTTCAGTAAGCCAGCTGGATGGCTTGCTCACATGATGAATTCAACGCCCCGAGTGAGGCTCGAAACAACATTGATGAGGGGCAAGTGATTTGAAGTCAGCGACCTTAACTACCCGGCCACGGAGCCCCCCTAAGGCTTGTCTTTGTCTCTCATTTAAGTGAAAGTGGATGAAAAAGCATCTTAGCATATATGTTCTTGCTAAACTATCCAGAAAAGTCTATCATCAAATCAGTGACAAAATATACACAGTAGACAGTTAACAGTAGATCCAATCTGGAAAGAAACATAATTATTTGTATCAGAAAATATGAAGCTCAGTGGTTCTACTAGGTGCTCGTCCGTGCCTGAAATAATGCCCGGGGTCTTCTTCTACTTTCGATATTCTAAAATGCGCCTATGACCTATAAAAATGTGTCAGTTTGACGTTAACCCTTACCTGGCTAAATTTCTAAAATGAACTTGTTTATCAATCAATTTGGACAATACCATTAACTGTAAAAAGGGGTGCTTTCCAAAAAGATACTAACTGAATTGCGAACAATGCAGATTATGACCAGACTGCACGGATGTGCAGGCTGATCATGATCTACACTGATCGCAAAGGCAGAATCAATCGTGTCCGATATGGTAAGGGTTAAACCCCGTGAAGCCTTTATCTGTTACAGCATTTTACGCAGCTACTGTTATAAGACAGCATCTAATCTTGAAAACACGATTATCTATCTGCAAGACTTGGGTGCGCACCATAAACCGGTTTAAGCTCCCCAGTGGTGTTTTTGCCACTGACCGTTCCAAGGCGGTGCCCCACTGTGTTCCTTTGTTTGTTCGTTTTGTCCTTGTGTGTTGACTTTGTGTGCGCGCGTGTGTGTATGCTTATTGTTCGTCTTGTCCTTATGTGTTGGCTTTGAGTGTGTGTGTGTGTGTTGTTCGTTTTGTCCTGATGTGTAAGCTTTGAGTGTGTGTGTGTGTGGTGCACGCGTTTGTGTGCTGGGGGGTTCGTTTTGAGGAGGCTGCGCTTTTGGTGCGTGGCATTCCCTGTTTGATATTTTTCTTTGTTTTTAGTGTAAGAGGAAGCAAGCCATTTTGATCGAGAAAATTGTGGAGAGTGACACATGGTCTAGCTGGTAATTCCTCATTCAGTGCTATTGTTTTCACGTTTGACACCAGTATAACAAAGATTGTAGAATCGAGTTATTATGATGCATATAGCTTAGTAATACACTGTAAGTATACACTATTGATTTTATATTCTTGTTTCACTATTGTCAACGAAATCTCCTGATGCATGTCTTGTATGGAATTATTGAACGAAAAATTGTCTGATTTTTGTGTAATTTGTTTTTAAATTTAGAAAACATGTGTACTAATATGAGCAATATAAAGTCAATTTTATAAATGCGTATATGCTGTTCAAATATTGAAATGTTCCTTAAACATAAATATATATTTTGTTCTACAATGCAGCTCATGTGTCTCAGGTCTTCTGAATCAAAATAACTATGCTTGAAACTATACCAACAAATCCTGATTTATATCCAGAAAAAGTGGCTAGTAGCAAAAAATCCAGTATGATTGTACTAATTAAGATTTTTGACATACAAGATACCTATATCAAACAAAAGACTTTTCTGGATAGTTTAGCTAGTATACATTTTAATATGAGATGAGAATAAAGTAATTATTCAGGACAAAATAATGAATATTTCAAACTGTCTGGTCTATTGAGTAATTAACACACATTTTAGCATCTTCGTTACTGCCGAATATGTATCAAATCCCAATCGTGCCCCAGCTGGTCTTGAATCTACAAGACTTTGATATATATATATATATATTTCATACGTATTTCGACATCCAAATATGCACTGCTTCCCTTCAGGTAATCGAGCTGAACTGGTCGCGTTCGATTTTTGTTTCATATATGCAGCGGGTTTTGACCAATTAACTGTTTCTGTTAAGGATGAACGAGAGATTTTTTTCAGGGTATCAGCCATTTTGAAAAACATGTTTCTTCGAATATTTGTTTCTAATAAAATTTATGCCACAAACAAATGCTAAATAATTAAAATATGGTTAATAAAACCATTTAAGCAAACATATTCTTCTTGTTGCGAAAGAAATTTTCCGCCCTTAGTTTTGGTCGGCACTGGTCTTAAATTGATTCAAGATGTACAGTGGGGTAAGTATCGGTATTAAGTAGATCAGGTGAGTGGGGATAACGGAAAAGGCTCTAACGCTGGTGTCAAATACATTAAAAAGATTTATCTTCTAGACTTTGACAATGCAAATATTAACATTTTGTTCATCCATATTTCCATTTTACGACATACATCACCTTTAGGCAATTATTTTATGACATAGAATAACTTTCTAGTGGAACCTGCTTTTCGGTACAACGTCTAGTACGACTTCATAAAAAATAAAAGTGAATAAAAAGACATTTTAGCACACAATCATGTCATGTTTTTGTTACATTATCCACAATTTATCGCATAGTGCGGCAGTTTTCCTTTGATCTTTGCAGTATGTTAAACTTGGTAACACACATTAATACTACAAAATCTGTGCTGATATTTTACAAAACTGTTACGATATATATCAAGGGGCCTCCGTGGCCGAGTGGTTAAGGTCGCTGACTTCAAATCACTTGCCCCTCATCGATGTGGGTTCGAGCCTCACTCGGGGTGTTGAATTCTTCATGTGAGGAAGCCATCCAGCTGGCTTACGGAAGGTCGGTGGGTCTACCCAGGTGCCCGCTCGTGATGAAATAATGCACGGAGGGCATCTGGGGTCTTCCTCCACCATTAAGGCTGGAAAGTCGCCATATGACCTATCATGTGTCGGTGCGACGTTAAATCCAAAATATATATATATATATCAACACAGAAATCTCTGTAGAGTTTCATTAGAGAAAAAACTGTTGCGATATATATCAGCACAGTAAAACTCTTCCGATATATATCGCAACACTTTTTCTCTATTGAGGTCCTATCAAGGGAGTATAATTTTTTCCTTTCAAAGAAAAGATGATTTTAGCTCCAATTTACAGTTCACAGAGAAAGAATTGTAAAAGAAAAAAATAAACTAGAATATTTCAAAAACTTGATAGTTATTGCCAAATTCAGAAATACATGAAATATATGAAATTCTGAGATTTCTCAAATGTTTCTTTGTCTTTGTTTTTCTTTTTACAAACAAATCAACAAGTTTTACAATATGTTTGGCCAATGAAATGCAAAAATTTAAAACCAATCCATAAATCTGTTGGATACTTTTATCTGGGGAACACATTTTCTAAAACAGAAGTTTTAGTGTTTCAGTCAACGAGGCGCAGAAAGGGAATCAAAAGAGTAAAAATAATAATAAACAAATTTAAATGAAAATAATATATAAATTTTAATGATAAACTATGCGATAAAACAGTTATAATATGTAATGCTCGTGTGTTACCAGGATATATCAGAGCTAGAGGTACATCTCGGTATTTTTCTCTGCACATATCTGTCTCGGCCTACCGGCCTCGACGATATGTGCAGAAAAAAATACCCTCGATGAACCCCTAGCTCTGATATATCCTGGTAACACACTCTCACACATACTATAACTATTACTTAGTGACAAATATACATTGTACAAATTGACAGTAGATGCAATCTGAAAAAAAAACATGTTTATTTGTATCATGTGATTCTATCAGTTCTCACCCGTGCTTGAAATAATGCCCGGGGTCTCCTCTACCATCAATATATTAAATGGCGCCCTATTATCTATAAATGTGTGACGGTTTGACGTTAATCCTTACTCTGCTAAATTGCTATAAAGAACTTGTCTATCTTTCAATTATGGACAGTACCATTAACTGTTCAAAGGGGTGCTTGACTGAATGGCGAGCAGTGCTGATCAGACTACACGGATCATGATCTGCACTGGTCGCAAAGGTAGAATCATTCGTGTCCAGCATGATATGGGTTAAACCCGATGCAGTCTTTATGTATTACAGCATTTTACGAGGCTGCTGTTACGTTTTATGACTGCATCTAACCATGAAAACACAATTATTTGCAAGTATAACAGGAAGTAAGCCATTTCGATCGAGAAAATTGTGGAAAATGGTGCATTTTTCTGGTAATTTCTCATTCTGAGCTCTGAGCTAATGTTTTTATGTTGGACACCAGAATAACAAGATTGTAAAATAGACTCATCATAATGCTATTTTGCTTAAACTGTAAGGATGCATTATTGATTTGGTATTATGGTGAGCCTATTGTCCACAAAATCTAACTGATGCATGCCTTGTTTGGAACTTTTAAACAAAAGTGTTTTCAGTATTTGTGTGTAACATAATATTTTAATTTAAGAAAACATGTATACTGATATGAGCAATATAAAGTTTTCTTTTATAGACTCGTTTGTGCCGTTACAATATTGAAATGCTCCTGAAACATATACACATATATTTTGTACTACCTTGGAACTGTATCAGGGTTGTGCCTAATTATTTTAAAAAGTAATAAATTAAGTACAATTATTTTGACAATCTTATCAATCAAATTACAATTAATTACTTGTTGTTTTGGACAATTAATTAATTAATTACACTTATTTAGGATAAGTAATTAATTATAATTAATTTTCATCAAATCATGCCTTAAAATCTCCACTGGTATATTTCGACAAAATAAAACATTTTAATACAGCCAAGTTCATGGTGTGCCTAAGCAAACAAGACTAATAATATGTTTACTACATGTTGGCCTCTGTACATATACAGATATACATGTAGAAAATAACTGACTACATCAGCAGTCTAGCCTGACTTTCGATTGTACAGTTAGACTGCTTTCACAGCTGGTCAAGTTATTTCAGACTATTCTCTTGTATTTAACTTTCTTGCTCGTCTAAAGCTTTCGTCTCTTCATTTTTAGGCAGCTAGGAGTTCAATACATATTTATAATAAAACATATTTATTAAACAGTAAACATTTAAATAATAATAATAATGATACGCACAACAACAATAATAACAAGAAGAAACACATACGGATTCTTTCTTAGAGAAACAATTATTTTTCATAGAGCAAAGAAGATATTTTACTGAAAAGTATATTATTGTGCTTATATATAAGAAATCAATCATTGTATATAGCCCTATATATGAACAATTTGTAGCCGTTTTCCTTTTTGTCATGTGATATATTACTGAATGTATGTATTATAGAAATGTATATGCTGATGCTGCCCACATAAAGTGGGACTCATGCTTATTTGTAAATAAACTTAAAGTACTTTATGAGGTGACACTACTGTATTCAATCCGAAATCACTCTTCAGTTATATAAAATCATTTTATACTGGTAAACAGTACAGGACAAAAACTAAAACTTGTTTCCCTGTTATTTTTTCAACAGATTGAAAAGGAAAAGAATGAATTACTATCAGATACTGTTACATTATTTTATCAATACAATATTTTCTAAAAAGAAATAATGCAAATGACAGCTTTTGTGTAGCAACAACAATTAAAGTTATTACAGACCAGAAATGTACATACCTTAAATCAGTAAGTGATGAAAAAATACAAAAGATGTTGACACCTTATTATTTAGAGCATAATAGGTATACATTAGGACTGCTTTATAGTGTGAAATTTCACCTTAGCACGATGAGACGCAATAATTAAGAATAATAATATTTAATTGATAACGAGTCAGTAATTAATTAATTACAATTATTTTAATTGACTTTTGTCTCAATTAATAATTATTTTCAATTATTTCAAATTTGTTAATTAATTATAATTAATTAAATTATAATTATAATTAGGCACAAGATTGAACTGTATCAACAAATCCTGCTTTATGTCCGGAAAAGCGCGAGTAGCAAGCCAAACGACAATATATCCAGAACAATAGTTCATATTATTAAATTTGGCATAAATGGAATATCAACCATTCAAATTTTGTTGACATGAAAGATGCTAAATATTGGACAAAAAAGTTTAAAGCAGAAGAAGCTAGTATAAATGTTAATATGAGGCATGAATAAAGTAATTTTTCAGGCCAAATGATGAATTCTGGGTATTGAATAATTAAGACACATTTTAGCATATTCGTTACTGCCAAAGAATTATCAGACCCCAATCGTGCCCCAGCTGTTCTTGAATCTATAAGACTTTGATATATATATTTCTTATGTATTTCGCCATGCAAATATGCACTGTTTCCCTTTAGGTAACCGAGTTGAACCGGTCGCGTTCGATTTGTGTTTCATATATGACGCAGGGTTTGAAAAAATAAATGTTTTTGTTAAGGATGAACGAGGGTTTTTTAGGGATATCCGCCATTTTGAAAAACATGTTTCTTCGAAAAAAAAATTCTAACAAAATTTATGCTACAAACAAATGTTAAATAATTACAATATAGTTAATAATGTACCATTTAAGCAAACATATTCTGAGACTACTTGTTGCGAAAGAAATTTTTAATCCTTAGTTTTAGTCGGCATTTGTCTTAAATTGATTTAAGATGTACAATGGAGTAGGTGTCGGTATTTAGTAGATCAGGTTTGGTTCTGTTTTTCCTGCCCTTATTTGTCTTAGAAACTAATATTCTTCAATATCACAGAGTATGAAAAATTCTTAATTGTAGAAAAACTGATCGTTCATCCTTAATAACATTTCTGATGTGTCAAACCAAATTGAATTCTCTCTTGATAACTAATTCATATCAAAAAGACTTTTTATTTATACAGATGAATAATACATCGAAACATTACTCGCATAATTTCCCTAAAGAAGACAGTTTTATGTAAAGTGACGCTGCATTGCCAATTTGTAACTCTCATAAGTAGACTGCTGTTAACACCTTTGGCCAAAATAATCATTCAAACACTGACGTCAGTGGGGATAAGAGAAAAGATTCTAATGCTGGTGCAACGCTTAATGTAGAGTGTTTTATCTAAGAGCAATTTAGAAAGTATTTGATCGTACGAAGTGCAAAAATATTTTGTTGGTTGTAACAGAGCCACTGAAAAGCATCATTATTTTGCCATTTAGAAATCCTGCTGAGTAAGTTAAACAAATAAGGGAGATTCATGTATTTGATTTGTGATTCTTTCCAAATGGTTCAGACAAGTAAACAACGGCTACCACCATTACCGTTATGGCAATTTGATTCTTGAATAGAAATAAATGAAATAATAATGAATAACAACGAAACCTTATTGCTTAACAAAATTAAGGCAAATACAAGATATATAAGATTCACGTGTTGTGTGCCTACTGGAAAATGTCGTCAAGTATTTTGAATTATGTTGTAAATATTTCTATCCTTCGTGTTCAAGTAATCCATTTAAATTTTCTTTGTTGTAGGAATTTGCATCAGCTTTATACTAGGGAGCGCTTGGGTGTAGCACATTTACTTCTCATGAATAAATTAAATCAGAAACTAACACAGTCTGGCACAATTGTCTTTGGTTGCTTTTTAAGCTCCCAAAAATTAATTTCATAAACCTCATAACTCCGTAACTCTTGAGCAATTGCTGAAGGCCAACTCGGTAGGCTCAAGAAGTAAAATATGAGACTACTAGCCTACTAGCACTGTAATAAAAATACAAGACTACTAATCAGGCGATTCTTTGCTGAGTTCTCAGGCGATGCATAAGTCCTCTTAACTTGACGAAAGAATGAGGAGAATATGTCGAATGCCATTTGTCCCCCTGATTTGAATACGTGGGGCTGTCGACAGTTACAAGAGGTGAAAAAGTAATACTGGTAAGGACTGTACAAACTCTGCTTAAATTTACTAACACCAAATATACGAAACACGAAACGAAAACCAATGCATAGATATTCGTAGATGTTCGTTTGCCATTAAAATCATATAGAACTAATAATGTATCCAGGAAGAAACTTATCACAAATTGCAATCGACAATATCATTTCCTCTACTTGTCGATAGAATCGAAATTTCTAAAAGAAAAAAAAATAGCCTGGTGAATTTCATTAAGAAATATTATGTTTTTATTGTAGGATATCCGTTAAAAGTGACGTTCAGCCTTGATTTTCCGTGAAACTGACGTGAATAACAACTTTAAGAAGACACATAGTGACATTTACGAAGGCATGCCTATACGTTCCTCTTCTTTGTTGACATTTAGAATGTGACTCACATTTTGCGTTATTGTTATATTATTCTTGATATGAACATATATAGGAGTTTATAAATGCACTAACCTTCAGACATCTGCATGCAGATCGTGAGATGAACAGTATCAATACCTTTGATTTCGCTAAAGGCTATGTTATCCAGAAAATATCAAAACAATTTTCTTGAAAGTTATTGCAAGGTAAGATTGGCATTAGACGGTTACTCATGGGAGAAGGTAAATGCATTCAATATAAATATTTAATTTTTGTAAGTTGCTAGATGAAAATAATAGAATACGATATGTTTTGTATCAATGCATATAATATAAAGCGCGTGCTCTTGTTTGTAGGTATATAATAATGTGTCTGTGTTGCAAAATGTACATATTGTGATAATGAATATGCTGTTAATAGGCATGATTTCATAAGCGCGTGTCAAGGTCCGCAATATGCTGGTCGCAAGAGAATATCTTTTCATGGATCACCATGACAGCACATTGACCATTTCAATATACGGCAACTTATAAATGCCTTTTACATGTATTTACTATGCCTTTAAGACCAGTATTTTATTCGTAATTATTGCTGTTCGCTTTCAAAGCCTATTGCAATTAGAAAAACCGTTAGCAAACAGCATGGATCCTGACCAGACTGCGCGGTTGCGCAGGCTGGTCTGGATCCATGCTGGTCGCAAACGCACTATGTTGGTTTTCTCATTGCGCGGCTCAAATATAAAAGGTAACTACTCATTTAACAGCATAATGACCGGCATTGAAACCATATGCAATATTTGAGGAAGTTGTCATCTGTATCAGTAGCTATGGTGTGAATTCCCGTGTGTCTCGATTGTGTGGGATCATGAAGATTTTTTTTTTCAGAGACAGACATACCACATTGATATAACACTGATTTCAGGTAAAACATGTCTTTTATTTCTTCTCTCCTTTCCCTTTGCATTCCCGCCGTAACATAACTGAAATACAGTTGAACAAGAAATATCATTAAAAATGATGGTCGGCGAATTGTATTAAGGAAAGAAGTTTATGAATTTTTCATCTCACATTCATCTTTCATCTAACATTTTTCAAATTGCAAAACTAAATACCGCACTTTAACAATTTAAATGGTTCTCTTTTAATTTTTCGCAAAGGTTTCGTAGGGTTGCAATTTTGTTTCGTTTATCCTTAGACGAATAATTACAGAAGTAGTTTGATGAAGATTCAAGAAGCGGTTCATGAAAAGAGGGTATTAAACGTGTTTATATTTTTAGCTAAATTGGTCCCTATCCTCATTTGTAACAAAATAGCAGGAGACCTTACGATATTTTTACATATCGAGTTTGATAAAAAATCCATTACAATTTAGTGGTTAATGCGAAGAAAGGCATATCTACTTTTAGCTATAGTGGTCCCTAATAGGGCCCAAGTTACTATATAAATAAATTTGGAAGAGGACCTTATAATGATGCCCAAGACCAAGTATGACAAAGATCCACCAAGCTGTTCATGAGACGCTGTATAAAGGCATTTCTAGTTTTAGCTCTAGCAGCCCCTAAAAGGGGTTAAATGTCCCAGCTGAACAAAGTTGGCTGCGGGCCTAATAAAGATGCTACAAATCAAGTTTGATTAGAATACATGAGAAAAAATCAATTAAAGGATTTTTTTTATTCATTATTTTTATTTATTTCTAAAATAGGTCAACTGATCCCGCTTTAACAAATGCATATTCGCTATTCATGAATCTGTGGACAATGACGTCACACCTATAAAAAAGTGAAGGTCAAGCAAAACATACAATTGTAATTATTTCAATATTTCTGTTTCATAAGGAACGTTTGACCGTAGTCATATCACATAGATAAACTTATGCAGCGTACCTTCATTTCAGAGTGATGAGATAGAGTCATTATATAGCATATATATAATAAAACAGATTTCAACTGAGTTCAATATTTGCATACCATACTAAAGAAAAATATTCATATATAATAAATCAGTTAAATAATTTATAACAAATATATCAAAGCAAACAAATACTCATTTTAGTATGCAATCTGAATAAGTCACAAAAGCAAGAAACCTTTTCATATACAGACGACAATTGTAACAAGGAAAATCTTTTAAAAAGCACTTCTCTATATAAAAGACTCTTATCACACCCTTATTCATGTGATACACAGGCCGTATTCAGCTCTTTCTTTAAATTGATATATGTTGGTATTTGAACAGTTTTTTATCATATTTATTAAACTTACTTATCATTTTGAGATATATCAATATTCTTGCTAAATATACTAAGCCAAAGTTAGCTTTAAAACTGTGAACAGCGTCGTTTAGGATAAACGCTTTGTCTACATTTTACTCAGCGTAGCACAATCAACAGAGTGTAAGAAATTGACATTCTCGTCCAATCAGGCAGAGTGTTGCATAAATCTTCCATTTTGATAAATTGTCTATAATGCGTTATCAAGTACTTTGATTTGCAAACTGAAGTCACGTGGCATAGCTAACGAAAACGAATTTAGACGGCGTCGCCGAAAAACGGCGTTAAACTGAAAACAAACAAATCTTCCTGTGCAGATACACATTCGTACTTGTAGAAATAGAAATGTTGTCATGTTTGATTTGAGTATATATATAAATAAATGAACCACCCGCAGTTTATTAAGAAGACTATTATTAAAGATTGGAGACTGATGACCTATTTTCTGTAAAACGATTTTCTTATAGTTTATAATCACCATAGAAAGAGTTATGTATTCTTTGCACATTTTCACAGGATCCTGATACTCCGGAGAGCCATCGGATAGAAGCTCAGACGGACAGGGATAGTCCTATAGTCTCGATGGTTGTAACCTATAGATATAACAAGAACACGGCAATATCGAAATGTGCACAGAGTATATGCAAGTCCAGTACTGTAGGACTTGGAAATGCATGTAATAAATGTGTCAATGCATATTGTGGTGTGTTTATGAATTTAATTCACATTTATATATAAAATTTGTATCAATCATTACTTATTTCCCCATACATCTTTTATATTTGAGATTTTTATGTGCCGTTAAAAGTCATTTTCGTATAGTATAACTGTAAATCTACCCGAAAGAATAACAATTACTTGTGATAAATGAGCTATACGAAATATTGTCGAATAATAATGATAAAGCAGTTTTTGATACTTTCATACACGGTAGCAGAACTGTTTCCAAAGATATTTATAGCAGAAAAAATACATGTTAATTTTGGACAGTTTCTATTTATTTATTATAATGAAACAGGTAAGTCCGTGAAATTAAGGCATAACATAAGCCATATCAATTTCTCCTTAATAATAATCTAATGCACGTATAATAATTTGCTATCTGTATAAACTGATATCATACAATATCTGGAGACAACACGCATTATACGTTTGTTGTAAAATGTTCATTGAAACGTCCCTAGTGGGTTGTTCCAGCTGTATCTATGTCTACATGTTATGTCCTGATTGAGTATTTTATTACTATACTGTTTAGGAATCTTGTAAACGGTACGTTTTATGTTTACAGTCAATGGCTCTCTTCGACTTTTATGTAGCGACCGAATTCATCAGCAGAATGATAATTATCGTAAAACCTTCAAAGCATGTTACTAAAAAACATATAATTAGGCAATTTCATTAAAAAGATCTTACAGACATTGACATGGCAAATATCAACATTTCCATTTTATGGTAGATATGTTATTACATAAAATAACTTTCTTCTGGAAAAATTTACTCTTCTTTTCTATGATTCAGAACGTAACAAACGATTAAAACATAGCTTTGAAAACAGTAGCAAAATTAATAATTAATAAAATCCTTCGGAAGCTTAGCATACAACCAATCAAACTCCATGATCCCAAATGGACCAGAAGATATAGAGTAGACTTTTATCTGCAGCCATTATGTTCTAAGAACTGCTGATTTGGTAACTATAACAGCACATATGAAGATCCTTTGGAAATATAGAATGAAATCAGGTACCTTAAATTTGGATTTGCGCGATTTACGCCTTCAAACCGAGACTTGTTATTATGTTGCTTAGTGGCATTTTATGCTTTCAAGGATATTTTTCACTGATTTTCTTAACTATCAAAATAAGGGTTTAAATGCCAAGTATGAATCCTAGCTATTAGCACAACAATCATTCATCTTTCCAATTTATGAAATGTAACCTCGTTCGGTAGAGATATAAACAATTGTAAAACATACCTCGAGTTATACTGCCTGGTAAGCTATCTTACAAAATAGTTGATTATGAAATACATATGAGCGCCGGCAATACTCCTTAGTTTTCAATTAGACACTCTCCTCGGTAATTGTGATTCAGCCTCTGTTATCAATACGATTGAAACAAAACTGTCGTTCAATTGTTATATAATAAATGCACGTCTATACCTTATTTTGACAAGCGTAACGTATTAGTCTTGCCAGTGAGATGGTCACCTATCTAACATTTCCTGAATAACTTTTACAAAATCAACTGAATACATATAATTGAGCCACACAATGAGAAAACCAACATAATGCGTTTGCGACCAGCATGGAACCAAACCAGCTTTCAAACCCTATTGCAATTAGAGAAACCGTTAGCGAAAAACATGGATCCTGAGCAGACTTTGCGAAGGCGCAGGTCCATGCTAGTCGCAAATGCACTATGTTGGTGTTCTCATGGTGCGGCTCATATTACGTACTTAGGCGTTCGTTACGAACAGTACGAAATATTTAATTATTCAACATGAAGTCGGTGATGCATCTCAAGTTTATTCCAGTGCAAGTTCCTGTTTTCAAAGAATTACTCACGCTAAAGTTTGTATTTTACTTTCAAATTAGAAGACTTCATATTCTATTTGAAGTAGAGAGAATTTATACGAATTAAATCACCACCACAATATACCAGATCAATTACGGCAAAGCGCCTAGCAGTACAAATGAACACGCACATGCCACAGAAAGTCCACTAACCCAATAAGATCAGTTTCGATGCTGCTTTATATACGAGCCCGAATTGCACTACACATTCGTACTGGTTCAACATTTACATATATATACTCAAATCTCTGTTTTTATGTCTCACAAATCAGTAGTGACATTTTAATCTTGTTAACTGATTGGGACCAGAGAAGCTATATTTTTTCTCTCTGAAAGTTAACTGAATCTCTCTATTTGAAATTGCAGAACTGTTATAAACTTATTCTAATCGGTTTGTTCATACCATCGTCATAGTATTAAAAACGTCTCGACATAATTATAATCTCCCTTTTCTAAATCGCTATAAAGTACCAGACCAGCAAACGATGACATACGAAAATATTGTTCTCATTTAAACTATGTCTTTTCTTTCTTTCCATTTGGATTTATTTTCAAACGATAAAATTTCCCGTGACTATGCTCTGTTATCACAACTTGAGTCTTTATGATAACTACAGTAGCATCTTTAGGAATTATCATATACAAATGTACATATTTTCTCTTTTCAAAATGATTCAGAATTAAAGTCTAGCTTTCTAAATATAGAACCGTGATGATTGGATGTTGAGTTTTTAATTGGTATCAGCGGGAAACACATCGCTAAAGACACGACTGTATTAATTGTTCCATTATTTTCAATGTCTATTCAGATTTCGTTGATGAAAATTTGGTTATTATTCTATCTATTTAACATAAGAAAGAATGTCATAATATTTATTATCAATATGTTTACGATATGAAATACGGTCATTATATTTCTTTTCACGCCATTAAATATTTATTAATTTGAAAACTGTATTTATGCAGCCCTTAAATACATTTCATTTTATAATGACCGTTCCCGGCTGTTCGACAAACACTGTTAATTTAAAAGTACAATTTTATAATAATATAAATGTAAGGATATAATTAGAAAAAAATGCATTGTTAGTATATGTGTCAGTGCAGTATAGAAGAATAAGAGATTGTTGAAATTACAATTCTCTTGTTTGCTTCTCCGGAATGCACATTCCAGCTTCATAAAGTTATGAGACAATGAACGTGTCTGTCTTTTAAAGACACATTTTGACATACAACCATAGTAACTTAGGAAAAACAATAAAATAGCTCAAAATAAATGTTCGTACACTACAAAACCAGACAAGGAAATTCATTGATGCAAGCATCAAAGACGCCACCAAGTGTTGTGTCTGAAGTACATTTCTTGCAATATGAGAAATCACCTAATCATTACTTTATTAGTCTGACTGGCTACAAGTTATCAACATTAGCACATAAAACAATATATGTTATAAACTGTTTAAAACATGAAAAATAAACATGATAGAAAAGTTTTACCATGCAATACAAATCCTCTACCTGCAATGACATTAACATTGCGAGTAGGTGGTCCCTTTACATACAAAATTAAAGTAATTATTTCACTAACTAAGGTCACCTCCTGTGAAAAGTTCTTATATGCAGGAGCGTGTGTATGAAGTTTCACTGAAATGCAGTTTGTTGGGAAATGAGTAAATGTTGAAATTATTTCAAAGTTGTGGTTCACAGAAAACATTTTTTTTATTATCATGTAATGTAATGTGTGTTTTCTATTTACTGATGAAGTTTTATGGACCTTAGTCACCTACATTATAGATTTCAGAATGCAGATTATACACAGCAATTTACTGTTTCCCTTGCCAAAAACAACCAAAAATTTTGTCCAAGAAAAGAATGATATAACATAAATAATCTCTATATTGCCCCTATTCACAAAGCATGAATCTTTCTAATATACTTTTGAATATCATAGAATTCTTTTTTTTTTTCGGACGAACGATAAACTTGAAGTCCTCGTTGAACTTTAAGGTTACTAGGAGTATGTCAGTGTCTAGTTCAAATCTAATATTACAAGAAGTTTAGCAAGCATAATAACCCACTGCCAAAGTGTAGAAAATATTTCAATGAAAATGTTTTTTTTTTTTATTTTATTTTTTTTTGTCAGGAATGGACAGATACAAAAACTAACTATTAAATTAAAAAGAAAAAAAGAATAAAAAAGAAGCAAGTAACAAGATATAATAAAACCAGAGCAACTGACTAATCATATAAGATCAATGAACATATAAATTCAACAAGGAATTCTATTTTAAAGTCACTGATGCTTTGATAAGTTATGGTCCCATGCCTAGAAATAGAAAACTTGACTTTCAGAGTAACCTCCCTTATCAATAAATCAGATCAACATTTTTGACGAAATTGTAAATAAAAAAATATGCTCTGCTCTACAAATAAGGAGAGGAAAGACAGAAAGCATTGTTTTAAATCACATAATAAGTTGCATTACATATATTTTTTATGTTTTCTTTTTTCCATTTTTTGTTTATTCACTAAAATGTATTGTGCAATATCGTTGATCCTTTTACAAACTATTCACTGTGTTCAGTTTATCACTCCGAAACTATTCATTACCATCTTTACAGGGTCCGAAATAAAAATGTATTTCATATACTCGACACCGCCTTCAGGGCGGCGTCGAATAACATACCATAATGTACAACTGAACATATGATAACATACCATAATGTACAACTGAACATAATTTTATTATGATAACATGCCATAATGTACAACTGAACATATGATAACATACCATAATGTACAACTGAACATCACATGCTTGGTGCTATTGAGCACATACTTACAGTTAAAGCAACTCTGCAATATACGGGAACAAAACGATTCATTTATCTTTACAGACTATTTTATCCATAAATTTCAAATCTAATTGAATTTTGAAACTACCTCTTAAAATATATAATTCATGATAAAATGATACCAATCTTGACAAAAATATACCAGTCATGACAGCATATACCAAACGTGATACAAATGTGACATCTGTGATTTAATTACGGAATGATTTTACTTCGGTTAAGTGGGGAATGGGGCTCTAAGGCGAAGTGGGTACGGTCGCTGACTTCAATTTTATTTTTCCCTCTATTTTGTGGATTCAGAAACTCGGTTAAGAGTGTGAAATTATTTTATGTAAGGAAGCCTTCCATCTTGTTTATGAAAGGTCGGTGGTTCTACCTAATACACACCCGTGTCTGAAATAAGAGTTGCACCTAGGGTCTTCCGCTGCTAAACCTGGAAAGGCGCTATATGAGTTTCAAATAGCTTAACTCGATAGAAATTATTACGACAAAATTCGATATTCAGATATTTCATCTCCCTGTACTATCGACAGTAATTTGTATGCGGAGACAGAACCCCTTATAAGCTGTAAAAAAATCCACGAATCGTCCCAGCTGGATTCTTGTAATTTTACTTATTGTTTAATACTATCTTGATTTAGTGTTTTATTATACGATTATCTAGCCATCTTGTAAATTTTTCTAGACATGCGGCATGTTTTATGTTGAAGTCTAAGCGTGACGTATGACCATTTTATATAGCGGCCGAGTTCACCACTAAGAATTATAATGGTCTAAATTCGAAAGGTCACGTTGTTTAATTGTTTAATAGTTTTATAAATTATCTGCTTGGATGTCTTAAATCTAAACGTTGTGAAAGAATGTTTAGGATATGGTAAAAATGAAAAAGCTATTAACAATATCAATACGAGATCTAAACGGAAAAAAATGTTTCCATGGCAACAGTAAACGAAATGGTGAATATTTGATTTTTTAAGATATTTAGTTGAACTGTATTTTCTCATCTCTTTAAAATATTTTCATTTCATTTTTATTTCAGCTGGACTGAAAGAAATAACCATGCTTTACTTTTGAAATTTAAGAAACATTCTAACACGACCAGCAAATAACCTACGTACATGTAGAGCCAAATCTGTCTCGGGTTATTCTGCAATAAACCACTCGGGTGCAATGACGTCATTCGATCAGGTGCGTAGCACGGTCATAAAAGGTAGTTACCATTTTTTTCTAACACTGTTGATACTAGTATGTCTTGTTAGAATCGAAATAATAAGTTCCCAAGTGTGATTTATTGTAGAATAACCCGAGTTTTTTGTTCTAATGCGAAACAATATATCACTCAAGCCTACGGCCTTTGGGATATATTATTACGCATAAGAACTCAAACCTCGGGTTATTCTACGATAAACCACGTTTGGGAACTTATTATTTCTTAATTAGCCATTCACGTATTTAAGTATTTAGTTGCAAAATAAGTAATTCGCAGTGTATAAATGTCGTCATAAACACACTTATATTAGCCATTTTATCTAATTTCAAACTGCTATTTTTTCAATACTACTTCGATTTTCCGATAAACTTTTTCAGCTGTTTGAAAGGCTTGAGGATGGCTTCCAAATAGCCTCAAGTTATTGTCAGACATTCATTCTTTGAAGACTTTCAATGCTATTTTACTTGTATTTCTTCTAGAATGTAATGACATGAAATAATTTAGTCATTTTTCTATGAAAGTTTACTTCTAACAGTAAACAATTCATGCCAAGAATAGGTGTATACAGTGTTACGTGCGGAAATACATTCGGAGCGAGATTTCTCTCCGCTGATTTCTCTTCGCTGATATGATTAATATGTTTTCGCGAAGTGTGAAATGCCATGTTTAGATCAAAGGAGAAATTGTATTATTCAGCTTGTTTATAATTCCGGTCATAGAAATAGAATTCAATTAAATTGATCTGTATGAATGGTATGTGTTCAAAATGTATCACATACTTGCGTGTTTCAACTCCATGAGTCCTAATGCTCGATGCATCGGCGCCTCTTTATGACACGAAACGTACCTCATTAAGCGGAATCAGTTTCCCGCTATGAAATGCAATTTCTTAATCAGGTATACGACGCTATATTTTTTCCCGCTATGAAATGCAATTTCTTACTCAGGTATATGACGCTATAATTTTTCCCGCTATGAAATGCAATTTCTTAATCAGGTATATGACGCTATATTTTTCCCGCTATGAAATGCAATTTCTTAATCAGGTATATAACGCTATATTTTTTCCAGCAGATTTCTTTTTGAGATTGTTCATGTTATGTTGTTTAATGTTCTCATGTTAGTTCTATAACCGTCCGTCATTCACATAACGCCATATCAGATTCTTAAATAACCATTGTGGAATTATCTTCATTTCACTCAGATCTATTCAGGGTTATTCATGTTTCAAATACCTACTCATAAGCTATTCTTTGGCTAGTAACTTTAAGCTTTCTGACATCTCTCTTCAAGGTCATCATCATCACATACACTGTTGATATTTGCAATATGTTTGTATAACAGTTTGAAACAAATGTCAGAAGTTAATGATATGCTCAAAGCTATTTGATAAAGCGGCATAGATGCCATTCTCTCACTAAAACATTTAGATTTGTTGATTATAAAAACAGTTAAAACAGTAGTGCAAAAAAGGTTTAGACAGTCATTGTACTTGTTAACTCGTAACATCATTCACATACAAGAAAGTAAATGCGCTGTACCGATACCAATTTAACGGGTCCGTGCAAAAAGGTATCTATCTCCATCTTTTGTCAAAATGGAGTTAGGGCATTTGTGGCATAAAAAAGAACATTGAATTTCCCTACCTGATTAACTCCCCCAGCAGCGTATTCTTTTGTTTAAAAGTGAAACGTATGCAACATTGGGTCTAACTCCACTATGAGTTGAAAAATTCAGGACTGTGATGGCTGTTTCGGATTATACACGCCTAATGTAAATGGACTATATGAATAATTTTAAAAGTCATCAGGTCAGTGTTCGCTATTCAGTAAGTTAATTTTCAGTAAACACAATTTCAAATGATAAATAGTAATTTGCCCAAACAGAATGATGGGCCAGTCCATTGTAGAAATTTAGCAAACAAGAGGTATCATGAGTATAGTACATTCTTCTATGCCATAGAAATGCTTCTTTAATATATAAGTGGAAAGATAAAAAAAATAAAGCTAATGAAAATTTGTTTTGTAGGTTGTGTGTATTTTAGTATTTCAAAACATTGTAGAGTATCACAGGAAAATATATAATTTCTGGTTCAGAAACTGGTTTGTAGACACCCATCGCTTTTTGACAAAGATTGTTAAATTAAATGCAGTCTACCAGTATTTGCCAGTAATTTTACAATATCTTTTTTTCTGATTTTGCTCTAATATTTATGCCCCCTTCAAAAAAGGAGGGGTATATTGATTTGCAGATGTCGGTCGGTCTGTCGGTAGGTCGGTTGGTCGGTCGGTCTGTAGACCAATCCGTTTCCGGATGATAACTCAAGAACGCTTGGGCCTAGGATCATGAAATTTGAAAGGGAGGTTGGTTATAACGAACAGATGATCCCTAATGATTTTGAGATCAGTAAGTCAAAGGTCAAGGTCACAGTGTCTCGGAACAGATAAACGGTTTTCGGATGATAACGGAAGAACGCTTGGACCTAGGATCACAAAATTTGTTAGGGAAGTTTATCATGACCAGCAGATGACCTCTATTGATTTTGAGGTCAGTAGATCAAACGTCAAGGTCACATTTTCCCGGAACAGTTAATCCGTTTCTTGATGATAACTTAAGAATGCATTGGCCAAGAATCGTGAAAGTTAATAGGGATGTTAATCATGATCAGCAGATGATCCCTATTGATTTAGAGGTTAGTAGGTCAAAGGTCAAGGACACAGTGACCCGGAACAGTTAAACAGTTTCCAGACGATAACTCAAGAACACTTGGGCCTAGGATCGTGAAAATTGATAGGTAGGTTGGACATGACCAGCAGATGACCCCTATTGATCTTGAGAACAGAGGTCAAGGTCACAATAACCAAGAACAGTTAAACTGTTTCCGGATGATAACTTGAGAATGCTTTGGCCTAGGATCGTGAAATTTGGTAGGGAGGGTAATCTCGACCAGCAGATGACCCCTATTGATTTTAAGGTCACTGGGTCAAAGGTCAAGGTCACATTGAACCAGAACAAGAAAACTTTTAAATACAGTAAACAAATACTTTCTCTTCCTTGCATCAAGCATCAAGTGAGGCATTTTGTGTTCTTTGAACTCTTGTCAAAGATTACATTTATGCTGTCGTATACAAGTAGTGAACAATACAAAATATGGCACACAGTAACTGTCACAATATATATTAGACGGTACTTCAGAATTCCGGATGCAATATCTCAAAAATGTGTCATGATATGTTTGAGCAATTTTTTTAATGCTTTTCACTTCCTTACAAACTACTTTTTTCGCAAAAAAAACGTTTATGCCGGAATAAGTTCAACCCCAAAAAATTAAATGACCATCCTATTGGTAATAGCAAAGATCACAAGAAGGCAAAATAGCAGACACAGTCTATTCATAAGATGTAATAAAATGTGCAATAGCCTGTAGGCCAGATGCATCCAATAACAATCAAAGCCTTGAGATGTCTGGTGGTTGCGGGTTTTGCTAGAGTTATTTTCGTTTTAAATGCCAATGTATAAATATACATGTATAAGAAACAAATACTAATGTGCCTCATACCTAAGATAAACTCTGTTTGACCTTATATGAACAGCTGGAAGTCAGTGATGTAACCATGGGCTGGAATACCTAATCATTGACAGATCTTATATAATCTTAATGGCCAGTGTGAATGGATAGAGGAAGAATAAAAACTGCTTGATCATTGATAATTAACCCGCATTGTTCATGAATGGGACTACTTTGTGTAGCACATGAACAAATTCCTTTGGATGTGATTTTGAATCAAATAAAGATGCTACATGATTGTCAGAAATACACTTAACTTTGGTAGCGGGATAAACCCACAACCAAAAATGTAAGGACGAATTCGGGCTTTCCATGTTTTTAAGGCAGATATAAAAACCAGATTCCTTTGTGGTAATTAAGACATCAACCCGTACCTTTGTGGAAGCACCGGCTTTCTGCTTCATGGCTTCTGAAATGAAAGAAGTCTATATCCAAAGCGAGTCTTTGAGCACCAATGAAAACTAAGTGTTTTACAAAGCTGCATGTTGAAAGTACCTCAAATAAAACAAGAACAATACCACTTAGAATCAAAGAATCTAAGGGTATAATATAATGAAACATGAACAAATTAAACCTAGTAAATATATACCATCACGATTTCTCATGAATAGTTCCTGCTTTGTTGCTGTAATTCTGTGTAATGTCTGATCAAGTCCTAATTTTGGTATTTTATTGTCCATATCGACTTTAAGGATAAAAGATTAACCGGTATAAAGACCGTGTACAATATTAGTGATTATTTTTGCCAGAAGATAAGGATTAAGGGAAAGTTCTTACTTTCTCATAATGGAAATACTATTCTACGACCTCGGCAACTTTTTTTTTACAAACATAATCTGTTTACTTTGAAAGATGCGAATATTTTCACACCTTCGGTATCGAGCCACGGAAGCGGCAGTGTAGAATAAAAGATAAAATTTCAAAAATAAAGTAAACTTTGAGGATATTTTTGCTACATCTTAATTACAACAATGTTTAATGATAATCTGCAATACTTTTTTATTCATTTTCTTTGTTTAAAACTCGAAAAAAGGATAATCTAAACACTACGCCATGCAGCGTAATGGCCGATACCCCCTCACCGTAAAACCGGGAACGGGCGTTTTTTGGTGGTTAATACTGGAAAACGGGATTTTATCCATAATGTCGATATCGAGAATTGCAAGCTTATTCAGTCATGTTATGAACATTTCTAGACACGTGGCATTCTTTATGTTTCAGGATAAGAAGTTTGTGGTCATTTTATGTAGGGAATGAGTCCAACACCAGAATGATGATCATAATTATAAAGATAGTAAAATATGTTTAACTGGAACTGCCTTACAGTTAAAGCCGCTATCAGAATTCTAGCCAAGCCAGTTATGTTGTAGGAACCATATATCGTCAACATTAAATGATTTTTTAAGCAGATAAATCGCGGATGTAACAAATTTGTTGAATGCACTTTTTGTGTGCAATGTCTATTTTATAAAACGCTAATTTTCCAATTGTTATAATTTTAGAGAGAGTACCTAAAATCTTAGATTTCAAAAATGTATATAAAACAACGTTTAATGCTTAGATATAATATTTAAGACAAAGTATGATACTTAAGTGTTAAATTGATCAGTTTTAGACGTGTTGTTTAAGCATATTTGAAACTTCTTATTAATTTCTATATAGTTTCTCTTCCAGATAGTCCTACCTATCAGTTCATTGATAAATATTTAATTACAAATTATCATTGGATCATTATCAGAAGAACTTACCTGACTTCAAAAGAGTTTTCAAATATATACATATAGTATGACATCAGAAGATGGTCTACAAAAATAAATTTAGACCCACTATTTAAGTTGAAATTTAGATTTAATGTTATTTGCATCATATCAAACATAACATAAAAACAAGAAAATTATCTTCAATATTTACCTTGAAAATTAGCATTTAAATGAAGTGACTATCATACTTTTAGTTCATTGTACCTTTTACCTGGTGTCATACAGGTGCATAGATAAATGTCAGGTAGGATTATTTTTCGTGTCAGTGATTGATCTCATATACTATATCTATATATTAGTTCTCAGATATTCGCTATTTTTGTTGACTGAGTAATTAAGAGCTTCGAATTATTTATTCAAAAGCCAACTTTCATTTGAAGAATTACTTCTACCTTAAATTATACTCAGTAAGTTTTTACAGTTTCATTGTTAAAGAGATCAAACGTTTAGTGAAAAATGAATTTATTTAAAACGGTGTTTGTTGAAGATAGATTTGTTGATAAATGTCACAGTGTAAAATCTTAAACTTATATCATTACACATGTCAAAATATTTGTGTGATCAAAATAAATGTAAATAATAGTCATTACTATATCCGTCATTATCGGATATCGATATATCAAATATTATTTGGTAATCAGTTACCTAATTCACTGTTTCTCACGAGTTTAAAATGTCAATATAACCTATTGTAACCGGAGACCGAATTCTATTTCTTAAAAGCTTCCTTGTTTTTCTGACAGAATAATGTATTACCATAACACGCAACGTCGATTAAGTATGATAGATGATCACCTTTGCTATTATAAAATACTTTTACACAGTATCACAGTATTCATCCACAGCTGACACATAAAGATATTAAAGGCCAACGTAATTTCAGTTGTAGTGCTAAAGCACTCGAATAAATCAAACATGATACCGAAATGTTATTTTAAGAATACTTTTACTCGTTTCTCTGCATTTGAGAAATATTTTTTTTCTAGCTTATTTGAGAATGTGAACACCATAGTTAAAACTTAAAATATCAAAAGGTAAGGGTAGACTTTCTGGAAACAATGAGCACATATCACAGTCAGAGGCGAACATCGCACAGAAGGCCACTCACACCCTGAAGTGGATAGATAGAGTAGCCGGGCTTTTTCAATTATCAATCAATAAGTACATTTTAATTATGTAAAATATATCCAAAAATAGGGATTGGGGCTGGGGATGGGGGTGAGGGGCGCAAATGGTATTGGGTAAAAGATGCGGGTATAAGAGACAATCAATGCAAATTATAATTATATGCAAAGCAAACTGGACAAAAAGGACACTACTTTGGAACGACTAGTCACCTACATAAAGGAAACTTTGGGTTTAAACACGTTTTCTGACATACCTACCTCAAATGTACTCTGTCATCAACTGCCTGTTAGATGGGACATTACAAAGTGTATGATTCCCCGCTGAGTTACATGTTACAAATAGCTGATTGTACATAGTTAAACTAGTGATAGGGTCAATACTAGGTATTAGTACATCAATGTACTCGACAATTTATCCGAAGTCAGAGCACTAAGGGGATGTATTATTAATGGCACTACCAGGCGGTAATTGCGGAACAAAAGTTTACTCCGTCATCACATAGTCTCGCACTTGAGTAGTCACCATACCATCAAACATGCACTGTGGCTTTGCAACTTATCATCGTTTGATAAATTATAGAAAGATATATCAAAATAAGCATTACATATAATTTTCCTTAGTTTTAAGGTTTGTGTTGTATTCTTTAAACGTTCGGACGATCCTATGTAAACTTTAAAGGCCTTTAACTTTAAGCAAATATAGACACCGTATGTTGTTGTTGATGTCGGGTATCTCCGAGAGGAAAGTGACAATTGTGAAGTCTTAAATTACCCAACAACCGGGATTCAAAACTTCCATAAAACACATCACGTGTCATCGCAGAAAAATGACAATGTGACCTATGAACAGAAAAGCACAACCTAGCGATATTGCCATGAAAATACTCTTCCCTTTGGGTTGATATCATTCGTGGAATTAAGAATACAATCTTTGTATGCAATTTTGTGGAAGGGAACCCATGCATATTGTAAAAAGTGTTTTTTGTGAAACTCTTATATGACTGACATGTTTACTTCGGAGAAGGCATGTTATTTGGAGATCAAAGGAGAAATTTCATTAATTTACTAATTTAGGCCTCTCATGCATACAAAAAATGTTTAATTAAATTAGCATGTATGAATGGTATGTGTCCCAGATATATCAGCTTTTTGCGTGTCTCTTCATATAGTGTCCTAATAAGCATGTAGCGATGCCTTTGTATGAAATAAAAATGTCTCATTAGTCTAAGTCAGCTAGACACTACGGTCTATAGTTTCTGATATTTAGAGGTCTGTACTTTCTTTCATATTTCGTTTAGAAGTTCTCTCTTCACATATATACTTTTAAGTAACTACCCTAAACGAATTTTATTCAAATACAGGTTTGTCGTCCTATTTTACATCGGACGCCTCCATGGTTGAGTGGTTAAAATCTCTGACTTCCAATCAATTATTTTCCCACACCGATGTAAGTTCGAGTCTCACTTGGTACGTTATATTCTTCATGTGTGGAACACATCCAGCTGGCTTACGGAAGGTCTGTGATTCTAAGTAAGTACCCGCCCGTGATGAAAAAATACCCGGAGGGCCACCTGTAGGTCTTCTTCCACAAGATTTTGAAAGTTTCTATATGACCCATAAATATGTCGGTGTAACGTTGAATCAAACCAAATAAAAAGAAATTCTATACTGATGTTAGCCTGAGGTTAGGTGTTAGGACTACTGTGAAGACAATTAAGATTATTTTAAAATACAAGTCTTAGTAGGGGTATGAATACATATGTCGATTAAAAAAGTGTATTTGTGTACTTGTATGTAGATGCTTTTTTCCGTTCAACCCGAGGCTACAGCGCAGCATGCATTTTTCTACCGTCCATGAACAGGCTCATTCAAACCGAGACTGCAACATTTTCATTTTTGTGTATGGCGGCTTCTAGAGTTTTCTTTTCTTTTCTATTTTAACCGAGTCTGCAACATTTTCATTTTTGTGTATGGCGACCTCGAGAGTTTTCTTTTTTTTCTATTTTAACCATGTCTGGCAACGAAACAAAAATATCGTTATCTGTTATCTTTCAAAACAACTTTATTTGTCTCATTAAATCAACCATATCTATTGCTATTTGATAAATATTACTGGACATTTTAGTTGACAGACTGTCAAACTGTAATTATTTCGATATCATACATATTTATATTACAAATGACAGCGACTGTTGATCGCAGACAGATTGTTCTTCAACTGTAATATAGATTAAAAATATCAATTGTTATCACACACTGTGTGCAGTCAAAAGTACATTAGTTTCCATTCAATATAATTTCCGATGTTGTTGATTTAATATGTTAGATTCGTATTTTATGAATAAAATATGTTTATTATCATATAATAATATCAACAATTCGACATCAACCCTAAAAAGAATTCTTTGTTTCCGGTAACATGCTAAAAAAAATAAGGGTAGGTAGGTCGGTTTTTTTTTTTTTTTTTTTTTTTTTTTTTGATTTTTTTTTATTAAGGGAGACATTTCAGAAATTATTTTTGTGTCAAATAATGAATACAAATACAGGAGTCATGCCTTTAGAGCATCAGGAAGTTGATTTCTAACATCACTGACCATGTTTAAAGCATAAAAAGTGCAGTTTGGCAACTTTTTGTCAAAAGTTGAAAAATAATTCTCCAAGGCCATAAAACATTTAGGGTCTGGCCAAAAAATTAGGGTAGAACAGGATACCGGAAACAAACAACGCCTCATTAAAATTTTGTGCACCATGCAGTTACTTATATTCGTTTCAGCCAACATAAGAGGGAATAAAAAGACGAAAGAAAAACTGTGGCGAAGTTTTGTTTAATATTAACAAATACAGACAAAACAAAGGGAAATTGTATAATGACAATGTATGTAATTTTGACACAGTTAAAGTAACACCTAGACGTAGCCAGGTATGATGGTGCCCAATATTATAATATTTCATGCAAAGACAGGAAACCAGTAAGAAATGTGCATGACGTTGTTGGGTAGGCACTGATTACGGAAATGTGTAATAGACCGCTTCCCCCGATATATTATTTACATGTTTATGTAATCAAACCGAGTTACTCTGCTTTTGTTTGACTTGTTTACATTCTATGCTTGCAAAGGATCTGTCATTGTTATTCTGTGAAACACTGCAAGGCATATATTATGACAGAATAGCGTTACGTGTACAGACTATGGACCTGTCGTTGTTTTTTTGTTTTGTTGCTGAAACAGGCTTTTGTAAAATGATTGATAGGCTTTTATGGTGTGACAGAGTATGAATAGAACAAAGGAAAATTTCACTCATCTATGACATACACACTCTCATGTTATAGAAACAAGATGCCATAAGTAGCAAGTACGTCAACTGCATGTTGATAGTTTGCATAAATGCACAGTACCAAATGCACGAGGGGGTTAAGCCAGTGTGCCATAATTGCAAGGCCGCACACAACAGTTTTTAGAATATAATTACGCTCCATTTTCGTTTTGTATTTCATGTTTTCAACAAACCGAATTGTATCAGTTGCATAGCGTTTACATCTTTAATGTATTATTGACGTTTCTAAGTTACGTTGACGTCAGACACGCGAGCGTTCCTGCTACCCGTGGCTATTATCTTATACTTTGTGAGACAGAATGCGCAGTTTTGACCATAATTATCGATTTCAACGGTTTATAATAAGATAATATTGCTTTATGTAAAATTGTTTTTCTACATTCTTCAAGGCTGATACATTCCTTGAAACGTTATAAAGAACATCAGTTGAATAAATAAAACTGTCTGCATTTTTAATTTGTTTGAGTTTTAATAATGGGACAGACTAAATTGCAGATCAGCATGCAATTGCAATCATTTGCAGCATCCCATCATTTATTACCAATGACCAGAGCATTGATAACATTGCTTATTGAAGCTTATTACAACCATGTCAGTGTTAAGCATGACTCATGAAAACACTTTATATTATCGAAAACGGGAAACACAATGCACAGAATAAGCATTCCAAATCATTATCTTTTCCTATAAGTTTGTTGCAGCACAAAATGTGCATCTACGTACCGACACATATAACATAATTATGTTGTCTGTATATTTGATTTTTGTCTCACGTTTATGCTAAATCTCTCCATACTGGACATGATTGATTCTGCCTTTGCAACCAGTGTAAATCATGATCACGCGGTAATTCTGATCATGATCTGCACTGTTCGCTATTCTGCCAGTATCTTTTTGGTAAGCACTCCTTTTAACAGTTAATGGTACTATCCAAATTGGAAGATGGACAAGTTCATTAAAGAAATTTATCAGTGTAAGGGTTAAATCGCTTTGGTCGACTGAATATGCGTCAATACTGTCTGTAATATATTTTGTGTGATGTAAAATAGAAAGAAAAAACATCTCTTACGATTTTATGTAATAATTTCCCTTTTAGCTTCAATAGCATGTATAATCATTCGAAAGCTCATACATTTTCTCTTATTTGATCATTTTGCTATAATGTGTGCTAATAGAACTCTTACGATTATAGAATATTTAGCATATAATAAATCTGAGTCTACTTTGCATATTCGACAGTTTAATACACAGGAAGTATTTCGTCCGATTACAAATTACATTCAATGACTATATAGTGAATTTTATTCATACTTTTCTATCAGTTGTCTGCAATAATATTGCCATTTTGTCATAATTCTTATTCAGAACCCGTATTTTGTATTTGAATTATTAGTCCTCTACTGATTGAAATACCGGCTTCGGTGATTATTAATTTTTGCCTTGCCCGTCCATCAGTCTGTCAGTCCGAAATTCCATACCATCATTTTCCTGTTCAAAAGTAAAAAGATTTTGAAACTGGAGATTGTTTTTCACGAAAATGTATGTCTCCCACAACTTACCATGCAAAAATTTCCAAATCCTTCAAATAAGTGCCATAACTCCAGAGAAATTACTTGAACCATAACTTTCCAAAGACGTACGCAACTAGGCTTGGCAGTGGTAACTATTGTGAAGTTTGGTGGAATTCCAACCAGTGGTATATGAAAAGTAGCATAGAGCAATGTATTTAATCAAAGGTCATGACACCGCTGAAAATCATTTAATCAGAACTTGACGATACTATGCACAACTACACTTCACACTAATCACTCATGAGGTTTGGTGAAATTCGGTCTAATTTTATGCAGCAAGTAGTGTAAACACTGTAAAATATGACAAATCAAGGATCACTAAACCAGAACATGCCGATGATATAGATAACTCTGATTGGCACTAAAAACTCCTTTTAGGTTTGGTAGAAATCTAACAAATAAAGGGTCATAACTCCCCAAAAATCACTAAAGCAGAGAACACAATAAAAGTTTATGAATCAATGGCCATAACTCCGTTAAAAATCACCAAACCAAAATATGCCAACGAAATTCACAACTAGTTTTGGCAATAATACCTCTTGTGAAGTATGGTGTAAATCCATACAGTGATGTCGGAGGAGTTGCGTGGACAAACTTTGTGACAGACGGACGGAGAGACAGACGGACAGCACTAAATCAAATGTATCCTCACTACATGTGGAAGACAGTATTACTTGGCACATACATTCCAATAGTTCAAGGTCCCACCTAGAGGTCAAAGTTTAAAATTCACAAAATCAAGATTATGTACATCTTAAAAGACCAAGACCGGTGACTTCAATGATATTAATATTGGGACAGTTATATGTGAATTACTCCCTTTTACATCCAAGCTTCTACTTAAATTTCATGTTTACAATTGATAATGATTCTAAAAAAAACAGCAACATTAACAACAGTTATTTTGCATTTAACACTTTAAATGTGTACATAGCAAATACATTGAAATGTGGAAAAGAAAATTGTCTGAGATGTCTATATCAAAAGATCAATCGATTAAGTTCTTATCTCATTAATTAACTACCTTCAAATAAAAAAAAAAGAAAATATAATGTCACTTTTTTTTCTTAATGGAATGATGGAATTAAATAAAGAAAATGGATAAATATTTAGTAAATATCTAGTAAATCTGTCGATTGTTATAAGGAATACAACACATTTAAGCTGTGAATAGTTTCGCCATAATGCAACTTTTCTGTTATTAATACTTTTATTCTCGCATAAAACTGCCATTTTTCTCACTTTTCGGTGATGTTTTGACTGGAGAGAAAACGTGTGTTAACAGAGAGGTTCTCGCGCTCACGTGCTGTTATAACACCTTTTTATATATGCGCGTTCCGTGGCAAAGCGTAAACATAATACGGCCCGAGGACGGATAATTCAAAAGGAAATGACGTCAACGTGAAAAAAACAACGTAGACTTTACCGTGCATTTTATAGAAATTTAATGACGTTGAGGGACAATATATTAATTTTCTTGGTTTTTATGTGTTTTATGCTAGAATAGCGTTGGCGCATGTTCTTTTTGTGTTATAACATCTTCAGAATCCCTCGGAAATCGTTGGTAGCCTGGCCCTAACGGGCTTGGGCACCAACCAATCCGTCGGGATTCTGCAGATGTTATAACACGAAAAAAACATGTGTTATCTCTGCAGAGGAAGAGTTACATTTTTTTTTCAAACTGTCCGTTAAACAAGATTGCAAAGCAAAACAATAAAATCACCGGTATTTAGTCATAGGTACAAAGTGTTATCCAGTAACATATTACGTTAATTTATCAAATACAGTTGAATATGGTGGAAACATAACGTGTTTGCAGATAACCATTATTTCGGACAACTCAATCGTAAATAATAATCATGTCATCGCGTATCAATAGTGGTCGTTATAACCCTACATAATTTCTTGTTGACAGCGATTGATGAGATAGCTCCGAGTTGTCATCAGCGTATATTATTCTTTTAATACGGCTTGGAAAGTAATGTTCTGCAGGAGGTAATGGTATCAATATAACCTATTGTTACCGGACACTGAACGCCATTGTTTAAGATAAACATCCTTAGTTGTCAGTGTGTAATAGAATCTATCACTATCGTTACACGTTATATCATCATTATTGTCTCTTTACAATGACTTCGTAATCATAATTAGTTTGAGCCTATGTTTACAACTTTGGATGGTTGATTACATGCATAATAATTATGTAAGCTATAGTTGTTTTTCAATTATTAAGTTTGAGAAAGGCAATTGACATTGTATTGTTTCATCTAGTAAATGTAATTACTTTTTCAAAGTATGACACTTAACATGCCTCAAACAAACAAGTTATGTAGCTATCACTTGTCTAGCATTCTAAGTCATCGTTAAGTCCAATCAACACAGTCTCTTTTCGATTGTTACATATATTATTTGTGCTTGTCAAAACTCTTCCCTTTTCTTTGGAAAAACATTTTCTTTTGACGTAAATGAACTATCCCCCATGGGAATCTATTTAGATAATATTATCATTAGTTCATTATAGATTTTTAAGAAATACTGCTACAATCTAATCAACATTATAATCAGGTGGTAAACGTGATTCTTTTCTCATTTAAATTGTTTGTTCAGAATGATCAATAAGTGACGTAACGTTTTACACTTCTTAAGCAAGTTGGTTAAAATTTGAACCGTTTTGTTGACAACACTTGAACTTTTATTCTTTATAACTTCCTACTACATAAAAAGTAGAAACAGCTAACATATCGTACTTTATTTATTCAAAAAATTCAAGTATTTGGTATTTTATATATTAAATTACTAGTATACCAGATTTATTTAGTGCCCTTTTCGTTATACACACGTTCAAATGCGTTTTACATAACTCAAAAACAGACAGCTATTTAGGGTACCAAATTCATCCCTACTAGTACAGACACAGAACGATCTGATACAGGCCTGTCCGACTCACTAGCTCTTTGCGAAAACACATTCTGGTTCTCTTTAACGTGCCGGGTGTAAGGCACCGATACACGCGAAGCCATCTTTTCTAGGAAGAACAAGTATTAGTCTCTTTGTTAGATGGAAGACACTCCAGATCATCTCAGAAATTTCCAGTACCTGGACCGGGATTCGAACCCCGAACCTCCGGATTGACAGTCAAGCGTGATAAACCGCATGTTTAAATACATATGAAACTTGGTATCTCAAACTACATTATCTCGAAGTCTCATCATATCGATTTTCTTAAAAAAGAACAGTTATACAAATGTATTTTATCTGCCTGTCATATTATAAATAAAACGAAAAGTTTGAAACATAGAAGAGGCATGCCCTTTCAAGATATTTGTTTAATACACATCCGCCTTTTTATAAATTATAATGTCTTCTAAGTATACACATTTTGTAAAATTAACAATAACGTTTATTACGCACGCTTTATTCAGGGCACGCATAAAACGAAGCCTTCCATAGTTTGCAAGCAAAAACCTGTAAAGTATTAAATAGAAACACAAACATATGTTTGAATAATTTTAAAGCTACACATCCGCAGTTTATGTGAAATTTGTCAAAAGATTTTGGCATAGGATATCTACACATGCAGGCATTGAAAAGTAATGATGATAGTGAAAATACGTGCTAGATACTGCTAACAATGCAGCAAGAAAGTTGATTTTATCAATCATTTCGAAAGCTTTGCAACGGATTGCTCACTTCCATACAATAGTTTGGCTATTTACTATAAAAAGATCATTTGTTAAGAAGTGTGTGCAACTGGTAATTTTTCACAGCACCCACTTTTTTTTGAGAGAGATAATTTTTGCGTAAGTTATGTGAAGACGATTCTTCAAACTGACAGTCTTCTTTATAAAATACGGATACAGCTTTACTAACGCTGTCAAATTTTTTATTCGAAAAAGGTTTAAACAGTAATGTTTCTATGATTTTAGATGTTTAAACATATATCATACCCCTATTTCATTCTCGCAATGAATTTCTTAGCTAAAAATATGAATACACTTATATTACTGGTTTATAATGTATAATCTTTTATTCAATAAAGGTTTGAAATTAGTAAAACTCATATGTGGAAATATGAACAATATATAATGTCGTGATAGACAGATAGATAGATAGATAGATGCTCGGGCTTCAGCACTGTCTAAAAGGGATTGAGGTTGTATCTCTGCTTTTATGACAATCAAGATGACATTAATAAATTTATAAATTTACTAAAAGGAAATACAGAAGATCTTGGAAAAATAATAATATGTTGTTTTTTATTTAAGTGCATTATTCTACGTCCGTCTTCCAGAACTTGTTGTTGACAATTATAATAAACGAGCGGGATAAAATATTAACTTATTATTCTATGTTCCAATTGCGTTATATCTTGTTGACAATGATACATGAGAATGATATTTCATATTACATTATTGTCAATAACCTAATGCTAAGTTATCATCGTTTTTCTTTATTATCGTTTCCTATGAGACAGTAATGTCAAGATAACCTGTTGCAATCGGAAACCGAGCTCCATTGTTTTAAAAGCGTCATGAACATACGAAATGTCTATAAAATATCTTTATGATACCCTAGATGTATTGAGAGAATAGATCGAATGAGTCAGTGGAATAGCTTTACTCAATCTGCTTGTTATTTATATTACAGGGCAAGGCATAAATATCATACAAAAATCACAATATAGTAATTCAGTTCCTCCTTTATTTTATATAAACAGTTAGATAGATATTGAGAGCTCATTTTCAGCACTTTAGAGCATTTTAATGATATGGAAACCATGTATGGCCAGTTAGTATAATATATCTTCTTACCAAAAAATAAGTTATGTTACATATAATATAACAAAATAATCTGTCTAGAAAAACAACAACCTCTGAAAATGTTCGCATGACATTTTCTGTTTAGCATTTACGCCAGTGAATAAAGCTAGAAACTTGAAATTCTCGTTGAAAGTGGTCTAGATCTCTTTTCAATACAATAAGCAATACAATTATATTCCTCATTAAATCATTTTTATCAACAATATTATTTTGGACAAATTCACGTCCTGAAAACATATTCATGCTGACATTACTATTTTCTTAAAAGAGCTTTACAATTTTATAGAATTATTGATATGTGCCTATGACTTGACATGATAGATAAAGGGGTCGAGAAATGAAAAATTATTCTCCTTGTCTATGTTCTCTGCAATAAATAATTTGACTATATAAGTCAAGCATGTTTGAAAAGCAAAAACGCACACAACATACACACTCTTAAGTGTTTTGTCCGTTTCTGTAACACATAAGCGTATTCTGGATACTATATTATCTGTATGTGCTATGCATTATGCAAATTCATAGTTCAAATGCGATTTACACACTCACAACAAAACCCTACAAAATGTGGCCGAATTCAGACGTCTATAACTGCATGTAGCCTTTTTTCTTTTACCTAATATAATATCATAGTTTGCAAATAATACATTAAATTCATTACTAGCCAATTAGACACGAATAAAATCGGCTATATTTCCGTATACTTACATCAATGCCTATGTGAATATTCGAAAGGAAACGATAAATCCGGCCAGTGTGTAATAATTTTCATGTAAATTACAGAAAATTGTCTTGACTATTGTTTATACAAGATTAGTGCTGATAGTGCAAAATTACTGTTTTGCAACCGTTACCAAACAAGCCTTGAAATGCACTGTATCTATTTCTGTCTTTTATTTGTTCTTGTTTAATTGACTTCATTTGTGTGAATGTTAATGCAAGTCCCTCAAGAGATACGCGTGAAAACACTACACAGCGGCATCCGACTGAAACGTCTTAAGTATGATAGATTGGCAAAATTGCGATAATTTCATTTTTGACAACTTGGATTCGGTAAGTAATTAGTGTTTGATGAGAAACTATACAGCAAAATTCCCCAGGGTAGTTTCAGTGATTAGAAGAGCGGCTGTAGTTATAGAAAGTATTATAATTGAATATCAAAACCATGCATATTAAATATTTTTAATTATACGGTACAGGTCTATGATACAATACCGCTTTACAGAAATAGGAAATACTCATTTGATACCTACTGAGAAGTTAATGCTTGTGGTCATCTTGCATACATATTGAAGTTTTATCACGTAATTAAATGGCTCGACAGATTGTTTTAGCAACATTTTGACACTCTATCAAAAGTATGGTCAAAGAACTGTTGAAAAGATTGTAATCCGAAGAAATTTTCTGGCTCGAGGGTAACTGTGTAGGCAGTTTTGAGTCTCTGCCGTGTTATCTCCAAAGTCGGATAGATACTGCATTCTTCGCATATAAGAAGAGATGTAACAAACTTTTAAACTCTAACTGGTTAATGTCTTAATTTTTGCATCATAATATTATTAATACGAACTTTGCGAAATGGTTTTGTTGTCATTTCAACATATATACCTAATGTTGTAGTTTCTTTTTCTGTTTGGAACCATAGCGATACAATTCAGGTCATATGGCGACTTATAACAGTTTCTGATGTTTCAGGAAGAAGACCCCCGGTGTCTCTCGAGAATTTGTTTCACTCTTGCGCGGATGTCGAGATATATGTGAACCACCGACCTTCCGTAAGCCAGCTGGATGAATCAAAAATTCCAACATCGATGACGGTCAAGTAATTAGAAGTCGATCACTGTAGCTAAGGATTATAGGAAATCTGAATGATTTAGTTCCCATCGTTCGGTTTTCGAGAATCTAAAGCTTCATACTTATTTATTAATATCATGTATTCACAAAATTAGGATAAATTCAATTTCACTTAATAGTAAAATTAACGACCTTATTCCCAAAAGTAGTCCAAGTATTTAACTATACGAAAGGGGCCATATAAGGTTTGATTGTTAAACGTATAGGCGTGAATCATAAATCTCTTTAACTCAATGATTCTATTCTATATTATAATCCCGCTGCCTCTGCAATTGAAAACATAATCGATACCCACTGAGATAATAATCTACTTGATATTAGGTTCATTATTATAATTGGAACATTGAACTTTACGATATCAGTTCATCTAGAATGATATCATATTGAACATGTAGGCAATGCTGATTTGATTCTCGCATTGTGAACAGACATTAAGACTCCATGTTGACAGGAAATGGCATGGAAGTAATTATAGGATTTATGCTGGAAGATTACAACGTATCAGAATTTTCCACAATGAATAGTTCAGATTGTTATGCCAGAAATGTGCAAGTTTTCTGTGTAACTAGAGAATTAAGTATATATACTGCGCTGGGTCAAAGTCTTCAGTTTCTTAAGGTTTTCAGATTTTATTTTTAGTTGAAAACACTTTACGTGTAACTCTTCCTTGTTTACACATCTGGTCGTGTGGGTTACCCCATATTAAAGCTCTTGCTGCTAACACTCGATCAAACCGCGTCTGCTATTAAATTGATAGTTTGCATTTCTATGCTTCCAGAGGAACATTTCACAGTTGTATTATAACGTTCAAATAACAATATATATTGGCAATTAATGTGTGTCAGGTAATGTGTGAAATTTAGCAAGAGAACTGTTACGTAAGTAACATTCAGTTTGGTTTTACGTAGGTAAAACATTATGATCTCTGTCGTTAGAAATGTTTCACCTTTGACACTCTAACATTAGAGTAATTATGGCATATATCATAATGCTTTTCCGACAAGAATCATTTGCGATTTCTGATACGGAAATAACGTAAAAGCAAAGGATATATTACACATTTTTATGGACGTAACATTTCCCCCTATAACTGTAATAAGTATACAATTTGAAGTTATTTATTACTGTAATTATTACAGATAATCGTCCACATTCAATGATAATAGTTGTACTTTATATGTTTCCTATAGTAATAATAATTATATAAAACCTCATTTTTCTCTATCAGGAATTTAGTCATAATAAAAGATCGACGTATAATTGTCCAGGTTCATTGACACAGGTACATATATTTGAGCAAAGAATTTTGTAGTATTGAAAATATTGTTCTAAAACAAGTATTTTAAGGAGAACAGGGTTGAGAATAGACTGGCATCAGTCGTTAGAGTCATTGAATGTAAAGCACCTGGCCATAAAATCAATCCTCTCTGATACCACTTTCTAAAAGAATTTACAATATCTCTTGCCTCTGTCTCTAACGACTGGACAAATGCGATTCTGAACCGGACAGATTTCATACTCGCTAGTAATCACCATCTCATTAAGATCATTGCAAGCGTGTTCATGATGTAATGTAACCTTTGGCTAACTGCCCCAAGAGTTCAATAAGCAGTGCTTTGCTTTTATGACTTGGTGAGTAAGGTAGATAGAGAAATCAATTTTCACTAATTGTAAAAGATCCAAGTAAGTATAAATAAATTACAATTTAAATTTGAAAATGTATAAATTACATCAAAATACTGTCAATTTAATTCTATTTATGAATTATTTTAATTTTTGATAAGAAAAATCAGTAGGAAGAGATTTGAAATTGAAAAAAAAAAAATTTTTTTTTCAAGATACCTTCGAATCATTTTTGTGAATGAATTAAATACATTTTATTCAATACACCGTCAAAGTTGTTTTACTTATGTCAGAGGGTAGATTAATCTCTGCAATAAGTCACAAAATTATTTTCCTATCTACAGTCCCCATGCAGATTCATGTTAATTAGACTGTAAAGTGGTCCCTGTGAATGGCATGGTGCAATGTATTACAATGTACATCAATTATAATTCTGATTAGATAGTGAAGACATGCTGTGCACTAGGGTGCTAAGTAATAACAATAACAAATGACTTGAAAACTGACCAACATAATTGAAGGTGGCAACTTTAGAAATTCATATCAATCTGAAAGTTTATATGTCATATGTGTAGAGAAATTTTTCAATCATAGTTAAAATTAAGCCTGTTTAATCAATCAGTTTGTTTAAGGGAAAAACAATATAAATATGATTTCAACTTTCCATGATTTAAGAAAGCATTTTTATGTTGTATGTATTATGGAATATAATGTAACGTTATAAAGGGTGTAGGAAAGTGTGTTCCAACTGGAAAAGTAAATCAGCAAAAACACAAAAAGTAAGACCCGCAGAGTTTTCAGTCATATTAAATAATATTGAATGTTGATATGCTTACTCAGTGCTGCTACAAAATGTGGTTAATTGCAGTTTTTAGCTCGACATTTCGAGGAAAATGTAGAGCTATTGCACTCGCCCTGGTGTCGTCGTCGGCGTCGGTGTTGGTTAAGGATTTTGATAAAGTCAAATATCTCTGTTACTATCAGAGCTATTGACTTGAAACTTAAAAGTTATTTACTATCACAGTCTACACCAGGAGAAATAATCCCCATAACTCTGACTGAATTTTGACAGATTTATGCCCCTTTTTAATTTAGAACTTTTTCGTTAAAGTTTTATATAAAGTCAAATATCTCTGTTACTATCAAAGCTTTTGGCTTGAAACTTAAAGTTGTTATTTATTTTCACAGTCTACACCAGGAGAAACAATCCACGTAACTCTGATTTGAATTTGTCAGATTTATGTCCCTAAAATTTTAACTTAGAATTTTTTGGTTAAAGTTTTATATAACGTTCAATATCTCTGTTATTATTAAAGCTATTGACTTGAATCTTAAAATAGTTATTTACTATCAAAGGCTACGCCATAAGAAACAATCCCCATAACTCTGATTAGAATTTTAACAAATTTATGCCCCTTTTACTGGCAAAGCTCTAATTCAGAGTCAAGCAGTGTGCTGTCTTACGGACAGCTCTTGTTCTTGAACTGATAACTTTTAAAAACTGTAATAAGCTACATTTTTCTTCTGAAATACAAAAATGATTATTCTTCAAGCTAGTACAGATTAATTGTCTAGTTTTTGGAAACGGTCGAGGTATTCATGGTGTCAATTTTTAAATAATGATGAAAATGGTACTTCCGGTCTGGTTAACATGCTAAAATATTCACATACACAAAGAATGAAATTCCTTATGATGCTTACTTTTCCTAATATAAACCGAGGTATGTTATGCGTACATTTTTACTGGATTCGCGATTTGGTAAAAAAAAATTGTGCAAAAATAATCACGTCTGCAGTATTTGATAAGTAGTATTTTTATGAAAAGTGCACCAATTAAATGTTGAATTCCTGTTGATATAAGCCACAGTAAATGTAATTTTCATTTGTAATGATTTCTGAAAGTCAAAACTAGCGATTTCTAAAGCAATTTTAATAATATTATATTGAAAACATAAACTCCTGACTCCTTTCATATTTTCTACAATAATGTAAACAAATAAAAAAAAACATTTCGAAAGATGTGAATGTTAAAAAAAGTTCTGCAGCAGCTATTCAGCAACAATAAATGCCTAACCAATTACTTCAGTTCTGCATGAATTCTTTCAATTCTAGAGAAAAATCAAACATCTGGTACAGGTCATTTGAAATAGTTTATTCAATTAATCTTGTTGCCGGTCAGTTTGTGGTGGCTATTGACAGGTTCTACTAATGGCTCTTCAAGATGTTATATAACCTCAGAATCGCATTTTATAAGTCTGTTGAGATGAGCTTAGAGAGAAAATGTTTTTCTGAGAAAATAATTTAATGTCAGTATGAAGAAATTAATATTATTACAGACTATTTGATCTCAACAGACTTTGTAAGTCTAGGTTGAGAATTGAGAGTTCTGATATCTCTAATCTTGGTTACGAGAGAGAACACTATGCGCAAAAGCTCCGGTTGCCACCTTCATGATTGAGAGACTTTAGCACAACTAATAAAAAAGTATTTTAGATCTTAGATATTTTATTTATAACAAAGGTAACAATATTCATTTAAAATGATATATGAATTTGGTATAAGTTTTGTAATGCAGCTTAATGATGTGCCCGGTGTGATAAAAAGGTATGCTGAGTATTCTAACCAAAAATGACATAATGGCAAATACATGTAGATGTAGTAAAAGACTTAAAATCATCAAAGATCATATATTTACCATAAAAGCAGCGACAAAACGTCCTTCGAATACACTGACTAACTGTTAAAAGACATTTCAAATTCGATATGAAGTTGGCAGTAGCGGTAACAGAAGTAGCAAAAAACGTGAAACTGACAGTAACAGTAGTAGTAGTGGCAAACACGCAACACTTGCAGTAGTTGTAGCAGCACCGTAAATTTGGCAGAAGCAGTATAAATAGTAGCCGTAGAAGCAGTCACTCTAGCAACAAACACGTGAAACGTGCTGTAGCAGAAGCAGCAACAGCAATAAAACGTGACCCTGGCATAGCAGTAGCAGTGGCAAAACCTTCAAATTGGTAGTAGCAGTGGCAACCATGTAAAACTAGCTGTAGCAGCAGCAGCAGTAGCAATAGGAAAACGTGAAATTGGCACTAGCAGTAGTAGCAATAGCAGTAGCATTAGTAAAACGTGCAACCTTTAGAAGCAGTAGTAGCAGAAGCTGTAGCAAAGACGTGATATTAGCAGCAGTAGAAGCAGTAGTATAAGCAAAAACGTGAGATTTGAAGCGACAGTAGCAAATACGTTAAACTGGTAGTAGTATAACCAGTAATTATTTTAATAGCAAATACGTGAAATTGGCTGAAGCAGTAGTATTTGTAGCAGTACTAGCTTGGCTGTCACTGTTACTGCTTTGTTCACGTTTTTCCTACTGTTACTGCTGCTACTGCTAATGCTGGTTTCATTTTTTGCTACAGTTATGGCTGCTATTGGTACTGCACATTTAACGATTTTTTATGCTGCTACTGCTGCTTTTTTTTAATTATCCTGGCAATTTTAAGCTTTTGCTACTGCTACTTTTGTTAATGCTACTGCTGGTTTCACATTTTTGCTAGTACTGCTACTACTGGTTTTACGTTTCTGCTACTTCTACTGCTACCCTTTTTACGATGTTGCTACTGCTGTTGCTACCACTGCTAATTCACGATTGCGCCACTTCTGCTGCTGCAACTGCTTGTTGATTTCTAGGTTCTGCTACTGCTGCTATTTTTACTTCTACTGCTGGTTTCACGTTTTTGCTACTGCCCCTAATGCTACTGTTACTGCTGATTTCCCATTTTTGCTACTGTTTCTATTATTTTCACCATTTTGCTACTGCTACTACAACTTCCCATTTCACGTTATACATCCATCCCATTTTAAGTATTTGCTACTGCTACTGCTTCTACTGCTTATTTCTCGTTCTTGCTACTGCTACGGCTGCCAGCTACTAGTACTGTTACTGGCCATTTCACGATTTTACATCTTCTACTACTGTTGCTGCTGCTACTGCTGGTTTCATGTTGTTTTGGTACTGCTACGACTGCTACTGCACTTTTCACGTTTTTGGCTACTGCCACTAGTGCTTGTGCCTCTGCTGGTTTCACGTGTTTGCTACTGCTATGACTGCAAATGCTACTATTCATTTCATGTTTTCTTTTGCTACTGCTACTGCTGTTTCTACTACTGCAACTGTCAATTTTACGTTTTTCAACTGAAACAGTTACCTCTGCTACTATTGATTTTACATGTTTTCTACTGCTGCTTGCGTCATTGCTATAGTTGGTTTCACGTTTTTCCTACTGCTCATTTCACTTCTTGCTATTGCTACTGCTAATACTGCTACAGATGGTTTCACGTTTTAGCTACTGCTACTGCTGCTACTTTTTCTTCCCTTTTCACGATTTTGCTGCTGCTACTGATACTGGCCATTCCACGTTTGCTACTGCCGCTGCTGCTTTTGCCATTTTCACGTTTTTGTTACTTGTACTGCTGCTACTGCTACTGCTAAAGCCAATCTCACGTTTTTGTTACTGGTATTTCTGCTACTGTTACTGCTACTGCTAAAGCCAATTTCACGTTTTTGTTTCTGGTACTGCTGCTACTGCTAAAGCCAATTTCACGTTTTTGTTTCTGGTACTGCTGCTACTGCTAAAACCAATTTCACGTTTTTGTTACTGGTACTCTGCTTCTACTACTGCTAAAGCCAATTTCACGTTTTTGGTTGCGGGTTTATCCCGCTACCAAAGTTAAAGTGTATTTCTGACAATCATAACACCTTTATTTTATTCCAAATCACATCCAACTGATGTTCATGTGCTACACAAAATAGTCCCATTCATGAACACTGCGAATGAATTATCAATGAACAAGCAGTTCTTATTCAACCTGTATCCACTCACACTTACCATTTAGATCATATAAGATCTATCAATGATAAAGTATTCCAGCCCATGGTTACATCACAAGCTGGGTCAGGCAGTGTTCATCTTAGATATGAGGCACATTAGATTTGTATTTGTTTCTCATTCATGTATATTCATAGTCTGGCATTTAAACAGAAAATAAATCTACCAAACACCCGCAACCATCAGACATTTCAAGGCTTTGATTATATCTGGTATTGCTGCTACTGCTACTGCTAAAGCCAATTTCACGTTTTGTTACTGGTACTGCTGCTACTGCTATTTCTAATTTCAAGTCTGTGCTACTGCTTCTGCCCTTATCACGTTTTGGCTTCTATTACTACTGCTACTTCTTATGCTCACTGCTACTGCTAACTTCCTATACATCATTTTAAGTCGGTACAGTTTTGCACATTAATCTGCAGCCCTTCACTTGTAAAACAGATATGTACGTAACGTAATATGTAAATAGTTGTTAAATTAATGCCACTTTCCTTTTACACAAAGTTAATAATAAACTATTAATTGAAAGCAGTGTGTAGGAAATGAGTATCTTGTTATCGTTTATAAGTGGAGTAAGGCGTCTTAGACGTTTATATTGCTACTGGCTCTTGACCAATTTAAATTGTCAACAACAAATAAGCCACAGCGATACCCAACGTCACACTTACATTTGAACATAGTATAATGTACGTATGAAAAAGGCATCCTTATACAATGAAACCTGTTTTAAGAGACCACTTAAGGGAGAGCAAAAAACATGGTCTCGTAAGACTGGTGGTCTTTTAATACAGGTTCAATCTATATGAAATGTACTATAGAGGGACCTAAAATTAATGGTCTTATAACACAGAATTTTGTTTAAAACAGGTGGTCTCTAAAGCAGGTTTGACTGTGAATCCTTATATCCTTGTACGAATTTTTTTCCGATTATTTAAAAGCAAATGTATCCTATCTAGTATAAATGAGATTGATTAAAAAGTATGCGACAAACCTCTTCACTTATGACAATATATCACATCTTGTTATTACTTGTAATTTCCGCTTATCTCATTGGTCGGTAACAGGTCAGGGGTCGGTAACAGGTCATACGAAGGTCCAAACAACCGATAGGACGGCAGGAATATCACATTGACGTGGTTATTTACCTAACCATCGTACATTAAATGTTTAGTATCCCCATGTTCACTTGTAAAGGTCATTTTAATTCTACGAATGGAAACTATAATGAGAATATTATATAAGTGGTCGGACGTTGAACATTATTTATCAGTTTGTACTGCACTGTTAGTAATAGAACATGGTATCTAAAGACTAAATTAGCCGTATTTGGAACGGACCTATAGTAGTTTCAAACTGACAGGAAATCCTTGCAAGATTCACAACTGTAGATAACAAATACCGGAATCATTATAGACGAATCAGATCAGAACACATGTTTATATGGATACATAAAACTGACGAACATGATACTATATCCATCAGCTTCGTAATAAGAAATATACACGAGCTCTTAGCGAAAATATCGTACGACTTTAGGAGACTTTTGTACGAATTCATCTATAATTATTAAACTTTCATTAATGATATAAATCCATGGTGTTACAACATTAAACTAAAAAGATCATCATTGAAAAACTTTTACGCAAAATCAAATAATAATAATAATGATAATAATAACAATAACTTTATATAAAAAGGATGACATAGTCTAACATGTGGTCCTCTAATATAATAATGTAACAATTCATCCTAGGTATGTAACATAGACAATGAAGTGAAAGACATAAATTGAAATAACGTACTATTGTAACCAGGTGGAATCAGTCTGTACTTTATGCTAATTGGGACAATAGCCAAATAATATTGTCTAGCAACACCAGCGACGTCTTTTCGAGCTGCCCGCGCCAAGGGAAATCACTCTTGCTGTGTTCCGGGTTCAGGCTATCGCCCCGTAGGCCGTACCAGACCGTACGCGAGCACTACAGTACTATGAACAAATTAATCCTCAATCTGGGCAATATCAGAAGATAAAACTATGTACAAGAGGTTAAAGAATAGATGTTATTTGTAATCCACGTACCAAAACCCTGAAAGAATATGTGAGAAAAGTACGGGAAAGCGTTTCATTACATTTGAAAAAGAATAATTTTTTTTCATGTCGGCATGAAATAGTAATAACAGATATAGACTAAAGAAAACATAAAAGCACACATCATATAAAATGTGAACACTTCAAGACTATTACAATTTGTGTAAAGATATAAGGAGAGAATAAAAAATTAGAGCTACATAATGTCTGCGTGCGTATCTGGAGATAGGCTCAACATAAAGTTTCTTTCATAACAATATAAAAACAAACCTAGTTTTATACTTTCCTTGGAATGAATTTCATTTCTAATGATTTAATCATTATTATTATAATCAAGAAGGAAATGTGAACTTTACTATTGCAGGAGCAACGTTAGATTATTACATGAATACTAATCTTTTTGAAAATGTCCAAATATTCAAACTTATATTATACTTGAAGGAATAAAATGATTACCGTACATTCGATGAACCAATTTTAATAAAAATAAACAAAGAAAAATATCAAACAGGGAATGCCACGTACCAAAAACGCAGCCTCCACAAAACAAAACCCACAGCACGTAGACGTGCACACCACTCACAAACACACACACTCGCACACAGGACAAAACAAACAAACAAACAAACAAAGGAACACAGACTCATAAATAATTATAATTGTTTTGCATACAGAAGGGCCAAAAATATTGCTTGACAGTAGCAATAAAAAGGTTTAAACCCAGTTGTGTGTATACTTTAATGTTTACTGGGCGTACATGGTCCCTTTGGTAGTATCTTTATTGTTCGCCTATCTTTGAAAGAGCATTTACAATGTTTTCACATATGTTAAGAAATGCTTCATATTTTACAGGGACTGTTTCATTCAAATTACCATATTGTTAGAAAGCATGGTGGAATAAAGAGTTAGGCTCGATGCATCAATTACCGGTTTCCAGAAAGTCTATAAAGATCTGATAAGAACCTAAATGAAAGAGTTCCGTCTTTTATTAACTTTCACACGTGAACTTAAAACGATATTGTCCAAATCTAGTTGATTTCCCACATTTTAAACGCTGTTATTGTTTGCTGATAAATTGATCCAAGGAATAACGATTTAGACTTCAGTTTTCATAATTTTGATTATGAGTGAAGAAATTAACCCATAGATGATCTACTAATCAGCACAATTCCCAAACGAAATTACAGTTATTAAAAGTGTGGAAGTGGTCATGTGGTGTTTGATAATTGAATATTGAAACCGTACATGATAAATCGTTTCAATTCTGTGGTACAATTCCATATTACAATACCGCAGTTGTAGCGATCGGAAATGCATATCGATGCCTACTGAGAAATTAATCCACCGTCATACAGTTTCTTTTCTGACGTTGGATTTAATTCTGTGTGCGTGGAGCGTGGTCTCTCCAATTGGACATTTGTCCTATATTGAATGGCAAGTCAGATAGCAGAAATCCTTTTCAATAATTAAAGAATCCATACCTTTAGAAAATGGGTGCCTTATTAAGTTTTGGAGTTGTTCAAAAAAAAAAGTAAACATCGATTTTAGCAAACAAGAGTAAGAATAAGTGATCTGTTTGTTATAAAATAAGTACTTTAGATAATATTGCAATGAAGTTCCATGTAACAAGGTCTTAATAGCCTCTTCACAGTTTCAGAGCTTCGTCTTAGTTAGTAGCCAAATCCGGCTTTGAATAAGAATACTTTATCGTAATTTTGGTTTAAGAAAACGCACTTTCAACTTCGCAAAAAATTCGGAAAAATATATTAGTAACATTATATAATATGATTTGTTACAGTTTGCACTGTTAAAACATAGAGGGTACACAATATCTATGAAGGTACGTGCAAAATAAAATGATTCCCCTCAATTTGAAATTGACACAAAGACAGGATATTGAATGGAAGTGCAAACAGGACTATTTCACATTCTTTAAAAAAAATTAAAAAGTACTATCTGTATTGGTTCATTTAGTTTAATTTGGTACATTTTCTTAATTTTAGGTCTTGTTCCAAAGGTAAATATAAAAACAAACAACTGTCTTAGAGCAACAAACAAAACATACACTATCCTGCCGTTCAGTTAAATTATCGTATTTCATTAAGCAAAATGTGCGTACGGAAGCACACTATGCAAAGTCATTGGAAAAACGGGGTTTGAGTGTTGTTATATTTTCTGGTCCTTTGGGATCATTAAGTTCATTCAACATATGTGTAATAGAGTTCCGCTTAAGCCGGTGCTTGTGTGTGTGTGGGGGGTGGGGGGCGGGGACGTGAAATATGTTGCACTTTTCATTACCTCTCATGAACAGACTCAATAAAACCGAGTATTCTTCTTGTTTGCATTCTTTGCTTCCAAAGGATCTTTTTACAGATTTTATTATACTGTTCTCATTTTATATCGGGTTTTAAAAATGACGGATTAGGCTGTGATGTCAGTATATTTAGATTGAGGCCCGTCACCGTAGTTAGATTACATGTTAGTTAATGATATCAGAAAATGATATTAATGTGGATGTATAGTGAATATTAAATGGAATTATAGGAATCATTTATAGGTAAAATGAAAAAATACATGATAGTAATTCATATAGGATATATACATACAAATGACCCTGCGACAATAATAAATCTTCATCTGGAGAGAAACCAACGAGTTAAAAACATAGAACCTGCCTTGTTGGTGCAGACAATAAAGAGAGTGACAGTGAATTAACTATTAATTTTGATTTTGTAGAATCTGACTTAAGTTCTAATTCTAGTTTTTGTTTTGTTTTGTTAAGTCAACGCCATTATGGCCCAATATGGCGACAGCTTTCTCCAAAGACGATTTAGAAGAAATTAATGCAGTAACTAAATATGATCTTGTGAGGGAATTAATTAATTAGATGAGCTTCAACAAGAAATTCAAATGCTATGTGAGATTGAAACAGCAAAATTACACGAGAATATATCTTCTCTCCGGAAATCATATGAGCTTGAAGGCCACTAAAGTTTAAATTGGAGCAGTATGGAAGAAGAATGTGCCTAAATATATGTTTCTACTGATTTAAGGTAATTTATTTTAAAAAGGCTTCCCTAAGTGGTTTAGTTTACTTGAAACAAAAATGTCTCTGATTGATGAAAAGGGGCGTTTTAACTATAAGTCGGTTATAGATCACTTATTGGCATTCTATTGCATTAAATGTTGCCTGCACTACGCTGCGCTCATTTTCGGCAAACTTAATTGCATTAGAATGTCAACAAATCATCTGCAACCTATACTTATCAGCTTATTGAAGTTATTCATGTACTATATTATTGACCATAACACGATAGGTCAAAAAGTAGTACACTTTTGTTGATAAACATTGACGATGTGATAGTAAAATCAATTAGATTCTGTTCACTCTTAAAAAAGTTTTACCATCCTGTATAGCTTTGATCACTAACATATCTCTAATGTAAATAACTCGGTTAGATATCGGAATCGAGGCAAACACTGCATCAAGCGATCCCAGTCTTAGAATTTGTTTAGCTTGGACCAGCTGCCTATATTCGTAGCTGAGTTTCTCTCGGAAACGTGTTAAGTTTTCATGTACGAATATTCCATCACCAATGCTTTGAGAAAAAGTTGAAACCTGTCAAGAGAAATTTTGAATTTCCCTGGGAGGTGTGGCCAACATGGTTTGCGAATGTAATTATAAATACATAGTAGACGACTCACTTATCGAGTAGTTTGTAGAACACAATATTACATTCTTATTCATTGAAAATATAATATGCAGGTTTAACTATTAATCATACAGTTCTATGTAAGCAATTATAACATTCAAGAACTTAATCAAAATAAAACAAGAAAAAGTAATAACCACTGTCGGCTGCTTTTGCTCAACATTGAATATTTATGTATAATCTATCAAGTGCTGTAAGCAATCTCTTGTTTCTATTTAGACCAGTAGAGGTAATTGCCAAATTATTTGTTGCATGCATTCCCTGTTTTGGCAGTTGCTCCGTCTCCCTGAATGTGGGAGATCCATAGTAGGCGGAACAATGAATACTCATTAATTTTGTACCACTTCATGATTAAGCGGACCAATTTTTCCAGTTATGAAATAGTATGAAAATAATTTGGTTACTTTTTGAAAATCTTTCGCTTGTGATTGGATGAAAAAGATGTATGAACTATAAGTCTACTTATATGTCGCTTTGATATTACCTGACTTCAGTAAATCCAAGCCGACTAAACAAGTTTATCCTACCCTTATACAAGATATAGCACAAAATCGGCGTGCCTAATAAATTTTGCTTTATTCAGTCAGTGTCAAAATATCACTTTTGCGGGAAATTTTGAAATCACATATTTTATCAAAATTTTACTGAAACCGATACTATTGTATTGGAAATGTTTGAATTTAGAAAATGAGTGGTCAAATTATAGGTTTTTATCCAGAAACAAAAAAGTTATTGCTATTTTTCACTTTTACGGCACTTCAGCCGGAAATTTTGAAAACATATTTTTTCCGAATTTTTCAATGAAACCGTTATCATTGTATTGGAAATGTTCTAACTAAGAAAATAAGTGGTAATATCAAAAGTTTTTATCCAGAAACAAAAAAGTTATTGCATTTTTTCTATTTTATCCGCAAATTTTATTGCACTTGCAAACGTTATATATGACCTTCAGTCTGCACGCTGTTGGTCTTTCCAACGACTTTTGCCCCAATATTCTGAGCACGTAGGATAAATAGAATATTAGATTACTGTCTGAAAAATTTAAATTTATTAGGCTCGTTTACGAAAATATATAAGGCTCGGCAGCAGCCTCGCCTAATATATTTTCTTCAACTCGCCTAATAAATTTAAATTTATCCGACAGTAACCTAATATTCTCTATCTATTCCATCTACTTGCAATACTTGCAGCTTATAGTGTTACTTACTATTATTTGCTTTTTTATTCTCTAGTATAACATATTTCAATATTATACATCACTATACTCGTGTAATACAGATCTATACTCGTGTGTACGCATGCTTTTCACAGGTTATACATTTGTGTATGATCTTTTCAAGTTTCTACCTACATTTGTAAGATATTTGGGTTGTTTTTTAAAGCCAATAAAGCCACTTTATAGGTCCGGAATAAAATATATATTCTGCTCAATACACACCAAATGCTGTCAATTACATTATGTCTATAGTTTTAATAATCAATGTCAAATTTTACTTCAAAACGGACCTTATACTCAAAGGTAAATTACCTGTTAAATAAGGATTTTCTGTTAATAAAACTTGATGTTCTTTATGTGTATCAATAAAACGGTTAATCCTGTAATTACATGCAGTCCACATATAGTTAAATATATATCAATCTCCAATAAATATGTGAACAATCTCTGTCACAGGTCATTAAAATTTAACTAAACACTGTAAAATTTGCTGGTCGACAAAACCAAAAGTAAAAACGTTATTGCTTCATTAAAAATATTCTGACAATAGTTTGAGCTCAAATAACTGGGGATCGACCATGTTTTTTGTCTAAACTGACATCTGTATTGTAATAAAATAAGCACTTGATTTTCTAAAAACTACCTTTACACACTTAAATTGTGGCTTTAAATTTTGAATGAAAAAGGAGAAATTCCTCGCTGTTTCTAGAGATAAATACAACTGCAATTTGAAGCTGTCATACAAGCGAATTTTTAATAAAAACGCCGAGGAACTTTGTCTGTACATAACAGAAGCTTCCATCTCAGTAGATATTACAATATTTTAATTATAGTCAATCAAAATGACTTTATGTTTATCAAAAAAAAGCTAAATTATTACGAACTTTGAATAAACTGACGATATTAACAATTTAGAATTTTAATTAAATATTGTTGTAAAAATTTTGCGTCTCGCTTTATACTTAACAATATTTACGCAGTTACGCACCGCCTTAGCCCGTATCCTGCTGAATACGATTGATTCTGCCTTTTAGTCAGTATCTTTTTGGTATGCACTTCTTTTAACAGTTAATGGTACTGTCCAAATTGAAAGATGGACACGTTCATTATAGACATTTAGCAGGTTACGGGTGAAGGGAATAACTGTAAAGATATCTTGTTATGTGTATGCATGAATAAGCTGCCATTATTACAGCCACAGCGCCCGGCAAGACTAAATGAGCCATGCCATGGGAAGACCAACATAGTGGCTTTGCGACCAGCATGGATCCAGACCAGCCTGCGCATCCGCGCAGTCTGGTCAGGATCCATGCTGTTCGCTTTCAAAGCCTATTGCAATTATAGAAACTTTTAGCGAACAGCATAGATCCTGACCAGACTGCGTGGATGCGCAAGCTGGTCTGGATCCATGCTGGTCGCAAACCCACTGTGTTGGTTTTCCCATGGCGCGGCTCAAATTATTACGAATTTGAGATAAATTAAGCACAAACATATGATAATAACAATTAAGAATTATAATGTATTGAGTTTACATTTATATCTCAACGGGTATTGTCCACTCTACTATAAGTGTTATTCCGCCAGTAGCGGTACTGCCTAAGGGGAATAACGATAATAAAGATATCTTGTTATGTGTATGCGCGCTTTATCTCTCTTGTATACAGCTTGAATTAGTCATGAAACTTGTTAGCAAAATAGCTGCCGTTATTACAGCCACAGCGCCCGGATATTGCTGTCATCAAATTTTACATGCATTCCTACCAACAGTATGGACTTTTGCCCAACTTCGGCCTTGTTTCGTGTTCAAAAATTAAAGAAATATAATGTAGGTAACTTCGTATTACACTTTTTATGTTGATAGATTCATAAAATGATTGTTTTGCCAAACATATTATTGGTATTAAATGAAACTTGTCTGCCTGATAACTCCATCTATGTCATACTTTTTATACTCACATTGCCAGTTATGTTTTCGTTTGTCAACAAGTTTACCGCAGCAATTTCTCTATTCTGATAAACGTAAATTGTTTAAGTGTTCCAATAATTTTTGAAACTTTAATTCTCAAATGTGTCGATCCCTTGGAAATTGTAAATGTATATATTCTTATTTAGTCTGTTTCCCTTTTGTTTATGAGATGTTACCATTGTTTGTTTATCTTTTGCTGCTCCCTTCTGCTGAGTATCTGCTCTGACTTCCTTCCATACTCCTTACCTAAATTACACACACATGATATAGCCGTGCGGTCTCTTTCCTTTGACCATCCATTCGATACCAAAAAGAATATTAGATTTAGAAATTATATTGCCAGAATCACTATGGATAGAAATTAAAGACCGTAACAGTAATTTCCTTATCGGCACTATTTACAGACATCCATATTATACTGTTGATTTTGGGACAAATTGGCTGTATACATTGATAAAGCTACTGAAATATCAAATAACATTATTCTTGTTGGTGATGTAATTAAAAAAAATCAACTTAGCGATACCAATAAAGAATTCTGCTAATGATATACAACATGACTAACTTTACTACAGAAGCAACTCGCGTTTCTAATAACTCCCGTACCTTAATTGATCGTATAGCTGTCTCAAATGGCATCCACGTGTTTAAGGCTGGCATTTTGAAAACAAACATTATATAAGCGACCATTGCGGTACATATGCATATATCTAGATTAACATCCAACACAATACACATTTTAAAAGAAAAGTATGGATTTATAAACGCGCCAATTTTAAAATGTTTAATAATCTGATACAAGCAACCGACTGGTCCTTCTTATATAACGATATTTCAAGCAATGCCTTTGTTAACAAATTTCTAGAATTAGCAAAAACGTTATCTTTTTTTTACTGTCCGTCCTAATGACAACCCTTGTTATTTTTTTTATCTTTATCGAAGTATTTTTGGTTTTAATACCTGCAGCGTTTAATTTGGCTACTTGTATTGGCAACTTCCATTAACCAGGCGTCTCTTCAATTTACTGATTACATGTGTGACAACAAATATCACATTTATAGCGTTTCTCTCTAGTATGTATTCTGGTATGTGTCTTCAGAGTACTGCTTCTATCACCTATGCAACCACACTATCTATAAACAAGAGCTGTTTGACTTTTATCAGTATTTGACTACGTACTAGAGCTTTGCCAGTAAAAACTTTAACCAAAAAAGTCTTATTTAAAAACAGGGGCATAACTCTGTCAAAATTAAAATCAGAGTTGCGGGGATTGATTTTCCTAGAGTAAACTTTGATAGTAAATATAAGAAATTTCAAATCAAAAACTTTGATGGTAAAAGAGATATTTGACTTTAATAAAAACTTTACTTTCAACCCAAAATTCTGAGTTAAAAAGGAGGAAAACTCTGTCAAAATTCAAATCAGACTTATGGAGATTGTTTTATTTGATGTGGTCTTTGATAGTAAATAAGTAGTTTAAGTTTCATGTCAATAGCTTTGATAGTAACAGTGATATTTGACTTTATCAAAAACTTTATCCAACGGCGACGCCAACGCCTGGGCGAGTGCAATAGCTTTACTTTTTCTTTAAAAAGTCAAGCTAAAAACTATACTTTCTCCTCTGTATCTATTCTGGCATATGTGTCTTCACAAACATTACTGTTTGCATAACATGCATAACCACAAACCATGTGTTCATAGCGTTTGTCTCCTGTAAGTATTGACATTTGTCTCTTCAGACTATGGCTTGAATTTCATGTACCACAAACATCACAGCTTTCCCGAAATATTACTTTTGAGTCAAAAAATAATACAAATAAGGGGGATATATGCCTTTACAGCATCAGTAAGTTGTTTACTTATATCACTTACCATGTTTAAGAGTGCGAGTGAGAATTAAGTCATATCTAGGCAAAATGAACGATGGAAAAGTGAGAATATTTATGATTTAATCTCGTTCTCCGCTTGGTTCTAATCCAAGCCACATTTGTTTGATACACTGGCAAACTTGGCAAGTAACGGCATTTTTATGTACAATTTCTTGGCGTTATTTTCACTGTTTCTCCCAGGTTTTCAGCATATCCCTGTTTTAGTTTGATATTCAATTGATATATTTTTATAAAATTAAAAATTTCCTATCCTGTCATATAACTCTCATGAATGATCTACGACGTACATTAAGATTATGACTTATTAAAGCAGCATGCCTCCAGATTTGGCTAAAAAATAATCTTTCTTTCAAATTGAAGTTTTGGTCATATTATGAACAATAGAATATGAATTTTTGTTTCTAAAATATTTAAAAATTTCCAAATCAAGAAAAAAAAAAGATGACCGCGTCGGGAATCGAACCCCGGACCCCCGCGGCAATAAAGACATTTTCCCGTCGTCGTAACCAATAGTGCCATAGCTGAAGTAGATATTTATAATCGAGACAGTTTACATGCAGTAAAAGCGTGACAAACGCTTTTCGATTTTCATCATAAAGAGTAGCAAAAACAGCAAATCCTCATGTGTTTCCGTAACATGAAGTTAGTCAGTAATTAAGTTTTAAAATCTTCTTAAGAAATATAGCATTTATTTCATGATATCTAAAAAATACTTTTTTTGTTGTCGAACGATCTGGAGGCATGCCGCTTTAAAGCGTCAGACATATTACGTCTATCTTTATATTACCGCATACCGAAACAGATTCTGACGGCACGGAAGGTGAGAATCCTCACCGACCATACACTTCCAACATGGCATTTCCGCGATTTCTTTTGATCCAGTCAACAGACGAAACATTCAAAATGTCAAGCCTTTCGCCATTTATAATTGAAAAAACCATCGAAGGCATTGCTGGTGTACCGAAATCAGTCAAAAAACTGCGAACTGGTGATCTGCTTGTTGAAGTTGAGAAAGCCTCACATTCACGAAATTTACTTTCCGTAACTTCATTTTACAACCGGCCATGTAAGTGCATTGCACACCGTACTTTGAACACCTCAAGGGGGGTCATTCGTTGTCCTGACCTTGCAGGGGTTTCGGAGACGGAGATTGTGCAAGGCCTTTCAGATCAACATGTCACTGCTGCTAGACGTATAAAAATCAAGCGATTAGGAAAAGGAATTCACACAAATACTATTATTCTTACATTTGGCACTCCGTTTCTTCCTTCATTCGTAAAAGTTGGATACCTCATCACAAAAGTTACAACATATATTCCTAATCCTCTTCAATGCTATTATTGCTTTAAGTTTGGGCACAATGAGAAAAACTGCAAAGGCGATTACACTTGCCCAAAATGCGGACAGGATGGACATTCTCATGACCACGACACTTGTAGTCGTCCATTGCGTTGTGTGAACTGCAACGAGCCACATTCAGCCAAGTCTCGTGATTGCAAGACATGGAAAATCGAAAAGGAGGTTCTTCATGTCAAATTCACACAGGGCATTGGATTTCCAGAAGCAAGACAAATTGCCAATGCCAAATTTACATCTCCAACACTCGTACAAACTTATTCATCAATAACTAAATCTGTCTCTAGCAAATCAACACAGTGCATTGATGCCTGTACTCAAACAGATTCAGTGACTGCTCAACAAAATCCAACTCAAACTTCTGTACCAAATGAAAAGCCTAAAGTACCAGCAAAACCTTCAGAGGCATCTCAACTTCAAAGGGCAGCTGCTAAACCAACACTGCCACCAGCTATACAAAATGTTCCTAAGTATTCAGGTACGCCGTCGTCACGACAAAACGTTTCATCAAACACTAATCAACGTGGGGTGAGTCAAACACCCAAACAAAAAATTGACTTGAGAACTGATGGGTTTGGAAAGGGATCAAATGATCCCATACAAACCCATAACCGGTTCCCTCATGATATGAACCGGTTAACAGGGAAAGATGATGACGATCCGCCATTATCTGCCCCGCCCAGTTTAACCAGCACAAAGGAGGGGAAAATCAAAAGGTTCCCTCCTGAGTCAATGCAACACTAATAATTTAATTTCCAGTCGTTTAATTTTTATTTGCCATTGTAAATGGAAAGTAAAATTATCCAGTGGAATTGCCGTGGACTTAAAGCAAATTATAATGAAATTCTCCTTCTCTTATCAAAATATAATCCTTCACTTATGTGCCTTAGTGAAACATTTTTAAAGGAAACGGACAAAATAGCTTTCAAAAATTATTCAGTGTATAACTTCATAAACACTAACACTGATAGGGCGTCTGGTGGTACATCTATTATTATTAATAATGCATGTCCGCACAGACAAATTGTTCTAAATACAAGTATCCAATCAGTTGCAATAAACGTAACATTACATCGACCGATTACTATCTGTTCGATTTACATACCTCCCAAATATAAACTAAATCTTGAAGAACTTGATGATCTTATAAAACAATTACCACAACCATTTTTGCTTATGGGAGATTTTAATGGTCATCATGAATTCTGGGGCTGTTCTGACAGCAACACTAGAGGTCAAATTATTGAAACTTTTATTGAAAGAAAATGCCCTCTGTTTATTAAATGATCAATCCAAAACGTATCTTCATCCTGCAACAGGTAACTTTTCTTCGCTTGATTTGACAATTTGTCAACCGAACATCTTTCTTGATTTTGAATGGAAAGTACTGGATGATTTGCATGGTAGTGACCATTTTCCAATTATTATTTCAAATACTTCTAATCTGCCATCAGACCACCCTTCATATTTCAAATTAATAAAGCTGATTGGAAGCAATTTGAAACGCTATGTAAAAATGATTTGACTTTGGAGAATTTTACTAATTTTATGATCCTATTGATCGGTTTTCAGTTCTTCTGTCCGATATTGCTGACAAGTCCATTCCTAAAACTTCAAGAAATGGTAAACATAAAAATAAGCCTTGGTATAATGATGATTGTAAGACTGCTGTTCGAAAACGTAGAGCGGCCATTAAAAAGTTCAATATACGGCCGACGAAAGAAAACTTACAATCAGTTAGGATTCTGAGAGCAAAAGCTCGCAGAACTATAAAACAAGCAAAGAAAAAATCATGGCATTCATACGTTTCAAAACTTAATTCTAGGTCATCGGTTAAAAAAGTCTGGGAAATGATTCGCAAAATAAGTGGAAAAGGAAAATCTTCAAATGTTTCCCATCTTACAAAGACAGACCAGTCTATTGCATCTAGCAAGGAGGACATTGCCAATACACTTGGTAAAACTTTTTCAAAAAACTCTTCATCAAACAATTATGATAAAAGGTTTCAAAACATAAAATCGACTAAAGAAAGCAAACCTTTAAATTTTGATTCAAATAATGATGAAGATTATAATAAATCTTTTCACTCACAGAATTGCTTGACGCTTTAGATAAATGTCACGATACCGCAGCTGGTCCGGACCAAATTCATTATCAACTTTTAAACATTTACCACAAGAATCATTAGACCTCCTACTTGAAATTTATAATATTACATGGAAAACTGGCATTTTTCCAGATTCCTGGAGAGAAGCTATAGTTATTCCAATACCAAAACCCGGGAAAGATAGCACTAACCCCAGTAATTATAGACCGATTGCACTTACCAGTTGTTTATGTAAAACGCTAGAACGTATGATCAACTCTAGACTAGTTTGGTATCTTGAATCTCAAGGCCTAATTACAAACTTTCAAAGCGGTTTTCGCAAGCAGCGCAGCACAACTGATCATGTTGTTCGACTGGAAAATTTTATTCGTGATGCATTTGTTAAAAAAGAGCATTTATTGTCTGTATTTTTCGATTTAGAAAAAGCCTATGACACTACATGGAAATATGGTATTATGAATGATCTTAACGACTTAGGTTTAAAAGGTCGTCTTCCAACATTTATATCGCAATTTTTATCAGATCGCAATTTTAAAGTACGTGTTGGTTCTACCCTTTCTGACTCTTTTGAGCAAGAACAGGGAGTTCCACAAGGTTCTATTTTATCTGTCACACTTTTTAGCATCAAAATTAATAATATTGTGAAATGTTTGTCACCAGGGATAGATTGTTCATTATATGTTGATGACTTTCTAATATGTTATCGTTCAAAAAATATACGTACGATTGAACGCCAATTACAGCAGTGTTTGAACAAAGTTCAAACTTGGGCCATGGAAAATGGTTTTAAATTTTCCCAATCAAAAACTCAGTGTGTCCACTTTGTCAATTACGGAAACAACATTGTGACCCTGAGCTGTTTCTAAATGGTACAAAAATACCCGTTGTTGACGAAGCAAAATTTCTTGGTGTTATTTTGATAAAAAGCTTTCTTTTATACCACACATAAAATACCTGAAAGCCAAATGTTTGAAATCGTTGAATCTTTTAAAGGTAATTTCAAATACTGATTGGGGAGCAGATCGCAAGGTTTTGTTAAGACTGTATAGAGCTTTGATTCGATCCAAGCTAGATTACGGTTGTGTTGTTTATGGTTCAGCCAGAAAAATCGTATTTACAGATGCTGGATACTATTCATAATCAAGGTCTTCGTATTGCTCTTGGCGCATTTAGAACATCGCCTGTTGAAAGCTGTATGTTGAAGCAAACGAACCCTCCTTTATACGAGACGTGAAAAACTGTCATTGCAATATGCTCTGAGGGTAGCTGCCAACAAATCCAACCCTGCTCATAAAATCATATTTAAACCCAAATACCACGATTCGTATGACAGAAAACCAAAACAAATTAAACCTTTTGGATTTCGCATTGATAATTCTATGAAGGAAACAGATTTTGAATTTCATGATGTAAAAGATAATTTAGTTCTGAATACACCACCATGGATTCTTAATTCTCCAACAGTTCTTTTTGATATGAAAACCGCATTGAAAAAGGCTGAAACAAACCCTGAAATATTCAAGTCCAAATATAACGAAATCAAATCAGCTTACAAAGATCATTTTCCTATTTATACAGATGGTTCAAAAGATGATTCAAAGGTTGGATGTGCCGCCGTTAGCCATCTGCATCAATCAAAATTACGTTTACCAAATAACGCTACAATTTTTTCAGCAGAAGCAAAAGCAATTGATTTGGCCCTTAATTTTATTTCAGAATATAATGAAGAAAAGTTTATCATCTTTTCCGACTCACTTTCTGTATTACAATCAATACACAACCGTAATACAGAAAATCCTCTCATTCAAAACATTCTTCTCAGGGTTCATGAACTATCTTTTAAAAAGTCCATCATATTCTGTTGGATTCCTAGTCATGTTGGTATTTATGGAAATGAAGATGCTGATACTGCAGCAAAGAAATCACTTTCATTAAATCAATCTAAATTGAAATTACCATATACTGATTTTAGGTCAAATATCAACAAATACATTTTAACTAAATGGCAGTCCTCGTGGAACAATGCTTCGTTCAATAAACTTCGTGAAATTAAACCTACTTTAGGTGAATGGCACCAAGGAAATAGATCTGTTCGCAGGGAGGAAGTTGTTCTTTCTCGTTGTCGGATAGGTCATACTCGGTTGACTCATTCGTATTTGCTGAACAATGAAGATCAACCTGAATGTATACCATGTCAAACACCACTTACTATTAAACATATTTTAATCGACTGTATAGACTTCGATCCACAGCGCAACTCATACTACAATGTTGAATCTCTAAAAGAGCTGTACGAGCAAATTTCAGTCGACAAAATTTTGCAGTTTTTGAAAGAAATAGGTATATATCATAAAATCTGAACCTTATTTGATTATTAATCACCGCTTTTATACTTTTTAATGTTTGCATTTGATTTTTTACACTATTTATGTATTTACGCTTTTACTTCAATGGTTTTATTTATGCTTTGCAATTAACGTAATCCATTTAACATTTTCTCGGCGATATATGACCTTTTTGTGTCGGTTCGCCGTAAAACCCAACTCATTCATTCATTCTATCTTTATATTGTTACGTCAGAAGGTAACAATTTCGTGTTACAGTAGATAAAGTAACAGAGTGAAAGCCAGCAACTACTTACAATAACAAAATTTTATTCATAAATTTACGTAACAATATATATATATACTGTAGAATCTGGTAAATAAGCGCATATTCAAATATAGGTGCATATCAAATGTAAGCGCATACGGCCTTACCGTTATTCCGTATGGGATAATAAGCGCATGTCATGCCCTTGTCATAATTTTGTCTCGAAAGTAGGCGCATATCCGATTACTGGTAAACAAACAACAGATGCAGCAAAAAGACGTAATTAACGGTATTATACCGTGATAATTGTTTATCATAAATACAGGTGACAAGTGTTCTTACCTGTTGAATAGCCGATGGGTGTTAAAAGATTTAAAAGTCTATTGTCTGATAAAACGGTAATAGTTAACGATAATCAGGCTTTTTGAATAGAAAATGTTTTCAGTAAATGAAAGTAAGTTTGAATACCAGAAACGTTGTTTGCGTTGTCATAACAGTTTGTCATTCTTTTGTTAATCTGTGAAAACATTATGGATAAAATGTTACAATCTTAGTGTTGAACAATGATTGAATGGTCCGAGAGATTGAACATTACTTGCAAATCATGTATGTTCATTATGCTTTCATTATGTATAAATACTGCATGCAATAAAAGGAAGTAGTTCACTGCACAAGTCCATGACAATGTTTTACTTTCGTTTTCTCAACCAAGGGAAGCACTGTCAATTTTCCTAATATATAAAAAATATGCGCACACGGCTTGTCTATAAGCGCATAGTTTTGTATCAGTACTCCGTATTCTCTTGTATCATGTCTGTACTCTTTGTTCCGTTATAATATTGTGTTGTACTCCATGTTTGTCTAATCATGTCCAGTCATTTGTCCACTCGTACATACACACATGTTTCGTAAGACAGAATACGTTTTGAGTGGTCCGCTTTGCTTTCGCTTAAATAACAACATTTTTTGGCGTGAGCTTATACTTGCACAGCCGTCTGTACATCATTCTTTAAGATCTGTTCAAAGTGAACGCAAGTTCCTTTCTACTTTATAGTAAACAGTCCTTACCTTTGGACAACTTAGTTAATTCTTTAGAATCAGTTACGAGGGAACACATTGGGAATGGGGCCGAATATCGGCCCCATGAGATAGGGTGAAAAAACCCTGGAGGATTGAACTCACGACCCCGCGATCCGTAGGTGGACGATCTACCTATTGAGCTAAGCGAGCGTGCTGACATCAGGACGTACATTTGGTATTGAATACATTGGAGTTGTATATATATATATATATATATATATATATATATATATATAAAATAATCTGCAAACATTCAAACTTAATGCAGAACGTGTAAACAGTAGTTCGAGTCCTGTAAAAGCACTTTGACAACAGATCAGTATACTGAACTACGGACTGAAAAAGATGTACATATTTATTTCATTACTAACATTACATTACTTTTATATCATTCTGTGTGCATAAAAGTTTGAGGCACTGCTACACTATATCACAAATAAATGGCAAATTTAGGCTAGGCTACGCTATATGACAAACATAGACAGAACATCTCTTCCCTTTAAATGTGACTTTGACCCTTGATCTAAAAGTCCAGGGGTTAAATCTTACAAACCATTTTACTTTTGTGAAAGTCTGCATCAGTTAACTGAATATTCGTCTAAAATAACAAGTTGTAGATGGGCAAGAAAAATGAAGTAATGACTTCTTGGGATGTTCTTAACCTTTAGGCTTGGGGCACAAGTCTAAATTGCAACACAACCATCAATTCATCAAGACTGGGCATGAAAAATTATGTAAATAAGGCCTAAAAGAATTCTTTGTTTCCGGTAACATGCTCAAAATAATAAGGGTAGGTAGGTCGGAAATTTTTTTTTTTGGATTTTTTTTTTATTAAGGGAGACTTTTCGGAAATTGTTTTTGTGTCAAAAAATTGAAATACAAATAAAGGGGTTATGCCTACAGAGCATCAGGAAGTTGACTTTTAACATTACTGACCATGTTCAAAGCATAAAAAATGCAGTTTGGCAACTTTTTGTCAAAAAGTTGAAAAAAAAAAAAATTCTCCAAGGCCATAAAAACATTTAGGGTCGGGCCAAAAATTTAGGGTAGGTCGGGATACCGGAAACAAACAATTTTTTCTTTACGCCTAAGCTTTGGTTTCGCGTGACCTTGACCCAAAAGGCAGGAGCACGCGACTTTAACGTGGTATGTTGTTTAGTTTTGATGAATAAGTGTGTCAAGCTATATGAATATCCACATGTACATGCAAAATTTAGAGTTTATATTTTGACTTGTATGTATGACTTTGACCTTTAAGGTAGGCGTATAGGTCTTATTTGGAACAAGGCGATTTGTTTTTGGTGAATATTTGTACACTTTTCTAAATACCGCCAAAATCTCCAGATTCAATAATATGTTTTATAAATTGTGATGATACGACGAGAGTTTCGCAGCCGTTGGCAGTATCTGACATTGAAGTTTACGGTGAAATTACTTCTTATCTAAATCATTTCATAAAAAAGTTGTTTCGTTTCGTCAAAACAGTCTAACAAAGACGATCTACTTTCGATTTCGAAACCTACAAGAAAATACAATTTAATCTTTCGCCAACTGTTTATTTCTCGAAAAATATGAAATAAAATCATTTTCAAAATCAGTAGTAATTAAACAAACCAGTAAGAGCTTCTCCTGATAAATTATCCGCTTAACGACTGCAAAATTCAACCCATGTGTTATCAAGAATTGGTTACGGTTTCATTTTTGTTTGCGACCATTGTAAGCAAGTTATCCGTACCAGTCAAAATTCCAGAAAGGTTACGATTTAGAATGAAGTTACAGACGTTTGCATTTTCGCCACTCGCGATTTTGCATCATTTTGATCTGGCCGATCTTCGTAGAATTTTTTCGGTAAACCGAAGTCCGTATTTTCAAACGTAAAGTCGTAGAAGCGTTGTTATAAACAGGTCACGTGTGTTTGCCGACATGTGCCCAGAATGCAGTTCGGATTCATACGCGAAGTTTAGTTACATCTACGTTAATACATGTAATTTTCTAATATTTAACTGATGCTTGTTCTAAACCAATGTGGCAGGGGGAGTCCAGGATTTACTAGTTGACTGTTATTCCATCAGTCCTTCTCTCTTTAATGTCTTCCACTGCACACGGCCAGGTCAAATCAATACGCGTAGTTAAGTATTGTGTATTACGCCCCTTGAACAAATAGTTCATTAAATTACGACCTCGCGGAAGAAATAACGTACTGCACATATCTTATTCGGGTCTCGGGTCATTTAAAATGAAGCCGTCTTAATTTAATTTCATCGACGTTGTAAACTCTTTGATAACAGACATTCCAATGCTTTCAGAGGTACCCGACTCAATAAAGTACTAACAGTATGTTCTGGAACTATATTTTGTCTTTCGCTGGATGTTACGCAAGCTTGGTAAGCCTGCGCAATTCATGAAATGCACAGCGCAATAAATTTGTTATTTGGGCAATGAATTTAGATTATTGTTGAAACGGACAGGGTAACAAATGTATAATTTGGCTAATAAATTAATATACAGTTTTTATTGAATTTGTGAACATCATATTTGCTATTTTGTGACAAAAGGGCATAAAATTAGTCACCATAATCATATGCGTAAATGTATTTCAAATCTCACAGAATCGTTATGCGTGTTTATGCTTAATGAGACACAGCCGAAGAAAATACGTGGCTTTATTCGATCATTGCACAATTACACTTCATAAATTGACAGATTACATCGTATATTGATAATAGCAAATGGGGTTGACATAACTGAACTTCATCCGATCAATGAACTCTTTAAAATTTATAGAACTACATAAATTCGCTGTATTGTGGGGCCATTTGATGTGAATAAGAAATCGGGCGACAGCAAGGACTCGTCAAACGCTTTTAGCGTTTAGCCGACTCAAAAATGACCTTTAAATGTTTGTCCTTTAAGTGTGATCTATCTTGACTTATTTTGGATTTAGCAGTATTTCAGTTATGTAACGGTAGACAGTTAGTGTTCTGCACAAGTAATAACCTGTTTTCTACTGACTTCTGACAATTATAGTTTAAACATTATTGAACCAAGCAAGTTAAAGTCATGGATTGGAAACTGAACGGACTATTGGCAGACCATGAACAAAACAAGAGGGCCATGATGGCCCTATATCGCTCACCTGTTATCATTGCACTTGAGGACAAGAAGGTCCTCAGAAAAAAAATCTAAGTCCAAAGGACAGGAACAACAAAGGGAAGAAATTTAACCAAAAAGAAAAAAAAATCTTAAAAGTTACAGATATGTCAAAAAACACCTAAAAATTGGATGTACCATCCATGTTGTACCACAGAAAAGTGGTCTCGGTTTTTCCCTATGGCCAAAAATAAAAAAGTTACTAAAAATAAGCTATTTATAGTAACATAAAAGGGAAGTAATTAAAAAAAAATATTGTAAGTGAACAAAAGAAGGATCTGCCAAATAAATCTGTTGACATAAATGAAATTTCAGATCAGTATCTTCATTAGTTATGGATATATACCTATTTTAATTTGAAATAAAGGGAGGTAATTTGCCATAAAATCAGTTCATAGTTATCTACCCTGATTGTTTCAGTCCAACTAATAATAATAATGAAATTTCAAATAAGTCCTATAAGTACTTACTGATATAAATCCTTTTTTATTACAATCAGGGGAGGTAATCAGATACAAAATAACTCTGGAACCTACGATTGGATCTATTTGCCATGGAATCCAAGATTTATTGTTGTTGAAGATATTGAAGTTTGTATCAATAAAAACCATAAATGAAGTCTCTATATGGCTGCAAAAGCTAAAATAGCCAATTTTGGACTTTTAAGGGGCCATAACTCTGGAACCCATGATTAAATCTGGCCAGTTGAAGAAAGGAAACAAGATCTGGTGGTGATACAAGTTGTGTGCAACTTTGATTAAAGCTAATTTTGGCCCTTTCAGGGGCCATAACTCTGGAACCCATTATGGGATCTGGCCGGTTCAAAAAAGGAACTGAGATCTTATGGTGACACAAGTTTTGTGCAAGTTTGATTAAATTCAAATCATAAATGAAACTGCTATTGTGCAGACAAGGTCAAAATAGCTAATTCTGGCCCTTTCAGGGGCCATCACTCTGGAACACATAACGGAATCTGGCCACTTCAAGAAAGGAACCAAGATCTTATGGTGATACAAGTTGTGTGCAAGTTTGGTTAAAATAAAATCATAAATGAAGCTGCTATTGTGCAGACAAGGTCAAAATAACTAATTCTGGAATTTTCAGGGGCCATAACTCTGGAACCCATATTGGAATCTGGCCAGTTCAAGGAAGGAACCGAGATCTTACGGTGATACAAGTTGTGTGCCAGTTTGGTAAAAATCAAATCATAAATAAAGCTGCTATTGTGCAGACAAGGTAACAATAATTAATTTTGGCCCTTTCAGGGGCCATAACTCCGGAACCCATAATGAGATAAGGCCAGTTCAAGAAAGGAACCGTGATCTTATGGTGATACAAGTTGTGTGCAAGTTTGGTTAAAATAAAATCATAAATGAAACCGCTATTGTGCAGACAAGAAATTGTTGACGGACGCACGGACGGACGGACGGACGACGGGTGATCACAAAAGCTCACCTTGTCACTACGTGACAGCTGAATTAAAAAGGCAGACCATGAACAAAACAATGTTACCCTCTCTGCCTCGTAGAGGTTATTTTACCACCTTTTCTAGTCTTTGCAAGAATGAAAACTTCGTCACACAGACAAGTCACATTCCAAATTCATTAAATAGTGATTTAGATCGTGCCTCACTAATAGTTTTACACCTAACCCATAATATAGGGGGATGACATCGTTGAAACTAAGCACAATGACACTTTCACAACTTTGCCAGTATCATCCGCAAGCTGATGGAATAGATACGACATTAATTAGTTTTTACTATAACTCAAATGTAGTCTCTCACGTTTCACTTTATAACTGCTTTACGGTCAGTCTTGCTCCCTTTACTTTTATGTTTTGTTTTCAGATGGTTTCTCAGAATATGTGCCCATTTACATCTGAATCCACATATCTCACATATATGCTCTCTTGAATCGTCATGGGTTAATAAATGGCTCTTCAGCTGATGCTTCATCTTAAAAAACTTGGAACATACTTCACACTGAAATGTTTTCACATCAGTGTGACTTTTCATGTGTTGTCTTAAACTATTAGATGCAACTGATTTTCCACAAACATCACACTGCCTGTATTTTCTCTGATTTGTATGCACCTTTCTGTGGTGGTGTCTTAAATCGGTGTAACTCTTATACGTTTTGCTACACATGTCACATTTGTGAGACCTTTCATCGGAATGGATAGCCATATGACTATACAATTTGTCAAGCCTAATGAATGATTTACTGCAGATTCTACACGTAATGTCTTTCTTGCCGTGCATCTTCATATGCTCTTTCAATGCCTCCCTCGTGAACACTTTCCTACAAAACTTGCATGTCACAGACATTTCTCCGTGAACATCTTTAATGTGTTCTTTTAAGAACTTGTGTAATTGAAACGACTCTCCACATTTATCACATGTATAAAGTAAACCTCTTATATGAATGCGCGTGTGCCTTTTACAGTTGCGTGCATTTCTGAACGTAGTTCCACAAATTTGGCATCTGTAAGGTTTGACATCCCAATGAGTTTTTATATGATTCTCTAATCTCTGGAATGCACTATACACCTGGTTGCAATGGAAACATGTGTACAGGTTTTTATCCTTCTTGAAAAACAAATCAAAATCATCTTCTTCACAATTCTTTTCGTTGCAATCATCTTTTTTAACATGATCAGGTGGGATGCGTATTGTGGTGTCCTCCCTCTTACCTACATGGGTCACGTCATTTGGTTCTCTACTTCTCACAGAAAATGAATCTAAATTATCTTCTTCAAAATGCCTTTCAATCTTTTCATTACCATCATCTTTAGCTATATTATCAAGTGGGATTTCTACTGCCGTGTTCTTAATTTTATGGACTGTACCATTTGACTCTTTACTTCTCATAGAAAGCAAATCTAAATTATCTTCTTCAATATTCCTTTCAACATTTTCATTGCCGTAATCTTTCTTTACTTGATTAAGTACCGTACCTGTTGTAGTGCCTTCAACTTTACAGGCTTTCTCATCACATTCTTTACTTTTCACAGATGACAAATCTACATTATCTTCTTCAATACTTTTTACAACTTTTTTATTGCAAGTATTCTTCTTTACATGATCAGGTGGGATTCCTACTTCTGATGCTTTATTCTTTTCGGCACAACCATCATATTCCTTTGAAGTGTGAGACTTCTTATGCTTACGCATGGTTTGTTCACAATGAAAACTTTTACCACATATCTTGCAATTATAGTGACGTTTTCCATATGAACTTATATGTTTTTCCAAAAATTCAGAATTAGCAAAGACTCTACAACAAACTTCACAGGCAAAATGTTGCTTCTTTGCTATGTTTTCGTTGCAGTTGTTCTCTCCCTCCACATGGTCAAATCGTTTTCCTTCTGTTTTATCCATACTACTACCAGTACTGTCAATGTTTCCCGTAATTGTGTGATATTTCATGTGATTCCGCAAAGATCTCTTCTGAAGAAAACTTCTACCACATATCGTGCAGTCATAACGGACATTACTATGAGAGTTCAAATGCAATTTCAAAGGCCAGGAATGAGCAAATCCTTTCTGGCAAATACCACAAAAATATTGCTGCTTCTGTGGATGTGTTTTTCTCATATGATCCAATAAAATCTTTCTGCTATAGAATCTCTGCCCACATAAATTACACAAACACTGCATACTGTTTTCATCTAATTCATTTTCTGTTTCATCTTCTCTTGTTTTATGTACGTTCTGTTTCTCTATGCAGTCTACTATATCCTCCAACGTCATTTGGTGTATCGATTCCATATGTGTTATCAAATGTCTCCAATCTTTAAAATTGTGCTGACAATAAATACACTTTGTACGAAGTTTTGCACAATGCGAAAACATATGAATTCTTAATTTTATTGCTGTTTCAAATATTTTCCTGCACAGCCTGCAGATGAACATCCCTTCTTGACACTTGGCCACATTCTCATTATCAGTCGCCTTCTTGGTATCCATTTCAACGTAGATTTTCAACTTTCACTTGGTAGAACTAATGCTCAACATCAAAAGGGCGTTCAAGGAGAATCTGTAAATAAAAAAGTTGCATTATTGTAATCAAAAATTTGATTGCAGAGGAAACCTTTTTTGGCAATTACAACGTTCCATGCTGACCTTCAAAAATAATAGGGGTCGTATTCTAGCAACCCGAACTGATAAGTCAAGATAGTGGTTTATCTTCCGGATTTTTCCCATATCAGAGAGGCGGTCACATGAATTTCTTGTTCATATAGGCTTAGCTATAGTGAAGGTTTTTGAACACTTAATTTTTCACTTGGCATGGCCAGCGAGGTCTAAATTAAAGCTGGTTTCTGTCTGAATTTCATTGTGGGTTTATTTTTTACATTTCGTAAAGAAAATTGGGAGAAGAGGTCGTATTTGGTGAAGTGAAACTCAATTTTAGTATGAGAAGTACTTCCAGGTAATCGCAATGTGATTTTGATGTGAATTTACAGTACGTAAATGTGTCAAACTGTTCTGGGTCACTGTGACCTTGACTTTTGACCTAAAGACCTCAAAATCAATGAAGGTTATCTGCTGGTCATGCTCCTGACTTACCATCTTCCATTATCCTAGGCCGAGGCGTTCTTGCGTTATCATCCGCAAACCATATAACTGTTCCAAATCACTGTGACTTTGACCTCTAACTTACAGACCTCAACAAGAGCTGTCACTAATGGTGACAAATGCCCCCGCAGCGCCTTGACCTTTGACCTTGTGATCTTGACCTTTGACAAGGTGATTCCAAAGTCAGTATGGGTCGTGTACTCAATAAGTACTATCAGCATGTGAAGTTTGAAGGTCCTGGGTGCAGTGGTTCGCGAGTAAAGTGCCTTCATGCAAAAAGAGTTGTGACGACCGAACTAACGAAAGAACGGACGGACAGTTGAAAACTAATATGCCCCCATAACAATTGGTTTTGGTACGTTTTAACCTGCAGGCACACAATAGAGCGAACTCATGAATAAAGGTTATAACACTGGCATACAGTGCAGTGTAATCAAATAATGTATGTATCTGAAAATTCTGTAAGAAAATAGGGCTGTGTATTGAATGGGAAAAAATGTATGAAACGTATTGCAACAAGAGCTCTGCCAAGCTGAGCAATATATGCCCAAAGGGTTACATCAGAGGATGGGGCCAAAATTTTAAGAACTTGACTGTGAAGCCCAACAGACAGGAACAACAAAGGAATAAAATTACAAAAGAAATCTAAGTCCACAAAAAAATCCTTACCATGTACAGATATGCCAAAATGCACCTAAAATTTGGAGGTACTAATAGAAAAAATTCGGGATCCGGCAAATTCAACAAGAGCTTTCCGTAAGACAGCCAAGCTCGACTTCGAAATACTGTCCCACAAGCAGAAATATTACCCAAAATGTTAAATATCAAAAGAGTTTTAAGTTCAAAAGGGGACATAATTTGACAAAAATACATATCGAAGTTATGGGACTTGATGCTATCAACTAGTTTTATAACCCCGAAGACACATTAAATTTCAATTCAATATCTGCACTAGGTTTGGAGATAGTAACTTGTATGTAAAACTTTAACCAGTATATTAAGTCCAAAACTTAAAGGGGACATAATTTGCCCAAAATACATGTCAGAGTTATGGAACTTGACCCAGTGAGGTTGGTAATTTATCTAGAAAAAGAAAAAAAAAGTTTCAAATCTATATGCGTTTTAGTAATGTACTTGCACGCAAAACTTAATCAGAATTTTCTAAGTACAGAAGGGGGCATAGTACAAAAGGGGGCATAATCTGGCCAAAATGAAGGTCAGAGTTATTGGACTTGATGCTTTCAACTAGTTTCATAACCCCGAAGACACATGTCAAGTATCAATTCAATATCTCCATTAGTTTTCATGATAGTAACTTGCATGTAAAACTTAAACCAGAATTTTCAAAGTCCAAAGGGGGCATAATTTGCTGCTCAAAATAAATGTCAGGGTTATGGAACTTGACCCAGTGAGGTTGGTAATTGACCTAGAAAAAGAAAAAATAAGTTTCAAAGCTATATGCCTTCAAATGTTAGCTGTATGTACTTGCATGCAAAAACTTAACCAAGGTGTGACGGCGATGCGACGCCAGGGTGAGTAGAATAGCTAGACTATTCTTTGAATAGTCGAGCTAAAATAACAAGAGCACTTCAATGCAGAGCAATATACACAAAGCAAATTCATAAACTGTGAAATCATTTAAATTCGCTGGCATGAAATTTCACGCAAACGTGAGAAAGGACTGTTTCGCGCAGGCTTTAATTCCGCATTTTCAATTTATAAATGAAACAACAGGGCCAAGGTGGCCCTAGGTCGCTCACCTGAGAAACACACCATAACACAACATTTTAAACAGAGTAAACATGTTTGACCTAGTGATTTCATGGAAAAAATTATAAGTAAGTATTTTCTTTGATTTGACCTAGTAACCTATTTTTTGACCTAAGATGACCCATAATCGAACTTGACCTAGATTTTATCAAGACTATCATTCTGACCAAATTTCATGAAGATCAATTGAAAAATACAGCCTCTATAGCATACACAAGGTTTTTCTTTGATTTGACCTAGTGACCTACTTTTTAACCCAAGATGACCCATTTTCAAATTCCGCCTAGACTTCATTAAGGTGATCATTTTGGCTTAATTTCAGTAAGATCAATTGAAAAATACAGCCTCTATCGCATATTCAAGCTTTTCCTTTGATTTGACCTAGTGACCTAGTTTTTGACCCCAGATGACCCATATTCGAACTTGACCTAAATTTCATCAAGGCAATCATTCTGACCAAAATTCATGAAGATATTGAAAAATACAGCCTCTATCGCATACACAAGGTTTTCCTTTGATTTGACCTAGTGACCTAGTTTTTGACCTAAGATGACCCATTTTCAAACTCGGCCTAGATTTCATCAAGGTAATCATTCTGGCCAAAATTCATGAAGATTAACTGAAAAATACAGCCTCTATCGCATACACAATAATTTTCTTTGATTTGATCTAGTGACCTACTTTTTGATCCCAGATGACCCATATTTGAACTTGGCCTAGATTCCATTAAGGTAATCATTCTGACCAAAATTCATGGAGATTAATTGAAAAATACAGCCTCTATCGCATACACAAGGTTTTCCTTTGATTTGACCTAGTGACCTAGTTTTTAACCCCAGATGACCTCTTTTCGAACTTGGCCTAGATTTCATCAAGATAATCATCCTGACCAAATTTCATGAACATTAATTGAAAAATACAGCCTTTATTGCATAAACAAGTTTTTTCTTTGATTTGACCTAGTGACCTAGTTTTTGATCCCAGATGACCCATTTTTGAACTCGGCCTAGATTTCATCAAGGTTATCATTCTGACCAATTTTCATGAAGATTAGTCATAAAATTACAGCCTCTTTCGCATACTCAAGCTAAATGTTGACAAACGACAGACAGACGCCGGACACTGAGCGATCACAAAAACTCACCTGAGCATTTGCTCTGGTGAGCTAAAAATAAACTTAAACAAGAGGGCCAGAATGGCCCTATATCGCTCATCTGTTATCATTGCACTTAAGGGCAAGAAGATCAAACTAGATATCATCAAGATAAAAATTCTGACAAATTTTCATGAAGATCCATTGAAAATATGGCCACTAGAGAAGTCAAAAGATGTTTCTAATTTTAGACCTACTGACCTAGTTTTTGACCGCAGATGACCCAGTTTCAAACTTGAACTAGATATCACCAGGATGAACATTCAGACCAACTTTGATACAGATCCTATGAAAAATATTACCTCTACAGAGGTCACAAGGTTTTTTTTTATTATTTGATCTACTGACCTAACTTTTGACGGCATGTGACCCGCTTTCGAACTTGACCTAGATATCATCAAGATGAACATTCTGACTAATTTTTATGAAGATCCATTCACAAGTATGGCCCTTAGAAAGGTCACAAGGTTTTTCTATTTTTAGACCTACTGACCTAGTTTTTGACGCACGTGACCCAGTTTCAGACCTGACCTAGATATCATCAAGATGAACATTCAGACCAACTTTCATACAGATCCCATCAAAAATATGGCCTCTAGGGAGGTCACAAGGTTTTTCTATTATTTGACCTACTGACCTAGTTTTGGACCGCATGTGACCCAGTTTCAAACTTGACCTAGATATCATCAAGATAAACATTCTGACCAATTTTCATGCCGATCCCATGAAATTTATGGCCTCTACAGAGGTCACAAGGTTTTTCTATTATTTCATCTATAGGAGTGATCGTGTTTGTAAACAAATCCATTGTATTTTCTATTTTTAGAACTGATAAGACCAAGACCGGGTGGGCCGACGCCGAGCGTCCATGTTTTTTGTAAACAGTGATGTTTTTCTAACGGCTTAAACTTTCTTAAAACACAAATAATATCAATAATTTTTTTTGATGAATGGAAAGTGTATAAAACAAGCAATTTATTGATTACTTTTGATTATAAATTCGAAATTAAATGGATTAATTATGAACGCTTAACTTACAGTGTTTTTTTCAAAATGTCTGGAGGATCGCTACTCCGCTATTAAAATCTTATGTCATTTAAAACGGATATTCATTTTAAAAAGATATTTAAATGGGAAAATATGAAAATCCTAAGCATTCCAAAACTTTTTTAATTTTTAAAATCCATAAATGAGCGAAAAAGTTATTAAAAATTAAAAATTCAGATCCCATACACAAACGGTGTAAAAACATTTGTTTTACCCACCACCAGATAAACAGGTATTTATGCGTGACGTAATGGCGATCTCTCCTATTGACCTACTTTTTGACCGCACGTGACCTAGGTTCAAACTTGACCTAGATATCATCAAGATGAACATTCTGACCAATTTTCATGCAGATCCCATGAAAAATATGACCTCTAGAGTGGTCACAAGTTTTTTCTGTCATTTGACCTTATGACCTAGTTTTGGACCGCAGTTGACCCGGTTTCGAATCTGAGCTAGATATCATCAAGATGAACATTCTTGCCAATTTTTATGAAGATCCATTGAAAAATACGGCCTCTAAGGAGGTCACAACGATTTTCTATATTTAGACCTCTTAACCTAGTTTTAGACTGCACATGACCTAGTTTTGAACATGACCTACATATCATCAAGATGAACATTCTGACCAATTTTCATGCAGATCCCATGAAACATATGGCCTCTACAGAGGTTAGAAGGTTTTTCTATTATTTGACCTACTGACCTAGTTTTTGACCTCACGTGACCCAGTTTCATACTTGGCCTAGATATCATTAAGATGAACATTCCGACCAATATTCATGCAGATCCCATGAAAAATATTACCTCTAGAGGGGTCACAAGGATTTTCTATCATTTGACCTACTGACCTAGTTTTTGACCGCAGTTGACCCAGTTTCGAACTTGACCCAGATATCATCAAGATAAACATTCTGACTAATTGTCATGCAGATCCATTGAAAAATACGACCTCTACAGAGGTCACAAGGTTTTTCTATTATTTGACCTACTGACCTAGTTTTGGACCGGATGTAACCCAGTTTCAAGCTTGACCTAAATATCATCAAGATAAACATTATGACCAATTTTCATGCAGATCCCATGAAAAATATGACCTCTAGAGAGGTCACAAGGATTATTTGAGCTACTGACCTAGTTTTTAACCGCAGGTGACCCAGTTTCAAACTTGGCCTAGATATCATCAAGGTGAACATTCTGACCAATTTTCATGAAGATCCATTGAAAAATATGGCCTCTAGAGAGGTCACAATGTTTTTCTATTTTTAGTACTGACCTAGTTTTTGACCACAGGTGACCCAGTTTCGAACTTGAACTAGATATCATCAAGGTGAACATTCTGATCAATTTTCATAAAGATCCCATGAAAAATGTGTCCTCTAGAGTGGTCACAAGCAAAAGTATACTGACGGATGCACCGACGGACAACGGACGCTGCGCGATCACAAAAGCTCACCTTGTCACTTTGTGACAGGTGGGCTAAAAATAATAATAGCGCAGTCTTAAATTCGCGGACCGGTCCTAGCATGAAATACGCGAAAGTTCGTCCTATGCGAATAAAAATGATTTCATAGTATGACCTTTGACTCCTAAGTGTAACCTTGACCTTGAAGCGAATCATCCGAAACATGCGCTTTGCACATCGTCTCGGTAAGGTGAACATTTGTGCCAAGTTTCTTTGAAATCATTCAAGCAGTTCAAGAGTAATAGAGCGGACATGAAACAATCTGATATGACCTTTGACCCCTAAGTGTGACACTGAACTAGAAGTGAGACATCCAAAACAAGCGCTCTGCACGTCAACTTGGTGTGGCGAATATCTGTGTCAAGTTTCTTTGAAATTCTATAAGGAATTCAAGAGTTATAGAGAAGACATCAAATTGCTAATGGATAGACAGACAGACGGACACCAGGGGTATAACATTATACGTTCCTTCGGGCGTATAATAAAGAAGGATCAAAACACGATACATATTAGCAATAAAATACAACAGCTTGTAGGACAGGTGACTTCAAAGTTGTAACATAACGGGTCCAAAATAATTTATTTTATAAACAGTGTCTTTGCAGTTACCGTGGAACTATTGTATTATGTGAAAATGTTAATGTACACTATTATTTATTTCAGTTCTTTGATATTCATATCCCGTCTCTAGATTTGCCATGGTAATAAGGCTTTTGCCATGGAATTCCATGGAGTTCCATGGCAATATGCATGGAAATCCGTGGAATATTGAAATATTCCATGGACATTGAATGGAACAGTAAGTTTGCCATGGATTTCCACGGATTACAGTTGAAATATTGATCAATTTCCGCGGAAACAGGAGCTTTTGCCATGGAAAGTTCGGCTTAGTAAAATTTTGGAATGGAAAATAGCATAGAAAATAACTTAGAAAATTTTTGTGATGGAAATTGATGGGAACTGTGGACTTAGAATTTTTGGGAGGTATTTCTTGTGAACATAGAATATTTTAATGGATTAGTATGTTTTATGACCAATAACTACAACTAATTTAATTAGATAGGTAAAACAACCAATGGAATTACAGTAAACCCTGTCTTAAGAAGCCAGTCACGGCAGTAGGAAAAAGTGGCTGCTTATGGCGGATGGCTGCTTCATGCAGGTAATTTATAGCATGAATGACCATTTTGGGAAATGAGACAATGGCTGCCTAAGACAGGTTGGCTGCTTAATAGAGATGACTGCTAAAGCAGGTTTTACTGTAAAACATTTATTGTAATGCAACTTGTGTTATAAACTCACCTTGCAGATAGATTCATTTTGAACTAATCTTTAAAAATTTATTGAAATATCATGACTTTTTCTCCTAGAATAACACCAAAACGAACAGCACTAACAGTAGTTACATATATAATATTACAATTCTTTACACCAAAATTCATTAAAAGTTACCTGGCCAGGGGATTCTTCATTAATCAAGTAATAAATTATTTGGTTCTTTTAATCTTCTGTAGTGTACCTGTTGCTTGTCTCACAACAGGAGATTATCCCAGACTGCATGATAAGATCTTGTCTGCTTTATATTTAGAAACTCATAACAAGAGATCAACCAATGAAAATAAAGTCTGTGAACTACTTCTGGGGGCTGTAAATGTACCTCAAAAAGTAATCCTTAACTTTTTTCTGTTTAATATCAGGGTAAACTTCAAAAATAATGAGTAATGTAAATGGAATAAAATCAACTTGTGGTACAAAAATATTTTTAACATCCTAGATGTATCCTGCAATAGCTGACTGTAAATGACACATTTGCCCAAGAATATCAAAATTTCAAATCTACACAGGAAGTTCTTTGTTTGAGAGCAGGATGGAGTTATTTTACTGTGTTTACATGCAGTTTGGAAGTTAACAATAACTAAAAGAATACACCAGGTGAGTTCATAAAATTTATTCATGATTTTCCAACAGAAATGTAGAGTACCTATAGCAAAGTAACAAAACTAGTAAATGGATTCAAACTGGAAGCAGGTGGCTTAGCTTTCATTTTGTTATGCAACAAATGATTTTGTTTCATATATATTTTTGTTCTTTTATTTAACAGCTTTTGTTTTGCAAAGTTCTATTAAGCAGCTGCAATTTCTAGTTTATCATGCTTTTAATTTACTAAAAGGAAAATTAGACACTTTTTAAATGAAATTATTCACTGGGGTCAATAAAATTTAAGCCAGTAGAGTTATCTTCACAGGTGGCACTGCTGTATTACAGGGTAAACAATGCTACCAGTCAGCTGACCACTGTTTACTAAGTAAATTCAGAGAAATTTCAATTATAATATGTGTTTTTAACCTGTTATTAAATGGTTTATTGGTGTTGCACACATTTATGTTAAGGTAATGAAAATTATGTTTTTAGTAGAAAGAAATGTTAATGGATTATTTACTTGTTAGTAATCGCTGATTTTGCACTTTATTGAAAGTGTTTAACATTGTTTTGAAAATTTAGTAATAATACACATATTAAGCTATTTGTTATTTAGGTACAGTATTACTTTTTCTTTTGAATTCTGATATATTCAACTTCCTATTTGTTTTCAATATTAATATGATTTTTAAATTTACAAAAAAAAAAGATAGAATCTTTCAGTGAAGTTGATGTCTGGTCCCTTGGCTCCAACATTAATTTATTAAGGAGCGTACTTATGAAAATCTATGTCTTAAACATTTAAATATAAACTGGGATGTACAAGTAAATGAAAATTGGTTATAATTAATGTACAGATGTATGTGTTCATTTAAGAGGAGTCTTACAGAATACTAGTACATAAATAAATTATATTTATGATGTTCAGGGAGATTATTTTAGAAAAAGATATTTTCGTAATGTAATATCAAACTTTCCATGAAATTAAATAAAATAAAAAGTTAACATTACACACTTAAATTGTATTACAAAAGTTGTACGTTTTAAATGTGTGCCAAAATTCAAAAACAATTTTTTATATAATCTTATCCAAGGGTAAAGTTAGAAATTTTGTTAAATGTGCAGGTATTTATGCTGATTAATATGTAACCCTCAATTTGCAACATCTGGAAGATTTTAGCTGCTGATGAGATATTTTTGGCCCCATTATTCATCATGATGTATAGTTTTAATTTCAGGTCATTGACATACCTAATAAATAATAAACCAACATTTTTTATGGACATCTAGGTTTTAAACTATATATATATCTGTTTTTCAGGAGTATATAAACAACATACATGAATGAATGAATGAATGGAGATAATTCAGTTTAGTGACCCAATGTATTGTGTTCAAAGGAGACTCCATCCAACAATTCAAAGACATGTAAGTAATTACTATAGTACTATAAATACATGTACACACTACCATTGTTCTATGTTTGATTGAAAGTGGGCAACTGACACTTTTCCCTGAACACAACTGAATGGATCAACTTTATAATTTCCAGCAGAACCAACGACAGGTTTTATAATTATCTCCCTTATATCAAGTCCAGACCAATATTTTATATAATGATTAAAAAAGTACCAAATTAAGTTATCACTTGGCAGTCAACACACATTGGTGTTAGTGCAGGTAACTAGTAGAATTTTAATTAGGTCACCATTTATACAATAATAGTAATGTGTAAGTTGAACCTATTGATCACTACCCCAAAACACTGAATATCTGTCTGCATGCCTTTTTGTATGGAACCTTATTCTACCTACATTTGAAATCAAATTGAAAAATACATTTTCTTGAAAATATAATAAGTAATGTTATTACTTGCTTAAATCTGCAGTATTGCCTGTATGATAAAGAAGCACTTCTTTGAATACCATTTAATTTTGAAATTATGAAGTAAGGACAAAACTAATGAAGAAACTGCTTTTATGGTTTAATTGGTTTAATATCTCTTGGTTTATTATTTCAACAGGTTAATGCAGTGTGGCAACTGATGGCAAATGATGGCTTTGTGGCAGTTAATGAAAACTACATGGTATTTTAAACTGATGGTGGCCAACAGTGACGGAAAATTTCTCAACTAATAGTTACATTCAGTCGAAAATGTTGGCATATCTTATACCGACTATACTGCATTATGACTAACAGTGGAAAACATTGATATGCTACAATAACAGTGGAACTGAATAGAAACTGGTGACATTTTAGCTCCATATTGTTTGTACTATTTTCTGTCACCTAGTGAAGAAATGTCAAAATTCATAAGCAGTTTTGTTATACTACAGACTATTATGAAATTAAAAATTAAGATGTGACATATATGATGGTTTCTGATTTTCATTTCAGTCCAGTTCTGTCACCAACAGGTTTCCATGGTATTTCCGCGGATTTCCACAGTTATTTGCTACGGCATGCCGTCCGAATACTCCACGGATTGCCATGGAATTTTGCTGGTTTCCACAGTCATCTGCGGTGTACCACGGAAAGCTGTGGATTTCCATGGAAAGCCATGGATTTCCACGGAACTCTGTGGCATTCCATTGAAATCCATGGAACTCCACGGATTTTTTCCCCGTATTTTTGTTTCATAAAATAATGATGTAAATTGGTAGTCCGAATACTCCATGGAATATTTTCCATGGATTTCCATAGAATTCCATGGCAAATCTAGAGACGGGATAAACCCTAAACAGCATTAACACTTTTCTCCTTGTTTGGTGTTTAAATTACAGACCATAATGTCACAAATAATATTATTTCAAATTAAAACTGTAACAGGGAATGTTACTGGGAAACTATTGTATGTGCTATGTGCTATGTGCAGATAGTTCTAAGTATCCCCGTCAAAAAAGTTCATGGCTGCAGATACAATATTTTCACATTATTAAACAAGAGCTGTCTCCATAGGATGACACATGCCCCCGATGACACTTCGAATGAATAGTTATGGCCGATGTTAGAGTTTAGGACCTTTGACCTACGGACCTGGGTCTTGCGCGCGACATGTCGTCTTACTGTGGTACACATTCATGCCCAATAATTTTAAAATCCATGCATGAATGACAAAGGTATGGACCGGACACGCCCATCAATGCACTATCATGAAATATGACCTTTAACGTCTAAGTGTGACCTTGACCTTTGAGCTACGGACCTGGGTCTTGCGCATGACACGTCGTCTTACTGTGGTACACATTCATGCCAAGTTATTTGAAAATCCATCCATGGATGACAAAGATATGGACTGGACACGAATGCACTATCATGAAAACTGACCTTTAACGTCTAAGTGTGACCTTGACCTTTGAGCTACGGACCTGGGTCTTGCGCGCGACACGTCGTCTTACTGTGGTTCACATTCATGCCAAGTTATTTGAAAATCCATCCATGGATGACAAAGATATGGACCGGACACGAATGCACTATCATGAACAAGAGCACCGCCTTGCGGGTGCTGACGCTCATCTGATTTTTTTTGTATAATAGAAATATTGTCCTACCCATGATTTTCTAAGTCTAAAAAGGGCCATCACTCTTGCAAAAAGCAGGATAGAGTTATGTTTCTTGATGTACAGTGTCCACTTATGATGGTGAAAAACTGTTGCAAGTTTTTAAGCAATAGCTTTGATAGTTTATGAGAAAAGTTGACTTAAACATAATATTCAACCAAGAAAATGATTTTTCTAAGTCCAAAAGGGGCAATAATTATTGCAAAAAGCAGGATGGAGTTATGTTGCTTGCTGTACAGGGTCAGCTTATGATGGTGAACAAGAGTTGCAAGTTTTAAAGCAATAGCTTTGATAGTTTAAGAGAAAAAGTTGACCTAAACATAAAACTTAACCAAGAAATCTGATATTTTCTAAGTCCAAAAGGGGCCATAAATCTTGCAAAAAGCAGGATGGAGTTATGTTTCTTGCTGTACAGGGTCAGCTTATGATGGTGAACAAGTGTTGCAAGTTTTAAAGGAATAGCTTTGATAGTTTAGGATAAAAGCTGACCTAAACATAAAACTTAACCAAGAAAACTGATTTTCTAAGTCCAAAAGGGGCAATAATTCTTGCAAAAAGCAAGATGGAGTTATGTTTCTTGATGTACAGGGTCTGCTTATGATGGTGAACAAGTATTCCAAGTTTCAAAGCAAAAGCTTTGATAGTTTAGGAGAAAAGTTGACCTAAACATAAAACTTAACCAAGAAATCTGATATTTTCTAAGTACAAAAGGGGCCATAAATCTTGCAAAAAGCAAGATGGAGTTATGTTTCTTGCTATACAGGGTCAGCTTATGATGGTGAACAAGTATTCCAAGTTTCAAAGCAATAGCTTTGATAGTTTAGGAGAAAAGCTGACCTAAACATAAAACTTAACCAGGCAACGCCGACGCAGACGCCGACGCCGACAACCGCTCAAGTGATGACAATAACTCATCATTTTTTTTCAAAAAATCAGATGAGCTAAAAATGACCTTTAACGTCTTAGTGTGACCTTGACCTTTGAGCTACAGACCTGGGTCTTGCGCGCGACACGTCGTCTTACTGTGGTACACATTCATGCCAAGTTATTTGAAAATCCATCCATCAATGACAAAGATATGGACCGGACAAGAAAATTGCGGACAGACGGACAGACTGACAGACTGACAGACGGTTCAAAAACTATATGCCTCCATTCGGGGGCATAAAAAAAGAACATGAAATTGCTGGAAAGCTTTTATATTTTTTTTGAAGTAGATGTATGACATAAAAGGCTTAAGAAAATGCAATAAAACCATTTTTGGTTAGAATGTCAGATACAATAGATTCCCGGTCAGCCCTCTTTTTGCTCCCTGTGTCATATGAGTGAGTGATGATGTTGAACAACTATTTTAAGTTGAAATCTAATCCATTCAGTAACAACAGTGATAGAGTGAAAGCGCATTTTAAAACTTTAACCTGAAATTCTTAGTACAAGAGGGTCATGATGACCCTGAAGTGCTCACCTGAGTAATATAAGCCATATGTTTCAAATGACAAACTGATACTAAAATATTAGAAAGTAGGTCAGTAGGTCACAGTCATGGTCACTGCAAGGCAGATTTAAGATTGGTGTGCAAAACTGTACATGTCATCCAAATTTCATGGCTGTATCCTTAAAAACAAGAAAGTAGGTCAGTAGGTCAAGGTCACAGTCAAGTGATCTCTAATCGTTTGGGTCATCAGGTAATTATAATTAAACAGTCTAGGAAATATGACCTAGACCATCCAAGGATCATTCCTGTGAAGTTTGGTGTAATTTTGCCTAGTGGTTTTCAAAAGGAAGATTTTTTAGAAAATGTTGACTGATGCACGACAGATGACAGACGGACATTGACGGGACACAAAAGCTCACCATGAGCTAAAAAAGGGGGAATGATTCATGGAAAATTAGTTGAAGAGTTCCTTGTGTCATATAGTGTGGGTGATGTTGAACAACTCTTTCAAATTTAAATCAAATCCATTCAGTTATAACAGAGATAGAATAAAAGTGCATCAAATTTTTAACCTTAAAATCTAAGTGAAAAAAAGGGAAAAATCATGAAATATTGGTGCCAGAGTTATCGCCCTTATGTCAGATGATATGGGTGATGATGAGGTAAAACTATTACAAGTCTGAATAAAATCCATCAAGTAATTTCAGAGATAAGTTGAAAAAAGAGAAAGTGTAAAAAAAAAAAACTTTAACCAAGGTGGGGACGCGGAACAATGCCAATGCCGGGTCAAGTAGGTTAGCCCTCATTGTACTTCAGATAGTCAAGCTAAATATAAATATATTTGAGCCATGCCATAAGAAAACCAACATAGTGGCTTTGCGACCAGCAAGGATACAGACCAGCCTGCACATCCGTGCAGTCTGGTCAGAATGTGCAGTCTGGTAAGGATCCACGCTGTTCACTAACGGTTTCTCTAATTGCAATAGGCTTTGAAAGCGAACAGCAGGGATCTTGACCAGACTGCATGGATGCACAGGCTGGTCTGGCTCTGTGCTGGTCGCAAAGCCACTATATTGGTTTGAGCATGGCGCGGCTCATTTTATGTTTCACAGGATGTCACTGAATGAATCAGTAAGCAAAGAAAGCCAATACACGTATCAGTGTAAAGATGAGTATTTAATTCAATCAATATGCCAGTATACTGAAATATGTATTCTAACACGATCCTATTCCTTTTCCTATTAAACAAAGAAGGCTGAAAACAAGGAATTATTATACAACAATTCACTGTTCTGACGTCATAATTATTACGTCACAGGGTCAAACGGCATAGTGACACACTGGAAAAGAAACCGATTGAAAACGGGCAAATATTTAATGAATGCTGTCAAGAACATACTTTAAAGTTCTTGGTAACGTGTTAGAATCGAAATAATACATCTTATTTAGTGATTTGCTCTTGAATAAATCATTGGTTGTCATTCAGATGCTTTTATTCTAACATTGCCCGGTTTAATTTCCAGTTAAAAAAAGAAGAAGAAAATCAAGCTCTGTAGATTCCTATATTCTGCGATAAACAACAGTTGACGCACAGACTGGTAAGTTCTGCGATAAACAACGACTGACGCACAGACTGGTAAGTTCTGCAATAAACAACAGTTGATGCACAGACTGGTAAGTTCTGCGATAAACAACAGTTGACGCACAGACTGGTAAGTTCTGCGATAAACAACAGATGACGCACAGACTGGTAAGAGAGCATTATGACGTGAAATTGCCAGATGATGTCCGATACATTACTCATATTCAGATTTTGGCCATGTAACGGATTTGTTCGAAACTTTAGCACCTGATCATTTACACTCATTTATGTTCACTTAACACTTAATACAAATTAGATTTTCACTGGAGGTATTTTCAAAATTTCATTTTCCTATCCTGGTTGCCCAACCGAAATAGAGTTATTTTATCATAAGTATAAATTTGATAAACATACTTTGCCTAAGGAAATGTATAAATATTAGACATATTGTAATATATTTGTAAAATATTTGCATTAAAAATTATGTATTTAGATGGAATTCATTAGAAACGCAAGTTTGAAAAATTATCATTACCTCCCTTTGCCTATCTTGGTTGCGCAACCAAGATAGATTGGAAATAAATGAATTCAGAAGCTACACACAGCTTTAAAACTTGTATTTTGGTTCAGATTGTTCAATAGTTGATATGTCTATCAAATGCAAATGTAAAACTAGACATTGTATTGAAATAAAAAGAAATACCCAGCTTTTTATAAACTTTCATATTAAAGGGGAGTAATTACAAAATTTTAAAAAAATAATAAAATATATATTTCAAATAGGAATCTAACTCTATGTAATCGGTCTTTTTGTTCCTCAAATAATTCTCTACCAGAATATACAAAAAGTAAAAAATGTCATTAAATGTTGATTAAATGTGATTGACCACCTTTAAAAGATATCAATGAGCATGTCAGAATAAAAACAATCAAAGCCTTCTTTTGATTTATCATCTACAGTGCAATCTCTCTACAGCAGCCCTCTCTATAGCAAAAACTTCTCCACAACAGCATCATCCCATAGCTAAAATTTACTATCAATTTAACCTCTATAGAGCAACAACCTCTCAACTGAGATCAATATCTGCATCTCCCAAAGGAGAGGTTGCACTGTAATTTACCATGATTCATTGTTCAGATGCTTTAGTATTAAACCACTCGGGCTAAAGCCCTCGTGGTTCAATTCCTACACATTTGAACTGGAAACTGTGATAAATCAGATGATAAACCACTCGAAGGCTCCAGATAAGATGCGTATTAGCATAAATTATGCTTTGAAATAATGCATTTACGCATGTCTGATAAGTTTTAAGCATATAAAAATGTATATGAAATTACAATTGCACGCAATTACTTCTTACTAGCGTAAACAAAATCTGATTTGTCTGGATGCTTTATACAACACAGCATGGTAGGCATTCTCCTATATTGAACGTACACTCGCACTGAAAGGTACTCGATAGACCTAGGTTAAACTTTATTATACACTCAATGCGCGCGTAAATCAAATAGTTGGGAATAAATATTGATGGTTTTAAAGCGGCGTCAATTTAAAATATCTACTTCCACTGTGGAGTAAACAACAAAAATATATTTTTCTAAGAACGGAAAAGCAAACAAGAGGGCCATGATGGCCCTATATCGCTCACCTGTTATCACTGCACTTGAGGACAAGGTCCTCGGAAAAAATATGTAAGTCCAAAGGACAGTAACAACAAAGGAAAGAAATTTAACCGAAAGGAAAAAAAAATCTTACAAGGTACAGATACATGTATGTCAAAATACACCTAAAAATTGGAGGTACCATCCATACTGTACCACGGAAAAGTGGTCTCGGCTTTTCCCTATGGCCAGTAATAAAAAAAATACTAAAAATAAGCTATTTATAGTAATATAAAAGGAAAGTTATTAAAGAAATATATTGTAAGTGAACAAAAGAAGGATCTGCCAAATAAATCTGTTGACATAAATGAAATTTCAGATCAGTATCTTCATTAGTTACGGAGATATACCCATTTTAATTTGAAATAAAGGGAGGTAATTTGAAATAAAATCAGTCCATAGTTATCTACCCTGATTTGCTCAGTCCAACTAATGCGATAATGAAATTTCAAATATTTTAGTCCTATAAGCACTTACTGATATAAATCCATTTTGATTACAATCAGGGGAGGTAATCAGATATCAAATAACTCTGGAACCTACCATTGGATCTGATTTGTCATGGAATCCAAGATTTATTGTTGTTGAAGATGTTTTGGAAGTTTGTATCAAATAAAACTATAAATGAAGTCTCTATCTGGCTGCAAAAAACAAAATAGCCAAGTCTGGACCTTTCAGGGGCCATCACTCTGGAACCCATGATGGAATCTGGCCAGTTCAAGAAAGGAACCAAGATCTTGTGGTGATACAAGTTGTGTGCAAGTTTGGTTAAAATCAAATCATAAATGATGCTGCTATTGTGCAGACAAGGTAAAAATTGCTAATTCTGGCCCTTTCAGAGGCCATAACTCTGGAACCCATAATGGGATTTGGCCAGTTTAAGAAAGGAACCGAGATCTTATGGTGATACAAGTTGTGTGAAAGTTTGGTTAAAATAATATCATAAATGAAACCACTATCGTGCAGACAAGACATTGTTGATGCACGGACAGATGGACGGACTGACGGGTGATCACAAAAGCTCACCTTGTCACTATGTGACAGGTGAGCTAAAAAACTCTATGAATTCTTTAAACCAACACAAATGATCTCAAAAATATAACTAAACTTAAGGACAATCTATATTTAGACTAGCTCCTAGACTATGATATATCTTTTTACATTTTTATGCTTAAATGTAGTGAACTGAGCCAGTCTATATCCTATGTCGGTCCAATATCATAGTCTAGTACAATTCGAAAATTCACAAACCTTATTTTAGGTTTGTTACCAATCAATGTCAAGAACTGACCACAGTCTAACTGATAGGGTCAGCTGAGTTGAAATTTTATCAGAAATGAATTTCATTTGTCTGTACTTGGTACATGAAGTTCTAGCCGAAGTTAGATTTGAAAATCTGAAAGATACACATTTCCTATGGCTTGTCATAAAATAGACATATGAAATTAAACTGTAATTGAACAAAAAAGGAGTAAAAAGATGTGTTTTCTTCCCCGAACTGGTAGCGGAAAAGTTAGCTTTTGCTATTTTGTATTAAAACCTTGAATATTAAAAGACTGAATACACATATAATAAATAAAGTGGTTTCATTAAGCTTAAAATTCTTATAAGTTTTGATTTGTGCAAATTTCACATGTTGCATACTATATCCTTTAGTTAACTCCAGTTAGTTATCTACTACTTTTAGTTATCTACTACTTAACAAATCAAGAAAACCCCATACTTGTATAATCTTTAGTAAAGATTAGTAGAGCAAAATGTTTCAAAATAAAATTTAATTTAATTGATTTGTGAAAAATATAACATTAAATAGAGATATTTGGTTTCAAAATGTTTATGGTGTCGGAAAGGTAACTTTACATTTTAACATTCAATTACATATATCATTTTTTTTTTTTTGGCTATTAGTTGATAATAGTATAGTTTCATTCATGTAAGCTTGTTCAATTTACCAAATACTTCATTTAAACTTCAAAAATGCTTAATACTCTAAATACAAGAAGAGTAAGCATTTGATATTAAGCATAAAATATATAGCATTGGGAAGTTAACATTATAGCTCCGCCCTTTCATTTCAAAACCCGTACGAAAAATTATGCCCATACTTTAGGCGGAAACCGCCCAGAAAAATAAGGTGGTTTCCATCTTATGTTGCTATTAAACGTAATACAATGTAAAAGCCTTAGGGAGATCGTAGGGAGAAAAGGGCTCAAAATATGCAAATTTCTTCCTGTTAGTAAGGCGGAAACTGCCTAAATTGGCCTAAAAATGTTTAAGCAGGAAAAAATTCCATCTAAGAATATTTTCTGCTTAGGCGGGAAAAAAATACCCAGAAAAGCTTGACCGGAATAAAATCCGCCTTATGTAAAACATTAGAAATTACCCTTAGTATTTATCTTGAGCATGAAGCTTTTCACATTTCATTAGATTCATTTTGCTTTGCCAAATACAATTTATTAACCCTTAGCGTGCTGCAGGTGTAACGATTACTGAATGCATAAAGGGAAGTAATTCCATTAATATGTAAATTTGAAAACCTGTCAATTGTCATTAGAGTAAGATGACAGTATATAAGAACGATAAATCACCTTTGGTGATGAGCTAGCTTTTCACTGACGGGATTTGTGTGGTATAAAACGTTACACAGGCGAATTTAACAGCCTTTGCAAACAGCTTGGAACCAGATCAGAGGCCAATTAAATTGCCAATTAAATCCCCATCTGATCAGGTTCCAAGATGTTTGCTACTCTGACAATATTTCTTCCAATTTTTCAGCAAATTGAATGAACTTTACAATTTTAGCAGACCACATTTCCAGCAGACCACAATTTATCTAGCATGCTAAAGGTTAATAAGACAGTTTCAATTTTACAAATATATCTGCTGTGGCTTAATAACAAAATTACTGAAGCAAATGCACAACAATACGGACTAAATATCATGTACATTTCTAGCATGGACATGTCATGAACTACTGATTATTACTGAAATTATCATTAATGTTTGGTGCCAGTGCCATACTATTTGTGATAAAATAGTATCTATAATTATGGCAACAATTATGATCCTTAGATAATAACAATTAAATACTAACTTAGACTTGCCATAGTTTGCTACCTTGTAACAACTATGCATTATATATGTACTTCTGAAATGTAAGTAATTAACAGATAGTGATTTGGTTAAAACAGAAAAGATGTTCAGTAAATCCTCTACACCTTAATTTGCTATTTCTAAAGGTTTACAGATGTAAATCAATTAAATTCTAACTCTGACACCACAAATATATAATGTACTCCTTAGTCTAGTCTACTTAACTAACAACATCCCATGTATAAACATGTATAAATGCCTTCAGAAAGTGCTTTCTCTCTAAACAGGAGTCACAACATCTGGTTGTAATAAACTCACTGGACCCTTACAGTGAGACTGACTGATATACAATTACCACCTTCCAAAATTCCGTCTCCACTTAGTAAAGCCATTTTTTCTAAGTTCAAAATTTCCCCTTATTTTATCTGAAAATTTTGCCTAGTGAGAATGCACCTTTTTCTGAAAAGCATTAACCAGAATTTAAGAAAAATTCCGCCTTCCTGTTAGGTGTAATTTTTAGAATAATCCATGTTCGCCAACAGTCTGCCTTTGAATATCCATTTTAGCAGGATTACGCCCTAAATACGCTTTAATTCAGAGCGGATTCCACCTTATTTTTTCATACGGGAAATGCCACATGCCAAATGCAAAATATTTAATGCCAAGCGCTAAATCTTAAATATTGAGTCATAATTGTCAAATGTGATGGCAAAACAGTACTATGGAAGGAGAGTGCGCCATGCTAATTGCCAAATGACAAATAATTTAATAAAATAATAGCATTTAGCATTAAATAATTTTTATTTAGCATAAAGTTATTGGCATTCAGCATTAAAATTGACATTCGGCAATTAGCATGGTGCACCGGCTCCCCATAAAAAGCTGAATGCTTACATGTATTGTCTAATCATGCTAATGTTGGCATGACATGGCAGAACATTCAAGTGCTTCAAATCAGACCCATAAGACATGATGCAGATCTTTATTTCATAAAATTAATGGACAATTAGCATTATCTTTCAGCAATAAACATTAGATATTTGAAAATTTCACATTTATTTTATATAAATATATTTATTATCAGTCTAGTGGCTAGTCTAATCTATATTGAATATTGAACTTTCATATTTTTTAGTGAATGAAGCCAAAGCAAGCCAAGGGAGAATAAAAAAGAAGAAGCAAAAACTTGAATATTGAATTGAAACGGAACTGCAAACAAATTCATGAGTGTAATGTACCAAATAAATATGTTATAAAACTCATTTCTGGTTGTTTGTTTTCACACTCATTATAAATTTTCAGGAGTAAAATTACTCCTAGTCAATTTCAGATTTTACAATTTTACCTTTTCATAAAAAACATGATGAGTAAATACTTACTGGCCATAAAAAATTATCTGGAGCCCTGACCCATATGCCTTGCTCTTTATACAGCAAAAGCCAACTGGAGATGATTTGATGGGTACTAGAAGGGTAAGGTGATATCATAACATTCATTCTATATATTCATACTCTGGTTTTAGTCCCATAACACTTTCTTGTAATATTGAACGCCGACAACTTAATAGTCCCCCAGACCTATTTTATACATAATTTGCCGTAGACTTACAGTCCCAGAGGACTAAATATAAGTTATCGCGGTAAAATGAATGAAAAATAAATGTTGTGGGACTAAAACGGGAGTATACATATAGGCAGCTGAATTTATTTTATTGTTTCTTATTACATTAATATCATGCTACTCAAGGGGAAGTTTTCCCCAGGAAGAGGGTTTCCTTTGGGGGCCAAAAATGCTTCAGCAAAGGGGCTTAACAATAAAATAAATTCTACTGTCTGTACATATATATACATTTTAATCCCACAACATTAATTTTCTATTATTTAACCAATAAGTCTACCAGAATAATAATATCTGTCATGTGTTTACGAATCCGACAGAAATATCCGTCTCGAGGGCACCTGCTTGCCGAATTACCGCCCATGTGCAGGTGGCCGAGGGACGGATATTTCCATCTGATTTGTAAACACATAAGTGATATTTTTTCTTGCATATCGATAGCATTTTATTCTGGCAGATTATTTTTCTTGCATAATGTATTTTACAAATAACAGGTAGAAATACTTTCTTTGTAGCACTCTTTCTTATAGTAGAGCCCGGGAAGCAGAATTGATGTCATGATGTTTTGCGTTACGCACAATAACGAAGTTCCACTTTAATTTTATCATTTGTAGCATAACGTTATGCTCTTACGGTAAACTAACGTATTTTGAATCGAGAAATATACTATTAGGAACGGAGAGAAATTGTAATGTAATGACCTATTATTTTATTATTGTGGGCCTGTTACTTTGTTACTATGACATGTTCATACGTAAATTATTATTTTATTTTAAAGAGAAGAAAGAAAGGAAATTGTAATGTAATGGCCGTTCAGGCAGTCCGCAGAATGTCGTTACACCATATTTGTAATAACGCTCGGACATGATAGCTAATTACCAACAATGCTCTTGGGTATATTTCCTATATAACTCTGATTAACAAGAGAGAAGGCAGAACGGCACAGGGAACCGTATTGAATAGACTTTATTAGTTAATTCCAGGCTAAAACACCTTGGGTTAGCTACCATTGTCCGTGCGTCTCACTTTTCCATAAGAACCTGGGTTGAACTTTAAATAAAAACTGTTGACTTTCAAAGTGTTGTTTACTATTCCTTGTCACCGGAGTTTCATTATGTGACAAAATCATCAAGGTATCTGCTTTTTCGTGTTTCTACATAAACAATATATTATCAGTGCATGAACATCTAGTTGTCATTAACAGCATGTGAGTCATCTGGCATGGGGGGGTGCCAGATGGGTTTTGCTGGCATGGGTAAAATCACCGGAAACGCCAGTCCGGTGTGCAAGAAATTAATGTATAAAATAGTCCCCGGGGACTATTAGTTCTTCAAGACTATAACATTTATTCCGTAAATGCATTTAAGACTCTTAATTACCCCCAAACATAACCAAGCCCCAGTTGCTGAAGCACTGTTACTAAGGTCCCCAAAGAAAACCCTCTTCCCGGGGAAAACCCTAGAGTAGCTAGACTAAGAAACAATTTTTTATTCAAATTATACATGTGTAGTCATAGATGTGACTTGAATACTCACTGCTTTGAGCTTTTTAAGCTTGACTTTACCCTTACCAAAATAATGTAGATTGATGTTATCAAATAAATTAATATGTTTCTATATCCATTTATTTCCAATGAAATAAATCTGATATTTGTAATACGGTTTACAACTCACTTCGGTATTTCAATCATTCGAAGATAATGGCGTAAATGCATATCAGGGGAAATAACTTTAATGAAACTTAAAATAAGTATCATAATACTATGCTGTACAGAGTGAGACGAAGCGTGTATTGTACATTACGTGTACTGTACATGTAGGCTACTGTACGTTGTATCATGTATTTACTGTGATTACAGTGACGCGTAAAATCCGGGGGAATCCGTCTAAAATTTCCGCAATAGTCCATTAATATACAGATTAAGGCGGACTCCAGGCGGAACAGAGCTCGAAATATTTTTAAAAATGAGTTCTCTAGTTCCGTCTAGTACTAGGCAATCCGTGTAGCACAAGGCAGATTTTGAAAAGAAGGCGGGGCTTCCAATTTTTAAAAGCGGATTTTGCTATATATATTTGCGGATCCGTACCCCTAGACACAGAAAAGAGAGTGGCACACCGACAGTTAACAGTGAAATCTCCGTCCAGTTTCAGTTGGTTCAAAGCAGTTAAGCGATTATTCTGGAAATATGACCTGCAGGAGCCCGAAGAGTTGCTAGATAATCTGGTTAAAAAGAACTCTGGAAGAAAACAGTTCATGACTCTATTAACAAATATTGGGAAAATGAAATTAAGAGAAATAGTGTTAACTCAAAAACTTTTGAAAATCTGAACGTTGAAATTGTGAACCCCCCCCCCCCACACACACACAAAAAACTACATCATTACATCAGTTGATTCAAATAAAGCCAACTTCTTCTCGTGATTCTCGTGATGCAAACAGGCTTGTTGTAAAATTAAAGTTTATGTGTGGAATGTACACCCTCCAGTACGTAAGAGCCGCATTTAATCAAAATGAGATAGATAAAACATGCAAATTGTGCAACATAGAAGACAAAACAATGGAACACTTTATCTTGCGCTGTGAAATATTTTCTCCTATGCGAGACCCCATTCTACCGGATATAGCACATGAACTGAAAATGACAAATTTTGCATTCTGAGATCAACTCCAACTGAAAGAAAAAGTTCAACTTATAACAGACTGTATCCACCTGTGCCAAAGACTCAATATCAAATACTCAAGGATGATTGTATTTGAAAAAAGAAATCGAATTTCAAGGTAGAGGACTGCTCTTTAATTTACACACAGAAATATATATATACTTAACCGCAGTTAAAAACTCAGAGAACTTTTAAAGTGCTCAAAGCGGCGACGGCAACCAATATATGAGCCGCGCCACGTGGAAACCAACATAGTGGCTTTGCGACCAGCATGGATCCAGACCAGACTGCGCGGATGCAGGATCCATGCCGTTGTTCGCTAATGGTTTCTCTAACTGAAATAGGCTTTGAAAGCGAACAGCATGGATCCTGACCAGACTGCGCGGATGCGCAGGCTGGTCTGGATCCATGATGGTCACTAAGCCACTATGTTGCTTTTCTCATGGCGCGTCTCATATATACTTAACCGCAGTTAAAAACTCAGAGAACTTTAAAGTGCACAAAACGGCGACGGCCACCAATATATAATAAGTTTCCAGTAACTAATAGAACAGTCCGTAATTCAGAAACTGTAAACTGTTTGTGACGTGTTCAGAACACAGTGTATCTACAGAGGCAGGGAAGACTTGAATAACGATAACGATGAAAACAGCAATTAATTTTAAAGTAGGTTTAACCTAATGATTGAAACTTGCACCCATTTGTTAAATAATTTATCTAAGTAACATAAGAAATAATTATGGAAAGCACGTGAAAACAATTTAAACTTACATAACAATTAATTTTTTGTCTCAATTGCAATGTCAGGTGTGTAGGGACGATTTGAGCATTGGAGTGGCGGAGGGGTGGGTTTGGGTTGGGGTATCTCCCTCGCACGAACGGTGGCCTCAGGAAAAATATGCATACAGCTAGAGTAAATGGTGCGATTTGGCGGGTTTTTGAGCTGAACATACTCGTTCTTTTCCGAGTTTTCACTTACAGTATTTAGACTTACAGTTTACTGTACGGACAATGTCTTGCCAGGGCTGAACCAGCTAGTAATGTCTAAGTAGGGGATCGAGTACAAGACCCTAACTTAAAGGCGTAATCCAATCCTTAATTATAGCATTTTAATCATTAAATGTCATTATAAAGGTATTTTCCATTTTTATGTAGAAGCTACTTTTTTCGGAAGAATTTGAGACACAACATTAAGGCAGTAAGCAATGAATAGATTGACTTTCACTGTATCGTCTATCGACTATACTCCGAGTCTGCGGGGCGTGAAAATTCAGCGACCTTTGTCGTGGCGGTTTATTGAATTTGCACAATACCCGGCCACCAAGGTGATCTAGCAAGGTGTCAGCGATATGACAAGATTCTGTGTACATATTAGACGCCGATGCGCTTCGTGATAAATTGACAGTTGGCAAGGGAAGTCCGCTGTATTTAATAAATCTCAATTATATTTTCTAGCCTTTTCAAAAATTTACAAGTTCGGCATTTCGCCGCTCCTCGAAATATTGGGGCAGCGGGCGCCGCCCCTGCCCCTACACCCTTGAATGTCTTAGCTGTTTTAATGAAAAAAAAATCAATTTTGAAAGTCAGTATTTATTAACTTTTCAATTTATATTAAGACAAATGCTCAGTTTAAACATATGACCATTATTACTGACATGAATGATCTTTAAGCAACAACGAAATTATGTTGCTTTAGGGTCCAGTGTTATATAATAATATATTAATGTATTTAAATGTCTTCGTGGATACTAAATAGTTGTTATAATAATAAAAACGGAATAATAAACATAAATGAATATTATTCACAATTATATTCAGACTTTAAATGGTGCATTCATTTTGTATTCAATGTACTTCAAAAAGTTACTTCAGAAATGTAATATTTAACTTACTAGTAACAAATTATAATCTGCTTAAAACAGACTAAGGTGTTTGTTCATTTCTGCAAACATATTGCAATTTTAAAGACCAATGTACAGAGAAAATTTTAACTTACCAAAAATATAGACTCCTTCCAATATCACTTACAACTCAGCAGAATAAATGCAGAAAGTCAGTTTTTGTCATAAACATTGATCACAACATCTGGTTGTTTAATCAACTTGTAAATCAGAGTTCATATTAATTGATTTACCTTCCGCGTAAATTTAGTGCACGCACGCATTTAAACCTACCCCGTTAACCTTTAGTCAGCGGATGAGTACACTCACGTGCGTACATCCAATAGGTATGGAACGCCTAGACTGTCTTATGTTGAGAATGACTGACATGTTGAGTCCGAAATACAATATTGAGGGTGGAAATCACAGTGTGTGCAGTTATTGAAGTGTTATGTTGTGTTCAGTCAAGTCAATATATTGTTGGGTGCTATAGTCATTATGTTCACGAAATTCTTGAAGGAAACAGGCATGTGGTAACAAAGCTATTTTCAGTTAAAAAGATGCACTGTGGGGTGCTACATTATTTTGTACAGTTATAATAATATGCTGTTTGGTACTAAACTCTTATTGTTCAGCCATGAGAATAAACAGTTGAGTGGTACTGAGAGACAGTGTATTATTGAGTAGTACTCACATTACATGTACCATTTAACAGTTCTTTTTCATGACTGAACATAATTAGTATAACAACAAATAGCGTATCATTGCAACTGAAAATAATGAAAGTACTACTCAATAATACACTGTCTGAGCTAAACATAATGGTAGTAAACTATTTACAAACTTGTCTAAACAGAAAAGATAAAATCATTATTATGAGACCTTTGAATTGATAATTACAAGATGTAATGAATAAAATCAACAAACCTGTATTATAATCCAATATTAATCCAATTATTTTAAAATGAAAAAAAAGAGACCAATACATGTGTTCAATAACATGACTCTGACGGCAATGACCAGGTATCTTTAAAAAGGCTAAACCAATGAAATTAATGCATTTTTAAAAGTGGGAAAAAGTGACATAGTCATGATAGTGTCAATTCAAAACACAACAAAACGTCTCTGATACTAATCCTTTAAAAAAATCTGGACTGCCGCACCTCAAAATTAATCTATCAATTCACTTAGCTAAAATACTGTCACAACCCAATTTTTCAATAAAATAACTTAATCCCAAAATAAACAGTTATCGCATAGAATGTATGAATGGACGTGTCTAGATCCCTTGCGGCATTTTTAGCCATCCGGTATTTAATTTGTTAATGAATGTAATTTTAGGTATAATAAATTAATTCAATTTATCGTACTTTGTCCAAAATTAAAACACAATCAGATTTTATATTAATGAATATGGTAAATAAGCGTCTCTCTCTCTCTCCCCCCCTCTCTCTCCCCCCCCCCCTTCTCTCTCTCTCTCTCTCTCTCTCTCTCTCTCTCTCTCTCTCTCTCTCTCTCTCTCTCTACGTTAGCATAATATGTTAGTGATAAATAATTTTACAAAAACATGAGCAGTTCCAAAATAATATTGCTCAGTAATGTACACCCCGGCGCTAATTGGTGGCTTGAAATAACGTCTGCGCCCGCAGCACAGTGACAAGGCTTTTATTTTTATAATAGTCTGTGACATTAAACGGTCCAGACATGGGGACATAGCTATTATTAGCCTCACCTTTATTTGACCGTCTCAGTATCCCTTATTATCATCTTGATCGGGTCAGCTATATCACGCCATAGTGAGTGTATACAATGTAGGGATAATACGCGTTTTTTTTTATGTATTTACGTCTGCAGAAGCCCGCGGGATTGTTTGTGACCGAGACCGAAGTTAAGGTGATGTCACTTTTTGAATTTCCGGTGAATAACAAAAAACCAAAGAATATTCAGTTCTTTCCAAAAACTGTTATATTATGATTCAACCAAATAGTTTCCATTGTCTACCAGAAAGGAACAATTCTTACATCTTAATATTGAGATTTGATACCTTTACAACAGACAGTAAACTAAAACAATATACATTCATATGTGACGTCGGTGAGCTCAACAAAGCAATTTCAAGCACAAGTATTAATGTGGAATGTAAAGTAAGTTACACACTACAATATCCGTCCAAGATACTTTCAAAAACAATGCATTTGCAGAATAGAGAGATAAAAGTAATTTTGACAGCTCGTGAAAACTAATGATAAATTTTGACAGGTATATGATGACTCATGACCTAATTAATTTTTTTCTGTTATTTCTAACTTCCAGTTTGATTTTCATAAAATGGGTATTCTTTATTGTAGCTTACAACTCATACATTAAAACAATAAAAGAATATATTGTTACCTCACTGTCGTTTTGTCTATCCATCTCTCGTACGAATTCCTATTGTTTCAGTCATTTGTCAGTAATTAGAGCAACTCACAGTGTTGCAATCATACAAAACACATCCCTTATTTTCACATAGATAATGAGGATTTATCTAATGAGCACATGTATTGGAAACACAATTTCAATACCGACTGTGTATTGTAATAATGCTAAACTATCTCAGCCGTGACATCTCCTTAATGCACAAAACAAACGTGTATTGTCGCTATTCTTGCATAAAAAAACATTACACGACGACTTTATGTATTGTTTTCATATGTGATGACTTGATGATTCCGGTACATTTTTTATTTACCATTCCTGTTGTTCTTGGAAACGGTTAAAATGTTTTAAATATCCGTATCCAGGGCCCAGAAATAAACAACACTATCAAATAGATATGTCTGGGCCATATATGCTATCAAAAGCACATCCTGAAGGTTTTTCAGCGATTTTCTTATCTCTCGTTATTACAAACATAAAATTACCAATAACTGTTCATATCATTTCACAATTTGGTTGACTCGATCACAATTTCAAGAATAATAACTTTACATTCGAGTTATATTGAGTACGGACACAGTTGGAGTACGGATGAGTACGAACGTAGTGTCAAGCTTCCTAGCTGTTTATATAAATTCTTCGAGAAATTAGATAAAAACATACCGACATACCAAAATAATAAATATGATTCATAAAAACAAAAAATAGCACAGGTAAACACGCGATTCTTTAACATTCACGGTTGTCTACAAAATCTGAATTGACGCCGAGTTCTAAAAGGGGAGTAAACAAGGCAAGAAACGAGTACGAACATTGTTGGGGCAGCGCATTTGACGTTAGTTAATGATACAATAAAACATTCTATGGTTTAAATTGCATTTTTAATGCTTCAAGAAGAGGTTTTTATGAAAGAAACAAGACGCAGATACCAGATGTCAATCTGCGCAGAAATACATACACGTCCCTGGGAAAGTGTTTCAAAAATAAAAATCGGGTATTAACAGCGCGTGAATTGCCTTGCTTGCACACGATTTTTCTCCCGTTAATACATGGGCGGATCCAGTGAAAAAAGTAGTTTTTATGCAAGAATGCATGTTTGGGCTGGTCAACAGAGGTATTTCATGAATAAGATGTAACGTAGCGTGGCCATTTAATACAACAAACATAACCCATTAAACAGTTTTATTTAACCTAGCAACAGTCTTCATTATTTTAAACATAACATTTTTACGTAGATATTATCAAGTGAAGGTGACCTTATCAGTCTAGCATTTCTACCCCATCTCTCTCACTCTCTCTCTCTCTCTAGACAGTTATGTTTCAACATATATATCCGAATTGGTTGTCTAGCCTTTATGCAACATTACGCAATCCGTCGTGCCTTTTTCCGTAACATAATTTCTTTCATCGGGGATATGTATATAAAAATGACAAACGTGCACTAGCTTAACCCTTGGGCTACATGTTTTGTGACAGGTTTGACAGCAGATACAGAAAACTATATACAAGTTCTCTTTGTAGTAAATTTATAAAAAAGGATAGAATAAAATATTTGTTTAATTCAAGCATTATAGTTTATCATCTGTCTCCGTAACATATTAAACAACGATTTATAGAATATACAATATTTCGAACCTTTCAAACCTGTTACATTAAAAAGATTAGAAGGTATTAAATGCCTCCATCATTTTACTATGTAAAAAAAAACAATTTATAACATATTTTTATCAGCATGTCTAGGCTTTCACTTCCTTTGAGATTATCCTTGTTTCGAAGGTCTGTCTTGATGCAATCAAAAATACCAAACAATTTGGGGCTGACTGAGACACATGATGAAAACGCCAATATTGCATAGGTAAACGCAATGAATATCTACTTTTCACCTTCATTTTACAAAACAGCTTCGACTCAACGTTTGAAGCATATAACGTAGCTAAGAATCGTCTACAGACACTTCTCAAGCATCAGTAAAGCTTATATCTGCAGTGCACTATATATATTTATATGAAATACTACCTTCATGCATATAAGAAATGTTAGTTTTCAAAATCATTTTGTTGCAGTCAATCATTGTACGTAAGTCAACAATTGTGTCAACTTTCAGTTTGAAAGAATGGCTACTGCTAAAATTATGTCCCATCAAGGTAGACCGTCCATACCTGCAAAAGAACGTGTGAGAGGCATGGAATATGCCAACTTTTTATCATACGGCCTTATCTGTCGTCGCTGATGCGAAACCAAGATGTGGAAAACACCTTAAAAGTCAGAATTTTGCCTACTTTCCGAAAAAAAAACTCAATTTTGTCCAAACTATGCTATTGATATAGCAAGTTTGTCTTTAAAAAACGGTGTTTATTACTAAATTCTGATCAGAAAGTACCAGTTTTACATCGGTTGAAGCAATCTTCACGTAGCGCGAAATTTTCATTTTAGGTCAGAAGGTATTAAATGTCTCCGCTACTATTTTCAGTATATAAAACTATCCCTGCATTTAATACATCAAACATTTGGAATTGTTTACTAAATAAACAAACAAAACCTCTTAAAATATTAAAAAGAAAATATTACACATTGATTTTAACACTAAACAGATATTTTCAATTTTTTCAGAGGACCGGAAAGCACTCGCGTAATATGTATTATCATACTATCGTAACATATAAAACCAAATTGGCGTAAAATCTATCAAATAATATAAAACACCTGTTCAATAATTAATCGATCTAAAAGATATAAAACCCAATAAGAACACCCTTATACAGTGTTTAGGCTGAACGATTTATTCGCCAGACTATTTTATAACTATAAATCGAGATTCCACAAAGTTCAACAAAAGTTCAAAGGTGCTGAGACATACTTTCATGCGCAATTCAAACAGTTGGCCACGTTCATCAGTTTTCGCCATAGAGTAGACTAGCTCCTAGACTATGATATATCTTTTTACATTTTTATGATTGAATGTAGTGAACTGAGCCAGTCTATACCCTATGTCCAATATCATAGTCTAATACAATCCGAAAATTCACAAACCTCTTTTTAGGTTTGTTATCAATCAATGTCAAGAACTGACCACAGCCTAACTGATAGAGATCAGTGGTTTACTGCCACATGTTTATGCAATTTATTGAGACCATCTGGTAGCTGGGATTTACAACTGCAGGGGTCAGCTGAGTTGAAATTTTATCAGAAATGAATTTTCTTTCTCTGTACTGGTACTGTACTTGCAGTTAGATTGGAAAATCTGAAAAATACACATTCCTATGGCTTGTCATAAAATGGACATAAGGAATTAAACTGCAACTGAACAATAAAGGAGTAGAACAGAATCTGATGTGCTTTTTTCCCTGAACTGGTAGCGAAAAAGTTAGCTTTTGCGATATTTGTGTTAAAACCTTGAACGTTAATAGACGGAATGAACATATAATATAGTGGTATCACCTCTTGGTGCATTAATGAATATCCAGGTTCAGGGGCTGAATAATGCATATTGAAGTGTTGTATTTGAAGGACAGTGAAACACAAGTACAGGAACATAAATCTGCAGTCTTGCTCTGAGAATATTCGGAAAGAATGCTTTCATTTCTTGTTATCCTGTATTCTGTTAGTTAGAAGGTCTATGGCTGTCTGAGGAATTTTTAGCTTTAAAAAATCTACATGTAAATACATGAAAGCACACTTTTTTTACATCAAAATTGGTATTTCTGCAGAAGATAGAAACGTCTCAAAGTTAGATATACATTTAAGCTTATAATTCGTGTATTATTTGTGCAAATTTCGCATGTTGCATACTATATTCTTAAGTTAACTCCAGTCAGTTATCTACTACTATACAAATCAAGAAAAACCCCATACTTGTATAATCTTTAGTAAAGATTAGCAGAGCCAAATGTTTTAAAATAAAAATTAATTGATTTGTGAAAAATATAGTGTTAAATAGAGACATGTGGTTTCAAAGTGTTTTGGTGTTGAAAAGGTAACTCTACATATTAACATTAGTTACATATCTCTTATAAGGTACATGCATTTGTTCAATTAATCGCCAGTGTAGTGAGGACTGGAGATGGTTGAAAATCTTATCTATACTATAAAGTAATATTATTTGAAATTTTAAGCGCTGGTTATCACATCTTATTAGACCACTTTATTTGCTATTTAGTTTATAATAGTATAGTTTTATTCATGGAAGGCTTGTTCAATTTACCAAATACTTCATTTTAACGTTAAAAATGTTTAATGCTCTAAATACAAGTAAGCATTTGATATTTCGCATAAAATATATAGCATTAGGAGTTAACATTATAACTCCGCCCTTTCATTTGAAAAATGCCACATGCCAAATGCAAAATATTTAATGCCAAATGCTAAATCTTAAACACTGCGTCATAATTGTCAAATGCGATGGCAAAACAATACTGTGGAAGGACGGTGCACCATGCTAATTGCAAAATGTTAAATGACAAATAATTTAATAAAAAATGGCATTTAGCATTAAATAATATGTATTTAGCATAAAGTTATTGGCATTTAGCATTAAAATTGACATTCGGCAATTAGCATGACGCACCGGCCCTCCATACAAAGCTGAATGCTAACATGCATTGTCCGATGCTGGCATGACATGGTAGAAGATGCTTCAAATCAGACTCATAAAACATGATGCAGATCTTTATTTCATAAAATCAATGGACTATTAGCATTATCTTTCAGCATTATAAACATTAGATATTTGAAATTTTCGCATTTATTATGAGAGTTAGAATACTGTATTTAGCGATTAGCATTAGATATCTGGCAATAAGAATGGTACACCAGCCTTCCATATATGCATCGACCTTCAATAGTTTTGTTATTTATAAATCTTTGTTAAGAAAATAAAACGTCTTTTTTGTTTGGTGCTGCAGTGACTGCAGTACGGTGCTTGGTCACTGAATAGAAATCATTTTATGCTGACACTTGTGTTTCTTTTAATTTTGGTACAGCTTTCTCATAATTTTGTCTATATCTACTGGCTTTCCAATGGGCCAACAAGTCTCAGTTTTATTAACACCTTTGAGAAGTTTTATATGGTAGCAATCATAATCTTCTTTTTTGACACATGTTATACAAAGCAGTTTCTTTATCGTTTGAATAAACTTGAACTCGACATATTTTTTAAAATGTGCCTTTGACAAAGACATGCTGTAATAAACTATTAAAATCCATTCTTCAGTTTCAGAATTTTAATAATTAGAATAATCCTTTAAATAAAATAAACATATTATTGTTAATAAATATATTTGCAAGATGACCCATCAAGATTTCAAAAGTAGCAAAATGGTTTGTTCTAGATGAGAATGGTTCTTCAACTATCACCATTAAAAATCAGTTAGGTAAACAGATTTATGACCAGCAGCACAACACTTGACCACTAGCATGATGTACCAAATTATCCATGGGTAATCTAATAGCCATAGGTGCCAATCATCTCTCTGAGAGCATTTCGGATTGTACTAGACTGATAATTTCAACATCAGTCCTGTGTGAAAATCTTTAAAATAGACTGGCTTTTGTCTCTATGAAATTGAATTTGTCAAAAAAGTGAAAAATATAGAAATATAGTTATTATCAGTCTAGTGGCTAGTCTAGCCATAGAGTTGTATAAAGATTGTTAAATTTACCTGTTTCAATAAATCTATTTGCTTTAACGTGTTATAATAATGTTTTATTCTTCTAACGGTAAATACTTGAAAGATATTATTGGAAAAAAATTACATAATGATGATAAATTAATTCGCCCCTATGAACGAAATGTCTGTAAGGATAGAACTTTTTCGTAACACAACACTGTTTCGTTTTAGATTATGACCCCGGTCTGTAAATAGCTAATTAAACAAACGGAAACGCTGGTTCCGAGAAACAATTGTCGATATGAGTTATACTGCGCATTATTCGACGACCTGAGATAACATGGAAAATAAGAAATATCAATTAAAATGAACTTATAGTGATATGAGTTATGTCAGGTCTTATATTTAGGGCTAAAGGTATACGAATCTATACTTTTAGATTCTTTGCTTTAGGTACTACGGGACGTAATCCCTGCGTGGAATTGCCACAGTAACGCGAGAAGAAAACAAATTACCACTTTCTTCGAGTTGTATACCTAAAGAGCATACATTTGCATATATAAACTCAAATCTCTGTTTTCATGTCTCACAGTTTTGGCTATTTTTATACTAAATTCATTTTAGAAACTGAAAGATATATAATAACAAGAGTGCCAGAATGTCACAATGTACACCCGTAACAGCAAATTTCTTTACTCTAGCTGCTGTATTGCAAATGAATTTTAATTTTGTGGTTGTTTAGTAATCATTGTAAGTCTTTTGTCCACAAAAAACTCCTAACCAGGTAGAGAGACCTTAAAATACACCTAAAATTTGAAAGTAACATCTATGTTGCACCACAGAAAAGTGGTCTTGGTTTTTCCCTACGGTCAGTTATAAAAAAGTTACAATATAAGTTATTTATAGTAGCAACTAAGGGAAGTTAATCTTTAAAAAAATCCAAAATTCTTGTATCTGACCTTTGGCCTCTAAGTGTGACCTTGACCTTAGACCTAGGGACCTGGTTCTTGCGCATGACACTTCGTCTCGTGGTGGTGAACATTTGTGCCAAGTTATATCAAAATCCCTCTATGCAAGAAGGAGAAATGCTCCGGACAAGGTTTTCATTCTTGTATCCTTTGACCTCTAAGTGTGACCTTGACCTTAGACCTAGGGATCTGGTTCTCAAGCATGACACTCCGTCTCATGATGGTGAACAACTGTGCCAAGTTTCATCAAAATCCCTCCATGCATGAAGAAGATATGATCTGGACAAAGTCATTCTTGAATTTGAACTTTGACCTCTAAGTGTGACCTTGACCTTAGACCTAGGGACCTGGTTCTTGCGCATGACACTCCGTCTCATGATTGTAAACAACTGTGCCAAGTTTCATCAAAATCCCTCCATGCATGTAGAAGATATGCTCCGGACAAAGTCTGTGGACGCCGCCCGCCCGCCAGGGGCGTTCCCATAATACGTCCCGTTTTTCAAACGGGCGTATAAAAAGTGCTTTGTCGCCATTTTGTATAAAGGGTGGGGGCGTAGATGTAAGCGATTTTTGTTTAAACACAGGTTTTCAACTGTATTTCAGGTTATATTAAGATAGTGGACCCGTAACGGTAATGTTTAACAAGTGCATTAATTGATACAGTACTGAAGTTAACACTGTTTCGCACTGTGTTGCATCTTTAAACGACTTTTACCGTGTCGTTGTTGTTTGATTGTTTTCTTTTTATTTGTTAATCTTGTAAAAATCACGTTTTTTCCTCCAGCTGAAACAGAGACAAATTTCAAAGTGATAGCCATTGCGCAAAACGATCGCAGAGAAGTCATTTTACCTAGTACTTTTCTAAATGAAACCTCAAAGTATTGCGTAACAATTATAAAACACAAAATAAAATTGTCGATAACAATTTTTCTTTGGAGCCTCGAGTAAGAGAATTTAATCGGACAGAAATTAAGCTCCAACTCAAGTAAGAATTATAGCTTTGCTCATTGCATTAAAAAAGAACCATAAGGCAAACAAGAAAAACCTACCTACATTTCTTCCAAACTTTGTAAACTAAAGAATAAATGCAAAATCAAGAACTTTTACAAAATGTAACAAAGTATTTTCAAAGATGTCTAAACATTCACCCTTCAGGCTAAATTCATTTTAAACAGCAAGAAATGGTTAATCAAATGAAAAATTTCTGCTTTTGTACGACAAATCAATGATAATAAGTATCATGTAAATAAAAAATAAAATTGCATAAATAAATAAATAAATAAATAAAAAAACAAAAACAGTTTTTCTTACTTAAAGGAAATATAATGACAAAGTTTGGTCCTAGTGGGGCTTGAACCTACGCCTTCCTGAAGAAATAGTAGTTTTATGGCAGGAATGGAATACTCTTTAAAAAGAAGAAGGTACACTCTTACTGGTCCGTCAATTTTCCTAATCATCGAATTAGGGAAGGAACAGGACTAGACCATAATCATTAACAGTCCGGTTTGTAGCGGGTTTCCCTCATACCGACATGAAAATCACCCCATCTGATCAGTGTTTATACATCCCTACATGATGTGTTTGTTTGTGTTTGTGTGTGTGTGGGGGGGGGGGGGGGGGGGGGGGGGGGGGGGGGGGGGGGTGGGGAGGCTTTGCATATTGAAGTATAAAGTTGTGTTTGTTATCTTTATACTTTATCTGATATTATGTCCCTCAATGTTTATTACTGCTTCTTTATAAACATATATAAACAGTTATATGGCATTGATCATAGTTTACGCCCGTAAACCCATGTTTAAATTTTTTTTTTTTCAACTGAACTATGAAGTTCGGTTGTTAATCTAAGTTCACGAGTGTGAACCTATGTTTATGGGCGTAATCCAGAGTTCACGAGTGTAAACCATAGTTTACGAACGTGAACATAATTTTATGTTAGCGATCGAGAACTTAAGTTTACGACCGTGAAAATGGGTTTACGACCGTAAACATACACAGTGTATAGACTCTTTGTACGCCCAAACGGAAGTCGCCAAAATCTAGGCGTTCAGTTTCGTTTTTCAAATCTTTGGAAGCTGTCGGTAGTAAGTATTTTTATGTTTTTCTTCGGCTATTTGAAATAAATATTCTTGTTGTATATATTTTTCATTGGATGATAAATGTCTCTGCAACATACAGTCGTTAAATAGACATAAATGTTTGAAATTAAAACGTATTTTCACCAAAAACACAGATGGTCAAAGCAACAGACGTAGCATTCGGGCTAAAACTGCCCATTATTTTGGAACTGCGAAAGAAGTTCGTGTCAGAACCGCTTCTGAATGTTTCATTATCCACCCATGCACATGAGTTTGTACATGTACCTACAAATATGCATTTACAATCCTGAATAGTTGAAATATTGTTTAATCCAACATGCATCTGAATTACGCACTGGCCGCCTAGTCACAAAACTTGAAATAAAACTGTTCCACTATTCGCCTAAACACCGTACGCCTATTAAATAAAGAAATGATGAAGTGTTTGGGCTTATAAGCGTCATACACTGTACTCATTGAATTAATAAATATAAGTTTTGTGTTGTATTTTACTTGCGACAGTCAAACAGTATTTAATGGTCTATTTCACCAACCATGTCCTTGTCTTGGACAAGAAATAGAATCTGTATGTGTGTTTCCGCTAACATACAAGAAAAATATATATTTATTACGCTTAGTTTGACAAGACACTTTGTTTTTCTTTTTTTTCTTTGAATTTTTAGCTCCACTATTTGGAGAATAAGGGTGCTATTCTACTCGCCCAGGCTTCGGCGTTGGCTTTCTTGGTTAAAGTTTTTCGGCAACCTTTGTTTTTCTGTCACATCTTTTTTTACTTTTGCTTATATCATACTGTAACTTCACATAAACATTGTGCAGCATACAAACAAAGCCTTTTTGTGCAGTATACCCAAAGTCAAATGTCACCCAAGGTGTTATACTTATAAGCGTTTGAAATTATTTTTTGTTTAAAAATTTAAGCTCCGCCTACAGACACACGCGCTGTCTTCAAATTTTTATGTTATTTCAACATTGTGCTATATTCCCCTTGTTGTATTGAAAAATGCCTGGGTGAAATAAAAGATATGTTCTGTTATGTTTTGTTCTGTTCTGTTCTGTCTACCTGATTAGCTGGTAGAGCCAGTGTCCAATTAAAACGAGTCCCGCTCACCTATCTTCCAAGGCGATGGTAGCTTTATTCAAATTAGTTATACATGTAGAACAGCTGATGTAATCACTAGGAACCGGGTCATTTTCATTTTTTTCTTTAGCGAATACTGCAATAATTATGAATGAAAACGAGAAAGACATGGATGTTAGCTTCGGTCTGCTTGATTCTGAATGATATCAGCGGTGCTCTGGAGCCGGATATTAAAATACAAATGTAAACTGAAATTACCAGTTACCACGCCGGCGGCAACTGTTTCTTCTGTGAATGATGATAAAGTCCCCGTCGTAAAGTCCGAACAGTCTCTGAGATGCCGGAATTGGATCAAACACAGAGTTGTGCCACGTAACGATTACATGAATGATGTGTTAGTAATTTATGTTCCTAACTGTGTAAAAGAATCTAGTTATTATTACAAAAAATATTTTCAAACACTGTGCAGGTTAGAGTTTATTAGTACGCATATATCAAATTAAATTGGTCGCGCGGCTACTTACTAAAAAACACTAACCTATATGACATATGGAATAGAAACTGCAGTAATAACATCTAAACTTGTCCATGACTGTTCTGAAAACGAAAGAAATTATAACTATTATTTTTTAACTGTTGGTTATCATAAATCAAAGTAAGAACATTGAAATATAAGAATGCAAAGAAGTTTTGAATAAGCGTACAGTTTTTCGACTAAGCGTACAGTCTGGATTTTAAAAATTGCTATTAGTAGGCCAGTAATGTATCGAATAGTGGGACAGAATAATCGGCATACATGTCTCAGAAAAACACATTTTCCTGAAAACGTATTCGTTACCATAGACCCATGCTAGTATTTATCGATACGTAAGACATCTATCTACGAAGTAGAAAAAGGTTTCAGTTCTTTGCAAAAGCTCGAAGATACATGTATTTCAAAGAATTGATAGTTTCATTATAAGTATATAATGAGTTTTATCAGGCGTGTTTGGTATCTACGTAAACTGTAGCTCTTAGACAATACATAGATTAAAAATACACTTACTTTATGCGATATTATCGATATAAACGAAGAAATCCAACCCATCCGCGACAGCAAAAATTTGTGTTTTGATTTTTTGAACGCCTAGTTTTTGGCGACTTCCGGTTGGGCGTACAGAGAGTCTACACACTGTAACATAGATTCACGCCCGTGAACATAGAATTACGACCAAAAATCATAGTTTTGTTCGAGAAACAAAATTTACTGAACGTAAACCTAGGTTCACGTAAGTAAACTATGGTTCATCTCGTAAACCCAAGTTCATGGTCGTAAACATAGTTTCACGCCGGTAAAAAATGGTTCGCGGCAATCCAATAATTACATTCTTGGCCGAAAAACCAAAATTATCGAATACTAACATGTAATTTCGAGCGAGAGCATAGGACAACGGGCGTAAACTATAGTTTACGCTCTTGAACCCATGTTTACGTTCGATAAACTAGGTTTCTCGATTGAACTTTAACTTGGGTTTACAAGCGCGAACCTATGTTTACGAGTGTGAACTATGGTTTACGACGTTATCCTTTTTTTTTCGCTCGAAAGAAAAAGGTTTACATGCTTTTAATTTTTGAAAAACCTAGTTTATCCATCGTTAATCCTAGTTTTTCGACTGTGAACCTGGGTTCATGTAATTATTGGACGATTTCCATACATGTCACGTCTGTAAACTATGGTTCAAGATCATAGACCTAGGCTCACATTCGTATACAGGGGTTTAAGATTCGTAAATGCAGGTTCACACCCGAAATTCATGATTGATTTTTGAATCCTAATATACCGACCGTAAACCATGGTTTACATATGATAAATACATGTAAAACTACAAATCATGACGTTTGAATCGAGACAGTTTTGATCCTAAAAACTCGAGACTCAGAGGTAGACAGGTAAATGTCAGTCTGTGGAATCGGTCTCCCTTACAGTCGGAAAATCGAGACTAGAGATACATCTGTACTATCGATTTTTGAAAACCTTTATTGGTTATTTCATTTACCTCTAGCGAAGAGTCAAACAAAATGCTTGTCTTGCATATGTTAAAAAAGATCGAAAATCTTGGATTTCAATCTTACCTCGCGTTGGTGTTTGCCGCCATCTTAGGTCGTGGGTAAAGGCCTAACTAAACTAAAGCAAACAGCGTGGGAGCCATCTGGTCTAGTCGCGTAATGGCTGCCAGGTATTTGAACATGGTAGCTCTTTAAAAAATGTCAGTTTCATATAGAATATATATAGGGAAAACTATTTAACTGGTTGTGACCAATACTGGGCCTAAAGTGAAATTTCTGAAAATTTTAAGCTGAAAAAGACAG